>NC_083350.1:137972023-138572023 GCF_030254825.1 Meriones unguiculatus | reverse complement strand
GTAGTTGGGAGGGAGTGGAGCAGATCTGAGGGAAGTTAAGACAAGGAGTGAGGTGTAACTACAATCAAAATACATTGTATGCATGTATGAACTCCTCAAATAGTTCGTTAAAATATGGTCTTTTCAAAGAATTTTTAAAAGGAGTCAAAGAAGCATACTTGATTTAGAACTATGATTTTTTTTAAAGGTTTATTTTCCTTTTGTCAATAGAGCATTCATCAGCAACAAGAACAAAGTCATACTGTTATTGATTCTAACGTTCCTAAATCCAGGAATACATGATTCCACCAAATGCAAATGAAGTGGGGAAATGTATGCTTCACTGTGATTTCATCCTTGAGAAGAGAAAGAATAGAAAGTCAAGGAGACTCCAAAGAGAGGGTCCCACTTGCCAGCCTCAGTTCCTCTTTTTCCATCTTGTTTCACGTGATGTGATGAACTATACATGCTTGATTCTAACTGCAGAAGTTACAAAGAAATATGTTTCCCGGATTCTGAGGTGGCTTAGTTAGGGCTGATTTCTTGCATTTGTTCAAGTCTTAGCAGCTGAGAACAGTCTTCTAGTTTATTTAGTCTTCACCCCACAGGTAGGACCACTGATTATGATTTAAACAGTGTCTTCATCACTTTCTTGGTCACCCAGTTATGTAGGGAGGCTTTGAGACTAATTCCTGGAAATAAAACTGAGAAGCCATTTCTCTATAAGCTATTAGTTACAGTGCCTACAGTCATCTCTTGACAGCCATGACGTATCTTTTTTTCTACTTAATCTAGCCAGAGTGCATCCTGGTCTTTGCTGAAGAGCCTTACTTAACGTCCTAGAATGCCAGGTGGTCTTAGTTGCTGGAGGAGTTAGAAGAGCCTTGAAGGTTCGTCTCCTGTTCCAGGTGGACAGATCTCCCATTTCCCCTTATCCCACCCTTTTCTGCCTCAGGTTTACCACAAGCCTTCACTCCTCGGGACCTTGGGCTGGAATCGTCTTTAACAACACCTCTGTGTTCTCTGTCCTACCAGGCAGAAAAGTCTGTACAGCAGGGCCTTTGCCTGAGAGACGTACCCCAGTTTCTAACAGTGCTTTGCCCCAGGTCAGTATCCTCAATGAGCACAGTTAGGACAAACACAGGCCACCTGCTTGTTCTAATCACATTGCCCCTAACCCAACGCCCATGGCCGCAATTACTGCAGTGAGAAAAGATGGCTTGGAGAACTGGCCGCTGGCTTCTTAAGTGCTTCTGCCTGGGGAAGACATATGTCACAAGGCCAACTACAAATTTAGAAGATTGATGTAGGGAATGGATAAATACAGGCCGTGGCAGACAATAAAAGCTGGGATTGAAGCCTCCTGTTGGAGGAGGCTGACCTAAGCCGTAAGGCGAGGATAGGGAGCAGCCCTGATAATTCTGTAACTGCTGGCTTGGGCTCCCACCTCCCGACCCAAGCACGTGGTTTTCTTTGCTCTTTCGCTGTCATCCAGCATTTACTGTCATGCTTTCCACTGGCATTTTTATCTTGGCAGGTCTAAGCACCGGGCTTTACCAGATCTATCCCCATGAGCATGAGCTTTGGGGCCAGAACAGAATTCGCTTACTCAAGCAGGCTGGTCCACTATCCATTGCTTTCACAAAAATGGATTTAGCTCCTTTGTCACACACGAGCCGTATTTGTGCCAATGTTCCTGTTCTCGGAGCCAGAATACAACTTGCATCAACAACCAGTCATGGTTTATTCAATATATGTGTGATGGCTATTCTTGGTTGTCAGCCTGACTACATCCGGAATGAACTAAAACCCAACGGCTGGGTACATCTGTGAGGGTTTTTTTTTTTTCTTCATTAAATCATTTGAAGTGAGAAGACCCACTTCTAAACCGATCTTTAAATTGGAAAGCTACACCTCTAATCTGGGCCACACCCAGATTAAGCCACTGCTGGTGGCCTAGATAAAGGAGGAGGAAGAAGGAAGCTTTCCTTCTTTCCCTTTGCCTGCTTGCTCTTGTTCCTGTTAGCAAGTCCATTCCTTTACTGGCATTGGAGCCTCCTTCTTCAGGATTCTGGTATATACTGAAGACCAGCTGAGACATCCAACCTCTTGGACTGAACAACTCCTGGATTCTTGGAACTTTTGTTGTTAGAAATCCATTGTTGGAGTAGCCAGACCACAGCTGGTAAAGCCATTCTAATAAATCCTCTTTCTCCCTAGACATATACATAGACAGATAGATTGAAAGATAGATAGATAGATAGATAGATAGATAGATAGATAGATAGATAGATAGATAATTAGATAATCATGGCTCTTGCCCTCATGGAAGTGCCTTGACAGATGAGGAAACTCTGCCTGTATTCATGGCTCCATGCATTTTAAATATAGTGTCAGTGCTCAGGAAATACAAGAATTTCAGGGGCAATATCAGCTTAGTATATATGAAATGTCATTTTATTCAGCCACTGTTGTGCCCGAATCGAAATACCCCAAAAGACCACCACCAGGAGCTAAGTCCGTTGCAAACCACATAAGGATCTTTTTATTACAAATTACAAGCTGTTGCTCGGGCTCACATCCTCCACAGCTGAAGCGGTGAGAGCCGAGAGCCCTGTGCTCAGGTGAGTTGGGTGATTTAAAGATTCTGGTCCCTCCCAGCATGCCCAAGGCAGAGGTGACTCCTGCCTGGCAAGCATCTATTGGTCAAAATGCTACATTTTGAATTGATTGGCTATAGGAAGGTCCCCAGACCATAATGACCTGTGTCCCTCCCTAGGGGGGGAATGGGCCAGTTTCCTAGCAACCGTATCTCTAGTGGGTGGGGAAAGAATGCAGTAAGGCAGGTTCTTTCCCTCAGGGCATTACTGGACCTCACCCAGCTAGTTCAGGCTTTAAACTTTAGTAATAACGGCTGATTTTTAATCTTTTGGTCTCTCATCACAAGGAAAAAAAAGAAGTCATGGTTATTTCCAGGAAAATATATGGAACTGAAAAGTAAGCACAATAAACCAGACTCAGAAAGATAAATACAGTATGTTTTCTCTCATATATAAACCCTAGATTTTTTTTTTTAAGGTTTGGGTACAGGCTAACATGCTACAGCCTGCATGTGGGGGTCAAAGGGCAAGCTCAAAGAGGTGACTACTTCAGCACAAGCTTCAGCTGATGAGCCAGTCTGAACTATCTGCTCCCTCTGAGAGGCTCCCCACGTTCTTATCCGCCTGCAAGTTCAATTAAGCAAAATTCAGATGCTTAAGTTAAGATAGAAATTGTCAGGGGGAGAAAATTTTTTGTTGTTGTTGCTCAAATTTCCCTTTCTGCCTTTACAAAAAGAATGAAGATAACGTGGTCACCATTTTAAACGCCAAACATTGCTCTGGGTTTTGGTTGTCTTAGAGAACAGAAGTCTGAGACTTGGGACGCAAGGCACGGGTGAGAAGCAGTAGCAGGCAGAGCCACACTGCTTCCCGAACTCGCCACGCCTCCCGATGTCTCACACTTTTAAAACACGGTCCTGACTTTTTGACATGAACGACCATAGGCACTTTAGGTGGACATCACAGCAATTTGACATTTTCCCTCATATTTATTTATTTCTTCTTCATTTTTATTTTATGCGCACGGCTGTTCTGCTTCCATGATGTCTGTGCGCCATGTGGGCGCAGTTCCCACAGAGGCCAGAAGAGGGCATCAGATCCCCTGGGACTGTGTTGAGCTGCCATGTGGTGGTTGGAAATGGAACCCAAATGCTCTGGAAGAGCAGACGGTGCTCTAACCACTCGGTCATCTCTCCTGCCCCTTCCATTCTGGTTCAAATTGGTCAACACAGAAGCGCAAAGAAGAATCCGCTCCTGATGATGGAGCCAAAGCTGTGAGCCTTTGAAAGTTTTTTTTCTCAGGTTTCTTACACAAATCCTTCCTTCGTCGTCCTCAAGGCACATCCTTTGTTCATTCTGTTCGCTTATGTGCAGTGGGGAGGGGCAGTGCTCATGTGTGGGGTGCAGAGGTCAACTTGCAGGAGTCAGTTCTCTCCTGGGGAGAGTCCTGGGGTATTAAACTCAAGCCCATCAGGCTTGGTGGCAGCTCACTGAACCATCCTGCTGGCCCCATTGTTTATTCTCCAGCTTCGTTTACCAACACAGAAGGAAGAATTTCCTCCTCTGGTGACTTTTTGTTTCAATTCTTTTTAACAAGGTCAAGTTTGTCCAGCTTCAAATGTTACCTTCTCAGACAGAAGCCATATTCTGATCCTGTGTGTGTGAAGCCAGCCACATAGGTCCTCCGAACAGCTACTGACCTCAGGCCTGCTCACCGGTTGCCGGATGTTTACAGAACCTGGTAGGAGGCCAGGGTGCTTTAGGGATCTCATCTATCTATTGGCAGGAAACAGGGCTGTGAGCTCCAGGCTCCAGAGGAGGCCAATAGTCTGGTCCCTTTTATGACAATTGGCTTCTCACCAGGCAAAGGTGGGGCTGTCTGCCATGGCCGAGATTTTTTTCTGCTCTACTGAGTAACAGAGAGAGAGAGAGAGAGAGAGAGAGAGAGAGAGAGAGAGAGAGAGAGAGAGAGAGAGAGAGAGAGAGAGAGAGAGAGCTGGGCCCAGTGTCCTCAGAAGAGACTACTATTTTTAAAACATGATTTAATCTTGACCCGGTAACTTAAAATTTTTGTTTGGGGATAGTTCCGAATGTGCATAGCATTTTAAATCACGGGGTAGGCATGTGACTTACAAATATATAAACATAGTGAAGGGATTCATTCTTTAAATACATATATTTCTGTGAGACATGCCTGCATAGTCACAGTGTTGGGAATTCAGTGCTGGGAATTCAGAACCTCACGCATGCTGGACACGCACTCTACCCCTGAACCGTATTCTCAGTCCAAAAAGAAAAATGTTTCCTTTTAGGAATTTTTGATTAAACACTTGTATACTGTAGCTGGCCTTTGCTGCTTTGTGGGTTCTTCTGTTTTCCACTCTTTATTCCCCCCCACCACCACCTGTTTCACCCCCTAACACTAGGTAGGACAGAAGCAAGGCTAGAGGGGAGAGAGGAATTAGGAAAATCCCTCAATATAATTTCTTTCCTTTTGCTTCTTCTTTGACCAGGGCAACTAACAAACCTCAAGCTACCTCCATAAATGACCAACACCCACTGACCACCACCTCTCCGTAGCCCTCACATTTTTTTTGTACCCTCTGAAAAGTTCCCAGAATTCCAAATGTCAGGCATCACAGAAATTATCTGCAGCTTCTGTTAGAGCATGAGGCAAACGATAGCCAGCTGCGGCGGACAGTCCGAAACAGCCCCACATCCCTACACCAGGGAATAAGACAAAAATACATTCTTATAATATTTCAGTGTTGTTTTTTTTTTAAGGAAACAAAAATTCCATAATTGTCACTATAGTGTACTGTGGTCTGCAAGCTGCCCATCTAGAAACAATCTGTATGCCCTTCTCCACAAAAGCACTTTAAAAAGCTTTAGAAAAAAAAACTCAGATGGCCAAGTATGGTTTGCATGCGTCTCCTGCTGCTCCTGTACTGGAAATTTAATCATCAAATGTATGTGCTGATATGCTGGAAGACTGGGCCTTGGAGAGGGAACTGCACATGAGAAGACAGAGGCCTGAGCACAGCTGCCCCTTAATCCAGCTAGCTCATGTCCCCTGCTGTGATACAATCAGCTCCTTAATGTCATGCTGCCGCCGAGCCTCTGGAAGTACAGATGGTGTAGGAGGTGTTTAAAGTAGTGAAGTTGATGCTATAAAGAATTTACTGATAAACCCACTTAGGACAATTACGCAAAGCAGAATTCAGCTGAAGAGCACTGCCTCCAACCGGACTGAAAGATAGTAGATCCAGGCCGGTTAAAAATCATAAAAGAGAAAATTCCGTAACGTAATCGAAGGTTAGGGTTAATGAGAAAGTTTCTGCACTGTTTATTCACCTAGCTCCAGTTAGACTCCGTTCCCATAACAAAAGGGCCATCTCCCTAACAAGGCCACTCTGTGTGAGCCAAGCATTCAAATCCATGAGCATGTGGGGCTGCTCTCTGTTTTCCACCCGGAAGAGTGGGAATGGATGTGCTTAATATCCTGTTGACCCCTGTGCTGTCCGTATCGCCAGGCCACATCTGACTTCCCCAGCCTCTTGTTTATCTCGGGTCTTTCCCCAGACCCTTGTCCTGAACACTGTTTCTCGGTCAACCTAATAAACCCATCTTTATGAAGAGCTCACATGTACTTTACAAAGGGTTTCAATGCAATCATGTCTTAAGCTTTGTTGGAGATAATTATCTTCAGGAAACATTTTTTCCCCCAGATTGTGCTGTGCTTAAATATGCCTGAAATAAACTACTGGTGTCAGACTCTCGAAGCTTGTACCAACACCAGCTACTGAGTCCTGTTGAATTAGACTTCCTTTTTGTCTCACACACATGGACCCTCTGCTGGCCATGCTGTTTGGGGAGAACCCCACAGTTGTATAGGTCATCTTTCTTTTTAATCCTAAAAGGTACTGGGCATATGGTAGTTGCTTGTGCTTGTGAATGAATATTTGTGCTTATATTTTCCCAAGGATTTGGTGGGGAAGGTCATCACCACCAGAACACAGATCAGACACTGAATATCACTTCAAGAGCACGACCTTGGCATGGTCATGGGAGCTGCTATCCCTTTGGTGTCCTAATATTATCAATAAAGCATTCCAGTACCTTATGTTCTGAGAGCTTTTGGCTACTGTCACAAAGTATCATGAACCAGTGGCTTACAAAATGGAAGCTGATTGTGTCTGTTCTCTAGCACAACCTACAGTTCACAACAGGGTTTGGTGCCTTCTGTGGCCTGTGAAGGAGGGAAATTTGCCCTGTGAGGCTGTAGCTGGTACAGGGTTCTAGCAGTCTCCAGTGTGCCTTGGTATATAAGGATGTCCTTTCTTCATATCCAGTTGGTGCTCTCTCGTATGAATACCTGTCTTTTTTTTTTTTATAAACCCTAGTCATTACCATCTACTCTAATAACCTTATTGTCCTAGTTTAATTAATTTATTTTTATTTTTATTTTTTTGTGGGGAAGGGGGTTTCAAAACATGGTTTCTCTGTGTAGCTTTGGCTGTCCTGGACTTGCTTTGTAGACCAGGCTGGCCTTGAACTCACAGAGAGCCACCTCCCTCTACCTCCCAGAGTGCTGGGATTACAGGTATGTGCCACTGCAACCGGCTCTAGTTCTGTTTCTAATGCTGTAATAAACTACCCTGACCAAAGGCCACTTAGAGGAAAAAGGGTTTTATTTGTCTCATAATTCCAGGTTACAGTCCATCACTGAGGGGAAGTTAAGGCAGCAGGAAACATCTAGTCACATCACACCCACAGCCGAGAGTAGAGGGCATGAGTGCATAAGTGTTTTCCTGCTTGTGCTCAGCTCAATTTCTCTGCCTTACATAGTTCAGAACCTCTAACTAGGGAATGGTGTTGCCCACAGTGGGCTAGGTTGTTCCATCTCAATTAACTTTAATTAAAACGATCCAAGGCAGAGGCAGGAAAAACGCTGTGAGTTTGGGGCCAGCCTTATATACAAAGTGAGTCCAGGACAGCCAAGGCTACCTACAGGCCAACCCAAAGTTGACAAAGTCCCTGAGACTCTCCTCCCAGGTGAGTCTAGGTTGCATCAAGTTGACGGAGCTAAGCATCACCATATTCTTAACGGTATCACATCATCAACATACCGTCTCCCAGAAAAGCCACGCGCTGAGATGGTGAGCGTTTGGATCTCTGCACACAAATGGGGGAGGGACACAGTCCAGCCATGACACTGATCTTCCTGTCCCTGTGTAGGACTCCCAGCTCTCCAGACAGGTTCCTGGGTTTCAGGTCTCAAATCTCCTCATTTGCCAGTGTCCCCCCAAAATAACCCATCCCCTTTGCTCCTGGAGCTTTCTCAGCACTTTTGGGATTAATGACACCTGTTCTGGATTTAGGTGGCCTAGTCTGTGGCTGTTACCATCATATCACTCTAACTGTGCTCTCTCTTCCTTCAGAGCACACTCCTAAAGGCTGAAGACTTTCACTACGCAAGAATATACAGGCTGTGAAGTACATGTGACATCTCCCCTAAGGATGGGGTCTTTTGACTGAGAAACGAAGATAAAGATAAAGGTCTAGGAACAGAGAGTCCGGGATGAACATTCTGGGGGACTTGGGTCAGTTCTGGCTCTACAGATAGCACAGTCATCAACAACATCCACCCCCACCCCCACCTTCTGGGTGAAAAACAGACGTTCATTTCCTCCATTGTGGAGACAACCCTTCAAGATTAACATTTCTTTTTGCAATGCTTATCACCTGAGCACTCATGCCTTCTACAGGGGAAGACCTACCTTAAGTATGGCTGGCCCCATCTCATGGGTTTGAGTCTTGGACTGCTTACAAAGGAGAAATTGACCTAAGCACCAGCATGTCTTGCTAGTATTTAGGCAGCCTGCTTCTGGGTTGCCTAGCAACCTATGATGTCATCATGTGTCACCTGTCAGGTGTTGCACCTGGCAGGGTTGGTTAAGTTGCTCCTTAAAAGGATTAACCTGCCACTTTGTCACTCTCTTGCCCTCTTGCTCTCTTCTTGTATTCTCTTGCTCTCTCCCCTTTCTCTGTCAGGGTGCCCCTCCCTTCCTCCATCATATCTCGCTCTCTCCTTCTCTCTCTCTCTCTTCATCTCCATCCATTAAACCTCTTTCATATAAAATCTGTGCACATCATAATTTCATTGGTCCTAAAATTGATGCCTTGGCCGGGAAGGGCTCTCCCAGTACCACCTGGTCTGGCCACACCAGGAACCCTTAATCAGACCATGATGCCTGCAACAGATTTTTTTTTCTGCTCTACCTATCCCTAACCACCACTCAACCATATATGCCTTAAAACCTACACTTTTTCTCAACTGCCCTACCCTTACCATGCACACCTGTCCCTCTGCTCAAGGCCACTCAGACTTGACATCCTGCATTGTGCTCTGAGCAACCGGGACAAGGCGGACACTCACAGTGTCAGAGTGGGGAAACTAAAACTCTCATGCCAGACACTGAAACTGCTGCTTCAGACACAGACACAGCCTGCTTCGAAACTATTGCTGTTAGGTAAGCAATTGCTGAAGACCCCGCCCACACACAGAGATGGCTTTAGATTGCACCACTGCCTCAGGCCCCACTGGCGAGGTTTTAAATCTCCAATGAACGCCTGAGGAGAGAGGCTGGCTTGCGGAGGAGGGTTTTTAGGTTTTCAGTTGCACAGACTTCCGATCAGCCATGCCACTCGCATGCAGAGAGTTTTGAACCAGGCTGGGACAGCCATTCTACAAGCAAGCACCTGGTCTCACTATGCTGCTATGGCCACACACCACACATGGGTAGCCACCATGTTGATTTGAGGATAAAAAGGGTGGAGCCACAGCTTCACTGCCATCTCCATTAAGGGCAAGCACATGGTTTCACCGCCATCTTAAGTTAAGTCAATCAAGGGCAATCACATGATTGGCACCCATCTTGGTTATTTAAAAACAAAACAAAACAAAAAAAATTCTGGTTTCCCCCACTGCCAGCTGCTTTTGCTACTTTGTTTCTGTCGCACTATTTTTAGAGCTTCAAAACTGCAGTCTCTTGTAGACCCTAAAAGGCCATGTGTCCCTTCCTACCTCCATACTAAAGCTGCCTATCTGCCCCTATCCTTTCCTGCAGATGAGGTTCCCTCTACGAGAACTCTGCCATACTGCCGAAAAAGCCCTGGTCCCAGGTACTAGGTTCTTGGGCTTAGCCAGGCTAAGCCCATGATCTGCTGTGCTATTTGGGTGATGAACCACTAGCCACATGGTCCATTCCCATTTCCCCTTTCTCATTCCCAGGTATGGCTTCCTCGTATTCTCTTCTCTGAGGGAAACCTCTGGCTTCTACACCAATATTTGCCCTACTCAAATGTCTAATATCCAGTCATATCCAGTAACACTAAGAGCTATCCATGAAGTTAAAAAACAGTTTCCTATTTCTCTTTTCTCACAGTCTTGTCTGTTTCTCTCTGCCTGCTATCTCACTAAATATACTCTCTGGTTTCTCTTTATACTCTCAAAATTTTTTTAAATTAAACTGTAAACTTTAAGGTGACCATGTGGTATGAACAATTTTAATCATAATTCTCTGTTTATTTTATCTCCTTTTAGACTAGGACAGCAGCAAGTCCCATTTTAAATTGGTTTGGATTTTTATAAAAATTCAAAGTTACACTTTACAATATATATGATTCAACTCTGGTTCAAAATAATTTTTATATAATGCTAACATTTCAAAGTTATAAAGGTCTATTCAAATTAAGCTAATTTAAAATGTACGTCTAACTGCCTATCTCTTTATCAGTTCCTAAAATAATAAATGCTGTTTCTCCTGCCATGAGCTGCCTATGATCTAGATTCACCACTAGGCTTTCCGGCTAATAGATTTGCTATAATAAATTTAAATATAATTTTAGAATTGCTTTATACTGTTCTGCTATATTGTTGGTTTTAAAATTCATAACTCAGGGGTTACTGTTTGTACCAATACTCTAAATTAAGATCTATTAATTTTAGAGGCATTTATTTATTTATATTAAAACTTGATCATTGTAATATCTTCACTATCAAAAGGTTAAAATATGCTTGGTCTTGTTTTCTAAAAATGGTAATATTATTAATCTATAGTGTAGCTTTAGACTTTTATAAGCTATGAACTTTTTATATACTAAATAATACAGAAAACTATTATGCTATCATTTTAATGGACTATATTTCTGACTTTTAAGGCTCCAACTTAACAGGGACAAAACCTAAAGTCCTAATATTTACTGGTTAACAAACACAAGTTAATAGTCATCTCATAGATGATCAAGTCATTTAACATGTTCAAAACTATATTTATAGTCTAACAGATGCAGACATGGTCTCATTGCCATCTTTAATTAACAGCTAAGGATGGTCCCTGAGTCACCATACAAGAAGTTGGTAAAAATAAGAGAAGAGTCTTCCCGATAGGCTCATCTACAGCCAAAACTATGTTCCAGACCTTGGCTGCTGCTCTGAGGCTGTTGGCATTCCCACACAGAAAACAAGAGTTCTGCAATGCCCCATCCCACCAGGGTATATATAGCCTAAAGTCAACTATGCCAGGTAGCTTTTTCAAATGCAGCTGAAGGGGACACTGGTCCCATGGCTGTCTCAACAAGCCACACACTGCCTGCTGGCAGACTGGCTTTTGGAAGTAAAAATGCTCCCATGCAGGCTTGTCCTCTGTGCCCAGTCCTGAAGGCTCAACCAGCATAAGAGCCTCAGACACTTCCAGCCGTTGAGCTCTGGGCCTGGTGAAGGACAAATGGCTCCTAGATTCAGCGACCTCCACCACCTTTGCCCGGCCCAGATAACATTGCAGTTCTGTTTTGTCCTCACACTCAGGCCCACGGACATATTGCCAACTTCTGTCTTGGGAGACTTCAGATGCCTTCTCAGTTCTTTTCATATGCAGGAGACCAGGTCTTAAGCCTCAGTCCTAGAGTTGCTAACTGTCATGCCTAGACACAATATTCCTTGTTGCCAGACTCAAGAAACAGGCCTCAGATGTAACCTTTTACCATCCCCTTAGCTAAAGGACAATAAATGTTCATAGCAGTCTCACCTATGTCTCATGGTAAATAACTAGATACAAAGGCCTAAGAAAATGCTGTTTGAGAGTCTAAGAAAATGTTTTAAGGTTGGTAAATGCAAGTTATAGCTGCTTGAGGGTCTAAGAAAGTGTTTTAAAGTTGGTAAAAAGGTTGCAAGGTCTAAGGTGATTTAAAGTATCCTAAACAGGTAAAAATACTTAATATTTTCTTCTGTTGCTATGCTACTGTCATATTGACTGTTCAGAGCTTTGACCCTTATCAATAGAGCTCTGATTTATTAATCTAACTCTAATACAAAAACATTTCACTATAATACCACCCACTCTCATGGTACCAAGCTCAAAATTTTAAATCTCCTTTGGCTTGTCTTTTAAGTACAGACTTAATTTTTTTTTCACTCATTGTGCTAGACTTATGTACATACAGTCTCTTCTGGATAGAGAGGAGCCTCCCGTCCACATGAAAGGTTAAGATCAAGTGAGCGTTTGTCCCTTCTTCTTCACGAAAGGCTCTGCCTTTTCAGAGCTCACCTTAAAGAATGTTTATGTTGTGAACACAAATGTGTATGTCTACTGCCTTTTGTACAATGTATATTTCAGTGCAGGTTACAATTGAGACGCTAACACGTCTAAAGTTTTATCTCCTTTGTAAAACTTAAAAGTAATTCTTGTAAGCTGCAGGAAATGCATCTGAATCCACCTCTCAGGTCAATTGGGCTCTAGATAAGTACTGCACTTATTGCCTATGTCAGAGGGTGGGATTCCTCTACCTCCCATTTCCCTGGTTTGGGACTTCCCTTTCTTGGCTATGTGATTGCTAAATTCGTACAACCAACACTGGCTGATTGGTTAGTTTTCCCTTCTGGTTGGTATCAATTCCTGGCTACCAGTTGCTACATTCGTACACCCAATACCATCTGATCGGTCAATTTTCACTTGCGTTGGCACAAACGCTTCCTACCGCTCTCGCCAACCTGCATCCTTCATCTAGGACCTTCTTCTCCCTTGATTAAGATTTTCCCTCTACCGGCATGGTTTCTCTTTCTCCCCCTCTCACTCATCTACAAAAATCCTAGTGCTAGGTAAACCCTGTCTGCTATGGGCAACTGTGCCCTTGGTCTCTGGCCAACGCTGATGAGCTGTTGGAACAGACTGTACCAATCTAGTGAGTCAAACCTTGCTCTTGGGATGCCTTGACAGGTCACTGACTCCTACCTGCCCAATGGGAATAGTCCATTCTTCCGTTCCTCCAGATTCTCCTCTGGGATGTCTTCTGGAGAATTTCAGGTCTCTAAACCTATTGCCCACTTTAAGGGCCTCTAATCTTACACACCTCTGTAACCAAACCTGGCCTCAGTTTCCTTAGATGGCAGATCCAAAGCAAAACCTTTTCAATTACTGCCAGTGATTGGGTAAATGGAGGCTCCCTCAGGTAAACGGAGGTTCCCATGTTCAAGTCTCTTTGATCCAAACCATCCACTTCGGTTCACTCTCCCAAAAGTTTTAAATGTGTACCTATAGAAATTTTCTCCATAACCTACTTAACTTTGTTTTCCACCTATATATATATGTTCCGGTATCCTGCCAGACCCAGGTGTTTCCTACATCCACGACAGCGCCAAAGCAGCTACCACAGACTTCCATTAAGCTGAACCTGCACTTTCCCTCCCAGCCAGCATAGACCCTGGACAGCATCAAAAGAACCCGTTCTTCCTGGACTTGACCAGCATTTCAGCCTTTTGACCTCCCTACAGCGCCCCCAGTGTCAGCAGGAAGTAGCCAGAAGAGAATCTATGCCGGTTATTCACTTATTAACAAAAGGCTGCATTGGTTGTGTGTCTGGCCCCAGACAAGTAGTTCCAGGTTCTACCAGCCTTCCTCAGTCCCTACCTGCTGCCTTGCGCAGCTGGCAACCCTCTACCCTGCACTTTCCAGGGCAGAGGCTTCCCCTCCTCCTCTTGCCATGTAATCTAGACATTTTGTTGCTATTATTTTCTCTCAACATTTCACTTTGCTCCACTCTTGCCCTTTTACCCTCTTGCCCTCTTACTCTCCTGCTCTCTCTCCCCTTTCTCTGTCAGGCCCCCCATCCTTTCTGCCACCATGTCTCCTTCTCTCTCTCTCTTCATCTCCATCCAATAAACCTCTTTTATATAAAATCTGTGTGCATCATCATTTCATTGGTCCTAACGTTCTCTCCCTCTGGTCCCTGACTGTGGTAGCAACATGATCAACTACATCACATTCTGCTGCCATTACTTCCCCACCACGATGGATTATATTACCTAAAACCATGAGTCAAAATAAACCCCTCCTTCCCAAATGCCAGAGCCCGCTGGTAAAGTCGAATAGTACCCGGAGCTTTGTCAGGCGGTTTTGTCACTGCAATGAGATAAGTACCTAATATACAGAAGTAGAGGCCAAAATGGGAAACATAAGATTTCCCCCTCACAGCTCCTTTCTGGAAGGGCAACACGAAGTAAGAAGAAAGGGGAGGGCATCTAGCAATGTGAGAAACTCAAAAGAAAGCTCTCACTATCAAAAAAAAAAAAGAAAGAAAGAAAAGAAAAGAAAAAAGAAGAGAGAAGAGAAGAGAAGAGAAGAGAAGAGAAGAGAAGAGAAGAGAAGAGAAAAGAAGGAAAGGAAAGGAAAGGAAAGGAAAGGAAAGGAAAGGAAAGGAAAGGAAAGGAAAGGAAAGGAAAGGAAAGGAAAGGAAAAAGGAAAGGAAAGAGGAAAGGAAAAAGGAAAGGAAAAAAAAAGGAAAGGAAAAAGGAAAGGAAAAAGAAAAGGAAAAAGGAAAGGAAAAAGGAAAGGAAAGGAAAGGAAAGGAAAGGAAAGGAAAGGAAAGGAAAGGAAAGGAAAGGAAAGGAAAGGAAAGGAAAGGAAAGGAAAAAGGAAAGGAAAAAAAAGGAAAGGAAAAAGGAAAGGAAAAAGGAAAGGAAAAAGGAAAGAAAAGAAATCACATATTTTCCCATGATGCATAAAGAGTGTAAAATTCGAGTTCGGGCAGCGGAGGCCAGGCAGCGCAGCAGTTCCGTGGCAGGCTCGGCACAGCGCGTGTCTCCCAGCCCGCACCGCCAAGATGCCCAAGAGGAAGGTTGAGCGGCGAGGGCGGAGCCCAAGCACCTCTTGGCAAGGTTGTCGGCCAAGCCCATACCCGCCAAGGTGGACCCAAAGCCGAAGAAGGCCGCGGAAAGGATAAATCATCAGACAAAACAGGGCAAACAAAGGGGAAGAGGGGAGCAAAGGGCAAACAGGCTGAAGTGACTGACCAGCAAGCTGCAGATCTGCCTGCAGAAAACGAGAGACAGAGAACCAGGGTCCAGCCTCTGAAGAAGAGAAGAAGCCAAGTCCGACTAACCATCCATCCTGTCTGTCAGTGGTCCCTGCCCCCCTTCTTGTATAATGCAGAGCCATTTTTGTAAATGCAAGTTTTTTAGTAGCTCTAGCAACATTTTTAAGAGGTGGGGGAGTCCCACCTCATCCCATTTTTAAAGTGTAAATGATTTTTTTAAAGAGGTTAAATCATTTGCTGGTTGTTTATTTTTTGTACAACCAGAAAATAGCAAGATACTGAATCAGGAAAGGCTGTGACTGTCTCGGGGGCCACCAAAGCATTCCATAGAGGGGCTAGTTTTATATCCTACGATACAAAGCATACTAAACGGCAGTTTGGAGCCTCAGTCGCACATTTGTGTCTGGAATATTTTCAGTTATATCCAGTCTCGTGTTTCCTAAGAAAACCACTCCCTGGTCTGGCCCCTGTCAGAACAGTAACGCCTCTGGTCATGGCCGTCCATTTTCCTAACAATTGTGATAATGTGCTGTGAAAGATGGAAATTTTGTATGTACTGTATGTGGCATAAAACTGTGGGTCAGTAGAATTGAGGATTATGAATATTTGATTGTTATGTGAGGTCTTAAGGAAAACTTGTCAAATTTGAAGCCTGAACCTCACTGGAATAAGTTCAAAGAGAATACACGTGGCTCTTCATTTGGGTACGTGAACACAATGCGTGACTTCAAAGTTTGGATACTTGTGTTAAGAATTGAAGTGTCTGTGTACTCTGCTCCTAAGCCAATAAAATCTCAGTTATAAAAGAGAAAAAGAAAAGAATGTATAATTCACACAAAGCATCAACGGATACACTGGCAGTTGTTTGTGGTTTTGATGGACTGGTTTTGGCTCAAATGCTGGAGGCCGGGTTACCCAGGAGCCTCCTTGGGGCTTCTGAGAACTGAAGGAAGTCACAGTGCTCAGTTAATCATTGCAGTGACCAGCTGAAACTTGTTTCCCCCTCTGAGGAACATTCATTGTCCAACTAACCAAGGCTGGGATTCTGGCCACAGGGCGGGGCACAAAGCAAGTGACTTTGATCAGAAGTTGTTCCTGTTGAAACAGGGAGGTTTTTAGTGACAAGCTGGGAATACTTTATTACTTTTTGTGAATCCTGGCTGTTTGTGTGTGTGTGTTTGTGTGTGTGCTTTCTTAAACGGGAAGGGAATGCAAAGAAAAGATTTGTATGTAACAGTGACTGAAATGTTTGTTTGTGAGCTGAAGGAGCAGGACTTGAGAGATGGGGGTGGGGAGGTGGGGGGTGCTGAGTTTGCCAAGTGCTGCTTTTCCTAGAGCACTTCCCAGGTGCCGCTTCAGTCATTTGCTCCCTTGTCATTTCCTGAGAAACCACAAAGCATAGGCTCTAAAACTTCCATTCTAAAAGCAAGTCCACTTTATTTTTTCAGGAAACATTAATACCTTTTAGTGTGTGCATTGCATGCATGTGTCCATGTGTGCACACACGCATTTATGTCTATGTGTTCTTTCATGTCTATACACATGTATAGAGGTCAAAGGACCTCTTTCTATATATGTATAATACACACACACACACAAATATAATACATATCACACACTTTGTGATACAAAGTTAATAAACGTGTGTGTGTGTGTGTGTGTGTGTGTGTGTATTCTTCAGGGATCAAACTCAGGCCTAGCAGCAAGTATCTTTTACCCACTGGGCCGTATTGCCAGGCTCTGAACATAACTCATCATGAAGTGGAATAGATAGTACAGGAGACAACATACGGCTCAGCTCCCCAAAGACTCAACTCAAGTCCCTGGGACTAACATAAAATAATTTCTTTGGTCATCCAGATACTATCTTCACGAATGTCTTTAAAACTACCATGTGTGGCACTCGTGAGCCAAGCTCTCCCTTAGTTTGCCAGACAGTTTTATTGCACAGCTATCTCAGCATCCATTCTGTCACTGTGGTGCCATGTCACTGTAAGGGGTCTGGTGCCTTGGGCTGCCCCTTGGAGATTCAAGAGAGCACAGATGCTGTTCCCATGAGCACAAATTTTCTTCGGGCAGGAAGATGATCACCACCAACAAAAAGCATTGTCCTGAAGCAAGCATGAGAGCAGAGAGATGAAAACACTGGTGAGTGTAGGTTAGGCTTGGCCCGGCAGCCATGGTCCTCACAGCTTGGAGGTGAGACTCCGAACTCCAGGTCTCATTACAAACTTTCAGCACCTGTTCGGCTTCTTGAAGAGGAATCCATGGGAGGGGCGGTGGGAGGGAATGTACCCTGTGCACATACTTCAAAACTATCAGAGGTCTAGAAGAGCACTACAAACGCTCTCTACGACAGTATTGTGGTGGACACATACCATCACCCATTTGTCCAAATCTGCAGATTGTGCACCAAGCGTGGCTACAGTGTGACCCCTGGGCTCTGGGGGAGACTGTTGTGTGGATGTAAGTTCAGCAAGGTGGCACTCTGGTAGGGATTTCGGTAGCAGGGATAGTTATATGGGAGGTGGGCAGAACTACCTAGGAGATTTGTTTCCCTTCTTTATTTGCAGGCAAATGGTGGGATCTAGAAAAGATCACCCTGAGTGAGGTATCCCAGAAGCAGAAAGACACACATGGTATATACTCACTTAGAAGTGGATATTAGACCTGTAAGGATAAACATACTGAAATCTACACACCTGAAGAAGATAAACAAGGAAGAGGACCTGGGGTAAGATGATTAATCCCCACTTAGAAAGACAAATGGGATGGACATTGGAAGTAGGAGAAAACAAGTAACAGGACAGGAGCGTACCACAGAGGGCCTCTAAAAGACCTAGCAGTGTATCAAAGCAGATGCTGAGACTCATAACCAAACTTTGGGCAGAGTGCAGGGAATCATAGGAAAGAAGGGGGAGTTAATATGACCTGAAGAGGACAGGAGCTCCACAAGGACCAAACATATCTGGGAACAGGGATCTTTTCTGAAACTGATTCTCCAACCTAGAACCCCTGCCTGGATGTAGCCAATGGCAGCTCAGTATCCAAGTGGGTTTCCTAGTAAGGGGAACAGGGACTGTTTCTGACATGAACTCAATGGCAGGCTCTTTGACCTCCCCCTCCCCCCAGAGGGAGGAACGCCTTGGTAGGCCACAGAGGAGGACATTGCAGCCAGTCCTGAAGAGACCTGATAAGCTAGGGTCAGATGGAAGGGGAGGAGGACCTCCCCTGTCAGTGGACTTGGAAAGGGACAGGGCGGAGATGAGGGAGGGAGGATGGGATTGGGAGGGGATGAGGGAGGGGGCTACAGCTGTGATACAAAGTTAATAAACTGTAACTAATATAAAAATATAAAAAAATTTAATTAAGAAAACAATAAACTCTTAATACCTTGTTTGAGATTCAAGTAGCGTACTCCATCAGCAGGCCACTTATTAGTGCAAGACTTCAAACATCTTTACCTGTTCATAACATCGCACTATGTGTTCTTGAAGCAAATTCAAATAAAAATCACAACTACTATCCAACTGAAGCCTATCCATATGGTTCACCAAAATGTACCCAGTGTGGACACCATGAATACACAGTGAATACCACACTCTTTGCACCCCAAAGTGCCTCTAGTATTTTACACCCCCAAGTCACTCCAGTGATTAGTGGTTAGTCCATGTATGTCTGTAGACATAAGAAAATGAGGCAGTGGGCCGAGCTGCAAGTAAAATTATTCACTCCCTTATGCCAGCCCATGCCCCTAATACTAATTCCTTATACTAAACCAACTTTCCTATAGATTCCACTTGGTGCACTACAGTCAAACTGTAAATTCCTTCAGACTCATCCCTCACCTCTTCTTTCATAGCAAGTCATTTGAACATGAAGTCTTCTAAAGGGTTCAAAGAGAACCAAGGAGCTTCCAAGGCAGCCAGAGTTTAGTCACAGAGCTAGATCCCGGGACATATGGGAAGCTCTTGATGCATCTGGTAGACCAGTGACTGTCTACTGTGCGCCCTCAGATGATTGGTGGGGGGATTTCTTTGTGTCCAATGTCACATCTTGCCTGCGTACCTCAGGGAATTGCTCTTGCTCCTGGCATGTCAGGAGCTTGCTGGCTCTCTGCTGTCAGCTTGCCCAGGGCTGTGGATCCACCATGTAGGTCTTTTGCACAGATCAGCTGACCCAATCAGCTGGTCTCTCGTGCCAGCCAAAGTGTCTCTTCTTTTTCCAGATCTGTTGACACCTTGAGCAACACATTTTGAAGCAGGAAGCTGGAAGGAGTTTTTCTATCTGATGTATTCCCTTTTTAAAATAGTGGTGTGATTACAGAAAGAAAGGATAAAATACGTATCTAGCAGAATACAGTTTTTCATACTAAAAGCTCAACTTGTTGACTTAAAAATTTTGACTTTTAATTGATTAGGTTTTTTGTTTGTTTGTTTGTTTAGTTAAAATTTTACATCCCTGGGCACTCAATCACACATCAACATAAAGAACTGTAATTCAATGACAAGATGGTCAATGTATTTCCCTCATACCTAACTTCCCATTTTCTCTTTTTTTATTTTTTAATAATTTTTCTTTTCTTATATTAATCACAGGTTATTTACTTTGTATCCCAGCGGTAGCCCCCTCCCTCATTCCCTCCCAATCCCACCCTCCCTCCCTCATCTCCTCCCTGCCCCTCTTTAAGTCCTCTGGTAGAGGAGGTCCTCCTCCCCTTCCATCTGACCCTGGTTTATCAGGTCTCATCAGGACTGGCTGCAATGTCCTCCTCTGTGGCCTAGCAATGCTGCTCCTCCCTCGGGCAGCATTCAAAGAGGCCGCCGCTGAGTTCATGTCAGAGACAGCTCCTGTTCCCCTTACTAGGGAAACCTCCTTGGATGCTGAGCTTCCATGGGCTACATCTGAACAGGGGTTCTAGATTATATCCATGGCCCTTGGTTGGAGAGTCAGTTTCAGAAAAGACCCCTATGCCCAGATATATTTGGTCCTTGTGGAGCTCCTGTACTCTCCAGTTCTTACTATCTCCTCCTTCTTTCATATGATTCCCTGCACTCTGCCCAAGGTTTGGTTATGTTTTCTTTCTATTTACTGCTGACATCACCAGGTTCTTGTAAGCCTTATCTACACAAAGACACTTTCCCTGGTGAAGAAAAAGAACCTGACTTCCTCTTTTGACTTAATAGAATTTGCTGCTATAATTCATGACCATTAAAAACAACAAAGATGACCAAAGATTCCACGTTCTGTGTCTTATTTTCTTCCTTAGAGAAAGTATTCAGCTCAGGTCCAAAGTTCCTAAGCATTACCATGATTTTAAAATGCCACAAGCTAATTGAAAAGATACTTCAAGATTTAGCAAATAACACTGGAAAAACTGAATGTTTACACACAAAAATATACTTAGGCCCTTTATTTAAACCAAATAGAATTAACTCAAAATAAATCATGGATCTAAATAGGAGCTAAAACTATAAAATTACTAGAAGAAGACAGAGAAAATGGTTTATGACACTGGGTTTAGAAATTATTTCTTATGTGACTTCAAAAGCAAAGACAAAAAAGTGAAATTAAATAAACTGGACTACTTTAAAATTAAATCTTCTGTATATCAGGGGACACAATCAAGTAAGAGGGCCTCCCTCGGAATGGCAGAAAATATCTGAAAACTGTGTCTCTGACAAAGAAGGGTTACTATCCAGCTTCCAACTCAACAACCGGAGCCAAGCAGCCTGACCCACAACGAGGCAAGACAGCTGAAGGATTTTTCCAGAGAAACTGTAAAAATCATCAACAAGCCTATGAATAGTTTACTAGACATCACTCATCATTAGGGGGATGTAAATCGATGGCACGAGGGCATGCCATCTCACACACAGTAGAGTCGCTGTTGCTGAAGAAATCACAAGGGCTGGCAGGGATGGGACACTGGAACCTGTGCGCCTTGCTGTGGGAGATATAAAGAGGACACAGCTGCTGTGGGAGGCAACATGGCAGCGCCTCGAAAATTAAAAATAGAATTCTCCCAAGATCCAGCATCTCCACTCCTGAGGATACATCCAGTCAGACTGAAAGCAAGGAGTGGAAAATATATATTTGTGCCTCATGTTCATGCTATCTAAACACCCGTCTAGAAAGAGAGAGAGAGAGAAAAAGAGAGAGAGAATGAGAAAATGTATATACAAAATGGAATTAGGCCTTCAAAAGGAAGAAAATCTGATGTGTGTTCCAATATGCCCCGAGGACTTTATGCTGAGCGCAATACGCAGTCACAAGAGGAAATGCCCTGCATGGTAATGTTTTTATGTGCTACATGGATTTGTCAGATTTCTACAGATAGAAAGCGGAACAGCAGTTTCCTGAGGCAGAAGAGAGGTTAATGGATGTGGGATTTCAGTTTGGCAAGATTAAAATAAAGTGCCAGCTCTCTACAGCAATGTAAATGTACTTACTACTGAGCTACACACTTAAAAATGGATAAGCCAGCAAATGCCATGGTGTTTTCGCTGCAATAAAAAACCAGCTAGATAGCCCATGCCTGTGGCACTCATCGCAGTGGCCTGTCGTCTAGTTGTACAGTTTTGGCATCTGAGGTTGGCTTGAAACAGGCTACAGTTCAAGCGAGAGAGCTCATGGGAGGAGGAGCTCCTAGGGACTACCTGGGGTCTCTTCGCTGACCCACTGTGCAGGAAACACAGCCACTGCACTTTTTAAAGATCGGGTCAGGAGCCAGTGCTTCATAAAAGACGCTGGGTGCCGTGCGTGCAACAGGACAGTAGCCACAGAGCGCAGAAGCCCTGTACCAACAAGGGTTTAAGTGAAGAAAATACACGGCTATTCGCGTGGTCAAGCTGCTTCTGTAAACATGGCTTGACCACCGAAAAGAAATTGATCTATTTAGCTGAGCTAAGTAACTATTAATGATAGGCCCTTTGTCCCAGTAAACACTACCCAGCTTCCAGACCAGTCTTTAAAAGCTTGCTTTGTACAACTGGTGAAGTCTGTCATTACATGGATTTATTTTGGGCACTAGGTCCTGGAGCGTCTAACAGCAGTCAGCTAAGGTAAGTCCAGCTTCATTTGGCCAGTGTTCTGATGGCAGTAAAATGTGTGGCTCATAAATCACAATGACACTCAGAGCCACAAATGCCTGGCAGCCACAGTCCCCATTTTCCCTAATCGTCCTTTGCTGAAAACATTTTTCATTATTTAGGAAAATGAAAGGAATCTTTTGGGAACAAATCCTGTTACGGTTAATATCCACACAACAAAATGTGTTTGTTCAGTTCCAGAAGCCAAGATTTAAATGTGCTGAAAGGAATTTTATGCTGCGATTTTGTTTCACGAATTGATACATATTATTATACTTAATATGTATTCTTTTGTATTGTCAGAGTGCCTCTTCAAGCAACTATACTATTTTACACACCTTCTGTCTCACTGACCTCCGTGGCAAGCCTGTGAAGGTCACCCCCAGCCAAATGCCTCCCTGAGAAGAGAGTTAATGAAAATTATCTTTAAAGAAACTGTTAAAGGAGCTGGTGGTAAATCTCAACGGTTGAGTGAAGGTTTAACATGTTTTGTGAGACCTTGTGTTGAAGCCCCAGCACTACTGTGATAGATAGATAGATAGATAGATAGATAGATAGATAGATAGATAGATAGTTGGCATACAATCTGATAGCTACCAACAGAGAAACTGAGCTGGGACTGATCTGGAAATGTGCCCCCTGCTGGCCAGAAGGTACCATACAAGCTTCTGGGGGACAAACATCCTCAATGGTCTTATCCAACTGTGAACCCTGCAAGCTACAATGCCAACCTGCCAGACAAGGCGTGCCCTCTTGGTACAATAGTGGCATGAAGATATGGGGTAACTCATCACTCTATGGCAGGGGTACACCACTGCCGGGAATTCTGAGCTGGCACTGTAAACCTGATCAAAAGTCCATGGCGGGGGAAGGTCCTAGGGGAACTCTACTACTGTTTTGCTAAATGAACAGAGTTTCAATCTACCTCCTAAATATCCGTTTATAGCCATAGTTAAGTGCTATTCCCAGCTATGCCAGGACTTCTGTTTTGCAGTGGGTTGTGGCTAATTTAATAACTCACGATTGGTCAAAATGCAGAGAACACAGGATTTGAGTGCCTAACCCTAGATGGGACATTTTCTCCAGGGCTCAAGGAACACTGCAAAAGAGAATATCAGAGACAATGTAAGAATACAACGATGGTAAGGGCTCTGTGAAATGTGTCTTCTGGGGGCTGGAAGGATGGCTCGGCAGATAACAGCACTGTCTGCTCCTTCAGAGGTCCTGAGTTCAATTCCCAGCAACAATATGATGGCTCACAACCAGCCTATACTGGGATCTGACGCCCTCTTCTGGCATGCAGCTGTACATGCAGATAGAACACAGATATAAACTAAATAAAATCTTTTTGAGGAAAGAAAGAAAGTGTCTTCTGGATACGACACAGCTGTTACCCCCATGAACTCCAACAGCAGTGACTACCTGCCCAAGATAGAACCCATCAACATTCCATTGTGGAGGAAACAGTTATGAGGCCATGCCTGAGCTGAAGCCAGCCTGGGCTACAATGGCGAGACTGTCTTTTTTTTTTTTTTAAGTACTATTTAAAATTATTTTAAAATAGTTTAAGACACTTTGTTATATAAAAACTAAGTTTTTGTATAATTTTTTTATTACTCCAAGCCATACCATCCTCAGCGCTTTTTTTTAATTGGTCTATTAAGAAAAGTAAAACAATCTAAAATCAAGGAAGTTAAAGAAAAGATAACGAAGACCCCTGTGCTTATTGTCTTTCTTACCTTGTCGTTTCCGAATCGTTCAGTCTGTAGGAGCAAGGAATGAAGCCAAGGTCTGGAGGTGTAGCTCAGCAGTAGACTGCTTGCCTAGCAACACACGGGGGCGGGAGGGCTCAGCATGCATGCATGTGTGCTTGAACAAACACACACACTCAAACATGCACATACAACGCACACATGCATACACATGTCCTTGAATACGAAGGTGCATGCTCAGCATACATACATGCACAACACACCCACACATACACACTCACACTGAACCAAAACTCGAAGTCAGTGGAAGTGCCATCATGAAGTTCGGCACACAAGGCTTATACCAAATATCATATAGAGAGAATCGCCGTAAAGATGGCGATAACAGTTTCGTGACTGCTTATTGCTACACTATTTTAAAACTCAATCTTATTGAGCTAAAGGCTTTCATTATTCTGTTTACTGTTGTGGTTTGGTGCATGAACCTGGGAAAGCAGAGCCTTAAAAGGGAGGCAGACTAAAGTCTCATGCGATAGCCGACTTTATTCAGAGCATCGGACAATTTTTTACGCTCTGAGGGTTAAGAAGAAGCACGTGAGGAAGGCCTTGAATCACAAGGACAAGCTGTGTGTGGCAAAAAAAAAAAAAAAAAAAGTTTTTCCATAGGCCTATGAATAACAGCAGCTGAAGTAAACTCACTCCTATCAGTTACGCCTGGGAGGGACCGGAAAACACATTCCAAGGACAATTCTGTGTTCTCAAGAAACTGAGGTCACAAGACTCTTGTGTTGTTTTCTTGGAGCTTCCTCACAAGCCCTCAGAATTCCCCCTCACGACTCCATTCTTGGGCCATATTCCAACAATTCACAATTTAAGTAGATTTCCTAGTTTGCTTAAATCAAGAAATAATCACCATCTGCCATAAATAATAATAAACAAACAGATTCTAACACACTGGATTTCTGTCTACATTCTCACCCTCTGAAAAGGAGTACGCAGTGGTATTATGAAAATTCATCTCAAATGCACATAGGGGCCAGAAGTGTCAGGATCCAAATGAACGGCTCCCTAACGCCCTAAGCATTCCATTCTCAGTGTGTCCTTAAACACATCCAGAATTTTGATTGTAACCAAAAAATTGAAAGATAACTCTGTATTTTTATCCAGCAACGATATGAGTGACACAGTGGCCTTTCTTCTGATAGCTCATAGATGGAGCCTGAAGGTTACTGTCCCAGTAAAAACAGGGTGACAACTCCAGTCATTGAAAGAGCCTAGGGGGAGAGGGGAAACACTTTGGTCTTGTGTTTCTTTTCTTCAGCTACCTACCTGAGACACTTGTCTTTAAAATTAGACTTGATGGTTAACAAGCCAGGAGCCAGCACTTGGGTTACATTCAAGTGTGAGCAAGGCTAAAGGAAAATTCCAGTAACCTTCCAGGCCGCTGTCTGAAGTTCTGGTGTGCAAGGAGGGCAGCTGCATTAGGTGAGCAGAGGTTTCCTTAGGCCTGACTGGCTTGTGCCCCACATCATCCCTGGTTTCCTGGAAGCACTGGCCTGGAACAGCCACCCTGGAGCAGCGTTGGCTTGCCGTGCCCAGGCAGCCAGCCAGCCTGGTCAGCTTCCCAGAGTCACTCCGTGAGCCAGAGACCCGTAAGGGCTTCCACACCCTCAGGTTACATAAAAGGAGCAGAGAGCATCCGGGAAGCTTGCTAAGGTGGGCCCCCAAGGCTGGGACAAAAATAACACAGTGGCCAAGAGCTATTTTCAGGGCCATGTAAATCAGGGGAGGACACATGACACTAAGTAAGAAGGACCTTGTGACGAACACACTATGTGATGAATGAACCAGTGCCAGGGGAGTAAAGGGGCAAGGCATTGCCCCTCAACGGTATCGAGTGGTCCTTCCCCCACTGGTATATCCCTACCATATAATCTTTTCTTCTCTTTCCTTCCTTCCTTCTTTCTTTCTTTTTTTTTTTTGAAACAGAGTCTCATGTATTCAAAGCAGGGCTCAGACTCACTAGGAGCCAAGGATGACATGGAAATCCTGATCCTGTTGCGGGCATGGGCCACCATGCCCAGTTTATAGTGTTGGGTACCAGGCAACCCTCTAGCAACCGAGCCACATCCCAGCACCATATTAATTATTCACGCATCACTCTGACCGTGCCTACCCCCAGACATAACCACAGGAGAAAAGGTTTGCTCCAACTGGCAGTTTCAGAGAGAGCTTAGTCCATCATGGAGAAAGTATGCTTGTAGAGGAAGGGCAGAGGCTCTGGCCATGTCAGTAGCAATGTGAGGCCAGGGCTTATTACCAAAGGCAGCAGACAGGAAGCAGAGTATACGGGACCGGAACAGGAGGTGGCTTTAACCTTCAAGCCCTGACCAATGATGACCTATCTCCAGCCCCAGAACCTACCTCCTAGTCCTCCACAGCCTTAACCCATCACCACATCTGGGGTGCAACTTGGCGTGCACCCCAAATAACCACCAAGGCCATTGCTTGCGTTCTTTCTTAATCTACCTCTCTCCCTCCCTGTGGAGCTTCCTGCAGCAATTCCCTGAACAGCTAGAGCCCTGTGAACTTTCTGATAGTATTTAGGAACTTGCTTCTGGGTTGCCTAGCAACCTATGATGTCATCATGTGTCACTGGCCAGGTGGCCACACCTGGAAGCCATGGTTACCTTCCTCCTAAAAGGGTCCCTTCTCTTGCTCTTGCCCTCTTGCCTCCTGCTCCCTCTTGCTCTCTCTTGCCTTCTCGCCCTCTCCCCTTTCTCTGTCGGGCTGCTCCCCCCCACACACATCATATCCTGCTCTCCCTTCTCTCTCTCTCTTCATCTCCATCTAATAAACCTCTTTCATATAAAGCCTGTTGTGCACCACATCATTCATAAATTGTCCCCAACAGTGGTGCCAAAACCCAGGAGGGAGGGTTTCCTGGCTTTGCCAGAATCCCTTTCGGACTTCTATGGGACAATGGATGGCTACAACAGAAATTTTTTATTTAGGGGACCTTTATATCTAGTTATTTACCATGAGAAATAGGGAGACTGCTATGAACATTTATTGTCCTTTAGTTAAATAAAGAGATGGTGAAAGGTTTCATTCAGGCCTGTTTCTTGAGTCTGGCAACAAGGCATATTGTATCTAGGCCTGACAATAGCAGCTCTAGGACTTAGGCTTAAGACCTGGTCTCCTGCATATGAAGAGAATTGAGAAGGTATCTGAAATCTCCCAAGACAGAAGTTGGCAACATGTCCATGGGATCCCATTGTGAGGCCAAAACAGACCTGCAATGTTATCCAGGGCTGGGCCAGAGTGGTGGAGGTCACTGAGCCAAGGAGCCATTTGTCCTCTGCCAGGCCAAGAAGCTGGAAGGCTAGAAGTCTCTATGGCTCTTGTGCTGGTTGAGCCTCCATGGCTGGGCACAGAGGACAAACCTGCATGGGAGCATTTTGACTTCCAGAGGCCAGTCTGCCAGCAGGCAGCCATAGCTTGTTGAGGCAGCCACATGATGACATCATAGGTTGCTAGGCAACCCAGAAGCAGGTTCCCAAATACTAACACTCTCCACTCACACTTTGGCGATCACAACTCTCAGAGATCTCTTTAGTGCTCTGTAGGGAGGAGACAGTAGGAGAGGCCGCAGCAGCTGGCCCCAGGAACTCTGGGAAGCAGCTAGCTATCTTTCTACCGGAATGGAAGAAACTCTGTGCTTTGACAACTGCAGCATAGCCGACTAGTAAACCCTAACTGGACAGAAGTCAGTCATTTGACAATCAGAGCCCGGGTCTCACTGGAAACATCTCTCACTCCTTCCGTTCCACCTGCCAGAGCTCCTTCCGGAACAGGCTCAGCCACCCTCATGAGTGGGAGCTGGTATGGGGAGTGAAAGACATAACACCCATGAGTGGGGTCTTGGGGATGAGGTGAGGCCACAGATAGTTTGGTTCTGAGCTTCCTGCCAGTCCAGACAGAGAGCGACATGGTACTTACCTGGTTTTTGTAATCCTACTGTGGCCTTATTATTTTATGAATAACCCCAACGACTCTTAGTAACACGGGCTTGTGGCTCTCCAACAGAAAACTGCGGATGAAGGGCATAAAGTTCCTTGAGTCTTCTATTGGCGATGTTTGCCCTCACTGGCTCGCTTACAGTCTGGGGTCCCGTGCCCATCCCCCCACTCCCAGGCCACTTAGAGAAGCTGGGCCTAGTTGCCCACACAAAACAAACTCGTGGCTTTTGTGAGCATTTTGTTTTGATATTTTCCATCTTATTCGTTTACTTTTTTTGAGTTTGTTTGTCTGTTTTGATTTCTGTTTTGGGGGGTTTTGTTGTTTATTTTTTTCCCCTTGGGGTTTTGTGAGCAAGAGAACATGAAGTTGGCTGGGTAGAGAGGGGGGAGGATCTGGAAAGGGTTGGGGAGAGCGAAGAATATTATCAAAATATGCTATATGAGAAAATTAATAAAAATTAAATGTAGGTGATGATGTTAGCTGGTCCTGGTGAATCTTCACTGTAACCCCAGAACTGAGGAAGTAAATACAGGAAAACTACTGGAGCTCACCAGCCAGTCAGCCTAGCCTGTTTGGTGAGTTCCAGCTAGTGAGAGACCCTGTCTCAAAAAATAAAGTGGACAAGGACATCCTGAGGAACAACATCTGAAGATGACCTTTGACTTCCACACACAAGATTGCACATACCCTTTCTCTCTCTCCCTCTCTCCCTCTCTCTCTCTCTCTCTCTCTCTCTCTCTCTCTCACACACACACACACACACACACACAGTTGCCTATGATAACAGCTAGAACATAGACTATTGACTAGAAAGAATCATCTAAGAATTTTATTCACGCCACTGCCTTCATTTCTCAAAAAGCACTCTGTGTGACTCCTCTGAGATGAAGACACCAAGTCTCGGTGACTTATCCACGTCACACAGCTAATAAATGCTGCAGCTTGCACTTGGCTGTGTCCTCTGTGTCCCCACAGCTGAGCACTGTGTCAGGAGCAATGGCCTATAATACACACAGTAGTTAATGTCAGGTCCTGGCAAAGGAGCACCTGGTCTTCAACCTGGAAGCCAAAGCATTATATAAACACCAACTTCAATTTTTATATTAGATTCTAATTGTGTGCTTTGTCCTAGACTAGTACAAGCTGGATACTGTCAGCTCTATGGTATAAACTGTATTATAATATGTGGTATGTTAGCAGAACAAACTGTATTGCCTTTAGCTCAAGGGTTCCTTTGACGGTGCATGAACAGCAGATGTTCTTTGTCAAGACATAAATATGCCTGAAGCAAATGAAACAGGACATATTTTTAAATGTCATGGCCTCTCTTCCCTGTAGAGTGCCAACTCTCACCTGGAGCATGAAGGGCCTTCTCACTGTCCATGGGAATGGAAGCAGCTGTGGTTCTGCGAAGTTCATCTTTTAAAACTAATTCACGCTGCTCTATAGGAAATAACTTTCCTCTTCCATTTGCAAGAGAAACTCTCCTGCCCGTTGGAAGTACAAAACGAGAACTAATTGTGTTACTGAGCCATAGATATTTTGCTTTTCTCTGAAACAGAACAGTGGTAGTGGATGAATACCCACAAAGCATCTTAAAGGCTAAGGGAGGATTACGCTAAAGGCTAAACTCTGAGACAGGTTTACTACCCTGCACTGCACTTTCCTTGGGCTTAACACCTTTTAGCCTATCTGTGGAGGGTGGAGGACAGCAGGGTTGCTGCTGGGAAACAGTGAAGCGACTTAGTTGAACTTGTATTGAAGGCAAGGTTTGCCTTCATTAAGACATTGTAAAAAGAGCTATCCGCAAGGGTACCCACCACGCACCTGAGAAGCTGCCGCCACAGAAGGGAGGGCAGAGGCTCCGGTGGTCCTCACGTGGGCGCTGCCCGAGCCAACCCTTAGAGGATGTAAGTACACGGATCTCACAGGTCTACCTCCTGAGTCATTCAGACTAGCTATGCTTAGCAAAACGTTGCTCATGAAAAACAAAAGGACATTTTATCTTAGACGTTGGTTACGTTAAAATATTTCATTGGGTTTGTACTAGCGGTATGGCAGCTCATAAGTAATGATAGAACTTTAATGAATTTGCCAAAAAGTAAAGATTCTACTCTACTTCATCCAAATAAACACTGCCTGGCTTTGTGTCATTAAATGAAAGCAGAAGTAGGAGGGAGTGTGTTTGTTTGTTTGTGTGTTTGTTTGTTAAGCAAGATCAGTTCAAAACTGACTTATAAGGTTTTTTTATCATCTTCAAATAGATAATCTCTTCATGTTGCTGCTATCCATTTGTGATCCACGTTTGTTTTGTTAGCATATGCTATGTGTAACAGTGAATCTCACGGTGAGATTCTCACATAGGTAGTGTAACTTGGAGCATACTGGCCCATCATCCTCTCTCATTCTCTTCCCACTCCTGCTGAATCCTTCTTCTCAAACTACGCCCATCTACTTCTGTGTCGTTTGTGTGTGAAAACAGAGAGTTTAAATAGGGTGCTTACGGGAGAATGAATGAGAGGTTCTTTACAGGCGTGGGGCAATTTACCAGAGGCTACACTGCTGAAGCCAATGTGCCAACCCCAAACCCTGCCGCCCTGCTATCATTGATTGCCTATACCTACTTGGGGAGGATGTCTTGTTTCATTGAGACACCGATGTGCTATATGACTATTCTAGAATAGTCCTGAACTCATGATCTTCTTGCCTCTGCCCCAAAGTTAGAGATTTCAGGCATGTGTCACCACACCCAACTCTATATTCTTTAAATGGCCTTATTAATATAGCTAACTATGTTTTAAAATTATGTTGTGTGAAGCATAAATTATCAATGATAGTTGATAAGAACTAAGTAGATGATAACTAAGAAAAAATCGATGTTGATAATTCTTAATTCATTCTCAAACTAAAATACCTACTATCCAAGTCAATCATATGAATACTTTTATAATTTCACGTTAGTATGTATACAAACTTACATACACTGGACTTACATACACTGGTCATGGAACCTAAATTATGTTAAATCCAAGCAGAAAATATAAAATTTCTACTTGCTTGGTGATAATAAAGGTTTGTCTTTTTTTATTACAATAATAATGTAATTTGACATTTCAAGAAAGCATAGATGTTTCTAATATCAAAGAGCTTTCTAGAGTGAAAAAGCAGAAGAGAAAGGCAGTGCTCATGCAACCATCTGTCTTCCACACTTCCCAGGATGGGTGAGGTGAGATGCATTCAGGAAGGTGCTAAAGTATGTGCCTTGCAAAGGGGAAATTCACCTAAGAGCCGTGTTGAGTGTTCCCGTATTAGGTGCCTTTGTTGGTGGTACTACTCATCATTACCATGACAATTTTTCTTTCTTTATCCTGTGTTAGGATATCAAAGAAAAGAGTTATTGTTATTTAAAGCTACATTTCAATCTAGTTGCTTCTTAAAGTGGAGTGGGTATAATTTAAACCAGTGGGAAATAAATCTCTAGGAGAGATGGCTCAGTCAGTGAAGAAGTGCTGTGTAAGCTTGAGGACATAAATTCAGACCTCCAAGCACCCACGGCATAAACCATGTAGTGGCACACACCCGTGACCCCAGCACTGGTGGCAGAGACAGAAAGGTCCCTGAAGCTCACTGATCAGCCATCTTGGCTTCAATGAAAGACCTGTCTCAAAAAGTAAGTGGAGAGCAATCAAGAAAAATAGCACCCAACATCTGCACACACACACACACACACACACACACACACACACACACCATACTACACATACATACACATCACTCATACACAGCACACCATATATGCATGCACACACCACACACATCACAGCACGTACATTCATTACACACTCAGATTCAGGATGTGGGAACTCAAACCTCAGAGCTTAACGAACAGCTACACAAGGGAAGACAAATACGTTCAAATTGTGCCTGGCAACTGTGCCCTGGGCACCATTCAGTAAGGATCTGCTGATTCAGCAAGGGTTCGGCTCACAAAGTGCATGTCTTCCTACCGCTGCCCTGATCAGTTGAGACAGAATTAGCACTAGCTAAGTCGTGTGTGTGCCTTGGGAGGGGTTTGCTGAGGGTAAGCGTCTGAAGGCAGGGATTAAGGCATCTTCATCCTGCTAATGTGCTGGCCATCCAGGATTAGAGCTGTGGGTCAGGGAAATCCACCCAAGTGCAGACCTCAGCACAGAGCACTTTCTGCTCTGAGATTAGCAGGCACGCTCAGCACCACCTGGTCTACAGCGCCACTCGGGAGCTTCAGCCGCCAGAGCAGAGCTACCTGGCTCACAGTCTGTCGGCACATGTGCAAAAGGAGAGAGAATACCCAGAAAATGCAGAATACTGAAAAGCTCATAGGCTGGCCATGGAGCACAGCACCCTCCAGTGCTGGGGTGTGGACAACGTGGATTTGAACTTTCCAGCGTCTACCTGGGGAGTAAAGGGACCGTCAGAGCCTTTCCTTGAAAATGTTCTGGCTGTATTTGCTTTACAGTATCACTTGACTCGGGGTAGTTCAAGGATTCCATGAGCTGGCATAATGGAGGTTATATGGTGGTTATATTTTCACAAAAACTCATAGTCTACAAACCGAGAGTGAATGAACTCTCTGTAGACTATGGACTCTGTTGGTTTGGACACATGGTCCAATTTGAGTCATACACATGGTATGAGGAGTCTGATGAGAGTCTTTTTGTGTTATTATTGTATTATTATCACTTATCTCTGATGTGTGTGTGAGTGCAGGCTACAGCGCACATGTGAAGGTCAGCAGAAAACCTGAGGGGGCCAGTTACAGAAATACATTAGAAATAACAAATCAAAAGGAACTTTAAAAACATGGAAACCAAGGGGGAGTTGGAGAGCTGGGAGTCACAGCTGGGAGTGGCAGGAGGGGAAATTGGAATGTATTGTATGAGAGAAGAATCTATTTTCAACTGAAAGATAAGTAAACAGCCAAAGCCAGTGATGGGCGACCCATGTGCTTGAACTCCCCATACGATCAGATTTATATCTGAAAAAGAAATTAAAGAAGTGACTGCATCGATAAACACTTGTTACATTTCTATTTTTCAGATCATACAAATAAACTCATAGATATTTTTTGAAAACTCAAACCAAATGACATACAAGAAAGAAAGAAAAAATGAAAAAGAAATAACAATTTCTCCATGGAAATCAGGGAATTGTCTGGTTTTCTTTTCTTTTTTCTTACCATGATGGGGATTCAATCCAGGGCTCATGCATGCTGAGGAAATCCCACTCATTTCCTTTTTTGTCTCAGATTTTTAAGATAACAATTGAGAATGAAAGAGAACCAGAAAAAACACCCTTTAACTGGTACTGTTTAATATTTAAAATTATTCCAAGAATACTAACAAGTTAATAAGAAATTATAAGGCAGTCAGCATCCCCTTAACAGCAGTTTCTCTCTGATCAGTGGGTGCTGACGGTAATGTAAGCAGGCATGTGTTTAGATACACCTGAACATAATTTGGTCCCTTGTTCTAATTAAGCCATCTCAGACCATCAGTCCACAGCCACCCTAATTAGATACTGTTTTAGCCGTTAAGAGGATTCTTTCTCCTCATTTTCTGTTTTAATCTTATCAACTAAATAAGAATATTTCTGCAAAGACTGAACATATGGATGGGTTTATGCATTTCCACCTCTGGAAACAGCAAGTGTGTAAACAACTTGAAAGAAGAAAGCTGGTGTCCCTGGACTCTTGCAGGGCTGGCTGGCTGTTATTATTGCTGGTGACGTTGGGTGGCATTGCCTTGTGGGCTCTGACAAATTCCAGGAGTGCGTTTATAAAATGAGTTCCACAGCTACTATCAGGCACTTCCTTGGGGGGGGGGGAAAGGGGCTGTATAATCTTTCCAAGTGTTCTGAAAGAGGTTATTGTAGGGGCTCTTTTTTTTTTTTTTTTTTTTTTGGCAACTTTACTGGGTTCTTACATTTTGTACCCTTCTCCACCCTAATCCCTTCCAACCCCCAATACTAGGTAGGCAAGAAAAAAGATGAGAGGTGAAAGGGGGCCTAGACCTTCCTAGACTACTTCCTGCTGATCAGGGGTGTTGGGTTCCTTGGGGCAAGTTTGACCTTCGCAGTCAGGATATTCAATTTTTTCTTCTCATCTCTTTGCGCACGACTACTTGACAAACCGCAACAGACTGCAACCAGCCAACAGCAGCCACAACAGCCACAACAGCCACAACAGCGGGGGTGGGGAGCAGCAGCCTCTCTTCGGAGCCTCCCAGACCCCTCTCAGGGCTCAGAAATTAATCCTCTTTGAAACGGTCCCAGAATTCCACACATCTGTAGCTAGCAAAACCATGCCCCTGCACGAGAACATGAGACAAATTATAGTCACCTGCTGTGAAGCAGCTGTGGACAGTCTGAAGCAGCCCTATATCCCACACCTGGGATTAAAAACAAAAACATATTCACATATTGTAACTGGGTTTTTTAAGAAACCAAAATTCTCACTACAGGTTATCAGTATGTTTAAGAAGGGTTCAAGTCATTCTCAAAAGTACAGGGATGAAGATGAGAGTTCAATCCCAGAACCGACATAAAAACAGAACAAAACCAAAACAGATATAACAGTGTGCGATTAGGGTCCATGCTCTGGAAAGGCAAAGACAGGAGGCTCCCTAGACTTCACTGGCTAGCCTCAGGTCCCCAGGACACAAGGTGGACAGCTCTTGAGGAACAGCATCCAAGAATGACCTTTGGTCTACACATACTTTGCCTACATGGGTGTACACATACCCACACACACAGGTTTCCAGTAGGTTGTTTGTTAATGCCCCTATCTGCTTCTTTTTAGAACTCCATCAGGGTCAAGAGATCTAATGACAAACCCAGTGATGTCTGTGAACCCTCTGTTGACAACATCAGGACAGCAGAGGATCCCATTGGTTCCCTCACCATTTGGGCCTCCCGTTGTGGACAGGTATTCCATCATTGGAGTTTGGAACGATGTTAAATTAACATTTGATGGTAAAACAGCGTTGGGGTTACCTCAGTGAACTGTGGTACTGTGACTCATGGCTCTCTGCTGGTCTTACCTCAGACACTACTTTCCCTTTGAAGCTCGTTTGTCCTAGCAACTCATTAAGTAATCACATTTACTTGGAATGTGACAGGAATTATCAAGGGCAAAAACTGCCAGGTTAGTCTTCCGAGGCAACCACGGTAAAACACAGAGGACAATACCGTTTAAATCATAGACATTCAGGGCTAGAGCGATGGCTCAGTGGTGAAAAGCACTGGCTGCTCTTTCCAGAGGACCAGGTTTCTGGTGAGTCCTCCTTCCTGGCTTGTAGATGCTGTTTCCTTACCATGTCCTCACATGGCCTGTCCTCTGTGTGTACATGCAGGGTACCCTCCTTCTGCATATGGAAGGTGCCTCCAGCATCTGCCCCTCTGATCAAAAGAGAGCTCATCCTATCAGATTAAGACTCCATCTTAACTAAGTCTGTAACATCTGGACCCCTGGACTGCATGTCATCAAGCCATTCTTTCCATAGTAGTGAAATCATAAGTATTTTGGTAGCACATTCTGGCAATATTCTAGTTTCCCTTCTTTAGAATATTTTGACACTCTGAAAGGAAAATAAAACATACTATTTGTCCTTGTTCATGGAATGTGAACAACAAAATTGGACTCAGAAAAAATGCTGTAACTTGCAAGATAATTTAGTTGCCCAGTGAGGTGGCCAAGTGTTTATCCTAGATGGCAAATGCCATCAAGGAATCATGAAGTAAGAACAGACTTATGCTCTGTGTGTTCAGAGCATAACACCCATTGGAAATATCCTGACCATGCATTGACTTGAGTGGGTTGTTTCCTGAGATAGCCCTCAGACGTCTTGCTTGTTGTGGCTTTTCTTCCTAGTCTTTCTCACCATCCTTCTCCATAATCAGTGAGACTTCATTTTATTATTTCGTTTGCACTTTAGTTTCCATGGCTTCCCAGTGGCTATTAAAAGTCTAGTTAGCTAAGTGGGTTAGTTACTTTTGTATTGCTATGACCACAATACCTGACAGAAAGCTTATTTTGGCTCACACTTCCAGAGGATTCTGTCCGTCACAGCAGGGAAGGCGGACCACAGCAGAGAATTAATTCACATCGTGCTGGGCCAGAAAAGGGAGGTGCTGCCTCCTGCTCACTTTCCCCTCCGATTTCATCAGATTCCTGTAGGACTGCAGCTGCATCTTCTGCCCTAAGTAACTGTCATGAACATGTAAAGTGTGCCTCCAGCCTCTACATGATCATCACACTAAGCAACAGAGACTTTCTGTAATCTCAGACATATTCTACCTATTTTATGTCTTTTTTTTTTTGTTTTTTTTTCTCCCTCCCAGAGATGTCTTGTCTTCCAGTATGGCTCCAACTGACCCAAGCCAGTTTTGTGTTCCTTCCCAATTTGGATCGACTGTTCTCCCAAACACAAATATGCCAAACCCGCTGTCGGGTCACTTCTACTCAGGTATGAGCAACGAGCATCTAGCAGCCTGCGGGGCCGTGTGATGATGGCTGTACTAACCGTGTTGTCCTTTCTATGCTCACTCTGGAGAACTGGGGGACGGGGGGCTAGGCCTCTGCAGTTTGTGCCTTTGCTTTCTTGGTCGAGCTTCTGCAGCTACCCCTGTGGGAGCAAGCGTGCATCGCTTAACTCTCCCAGGCGTCAGTTTAATCGTGAATGAGGGAAGATGTGCAACATGACTTGTTAGTCTCATCCGCCACACGAGGAATGGAAAGGCTTCAAAGAGAACTGATCTAAGAGTTAACTTCTTGGGGCCGTTTATGACTTGGGATGAGGGTATAGTACAGCTCTGTGATAGAACACCTGATTAGCACGCATGAAGACCTGGATTCAAGTCTCAGAACCCCAGACCAAACCAAACCAATGAAACAGCATATGGTCTCATAAGTTATAGTGAGAATTTGGCTTTTATTCTGATTTCACCCTGGAGATGTTTAATATAAGATAGTAGTCACAATTTATAATAATGTGTTACATTCTTAAAAATTGCTGATGGACTTCAAATGTCTACACCATAAAGATATAACATGGTGGATATGTTAATTATCTTGATTTAACCATTCTTCCAATGTAAGCATGTATCAAAACATTGCATTGTACCTTAGAAATGCATGTAATTAAACAGGACAAGAAAAGACAGTTCAACCTGAGGGTTCCAGGCTTGGCAGCAAGCACCCTGATTTACTGAGCCATCCCAGGACCCCCCAGAAATATGATTTTAACAGGCCTTTGCCTTCCTTTCTGAAGTGTAACAGGAAAATGCCACCAGCCACAAAACTGACAATTCAAACAAAAAACAAAACCTGAAATGTTATCTACTGTGTTTTTTGGGTTCTCAGTAAACATTTCTAGCCACTATGATCAGATACCATTTCCCACATACCATTCTAGCTTAGGGCTTTCTGAAGATTCTTTTCTGAATTCTTTTATTATTTTCTTTTTTTTATTTATCTTTTTTTTAATGTATATGAGTGCTCTATCTGAACTTACATTCCATGTCAGAAGGCATCAGATCACATTATAGATGGTTGTGAGCCACCAGGTAGTCACTGGGAAGTGAACTCAGGACCTCTGGAAGGACAGACAGCACTCTTAACCTCTGAGCCATCTCACAGCCCTCTTATTATTTTCAAGTGCATGCTTATACTTCTAATTTGTTTGTGATGAGTCTCTCTCTCTCTCTCTCTCTCTCTCTCTCAAGGCTGGGGCATTTTACCACCTGAACCCATAAAGCCAATGACCACAAGGCATGAGATGATTGAAAGACATCATGCTGCCAGGTAATTTAACAATAGTGTTTGATGTGTTTGATTTGGTCCAGATGAACCATTTGTTCATCTGAGTTTGCTTTAAGTAATTTCAATGAATACATACAAATATAATAGATTAACATAATGGATTTTATAAAGAACACATGCCACCTACAAACCACACACACACACATACACACACACACACACTGACCATTTAAAGAAAGCATTTCAGGTTCATTATAGGATAAATTATACAAACATGTATACAAGCTTTTTAATAATAAAAAGAAGATTAAAAGCAGACAGTGAAGTCTGAGGATTTAAAAGTTTAGTAAGAATGTTTGGTGCACAAACAATAGCACTTGAGGTCAGATCATTGGCACCCACGTACAAAGCTAGGTATGGCCACACATGCTTTTAATCCCACGGATGGAGACAGGGATCAGCAACAGGAGGCTCACTGGGGCTTGCTGTCCAGCCAGCCTAGCCAAAAGTGGGTGAGCTGTGGGTTGAGTAAAGGACGGACCTTGAGGGATAGAAAGAAATATCAGAAGACACCTGAGGTCCTCCTATAGTCTCCGCATGCATGTGCACAGGCACACAGCACTTGTGTCTACCTCCCTGTGGCCACAAAGTGCAGGTAAGTGTGGATAGACCTGCATATTCAACAGCTTTCCATTGACCAATAATAGTAATGATAAAGCCTGGCTGTGAATCCTTGGAGATTCCCACTGGCGTGTCTGTCCTAACTGGTTTCAGTCCTCCTAGAGACAGGCGTGACTCCCATTCCACTTCAGAGTTTGTCACCAGTGCCCGGGAAATCTCATCTCGACCCTACAGTGGCCTCCGGCTGAGCACCCAGCAGCAAATCAAGTACATCCACTGGAAATAGGCCTCAGAGAGAGAGAAGACATTGGCTCAGGTTCTCTCGTCACACACTTCTCAGGGTCTGGGTGATGCCGGTGGGCAAATTGAAGTAAGCAAAAGCACCACTCCCTTTCTTGACTGTCCATCCACATGCACTGACTTGAGACCCACCAAGACAAGCACTAATTTAGTGAGTCCCACTAACTATCCCTGTGCTGAGGAATTAAACACCTCTTTGAAGGTTAACGTCTGGCAAGAAACTGCTAAAGGTGCTGTGTGCCCAACAGGCAGCTGTCTGAATTCAGACATGCATTATGGCACTCACCCAAACCCTCCATTTTCAGGTTTTCTTCCAAAGACCACTTTCCTTCTGACTCTGGGCAGGAGGGTCCTCTTTCCACCAAACACTCTTCACTCTTCAGTTAAACAGTGTAAGAATAGGGAAAGCAAAGAGGTCAGCTTAGGAAAGCAGGGTTCTATTAAAATCCTATTTCTGAGAGGCCCAGAAGGCTCAGCAAATCAAGGTGCTTGCTGCCAAGGCTGGCAACATGAGTTTGATCCCAGGCACCTACACGGTGGAAAGAGAAACCAACTCATGTTTTCCTCCGACCTCCACACCCTCACACACACACACACACACACACACACACACACACACCTCTTCACACACAAAATAAATACAAATAAATAAGCACATGTTTAAAAACATAGATTTCTACTGATTGTCCAATGGTTGTATAAACTATATAATTTTGTTTTTAGGGCAGAAATGGAAATGTATTCTCTTTACCAGCAACGGAGAATGGAACGAGTTAATCCCAGGGGGCTCTCTGGCCTGGGGATACCACTCTTTTATGGCTCAAGTTGCCTGGGTGGCCCCGCAGGCTTCCAAGGCAGGAGCCAGTTGCCTGCCAGTGATCTGCATTTGCACAGAAGCACCTTCAGACACCTTCAGGGAAACCCTATTCTGCTGGCAACTAGACCACACTTTACAGAGTGCTGGGGCCAGAAATACCGACTCAGGAGAGGTCCAGCTTACCAGAAACCTCCAGAGAGTGACACTGAGGGTTTCAAAAGTCAAGGAGAAGAAAAGGGCTTGGGCCAGATGCCTGCGGTTTCCTGTGAAGAGGAAGAGTACATCAAAGATCCAGAAATTGAAGTAGACAACCACCAGAAGCCAAGGGAATCTGATGAAAAGCTGACCACAGCCCTCACCAACCCCTGTGGAGAGCTCCAGCCAAACCAGAGGAAACCCTCTACCCTGGAGGCGAAGGCGTGGGATGGGGAGAAGGAAAAGCCCTCTGAACAGGGCTATGAAGCCTGGGATGAAAAGAACAGGGTTTGCCTGCCAGTTTCCACACTGCCTCTGTCAGGTAGGTGTCTGAGCTGAAGCTCCAGGCCTCAGTAGCTCCGGGGTGACCCATCCTTCCCATTGTGGAGGGAGCTGTGACAGCCATGTTTAGTTTGGCCTTCACTCTCATTTTCAGGCCCGATGTCTATCTCTCTCACACCTCCATTTATATATATCTTTTGCGGGGTAGGTGTTTACACATTTTACCTGTACGGGCATGTGCTTGCAGAGGCCAGAAACTGGAGTTACAGGTGGGTGTGAGCTGCCGTGAGGGTGCTGGGATTCAAACTGAGGTCTGCTGGAAGAGCAGCCAGTGCTCTTGACTGCTGAACCGTTTCTTCAGTCCCCTCCACCTCCATTTTCTTAATCCTGTTTTAAATGACTTCTTTTTAAAGTCACTTTACTGTATCGCTTTCATCAATCATATTAGAAATACTGGTCTCTTGATACTGCTGCCTAAAAACATTCAACACAGACTGAGAGGGTAAGCATAAAAAAGTATGAAGGTTTTTAATTAAAATCTTAATTAATTGTCAGTTTCTTTAACACAAACTAGAGACCTCTTCTTTTGAAGTATGAATTCTATCTCCCCTGTTTCCAAGTGTAGAAAAAAAACAACAACAAAAGCTCAAACTTTCAGTTTCACAAGTACTATTGTACAACAGAGAAAATCTCATATTGGCTAGCTCCCTAGAGCCTGTTGAAAAAATAAATAAATAAATAAATAAACACAGAGATTTGATGTGCTCCTGATTGTTGTAGTTCACCTTTCTGTTGCTGTGATTAAACAGTGTGACTGAAAATAACTTCAGAGAAGAAAGAATCTATTCAGATTACAGTTCTAGGTCACAGGCCACCACCCAAGGAAGCCAAAGTGAGAAGGCAAGGCGGGAACGTGGAGGCATGCCCGCTTGCTATTCCACACAGCACTCCCTCCAAAGAGGGAAAGCACTTCACAGCTAAAGAGATGTGGCAGGAACCTCGAAGAACACTCTTTGCTGCGTGGCAGGAAGGTTTACAATCACTAGCTTTCTCATATGGCTCAAGATCACCTGCCTAGGGTGTGGTAATGCCTACAGCGGGCTGGGCCTTCAACGTCAATCACTAGTCAGTTCAGTCCCTCCCCCACACAGGCAGACCTGCCCACATGATGACGTGACTGAGGCAACGCTTCCATTGAGAGCCCCTTCTCAGAGAATGTTAGGTTGTGTCAACTTGACAGATGAAGTGAACTCGGGCACTGAAGTAGCCGAACAGCTGCTTCACTATGAGGTCCTCGGCTCACGTTCCGATCATGATGGTCTCGGGAGATCACATAGCATGGAGTCGTACTAGCCTTTCTACAAGCACCTCCGAGATCAGAGAGCACATCTGGAAGCTCTCTCTTCACTTACAGCTACGTCACTGGAGCGACGTTAAGAGAGGGGAAAGAAACCACCTGCTAGTGAGTCTGAATCTTCAGGGAGCTCAAAAGTTGACCTATTTAAAGGAGCACCCCATGGGGACAAGACATTAGTGAGTTCATCTAGCCAAACGCAAACCTGGGTTCTAGGCTTCTTCTGCAAGGAAGTTTTATTCCACACGGTGACCTTCTTGTCACGTTACAGGAACACACGAACTGGTTGCACTTCGGGAAAACCATTCTCTGGCTGATATTCAGAAGTGGACTGTGGAGGATGTGCATAGCTTTATCAGAAGCCTCCCAGGCTGTTCTGACTACGCCCAGGTAACTTCATGTTTTTGCAAAACTTATAAAAGTTTGAAACTATTTCATGTGTAATGAGTCTTGGCAAACTCCGCCCCTGGAAAGGCTTCCTACTAAAACCCCCACTTCATGTCACAGTCTCTCACTGGAGAGGTGTCCACAACTGGTGGGCGCAGGTGCCAGAGGAGGCTGGGGAAGACATTAGCTAGCTTTATTTTCTGTCCTGTCTAGACAAATTGGAGGGTGACTCGGAGGCTAAATAACCAGAAAGAATGAGAAATATTTAGTGCAGTACCTAAAGACCAGAAATATGTACTTTGTCCTGAATAAGGAACTAAAGGGGCTAGGGAGATGGGCTCAGCTGATAGATTGTCTTGCAAGCAATAGGACTTGATTTCAGTCCCCCAGAACTCACACACACAGATCTGGGGTGGGGGTGGGAGAGGAGGAGGAGCGATGGCTCGGTCTATAAAAAGCTTACTCTAAAAGTGTGAAGTCCTGACAGCTGACTTCCAGATGCAATAGTGTACATCTGTAATCCAGTGTGCCTAAGGTGATGAGACAAAGGAGCCCCATAATCACTCAAGCCAGCTACCCTGGCATATGCATCGAGATCCTGTCTTGAGTAAGGTAGAAGTTGAGAAAAACACATGACATTGTCCACTACGCATGTTACATGGTGTACACAGCCCATTCACACACATGAATATGTATATGCACACACACACACATACACACACACACACACCAAAGCCAAGCACACTGGTGCCCGATTCCAATCTCAGCACTGGGGGTTGGGTGTGGAAATAGTGGATTCCTGAAGCTTGCTGGCCAGCCAGACTAGGCTCCTTGGCAAGTTACAGGCAAGTGAGAGACCCCATATCAAAAGTCAAAGTGGATGGTATCTGGGAAACTGCATTCAAGGCTATCTTTAGGCTTTCATGTGCATGCACACACATAAACAAACACAAAAACAAGGAACCAGGAATGATAGTCACATTGGTAATCTCAGCGCTTGACAGGCTGAGACAAGAAGAAGATGACATTGTGGACATCTCGGGATGTAACGAGGCCTTGCCACAACAAAGAAACAAAGAAAAGCAGCCTTGCTCCTGCACAGTACTACGTGTATTTTATGCTTTCGTTAGTTGTCCCTCTGTGGGTAGACAGAAGTTGCATAAACACCTCAAACTTTGCTAGCTTACTGTCTGTCACCAAAAGGTAACAGCAACCCAAGAAACTCTACCGCTTACTTCTAGAAGTTTCTCAAATGCATTTATGATGTCCACTGTGGGAAGTCTTCTCCCTTTGAACTACTGAAGATGAGAGCAACGGCAAGGCCCAGCTGCCCTGCTAAGCACCCGCTGATACTCTCTGAGAAATAACTATAGAAAAGTGGCGATGCCAGCGCATTCTGGGTACACAGCCCATGACTGTTTCACACATAGTTCTCACAGAGACCTTTGTCAAAAATGTCTTCTTGACTTTTATTCACAACCCCAGAGTTGGGATGTTTTTCTTTTTTCTTTAACTTTCTGGGACTGGTTCAGCTTTATACTCACTGACCTTCCCTTTATACTCTTCCTCCTTGCCAGCCTTGTGCAAATGAAGTCTTTAAAACATACCTAGTGTCAGGTATAATGGCATATACCTGTAATCTCTACACGAGAAAGTTGAGACAGGACTGCGAGTTCAAAGCCAGACTCAGCTACATAGTAGGACACCCCCCCAATCTGAAACAAACAACAAAACCTTGAGAAAAACAAAGCCATATAAGGATTAAATTATCATTATCATCATCATCGTTGTCACCATCATTATTACTGGGGGTTTTTTTTGGTGTTTTTTTTTTTTTTTTGAGACAGGGTTTTTCTGTGTAGCCTTGGATATCCTGGACTCACTTTGTAGGCCAAGCTGGCCTTGAACTCACAGAGATCTGCTTGCCTCTGCCTCCCCAAATGCTGGGATTATAGGTGTGCATCAACACACCTGGCAAGAATTAAATTCTTTAAACCATACATACTTTATCAATGCTACTTCATACTTTATTGCAGTTCATTCTTGTTATATTCCCTATGAAAGAAACTTTATAAAAAAGAAGAGTAATGAAAGAAATAGAGATACAGTGAGAAGGTTGGTGGTTTAGCTGTTTAGGGATGGCCAGGAAACACTTCAACAATTTGCTAAGTAAATGTCTAATTCAATGAACTTGGCAGATAAAATATTCATCCCTAAAAATACCTGAAATTGTTCAAAAATATATGTGCATATGTACATCATAGACACGGCTGAATCTCCATAAGAAGGGTACCCCAGGCCTACCATGCACAAAGCACTATATTCAATGCCCAGTGCCACATAAATGCCAGCATGTTGTCACAAGCCCATAATTCCAGTGGGATCAGAATGTCAGGGTCATCCGTGACTATCTAGCCATTTTTGAGACCAGACTGGGCTACATGAAACTGTGTCTCAAAAACAAAAGAAGAATAGATATTCAGGAGCCTTTAGTACTTAAGATGCTCATAGCCACGAAGGACTGGTCAACGTTGCCTAGCATGGCCAGAAATTTAACAACTGTAAGAAACTAGGACTGAAAGATGGCCATGTTTGGTACAGCACAAAGAACTGAGGAGACAGGATTAAGGGAGTGATGGGAAACGGAATCCAGAACTGTTGAGACTGAAGAATGACCGGGAACTGACGACACGAGTGTGGACATCCAGCTCCATTTGATCAATGGGACTGTGAAGAGAATGACAGAGCGGGCAGGGTAGAGGTAAAGCATGTATTGCCTTCCCATTAGCATTTAGCAGTGGTGGCAACCCGCCTAAATGTTACTGAAACAGCAAAGAGGACAGGTTGAGACGAAAGAAGGGCTCCCACTGTGGATCCCTACCAGAGAAGAAAGGAAGAACCACAGCAAACCTGCTGACCAAACCCTCTTATATTAATCAGGGCAGTGGGAAGAAGGATCCAATTTTAGACTCATTCAGATTTACAGGGAACTCCTGTTTTCTTCTTTCTAAATTAGAAGGTTGTCTGAAAGTGAAGGAGAACTCTACAAGGTCTGAGAAGGGTGGAGAAGATTTGAAGAGAAAACTCAGAAGTTAGCACAGAAGGCAGGTTGAAATTGAACATTATGAAGCTATATCACAATGGATTAACACATTTTTTGATATCCAAGCCTGGAAACTCTACCCATCAGCAGCCTTCCTGGAAGAAAGGCATCGTGGCACTGACTAGTCAGGGAAGGCCCTGCTGGACAGCTCTTCCGCATACTTTCCTTGCCCTTTTCACCACGCTTAACCCACCCAGAGGACAGAAGGCACGAGAGGGACAATGTCTAAGATGGCTCTTCCCACCTCCCTTTCCTCCACCACTTTCCCATGTACTGATTTGCTCCAGGGAGTGCTCTTACCACGCTGTCTCCGGGCTGCATAGTAAATAAGGCATAGATGCTGCCCTATGCCTCACTCCAGGTTGCAGTGAGTCCAATAGACGGAACTATGGAGCATTCCAAGCATTACTAGAGATAACATGGCACTGGAACCCAGACAAACCAGCAGCCAAACCAAGCTCTATGTAGCTCTGTGTCACCCTCAGTCTTTTACATGCAAACAGTTCGACACCAAACTTGCTGCATCTAAAATATGGACTTGCTACAAGACTCAGCCACCAGTCTAATGAGTTTTGGGTCTCTTCAGGTATTTAAGGATCATGCAATTGATGGAGAAACACTGCCCCTCCTCACTGAGCAGCATCTTCGAGGCACCATGGGACTGAAACTGGGGCCAGCATTAAAGATCCAGTCTCAGGTATCTGACTGCACGTAATTTAGTATATGGCAATGGTGAAAAGCCCAGGAGAAGCGGGTTATAGAACGGTCTTGTAATATTAATGTATAGAATAATTATTTGGTCTCCTTTTTAGTCTGTCCCCGTCTGCGACTGAGGACGTGATAGAAATGAGGAACCTGAAAATGCTTGATGAGGGTGGTATACATCTGTAGATGTGGCAGGAGATAATAGGGGCTGTGTGCTGATGGGAAGCAGTTCTGTCTCTTTATAAAGAGAAATAGACCCTGGTATGTTCCATCCATGGTGTAAATGACGCCCATCGTAACTGACAAATTCCTAAATGTCACTGGATACAGAATTAGGAAGAGACACAACAAACCTCATTTCTGAGGTGTACACCTCATTTCTGAGGTTTTACAGGCATATTGTGTCTCGGGTATAAATAGCCCTGAGAACATATATAGCAATAAACAATAATGATAAATAAATTGGGTTTCAAGCAAAAAGCAGTGAGCTCTAAATATTTGTTACTTCCGTTTGTAACATGATTTAATTAATTTTAGGCTTATTCAAGTTTTAATGATGGCATGTTTTAAACAACTAACTTGCAAACTTCCAAGAAAGAAAAGAAAAGGTATTAATTGACTCTTGAGAGCTGGACAGGCCAACTCCAGCACCATCCACTGGCGCTGGACGGCCTCACTAGCAGATTACAGCCTCCGGTTCTTCTCCCTGCCTCTCTTCCCAAGACAGTCACTCACACAGCGGTGAAAAGCATTCTCTAATACCTAAGACAATCATGTCACTCTCCTGCTGCGAAGCCTGCAGATCCACAGTTTCCTCGGAGCCAAAGAGAAAGTCATAGCATTTCTGTTCCTCACCAGCACTTTGCATCAGCTGGCCTCATCTTGCCTGCCTGCCAGTAGCACAACTAGGCTCCTGCTCTCTTGCCCCTGGTGGCTCCTTGAATGCTGCAGACACACTCTCTGTATCCACACTGTCTGTAATGTCCCTGCCTAATGTCCTCATTCTTTGCTCGCTCATCTTTTGGGGCTTTTTGTTTGTTTGATTTTGGTTTTTTAAATGTTTTGTTGATGGTGTGTTTTGTTTTGTTTTGAGACAGGGTCTCATTCTGTATCCCAGGCTAGCATCAAAGTCACAGCGAATCCCCTGCCTCAGCCTGCCAAGTGCTGGGATCGCAGGCTAGAGCTACCATGCTTAGTGCTTACCTTCGTTTTTGTTCAATTACACCTCAGTGAGGCTTGCTCTATTCGGTGTAAAACCACACACTTCCCAGCCCTCATCTATACTGCTTTGTCTCTCTCCCAGCTCTCTCTTCTCCTCCTAACACTTATGACCCAACCGTAAATATAATCTGTCTTATCTATGCATCATGTACAGGTGGAACTGTTATTTCCATCTGTCCCCAGTAGACTGCAAGTTTCATGAGAAAAGGAATCTTTACTTTTTTGTGGGCTTAGCGCATACAAGATCTCATAATAGATCAATATATTTTTTAAAGAGTGAACTGGCTCAAATGAAATGACAACAAAAAAGCAGCAATTAGTTTGTCCCCAAATTCACACAAGATTGCACCTGTTTGCCAGAAATACTTATATCAAGGCTAAAACTTCAGAACGTCCTTTCATGGCTGGAGAGATGGCTTGAATGGTAAAGTGTTACCACACAAACGTGAGGAACTAAGTTCAGATTCTCGGCAATCATAAAGGAACAAAAAAAAAAAAAAAAAGGCTGGACACAGTGACAAGTACCTGGAATCCTAGTGCTGCAAAGGCAGAGGGTCCTCACAACACACTGGTCACCTGGTTTTACCAAATCAGCTGCTGCTTCAGTGAGACTTTTTAAACTATTATTATTATTTACAATTTATTCACTTTGTATCTCAGTTGTAGCCCCCCTCCCTCATCTCCTCCTGGTCCCATCCTCCCTCTCTCTTCCTCCCCTATCCCTCTCCACTAGTTCACTGATAGAGGAATTCTTCCTCCCCTATTGTCTGACCCTAGCCTATCAGATCAGGTCCTATCAGGACTGCCTGGATCTCCTTCCTCTGAGGGCTGGCTAGGTCACCCCAGTGAGAAACTTAAAAAAAAAAAAAGAAAGGAAGAAATTAAGGAAGGAAGCCAGCAAGCAATAGAAGAAGAGGACAGTCAGCATGAACCTCTGGCCTCCACATGTACCCTGTCACACATAAACATGTATACACATACACATAGCCCACATACATGCACAACCTAAAAAAAAAAAAGAATATCCCATCACTATCATTTTTATTTGTCTAAAAATTTTAGGATTTGAAAATTCTTTATTTTTAATTTTGTGTGATATGTCTGCATGTGTGACCATGTACTATGTGTGTGCCTGGTGCCCATGGGAACCAGAAGATGCCCATGGGCTTCAGATCTCCTGGAACTAGCGTTACTGACGCTTGGGGGTTGCTTGTGTGGGAGTTGGGAATTGGACTCAGGTACTCTAGAAGAGCAACAAGTACTGTAAGCCACTGAGCTATCTCTTCAGCCTGGAAACTATTCAGCTTACATCTGTAGCATCCACCTGTAATCCTAAGACTTAGGACACTGAGAAAAAAAGACAGCAGGTTCAAGGCCAGCCTCACAAGAGAAAAGAACAAGAGTGCTTCTACTGCAAACTGCTCAACTCTTCAATGTCTTCACCAGTATTCTGTTGCAGGGTTTTTTTGTTTTTGTTTTTTTTTTAACTTTTTGCTTTAAAAATAATTTTAGAAGTAGTAGAGTTGCAAAAATAAGACAGAAAAATTTACCCCGCTCTTTTCAGTGTTAACTTAACACCTTATGTAACAGGATACAGTTGTCAAAACTAAGAACTAACATTGATACAATATGGAACTATTTTTAAGTGATTTCTTTTTCTTTAGCGGGTATACTATCTCTCTTGGCATACTTTCAAAGACAGTTCCATGGGTCAGCTGTGGCTGACTTTGATCTGCTGTTGCTCATTTCTGGATTCCTATGTGACAGCTTTTCCTCCGTGAAAGCCAGTGGAGCGGTTAGATCCCAGGTGCCGTCTGACAGTGAGACCAGACAACAGTTGGGGAAGGCCCAGCTAGTGGCAGGTGTCAATCAAAGAAGACAGGCATGAAGTCTTTGTCACTGGGAACAGAGGTCAGAGGGTCAAAAGGCTCTGGTTAACACTTGGGAGTTCAGAGGTTGAACAAGCAGGAAATTGCCATTGAATAAACTAAGAAGGTTTGGGTATCCAAGATGGGAATTAAGGGCAATTTCCATAATAGTGGACATTATCAAGAGAAAAGAACCACCCCCATGCCAGGACAGAAACCTAGAAGATGGATCTGAGAAATGGGATTTGGAAATATATATGTATGTATGTATTATGTATTGTATATTTATTAGCAGAGCACAGGCAGCTTTGGATTTTGAACCATGCAGATGTGGCCTGATTTCCACCCAGGGCCCAGTTTGTTGAAGCAAGGCAATGGAGCCCTGTAGGAGGAGCCCAATAGTTAACATCAAAGCACCAACTCCCAGAGTAGCCTCATTTGTGTCTCACTGCTGTCCAGTCATGTTCTACAGCTGTTTGAAGGATTTTGGCCTGGTCCAGAAGAAAACCTGGTTGGCTTTTGGTGGTGGTGTGGGATAGACCTAGAATGAAACTGACACAGGGCCAGATGGACCACAGCAGAAACAGAGGAGACATGGAAATTTGGAGCTCCTCCTAGATACCCAGCCTTACAGCTGCAAACAACGTGTGACTCTGAAAGGCAGGAAGGGCCTACCACAAACTAGAAGTGTGACCTTTATGTCTATAGAGATGCTCCACATCTGAAATTACCTCAGCCTCTCTGCCCCCCCCCCGCCCCCCGTGGTTAATGCAGGGTTATCAAAAGAGTTCACAGACTTAATTACTATAATTATTTTGTCTTTAAAGGTATCTCAGCATATGGGAAATATGTTCTGTAAAAAAATTCCTTCGCTCCCCGCCCATGCAAGGCAAGCATTCGATCAGCTGGCTGACACATCCCCTCTTTTGGATATTAATTCCTGGAGTGATGGTTTGAGCATTCCTGGTTCCCAGGATATAATGATGCCTAAGAGGACTGAGCAAGACAGTATGAGGAACTAAAAATACTCAGAGCCAAGTAAGTCACTCCCGGTTTTCTAGAGTTGCAGACGTTACCCGCAATGTGGGAAAGCTTCCCGGGACCAGGTAGAGGACAAGGAGTGTGAGAGACCATCCTCATAGAATTGTCTTGAAAGAATCTCACCCAACAGCCTTCCGGCAAAGCGGAAGTGACCCAAGCACCAAGGTTCTAGAGAACTGTCCTTAGAAGAAAATACTGATGGGGATGAGAATTGACAAATATCTTGCAAGCTTCGGTCTGATGCCTCTGTGAGGAAAACTCTGAAGAAGCCGAAAAGGAACACCTTTTCCTCGCTCATTCCGTCGCCCAACCCTGATGGAGACTCAGGCTCCCATATGAGGAGGCAGATAGAAGCTGGGCACAGCCAGCCACCCTATCTCATGGCAGCAGTGTCTAGCCTGGACAGGGCCTAGGAGGGTGAAGTCAGGATTTACCGGAGGGGCGGGGAAGAGATATCTGTATGCAGCAGGTTGGAGCTGGCAAGAGGGAGGTGGTGATTAAAATGACTGTGTAGGCTCAAATTGGAGTCCAGGTCTTTCAACTTAACATTTGACAGGATGACTCTAAACGGACCACAACGAGAAATAGCAACTGTTCAATCAAAGAGGGGCCTGGCTGACAGGCACAGGAGGTCTTGTTTTGAATGTTCTGAGGTGTGAACCATGAGAATGTGTGTCTGTTTTTAAGATGCGAAGTTTAAGTGATCAGACCGTAACAGGAAGCCTTTACGGTAGCCCACAGCCTCATTGTCGAGTGCAGTGCTCCCATTAGAGTGGGCCGGACCTAAGAGTTCTTCCTAATGAAGACAGGGACCACGACTGTGGCTTCTGTCCTGTTTCTACGTTGCTTTCCCTCTCCTAGCAGCCCCAGGTAGAGACCCCCACGTGACTAACCCTGACAGTGGACTCTCCAGAGCCTGCCAACAGCCTCATGACATTCAGGCCTGTGAAAGCGCTTTTGAGTCTTGGTTCCAAGCCTAAGGCCAGCTCACAAGACCCTAGTCCAGGCTCACTGCCAAGCCTCTGCTGGGTTCCTGACCACAGAACACAGGCCACAGAAGAGACGCCATGTTTTCAGTTGCTGCATTCTGGCATGGTTTCACAGCCGTGGAGAACTTGAACACATGGATTTAATTTAGCAATACTGATCCATTTTTTGGTCCTGAAGGTGCACTTCAAAGCCCTTTCCCCAGAGTTCTTCTGATATAGTTCAGTTTTGCTGATTTTGGGGGTTTTTCCCCATGACAACAAGTATGTTATGCCATTTGTGTGTACATGTGGGCATTAGTGTGGGTTTGGACTTTGAAACTAGAAAGAAAAGGCCAAACAGAGAGATTGAGGAATTCAGTTGAGGACAACAGACTTGTGTGATGTGAGTAGAAAGGAGGTTACTGGGAGTGGGAGGGCATTCGAGGGGCTAAGGGATGGGGAAAGGGGATGGAGACTCAACAAAAACGCTCTCTGTTTGAAAATCTCATTATCAAACCGAATACTTTGTATGTTAATTTTTAAGTTAATTTTTTAAAGCCTGTCATACCATCAAATATACTTGTAAATGTCTATCTTAATCTCTTGATCGCTTGGCTGAGGGTCAGTCAACAAGCAGAAAATCCCCACAAATTTTAAAATTTTATTAATTTTTCTTAAGATGGCCATAGCTGGCATATAACATGTTTTGGGGTTTTGATTAAAAGTAACTTGCAAAAAATGCCTCAGTCTCTTTTCCCTTTTTAACTCATCTAGCCCTCAGTGCATAGAACAATCTGGCCACATGACCAACTACGATTCCCAGGTTTCAGAATGTCCACTAAATGGACTCCTCTGGTCAGCAAGTGCTGTGGTGAGAGGTAAAAACTGATGCTTACCCAGGACGCTCATGTGGTAAAGGGATGGCCTCCTTCAATCCACATCATAAACTTCTTCTTGCTGCTAATGAATCTGTTGAGTTGCAGAGAACAAGAAATTGGTCCCCAGAACCAATTGGTCGAGCTGGAGACAAGCTGATCTCAGTAAGTGTGTGTCAGTGATGCTCAGAGGAAAACACCGTGATCTGCCAGCTTCAGACTGTCACCGAGAAAAGTTGCCACTCTTAATTTTAGATCTATGCATTTAAAAAAGGAATCAGAAGATGGTGATACAAGTCCTCCTGGCTCTGAGGACTCTTTACCACAAGAGGAGACTGAAATAATTTATCTGTGAAACTCTGTTCTCCAGTTAGAGACTATCAGGTACTTTATATATTTTTAAAAAATAGATTTATTTGTTTTTCTTGTATGTACATGAGTGTTTTGCCAAGACGTACATATGTGCATATGTGCACGCCTGGTGCCCGCAGAGATCAGAAGGGGACATCAGATCCCCTGGATCTGAAGTTATGAATGGTTGTCAACTACCACTCTGGGAACCAATTTCCTGTCCTCTGCAAAAGCAACATGTACTCTTAACCCCTGAGCCAGCTCTTTGGCCCCTGTTGGCTACTAGTTAACAAAAGGGATACTTCAGTGACTGGGAGTATTTTGAAGGATGAAATTTTTCACTTACATTATTGTCTTAGTCACTGTTCTCTTGCCATGAAGAGACACCATGACCATGGCAACTCTTAGAAAGCACTTCATTGGGGGAAATTGCTGTAATGGAAGTGTTGATTTCTTTGTAAAGTCAGTTATGTTATGTAAATATGTTTTTTATTTAATCCAAAGTGTGGGATTTTAGTTGGGCTATAGTTTGTCCACAGTTGCTGTCTCATGCCGGGCGTGGCATTGCCAGCTGGTAATGATCTTACCTTGTGCCTCCGGTGGCAGGGAGAAAGGAGAGGTCCAGGGCTGGGGTTGGGGAGGTGTATAAATTTGAGAGCCCAGAGAAAGCTGCGGTGGTGTGCGGTGTTGGCGTGTGGCGTGTAGCAGTTTGGAGAGACCTGAGAGACCTGTCTGTTTGGAGCAGACAGACAGTGAGAAACCCTGCAGGGCGCAGCAGCTTGGAGGAGGCTGCTGGCTGTGTTTGTTACTGAGGGAGACTGGTCTAGAGCCCAAAAAGAACACATTGACCCTAAACAGCTGGGAGAAATGAAGGGGTCTGTAGCCCTCTCCCCAATAACTTTCTCTCTCCTACATTGGGAGATTGGAAGGGAGGTAGAGACCTAAGCACCCCAAATAAAGTAGAGTTCAAAAACAAGCTCTACAGATAGCTTACAGTTTCAGAGGTTCAGGACATTATTATGATGGCAGGGAACATGGCTGCAGGCATAGCAGGCATGGTGCTTGAGAAGTAGTTGAGAGGTCTACATCTGGAGTCACAGGCAGCAGGAAAAGAGACACTGAGCCTGGCTTGAGCTTTTGAAACCTCAAAGCCCATCCCCAATGACATACTTCCTCCAACACGGACACACCTCCTAATCCTTTTTAAATAGTGCCACTCCCTGATGACTAAGCATTCAAATACAAGAGCCTGTGGGGCCATCCTTATTTAAACTACCCCAGTTATCATATAGAATTTTTTAAATTTAAATATTGTATGCCATTTCTGTTTGTGTGCTCATCAGTGTGTGTGAGTGGAAGTCAAAGGGCAACTTGCAAGAATCAAGTGTCTTCCTTCTACCATGTGAATCTTGGAAATTGAACTCCCATCAGTCAGGTGGCCAGTTACCTGCTGAGCCATCTCACTGGTCCTGGTAAAAAGCTTTAACTCCTTTAATGCTCCTTTAGCCTTGATAATACTCCCCTCTGTATAAGCGTAAAATCAAAGACAATCATAACTGTAGAAAACCTCCTTTGTTTGAAAGCCAACCACAATGATAATTTCTTAATAAACAGGATATTATTACTTATGAAATATCTTGCTTAAAGGAATTGAGTAAATTCTTCTAAAATCATGAGACCTACTGAAAAGAAATAAGAGTCTTGCCATGTGGGCCAGTCTGATTCAAACTTACAATCCTTCCCCATAACAGTCTTGCGTTCTGGGATTACCAGTGCACCCTCTCACTTCCCCAGTTAGTTTCTCAAACCCCACATTTGTTTCATTGCAAATGTAAGGAAGTTTTGTTTAAAGAGAAATGTAGTCATTCACTGTACTTACTTGTCTAGCCGCCTCTCTGGAATACATATCCCTCTTTACACAAGTAACACAAAGTCAAAGGTCTTTGATGTGTCTGCTTATCACCACGAGATGTCATTGCATGCCTGTGAGAGCTAATTTCACCAGTAAAAAGGATGATCCACATGTATACCATTGGGTGTCATTTTTTAATGTACTTGTGGGTTGTGCACACATTTTAAAGATTACCTTTCTAGTACATTTAGAACCTTGGGCTCATCCTCCAGTGATTTTTATTTTGATAGCCTTAATTTTTTACGGGTACTAAACTAATGGTCAAATTTAATTAAATGACTGTTTTATTCCAAGTGTTAGGAAGACATTCTCATCAAACATAACGAAGCAAGACTTCAAACATCTTTTCACTGCTTAAAAAATAAATCTTAATACTGTAGTCTCAAATGAGCCCTTTGTCCTTGGTGGGAAAGCAGAAAGGCATGCTAAAATGTATGCATTTCTATTTGTTTTCAAATTATTTGAGGGAAATATTATTGACACATTTTTCTAAAAGTTATTAAATTCATTGGTGTGGGGATGGGGGTGTAGCTTTGTGGTAGAATACTTACACAGCATCCTCAAGACCCTCAATTATTAGTACTTAAAAATGCATTTACTAAGACTAAACTAAACGTTCTGTCGGAGCTACTTGAATGTGCCCTTTTTAACACACGTACAGTATCAAGTCTTGTTTCAACACTCTCAAAAATAACTGAGAAATCATTAGTATTTCTGGCCTACGATCCATCCATCCAGTAGGGATTTAGACTATATGTGCCAAGCTTGGTGCCTCAGGACAAGAATGGAAGAGGAACCAGTGGACCCTACCTTGCAGGAACTCGTGGTCCAGAAGATTCATGTAGTATTTATTGTATTTATAAAAATAGAGTATTTATTGTAAGTAGGAATACTGTGTGTGCCTGTGAGTGTGTGTGTGTGTGTGTGTGTGTAGGTGTGTGTAGGTGTGTGTGTGTTTGGCTAACTTAAGGAAAGGAGTATTAAATAGGCTCAAACCCTTTCTTCATCTGTTCACAATTGTTTAATAACTAATAAAATGTATTTAGCGACCTCAGGCACCTTTCTGTGCTCCTTCTGAAATTGCTAGGCTTCTACACATTTTTTTTTCCCTATTCACAGTTGCACTCCTATATACAGAAACGGCCTGTTTCACTTCAGAAAGGGTGAGAGAGTGAGAGAAAAGGTGACAAGGCAGTTGTTGTAAGAACCTAAAAACCCTACTTCTTAATTTACATCCTTTCAACCTCCCAACCTGAAGTTGGCCTGAGAAGCAGGAGAGGAGGCCTCACACCCCACTTCACCGCGGCTGTGGAAGAGCTCACTGGGGTGCTCTGATCTGGTGGCCTTCCCTCACAGCCACCGGGGACCCTGCTTCGTTCCCACAGAGTCTGCCCTTCACTGGGTATTACAGGTGCGACCCTGAGGGTTGTCCGCCAGGTACTCACAGGTCTGGGTCAGAGAAAGAAGCCTCCAAGTGAAGCAATCTGTGCACTGGCTTCTGCTTGAAGCAAAAGCTCCTAGAAGCTCTTCTCTTCAGACTTAGTAACTCCAGCCCATATACCCTGGACAGAAGCACCCAAGAAAGAGCGGTGAAAGCAAGACAAATCAAACACAAAAGAAACGGCACCCTGGCTGACTACTGTCCACTTTCGCCACCCGTAGCAACAGCAGAGCCAGGCAATTTTGTTACCGATCGCCTAAACAATCATTCTCTTAAACTGATTCCAACAACCAAAGGGAGAAAAAGGAACAGCACACACCCTTACCCATAGAGTTCCTTCTGTTCTTGCCTCCTGCCTTGGCTCACGGCCAAAGGGCGGGGGAGCTTTTGATGATATGCCAGCAGAGAAGGGAAGTTGCTTCGGCTTCACCTTTTCTAAGCATACCTCAGGATACCTGGCATCCGGTCGTCCATTCTTGGTTCCTAGTACCTCCCTTTCCAGCCACATTTCCTGAGGAATCCTTGCAGGTCTCCTAATTTAGAGTTCTGAGTTCTCTCTATATTTCCTGAGCAAGCAAACAATGTCCAAAGAGCTCTGCCCAGTGTGATTCTTAGATGACTCGCCAATCTCACTCTGGGGAGGGATGTTTGTTCCTGTCCTTGTGGCCACTTAACAGTAAACATAGCTTCATTGCACCTGCACATTCTAGATTCAGAGTGTGCCAATATGTAGTGTTGATATAACAGTGGGCTGCCCACCGTTTCTTCTAGATGGTTTAGCATGCCATCTCAATAAGTGTCTTGCTTAAAGCTCCACTGTCTGGAGAAATGTATGCAAATGGACTTAAGGGCACAGGATCCCTTTCTTCAAGGCCATGGACCTCTTCAGACACTCTAAGATACACAATCTATGAACCTTTATTTATCATAAGGAAAGAAGTGGTCTTTCTTTTATAAATCCAACCTGCTGCTTCTGTTGACTTACCTTGGTCTTCGAATTCTCCATCTTGTCTTTCTAAGTTTTTCCTTCATAGAGTTGTAATTCTACTTAATTAAGAATCCTTTGCACAGGGGAGGCAGAGGCAGGTAGATCTCTATGAGTTCAAGACCAGCCTAGTTTACAGAGTTAGTTCCAGGACAGCAAGGCAACACAAAGGAAGCCTGTCTCAGACAAGAAAGAAAGAAGGAAAGAAAGAAAGAGAAAGACAGAAGAAAGGAAGGAAAAAGGGAAGGAAGAAAAGAATTCTTTGCACAGTGCCTACAAGACAGACTTTATTCTTGTGTTATGAACCAGAAATCTGTTTCTCTCCCAAGATGCACTGAGCCTCTAGTACTTTAGATCACTGAATACAACACCCAGCTTCTCTCTGAACCTTGGAAAATGCAGAAAGTGCAGAAATCTCTGTCCATGTATATGCGCAAGGCTGATGATTTGCTCCGGGGCAGCCTGTTCTTTGACATTTGTGTGAGTGAACTAACCAGTTCTGCACGGGACACACAGTGTTTGCTGGAGCCGGTTCAGAGCCCGTGTTGAGCTGTTTGCTTTGATAACGGGGCTTTGCTGAAGCTCTCATCTGTGGAACAGAGATTGCGATGTTTACAAAAGGTGCCAGTGTGAGCTGAAAGCAGCAGCTGAGAACAGTTCTCTGATATTTCCAAGACTAGTGTCCTCTAGTAATATCAGCACTTTCTCTTCAGACATGTATGCGTGTAGGTCATCCAATAGAAGATGAAGATAATGATGAAGAGCGGATGGGGTGGAATTTCCTTCAAAGCAGCAAAAGTACTTTAACTCACAGTTGCTTCTCTCCTTATGGGTAACATGGTGACCACAGTTCAGTGCTAGAGCTGCCTCCACAGTCTAACAATGGCATTGTGGTCCTCTAATATTTAGTCTTTACTCTGTGGTCAAGTTGGCTGTCTGGGCTCATCACAAAATGACTCATTTAACTGAGCAGGTAAGTAGAAAATAAATATCCAAAGTGCAGGAAGCAGGATGAAATTAGTCACCATTTATTTACTAGTTCACACTGATGTGAGAGGGACACCAGCAAATTCTGAAGCATGGTTCCCGACGGGACCAACACACACCATCTTCAGTCCTGGAAGAGTATAAAAACAGTCTCTATCCAGGCTTGATGATTGTTCTTGTGCTGAAGGCATAAGATACAAACATTATTAGATTTCATCTCCACAAATTCCATAGGCAAATGACCACCACAAAAGTATTCAAAACAGTGTTTACCATTCAAAACACCTCTCTGCTTTCCGGACAACATCCTCTTTCCTCTTGTGATGTCTTCCCCCCACCCCCAGTATCGGGGAATCAAACCCAGGACCTCACATATGTTAGGCACATGTTCTACTCCTGAGCTACTCTGTCCCCATCGTAAGAACCTTACCAAATGAACAGTTTAATTGGGCTACTTCTTATGAAATATTAGTTATTTGCACCTGAGATCATAAATTAGGGTTCTGTTTTTTTTTTTAACTATGTTAAAGATAACATGAACTTTCTAAAAAAAAATGGCAAACATTGCATAGGAAAGAGAACTGAGTCTGTAGATGCTATAAAATACAGTAACTTTATGAAGACTGTTTTTAATTTGAGGGGTCAGTTGTTACCCTCTGAGAGCAGTGACTGATTTCTAAATTCTTTGTACTTTTTCAAAGTATATTAAAAAAAATAAAGAAAGATTCAGTGAGTGGGACTGAATGACAGGATAAGGTGATCACCACATGCTGTAACAATCATAAAAGTCATTTCTGTAAGAACCTTCCCTAATATCCCACAGCCCTTTGTAAAATAACGTGGCAGGAGCTAGAGTGGTGAGGAGTGCTGTCCAGGACACTTCCAGGTCCCCTGTACATCATGTTTACTGCCATAGGCTGAGTTCACTAGACGTATCAAACAGCCTCCCTTTCCCCAAATTCCACTCAAGTTCTGCTGTGGGAAGCAACAAAAGATCAAGAAAGAAGGAAGAAAGAGAGGGAAGAATTAGCTCCTCAGTCCCACTCTTCATCCTTCATAGAGCTGGAGCCAAGGGGCTGTGTCTGTACCGACAGCCCGACTTGCCCCCAAGTCCCAGATTCTGGTAAATGGGTTCTTCTCCGTATCCTTCTAGATCTGCGAAAGCTCCCAACCACAGCCACAGCTTGGTGCTTCCCTTGACCCTCCCAACACCTGTGAAAGTGTGTGCCGTCTGTGTGCTGCTGCCACCCTGCCTCAGATTGCAATCAAAGGCTGAGATAACAAACAGTTTATTGAACCATGTAACAGAAAGATGTAGATAACTGCCTTCAAGACAGAATAGTGGCTCAAGTGACACCCTCAAGGCTATTAGAACTGAAGGAGACTTTATCAGTCTTTATCAATTTATCAAGACTTTGTCAGACTGTCACTTTAATAATGATGGTATCATTAAGTCTGTGTGCCCCTTATTCCAGCAGTCAGGAGTGACAGCAAGTGGCTGACGGCTCTGAGAATGCTCTAAGTGCTCGGTTTCTGTCTAAGAGGTTGTAGATCTGACAATACAGGGTAACCAGTAGTGGTCATTACCCAGCTAGGACTTCATGAAGCCACAGCTTTAGACCAGAGGCCACCAAAGACACATCAGCCTCAGGCACAGGGACACCTAAGCACTGACAAAGCAAGTGTTTTGGTCCCTCAGTGATACTATAGTAGAATATTTGAATAAGGGAGATGATAGATAATGAATTTTTATTAATCACATTTGGAAATTTTTAGAAGCCCAAGATAGGGCCTCCTATGGATTTGGGTCTCATAGGGCTCTTTCTTTGCTTCCTTCTGGCTGTGTCCTCAGGACAATCAGAGAGTAAAAAGGGCTAACTCTGAAGACCGGTGGCCATAAAGCCCATCGCCGATGGCAGAGTCCCATGGCCAGATTCCGTTAACTATACCTCCATTTTTGTTATTTGTGAAATGAAAGCCGCTAGCCGTCACTATTCTATGATATATTTATCTCCCTACATGCTTGTATACATTTATTTATGAAGAACAGAGGCAAGGACACGAGTCTTGTGCTACTGTGACAAAGTCTGGTCACATGTGCTAAACCTTGAACATCTTACAGAGAACCCAGCCTGTGTTTTTCACGCCTGCAAACACTTTCTGCCAAGCTGAGAACATTGAAAGCACGAAACTCAACCAGAGAACAACAGGAGGAAATAATAAAATACTCCTCTGTGTCTACGGCCTTCCTTGCTTCTAACTCAGTTCTCAGATCCCTTTCTTGTGTTGTGGGTTTACATCGCTGTATCCCGGCCTTGCATTGTGGCACGCTACTTCTGCAGCACTCCCCGTGTTCTGGGCTACAAACAGAGGAAACATCTTCATTTGCTTGTGAGCAATGGCTTTTGTAAGAGGGCCTAGTAATTAAAGCAAAAGAAATCCCGACAACAGAAAGAAAATACTGGCAGCCATGCCCCCTAGCTGGGCTAGCTTTATCAGGCCCCAGCGGGTGAGGGTACCACCGTTGGTCCTCCTGGGACCTGGGAGGCCTGGGTGGGTTGCTACCCCTCGGAGCCTCCCCTGCCTGGAGGAAAAGGAGAGGCGGGATGAGGGAAGAGGAATGTGAGGGGAGAGGGGCCTGAGGGTAGGAGAGGAGGAGAGAGAGGGCTGGGATCAGGCTGTAAAGAGATTAAATTAATAAATAAATGGGGCGTCCGGGTGTGAGAAGAGCGGGAGGAGGTGGCGGCCTCGGGAAGACGCTGCTCTTTGGCGTAAATTGCAATCGATTAGGGGTGGTTTCTCAGACTCAAGTTAGAAGTGAGAGTTGAGACAAGTGAGGCCGACATCACTGCTTTGAACACCTCAGAAGCGGAGAATGGATTTATCAGGAGTGAAAAAGAAGAGCTTGCTAGGAGTCAAAGAAAATACCAAAAAGCCCAGCACTACGGCTCCTTCTCCCACCAAACGCAAAGACCACTCTGACGAGAAGTGCAAGGATCGCTCTAAGGATAAAGCAGCCACCAAAGAGTGAGAAGGATCGCGGCAGGGATAAAACCCGGAAGAGACGCAGTTCTTCCAGTGGGAGCAGCAGCACCAGGCAGGTCTCAGTCCAGCTCAACCTCCAGCGCAGGCTCCAGCACCAGCACAGGCTCAAGCAGCGGCTCTAGCTCATCCTCTGCACCCAGCCGCTCAGGAAGTTCGAGCACATCCCGAAGCTCCAGTTCTAGCGGCTCCTCTGGCTCCCCAAGCCCTTCTCGGGCTTAGGCATGACAACAGGTAGCCGTCCTGCTCCAAATCCAAGGCCCCTAAATAAAAGAGATGAAAAGGAAAGGAAAAGGCAGAGCCCTTCACCTAAACCCACCAAAGTGCATATTGGGAGGCTCACCAGGAACGTGACCGAGGATCATATCATGGAAATATTTTCTGCTTTTGGGAAAATTAAAATGATTGACATGCCTGCAGAAAGGATGCATCCTCATCTATCCAAAGGTTATGCATATGTAGAATTTGAGAATCCAGATGAAGCAGAGAAGGCACTGAAATACATGGATGGAGGACAAATTGATGGCCAGGAGATCACTGCTACTGCTGTGTTGGCGCCCTGGCCTCGGCCACCCCCTTGGCGATTCAGCCCACCCAGGAGAATACTCCAACCACTTCCCCTGTGGCGCAGGTCACCCCCACGGATGAGGAGGAGATCTCGCTCCCTAAGACGCAGGTCACCTGTTGGTAGGAGGTCTCAATCTCCTGGACGCCGCCGCCACAGGAGCCGCTCCAGCTCCAACTCCTCTCGATAAGCAGAGCGCTGATGCCCACCTCTGTAACTTAATGTCCCGGCTCAGTTCTGTCCTTTCTCTAGCCAAATGAGGATCTGTAGGGTAGACCTTACCAGGGTAGACTTTGAAGACAGCGATTTCTATATTTCCTCTGCAGGAGGATTCTGGCTGCAGAGATACTGTTGGTTTGGGACTGTGCCCATCGAGGTACCCTGGAGCTTTCTGGCTACAAAGTTCACCCCTTCCAGTTGTTGAGTCCGTTTGGTAGCAGAGCCAACTGGGACAAACAAGCCCTCCGTACGGAAGCACACCAGTTTCCACGGATGACATAGAACCAGTCAGACAACCTGGTCACGCCCTTGCTGCTGCTGGGCCACATCTGCGGAAAGGACCAAGCTGCTGTTGTGAGGGGCCTGACCATGTTCCCTGCTGAGTACATATCACCTCCTAGGGTTAGCCCTTTTAAGGGTTCCTCATTAGAGTTTGCCCTTTCCGTCCCCATATTGTTATACCCAGTTCGCGAGCCCCCAAAGGATCTACAGGAATCGACTCCATTGCAAAACACATGAGGGTCTTTTTATTGTGAGGTATGCAGTGAGGTAGCTCTCCCCTCAGGGCATTACTAAACTTCTTTACCTCACCTACTTTAGGTCTTAATGATAGCTGCTACTTTATCTTTTGGTCTCTCATTCCCCCTTTCCCATGATCATTTGAAGACCCAATCTTGGGTCTTCCAGATATGACCCCTTGTATCTTATAGATTTATCTTTTTATAATGGGATCTGAGTACCGTTAGTGTATTGCTCTCAAGCATTTTTTTTATGAAAGCCATTAAGTAATTGAAAATACAAGGCCCAATAATAAAAATCAAAATGAGTAGGGGTCCCTTTAGGGTAGATATAGGGGTAGTAAGCCAAGGAGAATTGTTATCCTTTTTTTCTAGGGTCTCTCTAGGCTTTTAGTCCAGTTGCTGCAATACTAGTTTTCATTTCAGCTAAGCAGATGCCCAAGATAATAGCTAATGCCAGGGAGCCAGCCCCTTTTGACTTAGCATTTCAGCCTGCTAGGGGGGGATTTGGGCGAAGATCCGTCTTCTGGAGCTTCTTCGATGCTGACTGTTGGACCGTAGGCATCAGGGGCTAGGGAGGCTGAAATGCCAAAGGCTGGGCGATAGGGCAGTCCCAAGCATCTGGTTAGTTGATCCACCGGAAGAGGCAGGGAGCAATCATGTCAGTTTCCAGGAAGTCCAGATCTCAGCTTGCAGTCCATAGCTGATCCTGGAACAGAGTTAAACAGGTGAAAATCTGCTGAGACAAATTCAGACTGGAGACAGAAGTTAAAATGTGTCTATTAAATGGGAAAGACTAGGGAAAATCTCATCTGCGATCCTTTTGAACTATGCCAGATCCAGGTCACATCCTGAAACTCATATGAATTTTTTTGGTACACAAAAGGAAATATATATTCAGTAAATCTAACATAACATTCTGAGAGTAACAGGCAAAACTGCATCCCACTGAATGAGTATCAGTTGTTTGTTTTATAACCTTTATAAACAACTTAAGTGCGTCCACGGTAACATTTCTTCTGTGGGCATAGCTGTTGGTAATTAGCCACAAATGGAGCTTGGCCATTTTTTATACATTTAGCATCTACTTTTAGATCCCATCTTCATGTTTACACTGGAAAGTTAGGCAGAAATACATTACTGGCTTTAGTGCTAAACCCTGGATGCTTGGACTTTTTTTTAACAAAGCAACTAGAAAGAATAGATTTAAGATATTTCTGTGTCAAAATCTACTCCAGAAATGGCAGATATTAAGAATATTATAGTAAAAGCTATGACTTTTGGGTCAGATATACACATTAAACAGATGTTTTTAACATAACGAGAAGCACCTTTAAGTCTATCTCCAGAAGCCAACCAAAGGAAATTACAATCTTAACCTGGTGACTGAATAATAAGCAGTCAGTGCTCCATCAACTCTATTGACCAATGCCAAAACTCTGAACTTCTGAAATCTCATAACATAAGTATAACAGTAGCAAAGAGGGGGGAGAAATTTAAAATATCTCCCATTTTTAATCTGCTTTAAAATATTTTTATCTCTTTATAACTCATAATTATATACCTTAAAAAACCTACTTAGACTCTCCAATCTTTTGCATTTATTAACCCTGAAACATTTTCTCAGACCAAATAACAACACTTTCTGGATTTTTACAACCTAAACTCCTGTATCCTCAGACCCTACATAGGCTCCATTTATTTATTTTAAGACACAGGCAACTAACATGAGTCCTGTGAGCAAGGCAAACCTGTTTTTTTTCTAAATAAGAGATCTAATACCCAGTAGTTCTAGCTAATGAACTGATCAATGAGCTAACAGTGGATCTAATTGTCTTCTCTCTAGCTGCAAAGCTACCGTAAGCTTAGCATAGCCATCAAGGTGTTCAGAGACCTGAGAAGGATAAATTATAAGCTAAATAAATATACCAATTTATGTGTCAATCAAAATGACAGAGATGACTAATTAGTCCATCACCTAGGCAGTGTCCCTGGCTCCTGTGTCTCACGGCATCCTGAACAGAGGCAGTCCAGCAAGGTACAGAAGATAAGAGACTGTTTCTGTGGAGAAAGAAATGAGAGAATAGCCTCACATTGCCCTTAGCAACGTGGAACATTGACTCCAGGTGTCCACGGTTTTGGCTGGGCCCTAGCAGTGGGCCAGTTGAGGCAGTATTGCCCAGTGGTTAGCATACCACAATCCAGAGTCACAGTCATCTGTTGTTGTGCCCAAATCTTCTCGGAGACCTTGGGGAGCTACTGCCGGGATTTCGGGACTTTCTGTCACAATAAGCTTACACATGTTAAAAATGCCATATTCAGATTTCTGACAAGCTTGAGGGCCAGCATATCTGAGTTACTCTGTTTTTATCATCTGCTCTAAACTGTGTCCTATAAAACAGAATGCTATACTCTCTAATTTTAGCATATTTCTGAGATGCATGTTCTAGGACTATATATTTTAAGTAGATTTACAAAGGCAACTTTATAGTTACCCGCCCTAGGCTTAATCTTAAAAAAAAAAAACCTAAACAAAGACACTAGGTAAAGCTCAACATCTTAACCAAATGCAGTTGTTAGCATAACTTTAAGTCTGCTCTTTCTGAACTAAAACTAAAGCAAACCTTTTAATCAGATACAGTTCATAGAGAGGCTAGCAAATCTTGCTGTTCCTACTACTTGCATTAAAATTGAACAGTAAAAAGCTTTGCATTTAGCACTAATCAGAGGACTGAACATAACTCACAGACCTAAATAAAGATGATCGAAAACTCATGGCTCCACCCTATTTATCTCTGGACTAGCATGGCAGCTGGCCACGTGTAACTGAACTCAGCTGGAATCCCTAAACAAATATGGCAGCAAAACTACAGCTTCATGCGCTCTCTATCCCTGAACCATCATGGCAGCTAGCCACGTGTTAGCACAGGCTGTGACTGACAATACCAAACATATCCATTAGGTGTTGCTGATGATACAGCAACCATTGTGGAGCATTCACAATCCCCCACAACCAAAAGTTTTAACATAGTGATCAAATAAGTTTTAGAATCAACTGCATAACAGAACAGTACAGAGCAATTTTAAACTGTACGAATTATTTTAGCCATACCAAACCTATCAGCCAGAATTCTTTCCCCTTAAAAGAGCATAAAAAACATTTTGCAATGAGGAATTACCAGCCTTTTAAATGAAGTATAACATTTAAATACAGTTTTTTTCTCAGATCATATTGACTCTCTGGCTTTTTATAATACATTCACTAGCTTTCTGCAACATCCTATATACCTTCAGGTTCCTAGCTTCCTTTCTCTGGCTTAAACAGACATTTTTACTTTTTTGCTTTCTTTCTTGCTTTTCAGACAACATAAAACTCTCATCAAAATCCTTTCCATTCTGACATGATCCTGCTGGAGCCCAGAGTCTACGATTTGCTTTTTTATAGGCAAAGCAAAAAAAAAAAAGTTACATTAATACAAAGAGGAGTTCTGAAACTGCCAAATTCTTTTTAAAATAACTTCCCTGTAGCAGGTAATATAAAGGTAACATAAACTCTAAGGAACTAGAACAAGTTTTAAGGAACTAGGTGAAAATATGTTTTTCCATAAACAAAGCAGCTTAACAAACAGCTCTCCACAAGATACATTCTAAGAACTGCAATTTTTTTCAATTAGTGCAAACCATACAGCTTGGTTTCATTTAGCAAAATTGATAAAATAAATACCAAAGTATTTTTATTCTCCCCCAAAGTATCGAGAAACTTTCAAATTTTCTGTTAGACTGCCCAAGATCATTGTCATACCCAAATGCCTGATAAACTTTAAACATTTTATAGCCTTAAACATTTAAACAATTTTTTTAAAACCTGTTTTTGCAATATCAAAATAAAGTACCCCTTTTGTAGGAGAGAAGTCACAAGGCATAACCATAATCTTAAAAGTCAAAACCAGATTTTAAAACCAGAATTTACCAGTGTAAGCAATTTAATTTCTAAAACCAATACCAATTTAAAATAACTCATCCTTTTAACCTAGAAAGAAATGAGAATTATTTGACCAAGGTTCCCTTATTTTTTTTTTTACCCATACCAAGATGGCGGTCACATTATAACCCACATGGTAAAGTCAAGATGGCGGTGAGGCACTGAGGCACTTCACATACCACGTGGTAACCTATACATATGCGTTCATAGATCTAATAAACACATACGCACACATTTTAAACAAGTTTCGTGAGGCCTTTCAGAACAGAAAACAGAAGGTAGACACAAACAAATACTGCACAGAGACATTGAGACAAAAAACACCCACCAGCTGGCCAAATTAAAAACAGACCTTCAGATTCCCACTCTGGCTCCTCTGCCACAGAAGCCTCAGAGTGGTGGGTGGTTCTAGACCACCTCCAGATACTGATGAAGTTGGGGGACGTCTCTCCCAATTTCAGTGACTGTGATTGTTTGACACGTCTGTCTAAATCACATTTAGTCAGATGCCTCGAGGCAGAACAGAATTCAGAAGATAGGTGCCAACGGGAACACTGCACACCACACAAAGCGATGGAGACTGAGACACAGACACGACACTTACCAGCTGGTATGAGACCCTCCGGATCAGTCCTGAGGTCTTGGGGGGCTCTGGAATCTCGGTGGGACCTCCAAATGTTACACCCAGTTCGCGAGCCCCCAAAAGATCTACAGGAATCGACTCCGTTGCAAAACACATGAGGGTCTTTTTATTGTAAATTACAAGCTGCAGCTTGGGCCCACAACACTCACCGCTGAAGGGTGGGAGCTGAGTGTGCCGTCCCCAGGTTAGTTGGGTGATTTATAGATTCTGGTCCCTCCCAGCATGCCCAAGGCAGGGGCAATTCCTTCCTGGCAAGCATCTATTGGTCAAGATGCTACATTTTGAATCGATTGGCTATAGGAAGGTTCCCAGACCATTGACCATGACCAGGTGTCCCTCCCTAGGGGGATGGTCCAGTTTCCTAGCAACTGTATCTCTAGTGGGTGGGGAAAGAATGCAGTGAGGTAGCTCTCCCCTCAGGGCATTACTAAACTTCTTTACCTCACCTACTTTAGGTCTTAATGATAGCTGCTGCTTTATCTTTTGGTCTCTCAGTATCTCTGTTACTCTATAAAATTGGTGAGCCAGTTCTACAGGGTCCTCAAGGAACCTACCCACCCCATTATTACCTGCAATTCACTGTGATGCTGCAGGTTAGCTGTGGCAACGTGAGCATTGCCTCTTTTTGCTTTTATTGTACAGTCAGTACTCTAAAACTTGTTTTGAGTTTTATAACTTTGTAGCATTTTAGAGAAGGTTGTGTTTGTACTTGTGTAGAGTGAAAGGACTGTGTTGAATAAATTTAGGATTAGAATGCAAATAAATACATAAATAAATGAAAAAATTTTCCACCTGGCACCTTGGAAAACAGATTCAGGAGGCTGACAAATGTGAGCCTCCCAGGCTGTGTGACAAGAGCCTGTCTCAACAAACAAGTAAATAAATGAATTTCATAAAAAAAAAAAAAAAAAAAAAAAAAAAAAAAAAAAAAAAAAAAAAAGAAGAAGAAGAAAGAAAGAAAAGGAAAATACTGGCATCTGGAGTGTCTGGGTGGAGAGCGATGTAAGGTATCACCAGCGCCCACTCTCACTGCTGCCTACCAAAGACATTTGAAACCCTGCACATATTTAGAAATGATTTTTTTTCCACAGAGACCCACAACTGGACACCATGCAGAGAGTGAGAGAGTTTGTAGCAACCAGCCCTAAAAGGGATGTCTTCATCAAATCCCTCCCCTCGGGACTCAGGGAGTTATGTGGAAAAAGAGACAGAGAGCGTGTGAGAGCCAGATGGGGTGGATGGCTCCAAGGAAACGGCGTCTTCCAGAGACAACAAAAATGAGGACACACATTTCAGCTCACAGAGACTTCGCAACAGGCACAAAACCTGCATAGGTTCAAGCCAGATAGGCTCCCAGCATTGAGAGGGAGGGACAAATGGACACGGGCTCCCACCCCCAACCGAGAAGCTCTCTGTAACTGACACCTGCTGGCAAGAGACAATCTGCTTTCTCCGATGGCGTCTCACTGGGTGGACCAGCCACAGCATTTGGCAAAAGCCCACAGTAATAATTATTTTCTGACGATGGGTTAAAGAAGCTAGAAGTAGTTTAAAAAGTGATGAAAATCAGAGTATCTCCATCGTTTCAGAGTATCCCCTTACACGATTCTTAGTCATTTCAAGGAAAAGAACTGGACAGTGGTAACTTCAGGCAACTCCAATTCTGCTAGCTATGTTCCCCCTGACAGGACACACGAGGAAAGCACCGCGCCCTGGCCAAAATGTCCGCCCTGAATTTAATTATAAAGAAACATCAGAAAATCCAAACTGAGCGGCATTCTAGAAAATAACAGCTGGGTCCTCTCTATAAAGGGTCAAAGTCACGAAAGAGAGAGGCAAAGTGAAAAACCAGGGAAAAGGAGACCAAGGGTCTAAGATCCCTGCATGCAGCCTCAGAGCTCTGAATGAATTCTGGAAGGGCCGCACTAGAACAGCTGACAGATTCTGAAGGAGACACATGGATTAGTTAATAATGCTGTGCTGAGGACAATTCATGGTTTTGAAATGGTGTAAGCTCTTCGAATCTGTAGAACCCAGGTTTTCAGAGCTAAGAAGATATGGGAATTCATCACCTTTTTTTTTTTTTTTTTTTTTTTTGCAACTTTCTAACATTCTGAATAAGTCTGAAAGTATTTCACGTGAGAAAATTTGAAATGATAAAAATTTAATTTAAAAAATTGCAGCTGACCCAGATGTGGTGGTGAACACCTATAATCCCACTGCTGGGGAGGCAGAGGCAGATCTGTGTGAACTGGAAACCAGCTTGGTCAACAGAGAGCTGCAGGACAGAGAGCACTACAAGGTGAGACCCTCAAAGGCAGGGGCGGGGGGCAAGGCAGAAAAGAAGGAAGGAAGGGAGGGATTGAGGGAGGGAGAAAAGGACAAAAGAGCAGCTGAACAAAATTCATTTACTATAATATTGCTTTCTATAGAGCTTAAATACATATTAATTAAGAGAAATGCCTTTACTCTAAAAGTATTTTAATTATTTTTTTTAGATTATGATAGTTATACCTTTTCCCCTTTCCTTGTCCTCTCCGTAAACCCTCCCATGCACCCCTCTTTGCTCTCTTTCAAATTCATGGCCTCTCTTTTCATTAATTATTGATATGTTTACATATATACACACATACACACATATTTTTTAAACACAATTTGCTCAGCCTGTATAATGTTACTTGTACATCTGTTTTCAGAGTTGAACACTTAGTTTTGGACAACCAGCTGGTGTGCTTTTCCCTGGGGAAGACTATTTCTCCAACTCAACATTATTCCTTAGTTGCCTATAGTTCTTTGTGTCGGGTTGAGGCATGGAGGGCTTTTCCACTATCTACTTTTTCATGCCTGTTGTTGTTCCTGCTCAACTCGTGTTTAGACAGTCATGTTGGTGAGATTGTATGGGTGTAAACTTCTGACATTCCGAGGAGAAACAGCCTCAAACTCTTCCAACTCTCGAGATCTTTCCCTCTTTTCCAAGGACCCCTAAGACTTAGGTTTGGAAGTTGTGTTGTAGATCCATCCTGAGGAATGGGCTCCACGACTTTGTATTTTGAGTGGTTGTGGTTTCTGTAATCGTCTCCATCTGTCACAAAGAGAGTTTCTTCAATGAAGGGTAAGAACTACCCTCGTCTGTCAGTGTAAGGACAGGTATTTAGAAGGTCGTCAGGGAGATAGCTGGTTTAGGAAACTGATGGTTGTAGGTTCTCCTCCAAGATACATGGCTTCATTAGCCCTAGGTTGCTCACTAGGATTCCAGTATCCAGCCATGACTTTCCTCTTCCCGAATGAGTCTTAAGTCCAATTAGAAAGCTGTTGGTTTGTTGGTTACAGCCGAGAAATGCATGCCAGTATTGCACTGCTAGGATTATTGTGCCGTGCTGGCCATTGTTGTTTCACAAGCATCATAGCTGGGTAGGACTGTTGGTTGCTTCCCTCCTTTGGAAGCTTGCACCTAGACTAGACAAACAATCATTTCTTTCGATTAAGCAAATTATGTGGAAATTTAGAAAAGCATATTCTAGGCTTTCAGCACTTATGACCAAAAATTAAAAGTCAAAATAACAACTATATATAAAAGTGGTTTAGCAATCCTGATCTGTCCTGGTAGCAATGTGAATAGATCCCTGCTTATAACTACTGTGTACTAAGTATACCATCTTGGAAACTGTTAATTCCCAAGAAGAATCTATTTAGGGAAGACACTGTCACTCAGCTAATGCAAACATCAAGATCTGAAGTCCCTTTTCTTAAGAGTTGCAGGAAAGCATGGGGCTAGAGAAATGGCTCAGCAGTTAAGAGCATTTATTACTCTTGCAGAGGACCTAAGTTTTGGTTCCCATCACCACCGAGTGGCTCACAACCGCCTGTAACTCCAGATCCAGGGGATCTGATGCCTTCTTCTGGACACTGGGGGAACATGCACTCACCCCCATACATACATATACGCATATTAAAGTTAAATCCTTAAGAAGAGTTATGTGGCCATACCTACTACTCTCACTTCTCTGTTCCCCCTGAGGCATACCATTTCAAATGTACTGAGTTTCGTTCACCAGGGGAGGGGGAGAACTTGAGCTGGAGAGATGGTCTTCAAGAGAACCCAGGTTCAATTCCCAGCATGGTGGCTCACAACCATCTGTAACTCTGGTTTCAGGGGCTTCGGTCCTCTCTTCTGGCATTCACAGGGCCCATGCACCCTTGTGCAAAGACGTGCATGCAGGCAAAACACCCACAGACATAAAAATAAATTCTAGAAGAAGAGAATATGACATTCTACTTTAGAACTTTCTTAAATGTGTACCCTTAAGGGAAACACATGAATGACTAATAACTTGATTTGACAGCAGATTAATAATTGCTAGTTATAAAAGCCTACAGCAAATTATTTAGATAACTAGATAAAATGCCCCACCTGTGTGGATTTTTGTCCTGTTACTCTTTGTTCATGATACGACATTACTGTGTACTGTGTACCCAATGAACATCAGCATGTGGGCACAAGTCAGGAACTCCTGTGAGAACAATTAAGGTGACAATGTTGATCTTCACGTGATATACAGGTCTAGACACACTGGTTTACTTGGTACCCACAACTCCTAAGAACTCTGTGCCAGTTGATCATCCCAATCTGCTTCCCCATATTATTCCAGATGTTTAGTCTGCACAGAAAGCAAGTTCTAGATTCTACCATCCTATGAGAGCCAGTTGGCTATTCTTTTCAAAGATGCTTTCTGATTTAGGATTCCCAAACCTTGCTTCTCCTCTTCAGTGTCTGGGCAGGAAGTAGGTTAGGAGGGTCTCTTCACAGGTCTCTAAGAAGTCAAGCAAAAATGACTGGTTCCTAGACTCTAGGAATTTTGCACGGTGAAATGTTTCTTTAGCCAAACCTAGGAGAACCTCTTAAAATGGTTCTCTTTAAATTCCATGAAGGGTTACACAGACCACAGAGCCTTGGGCAATATTGAAAGCATTCTAAAAGAATTATTTATGTTTTTCTAAGAAAAAAAAAATCTGACTAAAGTGCCAGAAGATATTTCCCTCATGTTTTGTTTTGTTTTGTTTTGTTTTGTTTTCTCCCACTAACACTCATTTAGCTGAGACAGGTAACAAGTAGGAAGGGGAAAGAAAATATCAGAACTGCATGGTTATGAACTGCATACTGAAAGAGGGTCCAAGTGCGAGCTAAGATTTCAAATGTATCCCTAGGAGAGAAGAGAGGTAGGCCCAGATGGTCACGCTAAGAAAGAAATTGTGGCATTGGGGACAGTGGAGTGGCACTTGTCAGCCCCACATCATTACCCAGGCTGCCTTTAGACTTCCAGATCTGATAAAATCGGAGACTAGTCCCATAATGAGGAGTGGTCCATTTCCTATCTTTGAGGGAGAAAGAGCAGCCTGAAAAGCACCACAAGCAAATTTCCAGTCTCAGATTCCTGGTAACTGGATCACAGCTTCTCAGGCAGTGTGCCAAAGGCAGCATTGCTGTCTTGAACTCACTCCCCTGCCCAGTCTCTTCCCCAAGGCCTCCAGGCAGGCCCAGCCTCTCCTTCAACCTCTAAGTAGTTTTAAAAGTATCCAATTTCTTTAATGACATCTCTTTCTTACTAAAGACATGGTTCCTCTGTCTTTACTGAATCTTGACGTATATAGAATAAAAACTTAAAAAACAAGAGAAACCTATATGTAAATAAAAATATCATTAAGATTTTTATTGCAAGCAACAAAGCAATTACTATTTCAGCTAAGACACAAAATGATTTTATGAATGTTCTGAATCTCAGTATAAAATGAGTTTGTTACAGTTTTTCAATAGGTATATTTCATTGTGTTTTTGTTGTTGTTTTGATTTGGTATTATGGGAATTTTTTTGTTATTATTGTTTTAGTTCTTTTGTGACAGGGTTTCTATATAGCCTTGGCTAACCTAGAACTCATTATGTAGACTAGGCTGACCTTGAACTCAGAGATCTGCCTGCTCTCCCTCCTGAGGACTGGGATTAAAGGTGCTTGCTACCAACCCTACATGTCATTTTTTTAAAATATTTTATTTATTTATTATGTATACAATGTTCTGTTTGCATGTACATCTGCAGGGCAGAAGAAAGCACCAGATCTTATTATAGATGGTTATGAGCCACCATGTGGTTGCTGGGAACTGAACTCAGGACCTCTGGAAGTACAGACAGTGCTCTTAACCTCTGAGCCATCTCTCCAGCCCCATAGATGTCATTTTTATTAGGAATTCAAAGAATCAACTCTTTTTAACAATTAAATTTCACACAAAATTAGGCCTATTATAATTTATATTAAATTTATTTTTGTTTTGACAGCAGTACTAATTCACTGATTTATTAACAACATATTTCATTTTTTTATTTGCTTCTCTGTTGTTTATAATGGTTTATAAACCATTCTAACCAAAAGCAACTTGAGGGGAAAAAGGTATATTTGGCTTATAAGTTACAGTCTCTCATCAAGGAAAGACATGGAAGGAATTCAGTGCAACAACACAGGGTCAGGAACTGGAGCAGAGGAGGAATTTGGCTTACTAACTTACTCTGCTCTCTTTCTTTTTCTTTTCTTGTCTTCTTCCCTCCTTCCCCATCCCCCCCCCACACACACACACACACTCTTTGTGGTGAAAGTCCTACCGTGTATCTCTGGCTGCTCTGGAACTCACTAGCCTCTAACTCACACAGATCCACCAGCCTCTGCCTCCCCAGAGCTGGGGTTCAAAGTGTGAGCTACCACATGCTATCAGCTTGCTTTCTTTTATATCCCAGGTCCACCTGCCCAGGAATGGCACTACCCACAGTAGGTTGGGCTCTTCCCCAACGATCACTAACCAAGAGAATGACCCTCAGAATTGCCCACTGGACAATCTGATGGAGGAAATTCCTCAACTGAGGTTCCCTCTTCCCAGGTGACCAGTGTCAAGTTGACAAACACTAACTAGCATGTTTTGTTTTGTTTTAAAGGCAAAAAGGGAATGGCCATTGTTTACATCGGGTCTCATATATATTTGTTAACCATATAAAACAGTTCTAGTGAAAGTATTTAAAACAAAACAAAAAAATAAGTAGTATCAGGTTCTAGATGGCACAAACTTATCAATGGGAACATATTTCTCACTTCTGCTTTCTGAAATGGTATATACCCCAAGAAGCAGAGTTTTCCAATTATCCTCTATTCTTAAGTCATCCAGAAAAGAAATTTAGATGGAGAATTTTGTTTAGCAGAGCAGGGTAATGAGTTTTCTAACGTTCAAAAAACATTTTTAACAAAATCAAGTCTAAAGAATGAAATGTACCTATTCTCTCACAGCTGGGGAAGTTCTGAGTTTCAGAGGAAGTCCTATAATGAAGCTATGAGGCCCAGAGACAAACATAGGCAATCAGAGCATGAGGAATGTCCTGGGGAAAGTGTGTAGAGGAATGCAAGTGTGCTAGGGCGATGAGGAGGATCTACAGGAGTGGCCGGGAAACCCCTGGATAGGAGGAGCTACTGTGGGCACCCCAACATTGGCTGGGTGAGTGGCAGAGACGACCCAGAAAGAAAAATCAAAAAGAAATGGTTAGAGAGGTAGAAAGAAAAGCAGAAGGCTGTGAGGGGTCCTGAGGAAAGAAAAAAAGATACCTCGTGTTCTTGTTTTTGAGTTTCAGTATCATGTATGCTCTTGTTATTCTGTAGAACAACAACAGAATTTCCCTTGCCCTCTTAGATTCTATAATGAGGCCCTTTGATTAAAAGAAAATTAGCAGAAAAACATTCTGATAAATCATGAAAGGTTAACAGGAAAAAAAAGTGAGAATATCCCTGCTCAGTTCCCAGCATGCCCCTCAGCTAACAGGTGGAAAATCAAGCAGTAATTGCACTAAGAGATTTTATCATTTTTAACAAAAAATTATAAAATTGTGGAGCATGGCCAAAAAAAGTACGGGAGGTAGAACATCTGGGTTTTTATAATCCTTGCTAAGAATTGTTCGCGTAGACTCATCAACATGTTACCTCCATCACTGGCCAGATAAGGGATGCTTCCCTTCCCTGTTCAGGATTAGAGAAGGAGGCACTACCAAAGCACATGTATGTCCTGGTCTTCTAGGTGGGTAATAGAAAGGCAGAGAACTCTTCCATTGTCTGCTTTTCATAACTCTTTCAGGTCAAAACACTCCATATACCAATATGCTATCATTGGGGGTGATACATTCTCCGTTTCTCTTAAAGCTAGCTGAGCATCCACCTATTCACCTAGGTCTTCACCAGACTTCCGAACATCAGCACCACATTCTCAACATCAAACGTCTCGTTCCTATCTTTCCACGGGAAACTTCTTCCAGGCTTATCTTTCCCACTTTAGTAAGTTGCAAGCTTATTCTAACCAAGCCAAAAATCTTAGCAGTGTGTTTTACAAAAGGAAGGTTATTCTAGCATAAGTCAGAAAAGCTACTGGATACATTCTAAAAGTCACAACACTTTAGAGTCATTTTGATTCTTCTTCGCTCACTAGAACCCAAGCGTTTTTCCTACCACATCTACAGCAACCACACAATGAAAGCCCTCACCTCTCACAAGTTCTTTCCTTCAATCCAGCTTCTGCTCCCATGCTCTACTTTCAATACATGTCATTCTTCCACCATAATTCACACTGACAAACCCACTTTACTTAAAGTAAAAACCTATTTTACTTAGAGTAAAACTCAAAGTCATTAAGGTTGTCTTCAAAATCCTGTAAAATCTAATTCCTTCAGCCTTGATCTTGATCTTCTTGCCCTGACCTTGCAGCCTCATTTCTATTTGGCTGCCATTTCTCTCCCAAATCTGACTGCACCCTTCTTTTGGATCTACTTCAGCTACCTATCTCCATTTCATTACTCAGATATAACCAACTCTCCCACTGGCCTAAGTCCTTTTGTTTTTGTTTGTTTTTCAAGACATAATCGTTCTCTTCCTGACTAGGGGGTTGTTTCCCACCAGCCCACAAAGGCAGAAGGGACAGGAGATGAAAGCTTAGAAGGCCAGCAAGCACAATGGACATCAAATACTCCAAGAACCACTGCTGGAGAATCTCAGCCACACTTTCAGCTTAATGCTAAAATATTACATGAATATGCATTTCTAGCTTTCTTCTAGATATCTGCACTTGGCATTGAACTAGAAATCTCCATTTCCCCAGCAACATCTTTACCTTTCACTACTCAGCTTTAATTTTGTTAACTACACTATTTGCTCAGTCACGCTAGAAGCCTTGAATGCATCCCAGACATGCCTTTTGGTTGGTCACTCACCCACCTGCTGATTGTCAACGGAGATGTTTGGAATTCTTCCCCTCCTTATCATTGTCTTCATCAGGTTTTGGTTACTCACGGAACAATTACTGTGGCAGCCTCCTAATTGTCCTCAACTACCCTCCCCGAACACTGTATCATCTTTTATACTCTCGGTAACCACTCCCCATAGCTCCCTATTGTGGACAGCAGCATGAATAATGGCCAATATTTCTACAAATAACCTAAGAGTTAAGAGTTCTGGATCCCCTCTTTGATTTATTACTCATAGAAAATGGCTCAGTGCCTGTTTATGCCGTTGGTGGTGGTAATGAGGAATTCTTCTCAGCCATTTCTTGCCTTGACCTTGCAGTCTCGTTTCTATTTGGCTGCCATTTCTCTCCCAAATGAGTAGCACTGCCTTTCATATATATATATATATATATATATATATATATATATATATATATATATTTTTTTTTTTTTTTTCCCCTTAAAACAAAACTATAAGGAACTTTTGGACAAGTTTTTAGAAGAGATTTATTCAGTGTTCGTTGTTACAGGATTGTTGCCAGTGTTTTCCTAGACACTGAGGAATATAATAGTGACTCTATCCCTGCCCTCATGGAACTTATATTTTAGGGAGAAGAACAGAAAAATACAGGAAGCAAGTTGTGAAGTTTCTTAAGTCTTACAAGAGAAATGCAGAAACACAAAAGAGCTGTTTGCAGTTGGAAGGAGAGTACAGTGTAAGTGAAGGAGAGGTCCTACTGTATCCTTGACCAGATAAAAACAGGAAAGAGTAAGACCAGCCTATAATCCCAGCATGCTAGGAGGCAAAGGCAGACGGATCTCTGTGAGTTCAAAGCCAGCGTGGTCTACAAAGCTGAGCTCCAGGACAGCCAGGGCCATCCTGTTAGACAGAGAAACGCTGTCTCAAAAAACCAACAACAGTTTATTGTTTTCCAAATAGAACAGTACAGAACAGAATCATCATTTGGGTAGGAAGGACTAGAGAAAACAAAAGATATTGTATGTTCCAAATTTTGAGTTAAATGATAAGAATCATTAGTTCTCCTCCGCTCCCTGACAGCACACAGTGGAATTACAGATCACAGAAGGAAAAGAAATGGCTCCCTTGGGAGAATTGCATAGCTCAAAATATAAATTAAAAAAAATTAAAAAGCTTCAACTGTCTTTATAAAAAGATCACACATCAAGCTGCTGCAATTTGCCTGAATTACTTATATTTATATCAGATCTATAAAACAGAAAATGTCAAGGGTTTTTAAATTATGTGATTACAACACAAAAGTGAAAAAAGCAAGCTACCAGATTGCATGTTTGGGGATAGAGAAAATCGATAAATTCAACATATACACAGCCCATGTACACAGAAAGTGGGAATAAATGAGAAAATTAAAATGATTAACAGACCCGAGTGGTAGAATGAAACTTTATTGTCTCTGTCTTTTCTGTATGTTCCCACCTTTCTACAGCTGCAATGGTTTGATATTCCCACAATGTCACTTAACTACCAATGTCTCTTTGGTCTAGAAGGCTCTAAAACAATAGTCATATATTAAATAACCGACATACTAGACGTGGCCTGCGGTCAACTTCATCCCAACCGGCCTTGCTCCTTTCCGTGTCTCAACTTCCCTGAGCTCTTCTGGAGTGTCAAGATGAGTTGTGAGGAGTCTCGTGACGAGCGGACTAGACTTGCCAAGCTTTTGAAAATGGGCTATGAAACCCCTCACACTCATTAAATGTCTCTTATCTCTGACTCTGAAGTTGTGTTTCATCCTCTAAGTGCAACTTCACTAAACAGAACTGAGGCGCGACGGGGCTTGTTGGGGCATGAAGAGCCACAGGTGAGGCTGCGGGCCCCGTGGTCCAGATGTTCTCCTCTGGAAAGGCCTCACCCCAGCGACGGTGACTCTGAGGGGTGCGGCCCAGGAATCTGTATTTAGAAACCTGCCCGGTGAGTCCGACGCTCAGTCAGCCTGAGAGCCTCGGCCTCGGCCCGGCCTCCATCCCTCTGACCCACTTGGCCACTCGGTCCAGGGGCCCAGCATCCGCCGCCTGCCGCCGCAAGGCCGCCCCTAGCCCAGGGCAGATTACATAACGGGCCGCGAGCCGCCGCGCTCTCGCGAGATTTACTCCGCCCCCCCTCCCCTCCTTGCTCCACGTCAGAAGGAACCGGGCGGAGCGGCCAACATGGCGGAACGCAGGCGACACAAGAAGCGGATCCAGGTAGCTCGGTAGAGCCGCGGGGCCGGGGGGGCTTGGGCGCGCTGGGAAGAGGAGGGGGAAGGTCCCGAGCGGCCGACGAGAGGGTTGTGTCCGAGGGGGCGCGGCGCCGGGACGGGCCCGAGGGGGGCCCCGGTGCTGGCGGCCGCTCGCCCGAGGGCTCGACGGAGCGGCGGGGGAAGGAAGGAGGCGCGGCGCTCGGAATCCCGCGTCCGGCCCGGCGTTCCTGCGGCGGCGGGCCCGGGCCTGCGCGGGGAGGCCAGCGTCCGGTGGAGCGCGGCCGCCAGGGCTCCGGGGCCTCTCCCCTCCCTTCACCGAGCCTCCCTGGCTCTCCCGAAATCGAGGCCACGGTAACTGGGGTAGGAGGAGGCGGAGGGCCGACCAGAGGCACCGCAGCCGGTTCTTTGTGCCTCCGCACGGTCCGTCAACTGCCCCGCGGCCCGGCCCGCCGTCTCCCCTTCCAGATGCCGAGTGGCGTCCGCCGTCCGTTCCCCTCTCCGTGGTTCTTTTCACGGGATCGTCTACTTGAAGCTTGCCGGCTCCCTTCCAGGAGACACGATGTAAACAAACCCTCCCCGGTCCGTGCTGCAGTGACCCGGTGGCACCCAGGAACCTTTCGCATGCCAGCTTGTTGGTCAGCCTCACGCCCTACAAAACATGCCTCGTTCGTCCCGTGTGAATGTCACCTGTGCCTCTCTTCCCCGCCGTTTTCCCCCCAGTTGTGTTCTTTGTTCCATGTATGTTAAGCGCTGATGTGAGCTCACCCAGAAACCCGAAGGCGTAATTGACAGCGTGTATTGTCAACATATCAATCACAGGTTGTTAACATTCACGCCTGTCTCTCTGTTCCTCGCTTAGGGACGCCTTTTTCTGTTTGCGTTTTATATCCATTTTTAAAGGCTAATTCTTTTATTGGCCTTCCGAACTGTGTGAGTTACAGTTGAAAACTTTTCAAATACTTTGGGAAAGATAGCAGTAAGTTCGGAATTCGGCAGGCATAACAAAATACTTATGAACAGGGTATGGAAGGGAATTAGAGGCAGATATTTCAGGTTCCCTTAGGTGTTTGAGCTAGGTTGTCAAGACAGTAGAAGTTTCTGATTATGCTCTTCCTACGCTTTTGAGATTTACTATTAGGGTTTAACATGGATAGTTATTTTATTACAATTTTTGCTGACGTTAAATTTGTACCTCCTGTATTCCTCGTTTGCCCTTGGCAGTACAAATTTGTCCTTTTTTGCTCTTTAATACACATTATTTACAGTTTTATATCACCTTAATATTGTCAGGAAAGTGATGTAATGTACTTTTTAAATGGCTGTTCACATTTCAGTTATGAGCTTATGTTAAACAAAAAAAATCAGTTAAAGAGGCTTTATGGTACTCTAATGGGAGTGGCCAAGAGCTACAGCTTACTTAGGCCTGTTTGGACTCCAGCTACACCGGTTAGCAAGGACTTTGAAGTTTTGTAGGGTTTTTTTGTTTTGTTTTGTTTTTACTTCAACTTTTGCATTTGTAAGAAGTGTTGCTTATCTTAAAAACCGAAAACTTTTTAAGGCTGTAGAGTTAACGTGAAAACATTAAGTGAACTAATGACTTATTAAAAGTTATTAAAAATGCTTGATGCATAACCTCCTTTCCTACTCCACCAGAATAGAGAAATTAGTTTAGGTTATATCAGGTTTTCTTAAACACTCCTTAATAAGCTTAAAAATAATTAATAGCCATCTATCTAGTAAATTCACCATTAGGCTGTAAGTTATATGAAGTATTGCTATTTACTTTCTGATTTTTTGAAACTCTGGTTATTAAAAGTCAGCTTGTTATTATAAAGTTAATTTTTTCCATCCTCTAAATAAGTTTGTATATGGTGGTATAGAATGTTTGTGGAAGATCTTACAGTACTACTATTATATAACCTAACAATTAATGTTTATTTTTTGGTTGTATGTACATATGTGTCCATGTGTGGTTGTGTGTGCATGCGTGCAAGTGCCTGTGGAGGCCAGAAAAGGGTCTCAGCTCTCCCAGAGCTGGAGTGAAAGTCTCCTTGACAGTGGGTGCTAACATCCAGACTGGTCTTGTGAAAAAGCCACTGAGACATTTCTTGAGCCTCTTCCAGCGATCCTAAGGAATCCCTCAGTTCTTTTATTCCTGTCGAGAATCAAAAACTGTTATTGGCATCACTTGAGATAAAAAGATCAAATGTAATGACAAGGTTCAGAGTTTGTTACAAGAAAACATTCTGTTTTAAAGCAAAAGCATTTATACTATCTGTTGAGTTTCCTGTTGTTACTTGATGTTTTTGTTTAGAAAAGATTTTTAAGTCAGATATGTTTGACTTTGAATTACAGTGGCTGTTTTGGAAGGGGAGGGATGTTTGATACAAACAATTAAATTGAGAGTTCTGTTTTGGTTTTGGAGCCAATTCATTTGTTTTTTTCCAGAACAGAATAATTTTACAATTGGAAGCAAGTGGGCTGTTACCTATTTCTTTCTTGAAATCAGATTGGGACACTGAAACTTAGAGTGAGCTTACATGTTTATTGCTAACTGTGTTGTGACATTCCAGTAACTAGGATTCTCTAATGAGTGATGTCAGTCAAAACGAATGGAACACTTAAAAACAGAGTCTTGCTTAAGAAAAGCAATTATGTATTTCCAGGAAGTATGGTGACTTTGTACATTAACTAGGCACTAGAAGCATTGAATGAGAATGCTGATATCATGGAGTTTAAAAATTGAAAAGAATCTGATAGGAACTATTTGGAATCCTCTGTCCTAAGTTCAGTCTCAGGAGATGAGATGGCTCAGAGGGCAAAGACACTTGCCTGGTGGCTTGTGTTTGATCATACAAGGTGTCAGGAGAAAATTGACCCCTAGAATTGACCTGACCTCTACAAGCACACATTCACACACACATGCTCACACACTCACACTCAGTAAAGAAAAAAATCATCAAATAAATATGTGTGTGTTCGAGTGTGTGTGTGTGTGTTAGGCTTGGAGCTTATTGATCTCACCCTCATTTTACTAACAAACTGATGTCCAGTGAGGTCATCACTAAGATTATCTTTAAAATTAGATTTAGACTAATCATCTGATTCCCAGTAGAATAATCTTTTCACCTTATCATCATTGACTAAAAAATTTTTTTTAATTACTTTAACCCAAAATTATTTATATATCTATATGTCATATATATGGTTATAGGCAGTGGTGGGCCCCACAGTGTAAGTGCTGGGAAGAGAGCTAGGGTCCCCTCCAAGAGCAGTGTGTACTCTTTAACTACTAAGCTATCACTTCACCTCCCCACATTCTGAATATTAAATTTTATAAAAGATTTAGTTTGACTTATTCCTGCTCAAAGAGTATCATTCCATATACTTGCACATAGAATCTAGTTCCATTTGAAATCTTCAGATGACTTCTGTATCTTAGAACTTGTATAACCTCTTATCAGTTTGTTGTTGTTGTTGTTGTTGTATCCATCTGTCTCCCTGGAAGTAAAATGCTAACATCGTGGGCTTATATGCCTCCTTTCAGGAAAGAGAAGAATTTGGGGATTGTTCAACCAGACTACAGGTCTGACTTCTTGGGACCTTCTGAAGGAAAGAGAAAGAACCTAGAAATTCAATCTGAAGTCTGAAAGTTTCTCATACCACCCACAACCAGGCTTACTAGAAATTTTTGCAGTTACAGAGCAGACCTGTTGCCTCAGGAAATATGACAGAAGCAAATTGGAGATGATACTGCTGTTAGCCTTCAGAACTGTGTGACTTTAAGAAAATAATTTAAGATTCCCTCTAGTTTTCAGAATATCTTCTATTAACCTACCGTTTGTATTTTCATAAACATTTATACTACTCTCTCTCTCTTTTTTTTTTTTAAGACAAGGTTTCCCTTGACTATCCTAGACTCACTTTGTAGACCCATCTAGCCTCAAGCTCACAGAGATCCACCTGCCTCTGCCTCTCCCAGTGCTAGGATTACAGGTATGCACCAGTGTGCCCAGCATATGCTACAATTTTTACTTTTGTGCAAAAGCTAAGAACCTTTTTCTTCTGTTTACCTCCTTATTGACAGACCAGTAACTTTGTTTCTATTCAGTTGTAAAGTATTTGAAATTCTGTAAAAAGTATAGCCCATGACTTGTTCTGGATTTTTTTTTTCTTGTACCTCCAGAAGACTACAAATAGCAACTTCTATTTCACTATAATAATATGGGTATTGATATATTCTAAAGTATATTACTTAAAAGACATTATGAATATTCTACCAGATTTCCTGTTTAAGTAATTTTGGATTGTGATTAACAGTAACCAGTAGATTGGTATCAGGATGTAAAGAAAAGGCAATTTAGCCTAAACATGTTGGCTCTTTGTATCCTCATTCAAAGACAGTTGTGAGAGTTCATGGTTCTCTTCATTTATTTGAGTTGATGAGCTGTTTTTTATATATTTTATAAGCATTCATTAATATTCTCAAAAGGCTTTCACTTCTTTTTAGAAGTCTAGCACAAAAGTTAGCGAAGTATTCTGTTTACAGTAAAAAGGGGGCAAAGATAGTATATGCTATGGTCCAGTTTGTAAGCAAGGTGAGACTGTAATTTATGCCCTGTTCAGGCAGCAGCAGGGCAGAAATCACACAGGATCTCCTTTGTTAACTGATTTCTACTCTCATTGTTGATACTACTCTCTTACAGTAGTCTTTCTAACACTAAAACTCCAGCAGATGTGACTGTAGTAACTAGTATCAGGCACTTTAGGAGAGGACTAGTAGACAACTGAATTCTGTGTTCACTTGAAAAAAAATTACTCAGATGTCTCTTTCTGAATCTCTCTTCTGTTGTTTAGTAGTATCCTTACCAAGGAAAATAATGAGTTGAGGGAAATGTTGAGTAACTTAATTATTAAAGTGAAATTTTTAAATTTTTTGCAAATACTTAATAGTGTCTGACTTACTATTACATAATCATCTTTTCTGATTTTTATATCTTAGTATTTACCAAATTTTACATTGTGGTGCCTTTATCAGCATTTAGAAAGCACATTTCTCAGTGATCCATAAATGGTTTGGTGGTTTGTGTAAGTATTGACATACCATGCCTAAAATGATGACTGTACTCCATATTCTTTACCCATTCCTTCCTTACACAGTTCCTGTTATTGAAAATTATCCTTTTTTAAAATAATATTTTCAGCATATTCACCCTAAGTCCTCCCACAGCCATTCCTGGCGCCCTACCCGCCCAACTTTGTGCTTCCTTCTTATTAATGTAGAAATCCAACATCTTGTATCTCCGCATTGCATTTACTCTTTACTGTTAATCCTATGAACTCTGCATTTGAAATGTTGTAGATATGTACATTTTCTTCCTATTCTTAGGCCAATATCACATCACATTTATTTGACTGTTAGAGTAGTATTGTAGCTACTTTTCGGCCTTGTATATAATGTACTTTTTAAATGGCTGCTTATATTTCAGTTATGAGCTTATGTTAAACAACAACAAAAAAAATAGTTAAAGAGGTTTTATGGTACTCTATGGGAGTGGCCAAGAGCTACAGCCTACTTAGGCCTCTTTGGGCTCCAGCTCCACCGGTTAGCAAGGACTTTGAAGTTTTATGTTTTTTATTTTTGCGTCAACTTTTGCATTTGTTAGAAGGATTGCTTACAAAGGATTGTTTTTCCCTATTCATCTTGCCTACAATCATAAAAATATTTAAGTTACTTTCCTATTTCTGGTCTATTAAAAATGTAGTCATCTTTCTGCCCCTTATGGAATAAAGTTAAAATTTCTCAGCTTGACTTAATGACTTTTTTAATTCTCTTTGTATAAATTTTCCTTCCCAGTACAATAGCTGATACCTATTAGAGCGTTCATTCTCAGCCTTACTGTTTATGCTGTTCATTGAATTCACACAGAGCTTGCCCTTCAAAATCAAGTTCTCTGTAAGACATCTTTTCTGTATACTTGATAATTTCACTTCTACTTTGTGTACTTCTAAAATATTTTATTTATCATCCTTTTTGGAAAATAGCAATTGCTGTTTAACATATTTATGTAACAAAGTGCAGATATCCTGCCTTACTAATATACATTGTAGCATCCAAAGATTGTAGGACAAATACTCAAGAAGTGTGTATTTGATTGAATGAATGATTTACATTTATTGAGACTTCCTTATTTAATCAGGTTTCCCTCCTTCAATTTGAAGTAAAGTTTGTTCTGATAACAAGTTACCAGTTAAATAGATAAAGTTGACAACAGGTGCATTAAATGAGGAAAAAACATTTAGTATATGTTGTTATTATAAAATAAAATTTGTTGGACTTTTTTTGCTTGTTTGTTTTTTGAGAAATGGTATCTCTGTAGAGAACTTTGTAGGCAATGCTAGCCTCGAACTCAAAGGTGACCTGCCTCTGCCTCTGGGAGCGCTGGGGTTAAAGGTGTGCGCCACCATGCCAACTGGACTTTTTAAGTTTTATTGCCACAAATAGTTAGAGCTCGTAAGAGCAGAGTTTGTCATAGAAAAATTGGGAATAAATACAAAAAGCACGACACAGGGAAGATTAGAGCAATTCTTCTAAAACTGCTTTTTGCTACTACATTATCCTTAATAGGAGTATCCCTTTCTGCATGTCTGTTTTTGCCACAGTCCTACCAGGGAAGAGACAGCATCTGTCCCTGGGAAAAGAAAGGGACCAAGTGTCAGTCATCAGCATCTCAGTTCTTATGACTCCTACCTTGAAGCTGCTACTCTAGGTTAATTCAAGAATTTTTAAAAACTGTTATCCATTGGTCAGGACACATATTTGACTGTGGTTATAACATTTATTTATGTACGTGTTTCTATTTGCTTAGAAATTTAGGCAGTCGTTATTGGCACCATCTTACCTTTTAAATTATTGCCTTGTGGGTATTAAAAGAAACCATACAAAATTGAAGGAAAGCTGTACAAAATAGTTAATATGCTGGAAAGCCAGCTTAATGCTCTATATTTGAGGTCAACATGTAGGATAGCCTGTGGCCCTGTGGTTTTGTGTTTAGAAGACGGTATTAAGCGTGTCCTTTTTTTTTTTTTTTGTATGCATTATCAGGTCTGCTCCAAGGAAGATCTGAAAGCAGCAAGCCTTGTATAACACTTGAAAAGATTTACAGAATAGATGTGCAAGTTACTCCTTAGTGCTTGAATTTGTTAAGTACATAACTATACTAAATTAGTATTCCTATTTTGCAGGAAGTTGGTGAACCATCTAAAGAAGAGAAGGCTGTAGCTAAGTATCTTCGATTCAACTGTCCAACAAAATCTACCAATATGATGGGTCATCGGGTTGATTATTTTATTGGTACGATTACATCTGTAGTCTTATTATTGTACAAAGCATATGAAGTTACCTAAATTAGGATATGTAGAAGTTATGAATGTGTGATTATTGAAGCTGGGTGATAGGCATATGGCAGTTGATTATCCTAGTCTTCCCTTTGTGTTTGAAAAATAAAAGATAAAGTGCTTTATAATTGGGATTTTTTTTTTAATTTTAAAAATGAGAATTCTTTTCAGTATTATAAAATACTACCTTTCACTTAGATGGAGCTAATTAGGAACATTGTTCACATATGATCCATTTAACCTCATGATAAGCTGATATCATCTATAATATAGACCCAAATAGCTTTGTAAATGATGGTTGTATTTTTTGCCTTAACAACTAAACTTGAATTTCTGTATACAGAAGAAATGTCTTCATTTTGTGTTATTAATGATTTTGATACTCATTAAAAGTTTAATGTACTTATTTGCCAATTCAGCAGTAGATTACTCAGTGATTCTTCAATTCTGTTTGCTTTGACATTTAGGCAAATTATAATTTCAGAATCTTTATACCCATTGGGGGAAGAAGGAAGTGTTTGGGGGTTTTCTTATTGTGATTATTCAGTGATTGATGGCTACATACAAATATTTTTGAGAGGATTTTTTTGTTGTTACAAACATTTCCCCATTAATTTATCTTGCTTTGAGTAATATTGTTTACTTGCCAACATTGCTGTGAGGATGCTTATCAATGTATTTCTGGGTTGCTGCTGTAAAGAACATTAACGATAGTCAGTAGACTTGATATTCTGTTTTATTTTCTGTTGGCAGAATACTGCCATTTATTTTTCTGTTATCAGAATGCTGACATGATTTAATTAGACATAAGTTCGTGTATGCTAAATTTTAAATAACAAATTTCTTCTGTAGCTTCCAAAGCAGTGGATTGCCTCTTGGATTCAAAGTGGGCAAAGGCCAAGAAAGGAGAAGAAGCTTTATTTACCAACAGGGAGTCAGTGGTTGACTACTGCAACAGGTAGTGTTTCTTGGTGAAGGATAACAATTATTAATGTCAACGTTTTCCTTAGTGCTGAAGCCTTTTAACTATTTTTGTTACAAATGTAATGAGTTTTTATATATCATCTGGATTTTATCAGTGGGAATATATATGTTCTTAGATTCACTATACTTTTTATTGTGTGTAATTTGCAGTTATGTCTTTTTACTCTTGTGTATTCACCCAAGCCACTGCATGAAAAACTCGAGTAAAAAGCATAACATGTCTACACTGAACAAGGTCTGTGTAGGAAATGGTCAAAGAGGTTTTTTGCTTCTTTGCTTTCCAGATCTTTTACAGGGATGATGGTTAATTCTGTTATCCTCTGTTGCCTTTGTCCTGGACTGTAAGCCAAGCTTACTTGCTGTTTTAAGTGATTGCTAATATGGTGTTCCTCTTCAGATAAAAACAGCTGCGCTGTCTTTATAGTCTCCTCTTAGTGGTTTCAAGATAAAGTCCATTCACCTTGGTAACATACAGACGGCTTTCATTTAGGTGCTTTTTCTTCTTAAAGAAACTTTTGTACATGAATTTATACCTAAAAAAAAAAAAATTTACTTTCCTCTTTCTGTTTAATACTTAAAGAGGATAGTGATTAACTTGTATTAGCTAAATTTTGCTTTTATGGTACCAAAGTTTAAAAACATATTTAAGATTTTAAATTACATGCTTATTTGGGAGGTACATATGACATTTACTGATGACTGCTTAATAACACTTTAGTATCCTTCATCAATTTAGTGACACATGCTTATAATCCCCCATTGGAAAGGTGGAGGCAGGGAGATCAAGAATTCAAGGTTATTCTTGCCTACAAATGGAGGCCAACCTGAACTGCTTGAGACACTGTGTTAAAAAAAATCAAAGAAAGAAAGAAAAGAAAAAGAACATTGTTCATCTGAGAAACCTCTTTAAAAACTGTTAAAGTTAATAATTACCAAATATTTCCTAAAATTCTTAGTTGCTGAATGACTTGAAATGATTAATGAGCATTTCAGAAACAGGTTTTATTGGGAGTGGAGCTGAACTAACAGTGATACTATTTATATTTACTATCTTCAGAACTTCAAAATATAAATTTCCCTCTCTGCTTCAAAGTGTGTGTATGTGTGTACATATAGATATACATACACATATATGTATTCTATAAAAAAGTTAAGGAATGCTACAGATGCAGGAACTGGGATACATCAACAAAATTAAAAACCTTGTCCAAGGTCATATAGCAAATAACAGCTAAAGTTCTAAATGCGGAAGTCAGGTTCCATATTGTTCACCCTTGCACTATAACTGTCTCTTCCAACAAATTAATGATGCATTTATTGCAACAAGAGTTAATCTGTATCACCTGCCAATACTACTATTAGAGATATTAAACCTGAGCCTAAATCTCGCAGAACAACCAGTATTAGTTCACATATTGTGGCCTTTTAGGAACCTTAATGTCTTGTTATATGAAAAGTGTAAAAGATGCTAAGGCTAAAGTGATGGCTTAGGAGTTAAGGGCACTGCTACCCAGTTTGTTTCCCAGCAGCCATATGATAGATTTTAACCTCCTTTCTCCAGTTCAGGAGAATCTGGTGCCTTTTTCTGACCTCTGAGGGCACCAGGCACACACACACAGTCCACTTACATAGTGCACGACAGTCATCATAACATAAATCTCTTTAAAAAAGTAAAACAAAACAAAAAAGGACTGGAACTTACAGAATGACCTAGAGACAAACTCACTTTAAATTGTAGGTTCTTTTTCCTACTTAATTCAGGTTGGTTGTGTTCTTTCTGCATTAAAATAAAGGAGTAGACCTAAGATGTTATCAGGTACTTCTGATATAAAATCTTCATTGTCATCAGTTCTCATGGGTTCTTGTGATCATTCATTTTCTTTTTTTTTAATTTTTAATTTATTATTTATTACAATTAATTCAGTTTGTATCCAGGCTGTGGCCCCCTTCCTCATCTCCTCCCAATCTCTCCCTTCCTCCCTCTTCTCTCATGCCCCTCCCCTAGTCCACTGATAGGGGAGGTCCTCCTCCCCTTCTATCTGACTCTGGCTTATCAGGTCTCATGAAGACTGGCTGCATTGTCTTCCTCTGTGGCCTGGTAAGGCTGCACCACCACCCCCCAGGAGGAGGTGATCAGAGAGCCTTTCACTTAGTTCATACCAGAAACAGCCCATGCTCCCCTTACTAGGGAACCCACTTGGAGACTGAGTCTTGAGCTACATCAGAGCAGAGGTTTTAGGTCCTTTCCATGCATGGTTCTTAGTTGGGCTATCTATAGTCCTAAAGAAGTTAAACACTAGGGAAGATGCTTAATCCTCATTCAGAAGGGCAAATTCGAAAGACATCAGAAGCAGAAGACAGGGAACAGGACAGGAGCCTACCACAAAGGGCCTCTAAAATACTCTACTGATCGAGGTATCGAACGAAGCAGAGGCTGAGACTCATAGCCAAACTTTAGGTAGAGTGCAGGGAGTTTTATGAAAGAAGGGGAGGTAGAAAGACCTGGAAGGTACAGGAGCTCCAAAAGGAGACCAGCAAAGCCAGCCAGACAGACAGACAGATGATAGATAAAACTGGGCCCTGAGGACCCTGCAGAGACTGATACCCCAACCAAGGACCGTGCATGGATTTTAGAAAATTTCATTTTCTAAAGCAACTAAGTGGAGGTGATGCTGGGGAAAGTGCGGGGGCAGGGGTGTATGCTAGTAATTTAGGTGTATTGCCTTTTTTTTTTTTTTAAGATTTAGTTATTTTTATTTTATGTGTATGAGTGTTTGCCTGCATAAGTTCATGTACCATGTGTGCCCATAGTTGTGTAGGCTGAAATTGCTTATCAATTTCCCTGGAACTTGTGGGTGCTGAGAACCAAACCTTGGCAAGAGAAGCAAGTACTGTTGAGTGTTGAGTCATCTCTCTAGTCCCTAAGGTGTATTTTTTTTATATTGTATGGCCGGTTTCATACATAAACTTTTTAAACTAATTTCAGTGAGACTTTGTATCACCCACGCATAATTGAGTAAAGTAATAGTCTCTTCTTTTTGATTTGCCACATTCCTTCTCTAATTTGGTCATTCTATGGTGCTAAGTTTCCACTTTCTGATTCGCTTTTCCTCAGGTCCCCTAGCCTATATTGGGCTTTGTATCTGCAATTTTCCTGTTTGTTAGTATCCTCTATTTTGGCTAGTTTTGGCTATTTAAGAGTTCTTGATTTGTACTAGTTTTTAAAGTATCTAAGTTAATCAGAAAGCAACAGAACTATTTATCTTTATCATAACATTGTAATACTTAGCATGATGCTTGTACTTTTTTAAAATAGTACTTTATGTTCATTGATGTTTTGCTGCATGTGTGAGGAGGTCAGATCCCTGGAACAGCAATTATAGACAGTAATGAGCTGCCATGTGGGTGCTGGGAATTGGAACCCAGTCCTTTGGAAGAGCAGACAGTGCTCTTAACCCCTGAGCCATCTCTCCAGTCCAATGTTTGTACTTTTTAAAAACTTGTCATTGCTACATTTGTGAACGTTCCTAACATGTCTGACATTCAGTAAATATTGAGTCTGAAAAAATTTAAGATGGCAAAAAAGAATTTACAAATAATTTTAAAAACTATTCAGCATGAATTAAATCCTCATTGCAATGCTAGTACTTATAATGGTTACTATGTCTTGGTCACTGCTTCAGAATATATGTTCTCATCTGTTAATATTAGTTGGAGAAACCTTCAGTAATGACTTCACAGAGGAAATATTTTAATTAAATTTTGGGACATAAATAATTGATTACCCAAAACACAAGAGAAGAAAGCATTTATTCCCAGGAAGAAACATAGCACATACTGAAATAGGGCCATGTTTAGTTCTATGAAAATACCATAGTGCTTTGTACTTAAGTGGTTTATCTCATAGCACATAATCAAAGCCAGTTAATCAACATTGCTTTTGTAGGCACAGAATTAAGTGCATAGGCATTCTCTAAATACTCACCACGAAAAAGGTCAGGGATTCTACTTGCTATAAGACAGAATGATGTAGCGAATTATGAACACTGTGTTTACAAAACTATTAAACTGAAGATTTTTTCATAGCAAAAATAGCTATCATTTATTAAGTACATGTATGTCAAGCACTAACAATTTATATGCTTCTCATTAAATCCTAAAAATTGTATATGATAGCTACTCCATTTTAGAAATAAACAAAATCAACTTACCAGGTATCACCTTTCCAGTTAAGTGGTGAAGCAGTATTTGAATGTTTGTACCTAAAGGTAAGTTGCTTAAAACACTAATTTGATTGGAAGTTTAACTACATACTTTTTTTTCATACAGTATATTCTAATTATGATTTCTTCTCCTACTCCTTCCAGTTTTTCCCTACTTTCCCTTAATCCAGATCTGCCCCCTTGCTGTCTCTTATTAGAAAACAGACATTTAATGAGTAATAATAAAATATAATAAATAAAAATACAAACAAATTGGAATAGAACAGAACAACCAAACAAGAAAACAAACCAAAGAAAGGATACAAGAAATACACTTTCACTCTCATCTTGATCCTCCAGTTTCAACCACCCCATCATTTTATAACTATCTATGTTATTTCCCTCTCTTAACAAGATGTATCTGTTCGAACCTCTGAGGGTCTATAGATTGTAATTTGGTTATAATTGATTCAACAGCTAATATCCACATATAAGTGAATACACACCATATTTGTCTTTCTGGGTCTGAGATACCTCACTCAGGATGATTTTTCTTTTTCCACTTACATGTGAATTTCATTATTTCATTTTTTAATATCCACGTAATATTCCAGTGTGTAAATATACCACATTTTCTTTATCCAGTCACTTATTACTGTTTACAGTTTCTGGCTATTTATAAGTAGAGCAACAATGAACTTGGTGTATGCCTAAGAGTGGTATAGCTGGACCTTAAGTCAGATGAAGAACTGCTACACGGTAGTAGCTGAAATTTCCACTCCCACCAGCAATGGAGGAATGTTCCCCTTAATCCATACCTTGCAAGCATTCGCTATATTTTGTTTTTTTGATCTTGGCCATTGTGTTTCGTGTAAGATGAAGTTTCAAAGTAGTTTTGATTTTGTATTTCCCTGTTGACTAAGAATGTTGAACATTTCTTTAAGTGCTTCTCAGTCATATGAGTTTCTTGTCTTAAGAATTCTGTTTAGATCTGCACCCCATTCTTTAATTATGTTATTTGTTTTCTTGATGTCTGGTTTCTTAAGTTCTTTAGTTGGTAAAAATCTTTTCCCATTTTGTAGGCTGCTTTTTGTCCAATTGACGGTGTTCTTTGCCTTATGAACTGAAAAGCTTTTCAGTTTCATGATGTCCCATTTTTTAAATTATTTATTTATGTGCATTGGTGTTGTCTGCATGTATGTCTGGGTAAGGGTGTCAGATCTTGGAGTTACAGATAGTTGTGAACTGCCATATGGGTGCTGGGAATTGAACCCAGGACCTCTGGAAGAACAGTAAGTACTCTCAAACACTGAGCCATCTTTCTAGCCCCAGGGTCCCATGTAGTAATTGTTGTTCTTAGGGCCTGTGCTAACAGTATTCTGTTCAGAAAGTCTTCTGTGCCAGTGAGTTCAAGGTTATTTCCCGCTTTCTCTTTTATCAGATTTAGTATATTGAGGTCCTTGGTCCATTTGTAATTGAGTTACTGCAGGATGATAAGTATGGATCTATTTGGATTCTTCTACATGTAACCATCCAATTTGACCATAACCATATGTTGAAGATGCTGGGTTTCTTTTTTCCAGTGTGTATTTCTGGCTTCTTTATCAAAAAGCACATGTCCTCAGGTACAGATTTACCTGGGCCTTTGACTTGATGCCATTGACTGGTGTGTCTGTTTTTGTGCCAATACCATGATATTTTAATTACTATAGTTCTGTAGTACAATTTGAGGTTGGGGGTGATAATACCTCCAGCAGTTCTTTTATTTTTCAGGGTTGTTCTAAGTGTGTGTATGTGTGTGTGTGTTTCCATATGTCTCTGAAGAATTATGTTGGAATTTTGATGGGAGTTGAATTGCTTGTGGTAGGATAGCCATCTTGACTATATTAGTCCCATTTACTCATGCTGTGAGCATGGGAAAGATTTCCAAATTCTGATATCTTCTTCAATTTCTTTTTTCAATGTCTTAATGTTTTTATTATACAAATCTTTCATTTCCTTGGTTAATGTTACCCCAAGATATTTTATATTATTTGAGGCTGTTGTGAAAGGTGCTGTTTCCCTGATTTCCATCATGGTCTGTTTGTCATTTGTATAGAGGAGGGCTACTGATTTTTGTAAGTCAATTTTGTAAGCAGCTACTTTGCTGAAAGTGTTTATCAGCTGTAGGAATCCCCTGATGGAATTTTTTAGGGTCATTTACATAAACTGTTCTATCACCTGCAAATAAGGATACATTGGCTTTTCCCTCCTATTTCTATCCCCTTGATCTCCTTCAGTTGTCTTACTGCTCTAGCTAGAAATTCAAGTTCTGTATTGAATTGATAGGGATAGGATAGACAACCTTGTCTTGTGCCTGATTTTAACAGAACTGCTTTTAGTTACTCTCCATTTAAGTTGACGTTGGCTTTGCGCTTGCTGTAAAGCAGCTTTTTATGCTGCAGTGGCATACTTTTGCTTTGTTGTGTGTGGGCAGTCATGGAAGGAGGAGGAGCAGTCCCCCAATTTGTGCCTTTTATTAAGGAGATTTTTTAAAATAATTTATTTATTATTTATACAACATTCTACCTGCATGTATGCTGACATAGCCAGAAAATGGTACCAGATCTTATTATAGATGGTTGTAAGCCATCATGTGGTTGTTGGGAATTGAACTCCAAGACCTTTGGAAGAACAGCCAGTGCTCTTAACCTCTGAGCCATATCTCCAGCCCCAAATGTTCTTTTCTTAAATGATTAAGAACAGTTTTTTCTACAAAGTGAATTTAAGAAAATTGAAGCTATAAACTAATGATGTAAAAGAAATTATCAATTACTGTACTAGTACTACTTAGGTACTACTTCATAAGTAATCATATTACTTTTGAGAAGTTTTAATATGTGTACATCTATAATATAAACTATTCAAATTTGTTTTTTGCATTGAAAATTATATATTTTTGATTCAACATTGAATGCTAATATAAACAACATCAGAATTATCTTTAATAATTTTTCAAGACGTTCTGAAGTAGAAGAATATTCCTCTTCATATTCAAATAGCCCACTAGCCTACTACTATTAAAGTCTCCTTTGTATTTACAAATCGTAATCATCAAAGTCTCATTTTAAATTTTTGTTTATTTATATCTTACTTAGGAGGGCCGGGGGCGGGGGGGACAGTTGGAACAGATTTCAGAAAAAAAAACTACTTCTGAGAAAGAATAAGCTGCAAAAAAAACAAAAATGAGGAAATCTTGACATTAGCTGTGTGGGATGCCCATGAGCTGGAATTAATTGGGCATCATATGGAAGCCTAGTCAGGCAAAAAACAATGTAGGTGCCCAGAAGTCACAACTACATCTGGAAAGAAAGGAAGACTGGAGTAAACAAGTGATAGCGAACATGCTCTGTTGGGCACTAGGGTGAATAGTCACCGTTAGGGACAGGGTTTTAGCGACACATAGCTTCTACATTGTGCTATAGCAGGTGTATAATAGATTACCAGCTAAGAATGAAGAATAATATCAGGAACTCTGAAGCTAGAGCATGAGATTTGAAAAGATTGCTTACAAATAACAGTGGTAAGAACCAAATAGTCTCTGGTAGGATTAGAAAGGGAAAAAAACAAAAAACAATGAGATTGACTAAATAAAGGATCAGTTAAGCTTCAAAACTCATTAGTTAATTGAATAAGATCTGTCTTTTAGTGGTCTTAAGTCTAGGGAAGGAGCAAACATAAATAGTACAGTAAAGTTAATAAATAAGTGCAAATGACAAAATAGCAAAAGCTGAAAGAGGATGAGGTGGACTTATGATGTATTTTAAGCAGGTTAGATTGTAATTCAGAGAAAACTTGAAGAAAGTAAAAGAGTAAAACAAAAACTCATGCCATTTTTGAGGAAGAATATTTCATGTGATGGGGACTGCCTTTACTATAGTTAGCAAGAAACTACTGACCTAGGAATACAGTGTCATGCCTAATATATTGCACATTTTTTAGATTGTTCTTGTGAGAATCATTATCAGCATGTAGAAATGTCATCTTATATGTAATTATTCATCACCTACTTCTTCATAGAAGTAGACTGAATGATAAAGTACATGTAGAGAAATAAGTTCCATGAAACAGCTGAAAAAACATGAATAGGACCAAATACTCATGGACACATTTTTCTCTGTTGCCATTTCTTAAACTATTCTTATTATTTTTATTCTTGCAATAGAGACATACCATTAAATAAGAATAAGTGTTAATGTCTGTCAGTATATCAAGAGAGAAACTGTGGATAAGTCTCAAACTAGTAACATCTTTTATATTAGTTAAAAGTAACTGAGTTTTTGACAACTTTTACGTGGTCTGATTGGCTATTGAGGTTTTTGTGTTTTTTTTTAATTCCTTATTTGGTATGTTTCTTATATTTAGGTTTACTGATCATAATTTTATTTTGTTAAGTTGCCAGTTCAAATCTTCCTTTGCTCACTTTATTTAGGCTTTTGATATTTTTTGCTTTTTTAATAAGTCTGTGTCTCTGTAATTGATGGAAATTGTAATACTAGAACTGTCACTTTTCCTCAAGGCTTTTAAAGAAACAGTTTTTTCATCGGGCCCTAAAGGTAATGAAAATGAAATATGATAAAGACATAAAAAAAGAAAAAGATAAAGGAAAATCTGAGAGTGGGAAAGAAGAAGATAAAAAGGGCAAGAAAGAAAATATAAAAGAAGAAAAAACAAAAAAAGAAAAAGAAAAGAAGAAGGATGGTGAAAAGGAAGATTCCAAAAAGGTAACTTTCCCTAAAGTTAAATTAAAAATTTAAAAATTGCTGTGGGGATTGGAGAGAAGGCCCCGAGGTTGCTCTACCAGTTCTTAGGATATCTTCTGGCCTTCTTAAAAGCAGCATATGCAGGCGAAGCACCATACACATAAACGAAGAAAATTAAAATCATTGTGTATATGTGGTCTTATTTGCCCTATGATCATAAAGTCTTAACAGCCACATGAGATTAACTATCCCAATTATTTGTAAATACTGATCTTTAGGATTTTTGTTAAGTATTAGAAATAGTGAGAATTCATAAAAGTCACGGCCTCTTCTGTCTTGAGTGTTTTATTCTGTTCACTTGTCTGTTCATAGGAGGAAACTCCAGGAACTCCAAAAAAGAAGGAAACTAAGAAAAAATTCAAACTTGAGCCACATGATGATCAAGTTTTTATGGATGGAAATGAGGTGAGATTGTAGTATTAGATTTGAGTATAACAGAACTCCAGTTTTTCATAGAAAAATCTTAATAAATTTGATGCCATCACTACAAAAAGAAACAATTTAGAAAAAATCTTAATTATACATTTAAGTACTTAAAAATAACTTTCCAAAAAATCTTCTTGTCTAATCTAGTTTTATGTGAAGTTAGAATCATATTTAACTGTGTATGAAAGATAGGAAACCTGAAATTACAATAGTTTAGTACCAAATAAATGTTCTTTTCTTTCTCACTGGTATACTCTAGAGATGAGCAGCACAAGCATGAAGCTCCATTGTAGGCCCAAGTTCCTCCTCTTTTTTTCCTGTGTTAGAGTCTTCTTGCCAAGGTGCCTCATGGTCCATGATGACCTTAAAACTACCATCCACAAGAAAAAAGAAATGAGGCATGTGCCGTGCCTTCTATTTTAGCAAACCATCATCTTATGGACAATTACATTGTCAAGCGTACCTAAAATAAAGTCTTAAAAATGCACTTTTTATATATTGAGGATTGAATTTGCCCAGTTAAAATGCAGAATTTCTATTATTATCAAGAGAAAAAAGGAGAACAGGGTGGTTCATGGGGATCACCTACTGATCTGTGGCTCTTTTACAGTGTCTCATCAGACACATCTCTTGAGGGGCCTGAAATTTTCAAGATTACTAGTGCCTTGCACAGATTTGTGTGGTGATGGCCTTGCATGAAGACTGTTACAGCAGTCACTTAATTGCTACAAAAATAGTAACTATGTCTTAGCTGCTGAACTGTTGGAATTTCAAGACATATTCTTACTCTTTCTTGATACACTTATACCAATTATCTTATATGTAAAAAGCAGTGGACCCTAGGGCTGCATGTTTGAAATTCTGCAATAGGAAGAGCTCAGATATCTTAAGTTTTGAGCATAAAAGCATGCGCCAGATACTTCATGGGTGCTGTTAATGATATAGTAAAATACAATGCAATTTTCTGCAGGGAAGCTTTTATGGTCTGTTACAGACATGGACACCTAAACATCTTTCTATATTACGTTGTAGTAAGCATACATGGTATGAGAACACCAATTAGGTATGCTTAATTTAATTAGGAAGGATAAGCAGAGTCTGGAGACCCTGGACATTTGACCTAAGCCTTCAGACCTGACTGGCAGATTGACTAATTGTGCAAGAAAAGAGTTTTAGATTAGAGAAGAAATCAGGCTAAACAAAAGCTGGATGCTTGCCATCTTGAAAAGGTTAAGTTGCACACACATACATGAGAAGCACCGTGTATCCAGACTTTTAAAATTGGGAAGTGTCTTTCTTTAAAAAAACAAAAAACGAAAACATACGGTTTTCAAGTTAAAGGATACACCTTTAATCCCAGCACTCCAAAGGCAGAGGCAAGTGGATCTCTATGAGTTCCAGGCCAGCCGGGTTACAGAGTGAGTTCTAGGACAGCCAGGGCTGTTTGTTATACCAAGAAACTTTTGTCTCAGAAAAAAAAAAAAAAAAGAAACCATGTTTTAGAGAATTTTTCCCCAAGGAAAATCTAAACAGTAAAATAGGCTGAATCGGAAATCCAGGTGTTAGGAATATAAATAAATTGGGAGGGGGATCTTGTTTAGAAATAGAGGTAGAAAATGGAAGAATACTGTAATTTACAGAAACTGAGAGCAAAAGCTAAGCGTCGTAATGATTGAGTATAGTTCTAATCAGAAAGGGAAAGTTCTTAGTGTGTTAAGAGGTTGGGTACTGCATTTGAGGAACTGTAACAGCTAAGTAAACTTTACTTACTAATGTGACCTTAGAACTTTTACACACTGAGGTTTCTTGATTCTTCTAGGTTTATGTGTGGATCTATGACCCAGTTCACATTAAAACATTTGTCATGGGATTAATCCTTGGTAAGTAGGAGGATATAAGTAGCTTTTTAATATATCTAAAGTTTAGGGGGCAAAATGTAGCACTCCAAAAAATATTTCTAAATTTAATATAAAGTAAGAACTGCTTAAGAAGATACTTTAAATAAAGTTAGTTAGAAGGTAACTGATAAACTAAAAGTATTTACAACAACTAAAAGAGTTTTAAGGTATTAACATGGTAGAATAACCTGGTTAAGAAAATTATAACTAGCTTATAAAAGAAACATACTGACCAGCCATTGTGAATAAGAATTAATCATAATACAGAGTGAAGTAACAAAAACTAAAATTACAAAAGTTAACAGTGGAAGTCCTGGGTGGAAGGAGCGCTCCAACCATTGATGGTACATTCCTTTTTTTACTGTTACGGCAGGCAGTTTGGCAGTACCAAATTGTAGATGCAGATATATTGACCTTGTAAGTCGTGCAAGAATTTATCTTATATCCCATTTTGCACACAGTTGAACAAAGTATGCTGTTGTTTGCTATTTTAATCCACATATCTCAGATTGCATTTAAAGAAAACAGTCTAACAGAAAACGTTCAGATTTTAAATGCTTGTATCTTTTGGTCTGCCAGTTCCATTGAAAGGAATTTATTGTTACGCTTTTTTCAGTGTTGTTAGTTTTAGTTTGTTTCTTATTACAGTGTCTAGGATCAAACCCAGGGTCTTACACATGTGAGGCAAGCACTTCACACACTGAGCCGAATCCCCAAGCTGGAAGTCACTGTGTTACGTATCCCAGTCGCACATGCACTTGGCTACTGTATTCACAGGAGTATTGCCTCTTACTTGAAAACTGAACGCAATTCACGTTCCTCAGTAGAAGAGTGAAGTAATGGCAGTGTAATAGCATATCATGCAGCCTTTAAAGAATGAAAACTGCCAAAGAGTGAGAGTTACATAAATGCTTTTATTTAGAAAAAGTTACTTGTAACTAAATTTTTGTTGTACATAAGCAGTCTCTAGGACTAGGATAAGCTTAATAGTGTTCCACTCAATAGTGGAACAAAAACTGGATGAGATTCATCTTCACTACAGCCTTTGACTCATTTTCTTTAATATGGGTACTAAACTTGTTTATGTATGTTTTCTTAAGTTTTGGGGCAAAATGAGTGAGAAATAATAATTTACAAATAGTAAAACCATATTAGCTGAAATATTATTGGTCAATAAGAATTATAGGATCCCATTTAGAGAAACTTACAATAAGAGTTGAAACTTAAACACAAAAGACTAATGCTGTAGATTGCTTACAGTGTGTTAGTCACTTTGTCATAAATGCTTTCCAATGTCTCATTCCACTAAAAACAGATATTTATTAAATATAAGGAAAATGAGGTTTAGAAGGGTTACCCTGCTTACACAAGATAGAGCAAGAATTTGAATCCTGTTCTTAGTGATAAAAATTTTATAACCAAGCTTCTTATTTCTTAGTTTCTAAGAGGCCCGACTATAATTGCCAAAAAAAAAAGTAGAGATTCTTATTTAAAGTTTCCGTAACCCTGCCTTTTTTTTTTTTTTTTTTTTTTTTTAAACTGTGAATCTTTTACCCTAGGATGGGTGGTGGGGTTGTAGAATTTTGGAAGTAAGTGTTGCTTGGTTGTTTTGTTTTAAGCATCTCTCCTCCTAATATTAAAAGATAATAATAAGTTAATAAAATAACAGCTTCAAAATGACAATAGTTGGTGATTTAAGGACTAATAGATAATATTTTATTAAATGTAATCTAGACTTTTAAAAAATACTAAACCTATTTAAAATCAGTTATGTTTTAAATAATATGAAATTGCTGATAATTTTATCATTCCTATACAGATGGTGCTTTTTTGCATCAGATATTTATCAGTCCCCTCCCAAGAATTATTGTAATCAAGCCATTAAAACATTTATCCTAACTTTGTCATTTCTTATTTCAGTGATTGCAGTAATAGCAGCCACCCTCTTCCCTCTCTGGCCAGCAGAAATGAGAGTAGGTGTTTATTACCTCAGTGTGGGCGCAGGCTGCTTTGTAGCCAGTATTCTTCTCCTTGCTATTGGTGAGTGTTACTAATAAACACATATGATCCTAGCTACTTGGAAGGCTGAGGCAAGAGGATGGAGAGTTTAAGGCCAGCCTGTCACAGGCTTCTCTGGACAACTGAGCCCACGTCAGAATTTAAAAGGTTAAGAATGAAGTTTTATGTTGCCTAGCAGACAGGCCTTGAACTCACAGAGGTCTACCTGCCTCTGCCTCCCTAATGCTGGGATTAAAGGCGTACACCACTGTTCCCTGTCTTTTTTAGTTTTTTGAGTTAGGATTCTGACCTTGCTCAGACCTTGCCTCCAACTGATGGTATTATAGGCATGCACCACTGTACCTAATTTACATTTAAGGGACATGATTTTTTTTTAATAATTTATTTAATTTTTATTTTATGTGCATTAGTGTGAAGATGTCAGATCTTTGGAATTGGCATTATAGACAGTTGTGAGCTGCCATGTGGGTACTGGGAATTGAACCCTGGTCCTTTGGAAAAGTAGACAGTACTCTTAACCACTGAGCCATCTCTCCGGCCCAATTTTTTTTATTAATGTTGAGGCAGTTGATACTTAAATAAGCATATTTTTCCTTAATTAATAAAACAAGAATTTGACAGTAGAAATTTTCTAATGCCTGGATTCTTTTTTTCAAGGATGAGCTGTCTTTTAGACAAGTTGGCACATGCTTTAGAGCCACAATACATATAAGGGCCCACTAAATTGTTTGCATTTATTTTAAAATCAGAAATAATAATAATAATATATATGTTTCTGTGTATGCACTTGGTCAGCATTATATTTGCATTTATACCTTTGTATGTTGAATATAGTTTTAGTAATTTTTAAAATCAAGACAAGAACATAAGGACCAGAAGTAAACTACAATGCATTTTCCTTTTTGGCCAAATGCTTTCTTACAGTTAATGTAACCCTTACTCACATATTTTTCTTTCCTTCTACCGTGATCTTATGAGTGCTTCACTTCCAGCAGACTGTGTTCACTGAAGTACAGCATCACAAAGTGCATGAGTCCTAAGTGTATAATCACGAAATAGCACTCAGATTTAAAGAAATAGAATATTTTTTGAGAGTGGCATTATAACATTTGTCCTCTAACTTTAGAGCAGAGTGCTGTGCTCTTAAAATACGTCATCTTCTAAACTAGTCTGGTTTTAAATATTCATCTTTATGGTGCATAAAATATGCAGATAAAGCTAAATATTATCCCAGCTTCTTATTAACCAATTTTCCACTTAGTTGATTCAGGGCTTTATTTCATTTACTCAAGAGAAACTTTTATCCCCACAGCTCGTTGCATTCTGTTCCTCATCATCTGGCTGATAACTGGAGGAAGGCACCACTTCTGGTTTTTGCCAAATCTGACTGCTGATGTAGGCTTCATTGACTCCTTCAGGCCTCTGTATACACATGAATACAAAGGACCAAAAGCAGACTTAAAGAAAGATGAGAAATCGGAAACCAGAAAGCAACAGAAGTCCGACAGTGAGGAAAAGTCAGACAGTGAGAAAAAGGAGGATGAAGAAGGGAAAGTAGCACCGGGAAATCATGGAACAGAAGGCTCAGGTGGAGAGCGACACTCAGACACAGACAGTGACAGGAGGGAAGATGACCGGTCTCAACACAGTAGTGGAAACGGGAATGATTTTGAAATGATTACAAAAGAGGAACTGGAACAGCAGACAGATGGGGATTGTGATGAGGAAGACGACGACAAAGATGGAGAAATGCCTAAATCTGCACATGAAAAATCATAATCTGACTAGTGGGGACTGAATAAGTGCAACAGGTTGGGTTTTCTATGTTGGTGGATCATCATAATGTACACATGGCATTTGTAGCATTCTTTAAATTCATTTTCTGAAATGTATTTGACATTCAGTTACAGTCAGCCTTTTGTTTTGTAGAACATTGGTACTGTTATTGGTACAGTCTAAAGCCATTAATAAGTTTAATCCATCTGATAATTTTACAGTATGTAGGCCTCATTTTGATGGTCATCAGATACATTGTCCGCAGTGACATTTAGATTAAGGGCATTTTTGATAGTTGTATGGCTTTTTACTGTTAGACTAATGGAAATCACTAAAGAAACTGCAGCATTTCAGATTATGCATAAGTATATAGCCATTTTGCAGTTTCTTTAGGATGAAATGCTTAAACTCATTGTCCTTGGTAGTTATGGTTTGTTTTGTTTTTTTCTTCATGAAATTATACCAGAAAATTCCTTTTTAAGATTTTGAGTTAGCAGGGATCAAGGACATTTTATGGAGACAGGCCAGCTAGTGACAGCGCAGCAGCACTTCTATTCAGCTACAGATTCTCCTCTTTCAGCTTAGGATCCAAACTGAACTGTGCGTCCAGTCCAGAGAAAGGGGGTCACCTCCGCAGAAAGTGAAGAGCGCTGATTGGTGGGCGAGGGCTCTTCCTTCCTCCCTTGTCACAGCATAAAATGTATTCTGTACATAATTGACAAATAAAGCATTTTATTTTCATTGTTACTTATTATTTAGACATTTCTCAACACATAAATTTGTAAAACAAAAACCATGTAAGGTATGTTTTTAGAGAGTTTCAGTAACACACAGAACATCTGATCTTTCTACAGCAGCTTCAGTTATGTGCCAACATTCCATGTATTTTAATATGAGTAAAAATTATTAAGTAAGAACAGACTTAAAGTAGCTGTTTGTACGCCTTAATGTTCATTTTGATTTATTTTAAATTTTTTTCATTTAGAAATGGGGACTATGTTATCAGCCCAGAAGGCACTGCTGTGAGAGACAATTTACTGTTCTAAAATACCAATTAAAAATAAAGGATATAAAAGAAAACATAGAGAACCATTGGACTCTAATTGCTTTAAATTAGTTTTGCCATTTTATTTTTTACATACCTTAGTTACAAACCTTTTTTGAAAATCTGTTTCAGTACAAGCATTCCTTGGAGCCATATTCTTACACAGTGAGCGTTAAATGATTTTCCTTCAGTCACAGAATGGTTTTGCATTATACTTGGTAGGTGGTGGAATATGTAGGTCTTTTTCTTTCTTTAGGCTGTTTCCCTTCTTAGTATATGACTAAAGATGACCTTTAATTTGAGAAAATGCATTCTCTGTATATTGACATTTTATGAAATACGGCTTTTAGTCTTCCCTGTATGCGGAAAGAATTATAGCTGCAGTCTTTAAAGGTTTTCCTCAAAGCACTGTGTATTGATTATAGCAGTGCCCGGGTATTTTTCCTTCATGCCCAGTTTGAAGAGCTCTGCTGCTTTATTTCCACAATAAAAAAAAGGATAATTATAGCTTATGAACTTGTTAGTCACCAGTAGCTTAATACCTTTGTGGGGTATGAAAAAGGAACCAGAATGTTTTATAAACAATAAAACTGCTTCGTTAACCTTTACTACCATGGTACCCAGGCACTCAATATTTATCTGCAAGTTCTTTATAACATATGTCCTGTGTCTAGTCTAAAAAGTGAGGAACACTAGCTACAAAGTCCACTTACTGATTTCTACAGAATGCTAGCAAAATTTTTATAAATATTTGATGACCTTTGGGGGGATATTTTAATTATAGTTACTATGATGTAAGCTAGAAACTTCAGCTTGGTTTCTGTTGTATGCTTCAAGGTTGAACACTTTAAACATAAACTCAGAATGCTTCCTCTGTTATAGTCTTCAGAAATCTTTGTTGGCTAACTATCCTTGTGTTCAAGCATGGAAAATTGTTTACAATAGCCAATGGAGTGGTGATTCCTATGCTGCTGTAAGTAGAAGCACAAAGCTTTTGAGTAATGTAGGATTCGTTGTGGTGTGTGTGTACATTGGCCTAAGCATAATCAAGATTGAACTAACCAGGGCCTGAGGTCAGGTTGAAGAATAGTGCATTTGTGAATGTTGTCAAAATTAAGGAATATACGGTGCTTTTTCTTTTCCCTCCTGAATTCTCTAATTTTTAAATTATAAAGCCTTCTAGAGAATGTTAGTTGATAATTTCAATGAATAACTACTCAAAGTAATAAATTTTAATATATTACATTGCAATAGTGGTGGATTTTGGTGTTTTCTCCCTCTTGCTGTTTTGTTTGTTTAATCATGAATGCCAATTTCTGCCTAGAAAAATTATGTTTTCTTTTTTAAACCTTTTAGGAGTTGAAAAATGGTATGCACAGTTGGTTTTCATTGTAGCTATATTCTGTGAAGTCTGGAATGCTGGATTCACAAATCCTGAACCACCATGTCTGAGGGAATTAGAGGGTTAAGTTTCTTCAAGCTTCTGTTCCTAGCATTCAGTTAACCAATATGTAAACTTGCTGAATCTGTCTCTGTTTAAAAGACATGTTAATATATGTTATTTGACTCCTTAACATTGACTCGTGACCAATAGAATACTAACTTCGGCCTGCAGGAAGATTTTCTAGTACATATTTTCACCATAAGTCAAACCGCTGTTTTTGCCTGTAGAGAACATGAGATGGCATTTTAAGACTACCTTGGTGACTGTTTTAAACAAAACCACCAATACGAAGCACAAAAGTTAAAAAAAAAAAAATTAAACAGCAGTACAAAATCTAGACTTCAGCCCTGTTTAACCACCTCAAGGTACGTGTCATGGGGCAGTCAGGTATTTGGCTGCTCGGCTCTTGGCCTTAAAAGTACTGGAGGCATTTTAGGCAATTTTACAAATACATACACCCATTAACTTAGAATCCAAGCATTTGGGCTTATGGCATTTAATCTGTGGAACTCTTAAAAAGAGTCTCACTGTATATCCCTGACTAGCCTAGAACTCTAGATAGACCAGACTTGTCTCAAATTCACAGAGATCCTTCTGCCACTGCTCCCTGGAATAGAATTTATTGACAAACGGTGCTCCAATATTGGGTAATGTTTTAAATATTTTCTCTGCCTGGAAATAAATAGTTCCTAATTATATCACTGATAAATTGTTTTTTCTCTACTCATTGATTCAGTAATACTGAGCATTTTGTATGTCATTCTTCTAAGTCACACCCATGAATGTGAGGTCACCATGGGTGTGCCACCATGGAGCTCCAAGCAGTGCAATGAGGGCTGTGCAAGAATTTGCCAGATGTGCTGGGTGTCTATTACCTGCCCAGCTCCTCTTTGGTGTCTGCCCACTGAGGGGGACCTGAACGGAGATTGAGTAGTGGGCTCCTGTGCCTTCTGGCTTCTGTGCAGTGAGGCCCAGAAGTGTCATGGCCGGAAATCAAATGATGGTCAATTTGTTTCTCTTCATCTATACAGTGAGGCTGCCTTGGCTGTCAAAAGTCACCATTTTTTTCCAAAATTTCCTTTCCTGACCTTGTGCTGGTACTCTTTCTAGAAGGGAAATGTCTGTTCTGATGCTGCATGCATGCAGTTTCTAAAGCTACAGGGCTTCCACTTTGCCTCTGCTCTAAGAGTTGACAAACTACTTCTATCTTCAGTATCCATATAAAGCTGTTCTCTGTCAGAACTAGAACCAGAGAACTACCTTGTCAGATCCTCATCATTGAGACTCAGGAACCCAGAGACTTTGAAAAAATGTCCTGTGCATTCCAGCAGGACAGTCTATCTCTGCAGCTAAGTGCGCAGAGTTTCACTGGTATATTCTACCTATAAATGATTAATACACTTGAACCTTGTTTAAAGTTCCTTTGAAACTTTTAATTACATGGCTTTTCTACCCTGGTGTTTCAACATGAAGAATACAATCTATATGTTTGCCATTTTAGAGTTAGAAGGAAAAAAATAATTTATTTCAAAGATTTAATGGGGGGGGGGTTCAGAGAAGACGGAGAGAGAGCCTTGTGTTGAGGTGCCTGTGGAGCCCAGAAGAGGGTGTCAGACCTAGAGCCTGAGTTACAGGTAATTGGGAGCCATCCAGTGTGGGTGCTAAACTGGGGTCCACCACTGAGTCCCCAGCTCCTGTGATCTCTGTTATGATAGTAAAGGGAGAGGACAGGATATTTCTATTGAATCAAATCATCATACTTTGGCCTCATTTTTATTATAAGGAAATACCTAGACCACCTCACCTTTTTTGTTCTGCAGACCCTATCTCAAAATTAGGTGGTTTTGGTTTTTTGTTGTTTTTAAGACAGTGTTGTATGTAGCCACAAATGGCAACGGATGGCCTTTTGCTTATGATTATGACCTAAGTAATCAGGTTTGTCAGGTGGGGAACCAAGAGTGATAAAATAAACTATAATGTTTTGGGAGTCTCTTGGATAACCAGGACGAACAATTTAAAAGAGGGCTTCTAATGCCTGATGTTGGGTTTTTGTTAGACTGTCTTTGGCTCTTGGAGAGAGCATTGTCAGCCCAGATGGAAAATTTTTATTCAAGTTACAGGTTTATTTATACACTGACTTAAGTATATTGGAGATATTTTAGGTAGATAGTTAATAGTATGATTTCTTATGACTTTTTCAGAGTCCTTACTGTTATTTTACCCTCCTTCTGTGAAAAATCACTACTCTGCACACTTAAAGATAAAAGCAGAGCTCTTTAATAGCTCTCATCTGGCTAGAGCTAAAACCCAAGAAAGAGTTGGCTTCATATATAAGGTTTTACCAACTTACATACACCTGAGGCTTATGAGTTTTGACATCCTTAAATCTCTTTCAGGCCCCACCCCAGGTTACACTTCAAACAGTTTAAACAGACAGGAGACTGCAAGACTGGCCACTTGGAAAGATGGGAGATTGATACAGCAGATATTGACAGAATTATTTTTTTTAAGGTCATCGGTGTTGTTTTTTCACATGGTTGTTGCCCAGGGTCATTTTGCACACCTGGCAGATTTCTTTTTTTTTTTTTTTTTTTCCTGATAAGAGCACGGGATTTAATGGCAGACTATGGCTTGATGGCTGTGGCCCTGTGCTCTGCAGCCTTGAGCTGCCCCTTAGAGGTATGGCTTTGGGGATAGACCTAATGGCTGGCTCTAAGTCAGGGCTATCTTTGTTATGGGAACAGAGCCTAATAGCTGGTGAATCCTAGAATCCTAAATTTTGCTACTATCTAACAGGCCTGGTTAGCACACTACTTATGTTGGGGTTATTTTAGGGGGCATTGCTCCTTTAGCTAAATTCCACTTGTATGACTGAATATCTTCTAAGAAAATCTACTAGTAACTCCTCTGGAACATCAATTCTACTATTTTGAGTTTCCTGGAAAACACACCCTCTCCTCTGCAACAAGAAAAGGTACCCCAGCCAAGCCTCTCACTTCCTCCAGGGTTCTTGCATTCTAAGGACCCTAGTGACCTGAAGGTATCAGTAGCAGCGTGCCTCCCCATGACTGAAGCTTATCCAGAAATAAACCTAGCACAAAATAATTAAGCCAAAGGAAAAGATCAGGGAGACACAGGGCAGCAAGAATGTATGTAGTCTTTGAACCTCCACCTCTAGTTCTGCTCAAGCAACCCTTGGGATGTTCAGTCAGGTAAGCCAAGGAATGATTCATTATTTCATAAGCTACTTAGAATGAAATCTCCATCTGGAACTGAAAGATGACTTGCACATACAGACAGTGAAAATTTTATCTTTATACAGTCAAAATTTTCTCTTAAATCTCACACGGTTATCCTTAGAAACCCAGCTGTTTAGGGGAAATCCATTTTTGTTTGTTCTGTTTACTTGTAGTTTTGGACAGTTTCATTATCTAGCTATGGCCCTTAACTAGCAATCCTGTCAGTCTCTCAAATGCTAGGGTTACAGGCATAAAGTGAATTTCAGAAAGAAAATAATACTATTTTAGTAGTCATTAGTTTTATACATTCTAACTGCAATGACTGTTCTTGATTTGAAAATTTTTAAATATTATTACATAAAAATGCTTATAATTAAAAAATAAACTAGAAAATTCTTAACCATCCCTCCAGAGGCAACCACATGTATTTTGAAATGCCCGTATGTGTGACATGTGTGCCTGTGTTTTCACAAGGTGGGGGGAGGTCATACCGTGTGTACCTTACTCTTAGAACACTGAGAAATTAATGACCTGGAAAAACAGCATGTAGGAGACCAGAACCACTAGCTTCAAGCTATGATATATGAACGAAAATTAACCTTGGAATAAGTACATGCCAAATGTGGACTATTACCATCTTAGAGTATGTGTGGTAATCAGCGTAGAAGGACAGGAACATTTTATGACGAACTCTTGACAGCTTTTACTCTTGTGGCATGCTGCAAGGAACACGTGAAGATGTATAGTAGGCGTACTCTTTTGCAACTGAAGACAAGAACTGCAGAAAAGGATTGACATTTACAGAGTCTGGATGACACCTGAGAGACAGCACAGCTGTGAACAGCTGTTGGGTGTTAGCAAAGCAAGGTCAAACACATCTCTTGTTTCTACCCTCTCATGCAAAGTTCATAAAATTGCAACTATTTATCTCTAAATTGATGCTTTAGTAAGCATGTGAGATAATTTCTTTTTTTTTTTTACAACATTGTAGACTATTGTACTTTGCTCATAACTCCCCCTCCCCCTACCACCTTTAATACACACCATCTTCCCATTTTACTCTTGTGAGTTTGGCTAAGACTTTGTCAAGTTGGTTGGTTTATTGGTTGGTTTGTTTTGTTGGTGGTGGTTTTCCTTTCAAGGAACCAACTCTGTTTCAACTCTTTTTTTGGTTTTGTTTGGTGTTTTGTTTTTTGGCATCATTCTTTTAGTCTCTCGATTAATTTGTGCCCTGATGTTTATTGGGTCTGTCTGCTGCTCTTGGTTTTGGATTGTTTTTGTTTCCCTGAGATGTTAAGGTCCATCACCTGGTTGTTTACTTTAGATCTGATTTGTTAACATAAATATAAATATAAACTCTTTTCTAAGGCCTGCCTCAGTGGTATCCCAAGGGTTCTGCTAGGTTTATACTTTCAGAATTTTCCTTTCATTCTAGGAACTTTTAAACTTCCTGGATGATTTCTTTAGTGATCCACTAGTCATGCAAAAGTAAATTGTTCAGTCATTAAGCATTTATGTAGTTTCTGTTGCTATTGGTTTCAAAATTTATCCCACTAACTTCTAATAAAGTACAAGAAATTATTTTGAATCTTCTGTATTTGTTAAAGACTTGTTTTGTTTTAGAGACACTCCCATGGGCTACTGACAAGAATGTGTGTAGCCCTGTATCTGTTCAGTGAAATATATTCTGTAGAGGCCTGTATACTCTATTTTATGTATGGTGTAGTTTGACTCTGAAGTTTCTTGTTGAGCTTTAATTTGGATGACCTACATAAAGATGAGAGTGGGGATTAAAATCATCTGCTATTCCTGTATTAATACCTATTAGCCCTTTTATGTCCACTACTATTTTTTGAAATTAGGAGATCCAACATTACGTACATAGATACTTAAAATTATTACATCTTCTTGATAGGTTATTCTTCTATTACTGTGTGATGGTGATGGCCTTTTTTGTCTCTTCTAATTTTAGCTTGATATCTAATTTATCCAGATATAAGACAGCTTTCCCAGGTGTTTCCCTTCCATATCCTTGATGTAAGCCTCAAGTTCTGTGTAATTTAGTCATGTATGTGTTCCATGTTTCTTCGAGATAATGCAGGCATGTGGATCTTTTGTTTGGGGTTTTGTTTGTTTTGTTTGTTTGTTTGCTTGCTTGTTTGTTTTGAGACAGGGTTTCTCTGTGTAGCCTTGGCTGTCCTGGACATGCTTTGTAGACCAGGCTGGCCTCAAACTCATGGAGATCTGCCTGCCTCTGTCTCCCTGAGTGCTGGGATTACAGGCATGCTTGTGCCACCACGCCCATCTTGGATCTTCTTTTCAGTCTAATTAGCTAGCCTGTGTGTTTTAATTAGACAATTAGGTTTTTAACCTAAGGTTATCATTGAGAAAATTTTGCTGATTCCTGTGATTTTGCTGGTTGTTGTTCTTGTTGGCTGGATTATTTCTTCTTTTTCCTTCTCATGGGGTTTGCTGGTTTACTGGATTGGATATAATTGATCTTTTCCTAATTCTCCTTTGTTCATTTTAGGAGATTTAGTCCTCTTGGGAGATTCATTCTTTTCTATGTTCCCATGACTGAGACCACCTCCTCTGTGATTAGGATTTCTTTCCTATGTTCCCATGACTGAGAACACCTCCTCTGTGATTAGAATTTCTTTAAGCATCTTTGTGATGCTGATTGAGGTCATCAATTCTTTTAATCTGTGCTTGTCTTGAAATGTCTTTATTTCTCTACCAGTTTTAAAAGTTAGCCTTGCTGGTTTTAGTATCTTAGGATTTTTTTGCTGAGAAGTTTAATGTTATTTTGCTGTGTTTGCCTTTGTGAATGAGTCTTGTTTTCCCTTAGAGACTTTTATATTCTTTAATTTGTTTAGGATTGCTTCGTAGAGTCAGCCTGTTCACTGTAATGCGCTCGTGTCTGTTTGAGATTCTAAATGTCTATTGTACTTGAGTGCCCATTTATTTCCATGAATTCAGGGGATTTCTTGGTATCATTTCATTGATTACACATAGAAAGTGTGTAATCTTTCTATGTGTAGAAAGGCTTTCTATGCCCGTGTGTGTGTGTGTGTGTGTGTGTGTGTGTGTGTGCAGATGTGTGTATGCACACACACAAATGTATGAGTAGTCATGTGTTGTGATACATGTGGGGTATGTATGCACTTGTGTAAAATGCATGTGGAAGGCCCAGGTGCTGCTTACTCTTAGATTTCCTTTGATACAGGGTCTCTTACTAGCCTAGAACTTGCCAAGTAAGCCTGGCTGGGTAACCAGTAAGCACCTGGAATCACTTGTCCCTACCTCCTCCAGCTGACTGTTTAGCCTTGTCTGTCAATGTAGATAGACAACGCATAGATCAGATTGGCCTGTGGACATGTTTTTTTGTTTGTTTTTTGTTTTTTTGGGGGGGGTCTCTTGATTGTTTATTGATATAGGAAGGCCCAGTTCACAGTGGACAGTACCGTTCCTAGACATCTGATTCTGGATGGTATAAGAAAACTAGCTTAGGAGCTAGAAATATGATGGTTCAGTGATTAAGAGCACTTACTCTATCTCCAGAGGAACAGAATTTGGTTCTGTTCTCCTATATGGCAGCTCACAACTGTCTGCAAATCTAGCTCTAGGAGATTCAATTGTCCTCTTTTGGCCTCTGTGAGCACCAGGCACATACGTGATGCACATACATACGTTCAGGCAAACATTCACACATTTAAAATAAAATAAGTCGATCTTGAAAGAATGAGGCTGAAAGCTGAGGATAGGGCAGCTAGCAAGTGTCAGCATCCTCCATGGCTCCTGCTGTACTCTCTGTGAAGTGGGTTCCTTGCTTGGAGGTAAAGCTGTGCAGAACAGTACACAAGCCTTCCTGGAGCTCCTGCTTTAATGTCCCTAAGTTGCTTTTGGTAACAGTCTCTGTCACAGTAACAAAGATGAAACTAGAAGATCAACACTGGGATTGCAAGAGCACAGTGACATGCCCACCTTTTTTTTTCTGAGTTCTAGGGATCAAATTTCTCCTTGTAGGCACTTTACTACCTGATCTATCTCCCTCTCTCTCTCTCTCTCTCTCTTTCTCTCTCTCTCTCTCTTTCTCTCTCTCTCTCTTACACACACACACATGCACACATACAAACACTTACGTACACACCAGTACTATAAATGTCAGGCCACAGTTATATACATGAGTTATTTCCTGCTAGCAGGGAACCAGCTCCTGGAAAGTGGAAACTCAAATCCTCACCTCTTTGCCAGATCGTATTCTTATCCCACTCTCTACACCTTGAGACGAATGGCTGACAGGTCCTAAGTCCTGCATGGCCTGGTCCTAGAAACCCGACTGGGGTGTTGAATTAAAAATTAAATTAAAACACATCTAATTGATTTTCATTTTTCATTATAATCTTTTAAATACATCACACACATACAGATATAGATTTTTAAATGTTTATTTATTCATTGTTTTGTTTTTCAAGCCAGGGTTTCTTTATGTAGTGGTGGCTGTCCTGAAACTCACTCTGCAGAACAGGCTGGCCTTGAACTCACAGATATCTGCCTGCCTCTTCCTCCTGAGTGTTGGGATTAAAGGCATGTGCCACCACCACCTGGCTATTCTGCTTATTTTCAATAAGCATTTTAGAGTATTGCCTCTACTGATTTATTTATTTGAAAAGGGATGCAACAACTGCCAAGGCATTTGTGTAATGGTCAGAGGACAACTTTCGGAATCAGTTCTCTCCTTCTGGGTTCAAGGGAATGAGGTTGGGTATCCAGGCTTGTCTGCAAGCACCTCTACCCATGGAGCCATCTCCCTGGCTTTAAATAAACTCTTAGAATAAGTTTGGCAAACTTAGGTAAAGGTGCACAAATACTAACCACAGTTTCAATGAGTTATCACAAACACATCAGTCATACTTAGACACCCCTTTCACCTCCCAGTCTGACCCCTCCTATGAATAAGATTTGCATCTGTTTGAACTTGGTCCAAGTGGGATTGTTTTAAGAAGGCCTTTGTGTACTTTGCTCTTGTTTGGTTTTGTTTTTGTGATGCTAGAGTTTCAGTCCGGCCACTTGCACATGGTGTGCTCTGAGCTGCATCCCACCCTTTCCTTCCCCACCCCCACCACCACCACCACGGAGATGGAACCTAGGACCTCATGGATGCTAGTCTAAAACTACTGCTGAACTACCTCCCCCAGCCCCTTTTGCACACTTTTGACTTTCAACATTGTAAGATCTACAGTGTGTGTGGAAGCATTTCCTTCAGCTATCTTGGTACAGATGGTTATCACTAGGAAGTGATAACTATGCAGATGGGCACGAGAGTCCTCACAGGCTGGGGCTCCACTTAAACCTCCATTTTCTTATCTTCCCAACCACAGGAGTGCACCATTGTCTACAGAGGGTGTGTTCCTTCCTGGAAGAATGATTTCCAGAAAATTCTAATTGTTATACCTCAGCCCTGTATTTGTCACTGTGACTCCAACCAGGGTTTGCTGAAGCCTCCCTTATGTGTGTTCTTGTGCTGTATGGGTGATGCTAAGCAGAAGGAAGCTCACATTAAAAAGCAGAGATTAATCCAGGACACGGGTTATTCAAAGGCACAACCCAGCTGGAAATGGGAAGGGAGATACACGCTAGTTTGAAAACTTTAAAGCCAGCAGAAACTTCACTCCTTTGTGGGGTTACAAAAACTTTAAGGTGGTGTTTGGACTGTAGAGGACCAAGGCAATCAACAGGACAGTCTGGAGACATAATCTAGGCCAAGACTATTTTGTTAGTAAAACCTACAGAGTGAGGGTATGAGCCCAGAATGTGGAAGGCTGAGCTAGGAGGATCATGAATTCAAGGCCAGCCTGCACTACATCTGACCTGCTTCAGAACAAACAAACAAACCTACCCATACTCAAAGACAGTCAGGCATGTGTGGATAATGCTACATGTGCAGCTTGGCTTAATCAGAGGAGAAGCAGGGTTTAGGCCTGAAAAGTCAGGTGGAAATCTTATAGGAGAACGCAAATGTCAAGATGAGGAAGGAAATCTGTGCCCATTGTCTGAGTTTCTAAAACATATTTAGACACCCTCTTTCAACAGCTAAGTTCCGCCTACCTTGCTTCTATTTGGATTTTCAGTTCTCCTTATTCTTTGTAAAAATGTTCTTTTATATCTTTTTCCATTTTCAAGTGTGTGGTGTGCATGTGTGTGTAGGCATGATTACATGTGATAACATGAGCACAGGTTGTATATGCACATAGGTGCCCATGCATGTAGATGCCTAGTCAAACCCAGATTGTGGATGTGCCTCATCTTGCTGGTGACTTGCCCTGGGAATCCCCTGTCTCTGCCTTCCAGGGTTGGAATTACAAGCAGGCCAGTCTGGCTCATCTGGCATTTACATGGGTTCTAGGGATGTGAACTCAGGCTTACATAGCAAGGGTTTTTAATCACTAGCCCATCTCCCCACTCCTCTGTTGAAGAATTGTTATTCTTCACTGTAGTTTAACTATAAGCTGGATTCTGGACCTGACATTCTGAAAATATTCCTATTGAGATACCATATCCCTCAGACTACTTGGTTTCAGATAACTGAACCCACTCTGGCTAGAGGAAGCAGAAGGAGGACTTATGTAGAGGGACATTTAATTATTCCCAAGACTGAATAGCAGGCTAGGAAATTGGACACAGGAAATAGAACAGAACAAAGAAATCCCTGGAAGCCTAAGCCCAAGCCCCCACCCCCCGGGGGAAGGCAAGCCATCAAGTCTTAGGAACCTTCTGTGTAAATTGACCTTACTGCCCTAACTCTTTGCCAAAGAGTCAGGATCCTCAGTGGGAGGGGCCATCTGTCTGAACTTAAGTTAGACTTCTGGCCTCTCTACGGAGCCAAGAGGAAGAACTTGAATTTGTACTTGGTCTCCTCTTTAGTAACAGGCAAGTGTTTCTCTTGATGCTGAGATTTGTTAGCTTGACCCAGCCTAGGATCACCCGGAAAGAGGACAGTCTAGGCTAGGATGGCTGTGGGCGTGTCTGCGTGTTGGGGATGGAGGGTTGTCTTGATTCCCATTGATGTGGGAAGACCTAACCTGAATGTTGGCAGCACCATTTCCTGCTTTGGGACCCTAGACTACAAAAGAGTAGAGGAAACTAGAATACTGAGCATGTGTGTATTCATCTCTGTTCTGGAGTGTGGCTGGAACTAGCTGCTTCAGGTTCATGCCTTGACTTGATGGACCTGGAACTGTAAGGGAAGTGAAGCCTTTCTCTCTTAAAGTTGACTTTCATCGGTGACTTTATCACAGCAATATAAACGAAGCTGGGACAGCCCACCAAACAGACAGGTATTTGAATATAACCTCTCCCAGCTTCTAAGACAAGTAGCCTCTCTCTAGCCTTCATCCCAGTTTATGGCCATATCTTTCTTCAGGATGAGCTACTAAACCCTTCACTTCCTACTTCCAGCTCTGGGGAAATTTTTTTTTCCTTGCCTCTTCTTTACCTGGCCACTTCTCTATTTTCTTCTTAAGTATCAAGACTCCTCCTCGGATTTCTGTCCTGGTCTCTTCTCACTTCACAAACTCCTCAGGTAGTTGGATTCATTTCGTCAGTCTCCAGTATGACCCTAAACCTTTGGCCCCACACTTTACTCTTGTTATGGCCTAAGTCCCATGGCACGACAGTGACAGCATGTCCCCAGTGGTTAATCTCATTTCCACAAAGCTTCTCAAATGATAACTGACCCAGTTAGAAACAGTGTAATCGCAGTCCCCAATTACATCAACCACCAATTTTATTACATCTAATTCAAAATCATTCCTTTATGTAAGAGATATTTAATGTCCCTTGACTCTGCCATTCTGCTCCCTAACTAGCTCTATGGTGTATTGCCTCATGATACGGTGATGGTGTGAAGAACTGAGGTGGAATAGATGTGGGGATGACTAAGAAGATAAAGGATGCAATGATGGAGAGACAGAATGATAATATAATGGGAAATGTCTTCAGGTTTCTGGACCAACTAGAAAAACCAAAAGAAAATTGGGAATTTAGAAGAACACCTTCTTTGAAAGGTGGATCAAGATAGTTCTGTTTTGACTGTACACTATTTGAAATGTGATATCTGGATTAAAATATTCAGTGAACTATTGGCATAATAATGGCAGATGAGGAAAAAAAATCTCTTGGCTCCAGTGTTTTGTAGTCATTCTCTCAACTGTAACCAGAGATTTGGCTACTTTATTGGATTCTTCCCCTACCTCCCTACATCACCCCTGTCCCTTACAACCACCCAACATGAGGTAGGAGAGAAAGGATAGAGGGAGAGGAGCCATCAATCTCATTAGGCTATTTCCTGCTGGTTAGGGGTGTTGAGCTCCTTAGGGCAAGTTTGATCTTTGTTGTCAGGACATCTCTAACTAGCAACCAGCCATACAGAAAACAGCAGCAGGAGCAAACAGGGGCAGCAGCAGGGCAAGCTCAGCTGTCACAGGCCTTCTCACCGGTCTCTCACGAGTCCCCAGAATTCTAAACAATAAACTATCTTCAGCTGGCAAAATCACATTCCTTCCAGAGCACAAGACAAATCACCGTCAGCTGATGTGGTCAATGTGAAGCAGCCCCATATCCCACACATGGGATTAAAACAAAGACATATTGGCATAACATTTCTATTTTTAAAGAAACCAAAATTCTCATTATACTCAGCTCTCTGTTGGTAGATAAAATCATGACGGTGGGTGAGACTGACAAGCAGAACAGATGGAGAAAGAAGACTCCCGAGCGAAGGTTGATCTCAGGAACCATCACGATTTCAAAGCAGGCAGAGGAGATGGCCATCCAGAGCCTGAGAGGAGAAGCTCCTGAGGGTAGGAGCTGGACGAGAAATGTAGAAGACAAGGATAAGGTGACAGGTAGTACAATCAGACGCAACACAGCAGGCACTGAGCTTGCTGTTGTGAAGGGGTCACATAAACACACATACAGGGGAGTTCTAAGGTTAATGCATTTATTTGGGAGCAGGAATGTCTGTACCACAGTTAGCTCCTAGCATGCCCAAAGAGGCTGATGCAAGGGCACGTTTTTAAGTAAAATGTGAAGGGTTGCATACTTTTATTCTGATTCAACAATCTCCGGCTGCAAAGATTGATAATAAAGGTTTCATCGCAGCAAGGCCAAGGGAAATGAACAGAAGAGAGGTGAGTGCAGTCTTCTGACTGTCTGAAGTGGGAGGTCCTCAGAGATGGCATACATTTTTAGGTACAATACCACGGCACAATCCACGAGAGAATGTTTTGATAAGGTGGACGTCTTAGTTACTTCCATTTTTCCTTGGGTTACAAAATACCTGACAAAAGTGAGTTAAGGAAGGGTTTATCCTGGCTCACAGAGTGTGTAGGCCTCCATGGTGGGGAGTTGTGGCAGCAGAAGCATGAGTCGGCTGGTCCTGTCACTCCTGCCGCCAGAAAGCAGAGAGAAATGAATGCTGGGGCTTAGCTCACTTCTTTTCATCCTCCCAGGACTCCAGCCTGTGGGACAGTACATACCCACAGAGCGTGGGTGGGGGGCATGCTCCCCACCTCAGTTTAGTCTAGGAACTCCCTCATAGGCACGCCAGAAGCATGTGTCCTAGGTTCTTTCAAGTCAACAGTTGTTATTAACTGTCACAGTGGGTTTCATTCACACCAAAAACTGTTCTGCAGAATGCCACTGTGAGAGAATGAAAATCCAACCCCCAGCATGGAAGAAAATATTTGCCAAGGGCCAGCTATTGTATCCAAAAGAGACAAGGAACCCTTAACACTGGACAGTAAAAAAAAAAAAATTATTCACCTCAGCAAACAGGAAATAAAGATAGGCAAATAAGCACAGGAAAGGTATCCTCCTTGCATGTCACAAAGAAAGTGACAGTCAAGTCTATTAGTTATTAGCATCAGCTTTGCATGGCATAAGAACATACCTACCACAACTAACTTATAGAGACAAAGGTTTGTTTTGATTCAGGGTCCTGGACATTCCAGTTCATAGTTGAGTGACCTATCATTCTGGTCTTTGCAGAGGACGGCCACCTTGGGGCAGGAACACACCACCATGACCAGCTTTTTGTGTGGGTGACTGGGATCCAGATTCAAGTCTTTGTCCTTGTGTATCAGGTGCTTTGCCAACTGAGCCATCTCCTCAGACCCGTTTTCAACAGTGTTGTAAAGCAGTTTAGGGAATCACATGACTAAAGCACGTGAGTGCTGCTCTTGTAGAAGGGCTTACTGTGGAAAGTTCTTTAATAAAGCTAACTTAAAATGAGGGTCTGGTGCTGCCCAGAACCAGTAGAAGCAAAAGAAGCTTCAGAAATTGAGGCTTACAGAAAGGGCCAGAAGATGCAAACTGCAGATGGGAGCCCCAGAGAGGGCCCAATGCTTTGAGGAGCTCCATCCTGGGGCATAAATCATTTACCTGCTCACGTGAAACAGTTGCGCCTAGCAAATATAACTGCTTGGCAACCTTAGTGTTTAGATGTTTGAAACACAGATATGACTGTAGATTGTGGTTACACTTAATAATGATATCACTTAAATTGCATCTGGCACGTGGGGGAATATCCCTTGTGTATTCTCAGTAGCCACGGTGTATCCATTCTACTTAAAAAGAAATTGCTGTGTATCCATTCTTTACAGAAGGAACTAGCAGCAGTATGGATTCAGATATCCCTGGATATAGAGTCCTGCCTCACTCGTCTCTGTCTGGAAAGTACTTTGCGTGGGAAGGGGCAGAGTCCTCCACACAACAGCTTCTATGCTGTAATTTTAGCTTTAGCTTGGACCACCTGGCTGCTCTTAAAATTACCCAAAGTCTGGGCCTGATACTCCAGCTCTTAAAAACATTTTTGTATGTGTGTGTGTTTGTGTACGTGTGTACATGACCGCAAATATGCGTGCATGACTAATTCCTTCTTACTGAAATGCTGAGATATTTTTTCTTTTTAGTTTTTATTTATCTTTTAACTGTGTTGATACTTTGTGAATTTCACATCATGCACCCCATTTCCACTCCTCTCCCATTCTCTTCACTTCCATGCTCTGCCCTTACAACAGCCCCCAAGAAAATAAAAATGAAAGTAAAACAAACAAAAAAAAAATCTCATCGTGGAAGCTGCGGTGTGTCACAGTGTCACACAGTATACCCTTTTGTTCACACATCTTTACTTACAAATGTTCGTTGAAACAAGTCATTGGTCTGGTTTCTGCTCCACTGTCAATACTGGTCTTCACCGGGGCTCCTCTTAGATACCCTGTTGTCGCCCTGTGTCATGGAGATCCTGCAGCTTTGGGTCTGCAGGACAGGCCCCTTTTAGGCACTACAGCAGTTCTTAGATGGGACTGATTTGGGAGTAGGCCCACTCAAAGCCCTGGATCTGGGCGAGTTCTGAGTCCGGGCATTCTGGTGTGCATTCTGGTCTGATTGGCCAGTTCCAGGCACTGTTTGCTTCTAGAGAAACCTTGATATCAAAGGTTCTGTTTCTCTCTCAAGAGCACCTAGAACACTCAGGGCCAGTGTTACAATTAGCTCTTTTTTTTAAATGACATTGCTAGTACCAAATGGCCGTGAGAACTTGGGCATTCCAAAAGCCTGTGATGATACCGCAGTGTTACATTTTTCTGAGTACCTGTAAGTCCAATGGTGTCTCATCATCTGAGAAGATGACAGTAGCTTTCAGTTTATGCAAAAGATCTTGTCCCAATCAGTTCTCGTTGTTAAACACCTTCGAGCTACCTCCAGCAACTGGGGCCTGCTGATAACTTTAAATTAATTTTTACTTTTAAATTAATTTTTTTTAGCTCTTTTAACTTTTTTTTTTTTTTTTTTTTAATATTTGGGGCTGACCGGTGACAAAGGCAATATTTTTAGCAGCTGTCTTTAATCGTTCTAAGAAGGACCTAATGAAAAATATTTAAAGTCTGTTGTGGGATGGTCTTGGGCATTCGCATGCTGATTTCTGTGAGCATTGTCATTTCTATGAAGAATCTCTTGTATCAATGTTGTGTAAAATTTGCTCCCCAATTATCTCTGATTGGTTAATAAAGAAGCTTATGAGGCAATGACTGGGCCAGAGGAAAGAGCAGGCGGGGGTTGGATTCCCAGTCTGGGGGTCTCAAATAGAAAGAGATAGGAGAGAAGGAAGAGGAGGAGAGAGGAAGAAGCCGCACCGGAGGAGTTCGCCGTGAGGAGAGAGGGTCACAGCAGGGCCAAGGCAGGAAAGAAAGGCCAAGTCAAAGGGCACATGGCTGGGAGCATGCTACCCTGGACACATAGCCAGGGTAGCATATCTATAACTTATAACAATTTAGTAGGTCTCTGTGTCAATTATTTGGGAGCTAGGGTGGGTGCCAGAAAGGGCCCTACTAATATCTTAACAGAAGCCTTCTTGGTCAGTGTTGGACAGAAGGGGAAATTTGTTCTGCCCAGTCTGCAGTTTTTCTACCCTTTTTCAGGGAATGGTGAGTTTCGAGTTTTCCAGGTTTATAGATTACTAGTTAATAAGAGGACACAAATCAAGAAAGAGAAAGAAGTGGAATTTTCTTTTTTCCTTCAGCTCTGCCTAGGGGAACTTTTCCCTTTCTCTGAGGCTTCTCAGAGCAGCCACAGAGCAGATGGAATGAATGCTCATGCTCATTTGGGACAACTCTTTCCCCCTCCTGGTGTGCACTCTGCTTACATGTCAGGAGGCCCTGGATGAGAGGCCCAGTCCCTCCCCACCTCCATGCAGGGACCAGGCCTGATTGTGAGCAGGAGTCAAGCAACAAAATAAGCAAGTGGCCCTGTTCTCAGAGTAGGACAGGTGGTTGTATCCCCGCTTCCCTGGGTAGCCCAGCAGGAGCGAAAGGTTCTAGGTCCCTAACAGGATGGGGCACAGGCCTTAAGCCGGGTGGTGGAAAGGTCTCACACCAGAAAAAGTCACTGATCAACACAGGGAAACAAAACTGACAGGAGCACATAGACAGACACACATATACACACACAGAGATAGAGAGGAGGTGATGTGGGGAGTAAAAACAACCAGGGGTAGCCACCACACACTCACACACCTGCTCAGAGAGAGCAGCCTAGTGATGTCTCACTCGGATGCCAGAGTGGTGGGACTTCAGAAGTTCTGCGGAGTATTCACCAGAGAAGACTTCTCAGACCTGGGCTTAAGCTAATAGAACATCTTAACTGGCCTGCAACTACACTGTGTGTCCAGGGTTCCAGTGTTGCAATGGGTCTTCCTCAGGATGAGCTTTTATAAGCACAAAAACCATGTCCTGGGTTGACATATTTCAATTAATAAGAACAATAAGCTAGAAACGGAACTACAGAAGCTAAAAAGCAAGGTTAGTACATTTAGAAACTTTCCCAGAACTATGGACTTTTCGAATCAGGCCTTTGCTTTTATTTTCGGCAGGTGGTGCTGTCTTTTGCTGAGTTTCATGGCCTGAATGGCACTTCTGTCATGGAGTCAGTTGTGCTAAAGTCTGGGTTCCTGTTCCAAACTTGACTACATCTGGAGTTAACTAATCCCCCACAATGGAGGGCACACTTGTGAAGCATTTTTTCTTAATTTGAAATGGGAAATGTGTGAAAACACACCGTCAATCCAGATCTTTAGATATGGGAAAATCCACCTCTAATCTGGGCCACGCCTTCTGCTATATAGGAGGCCTATCTGAGGACATGGAAGAAGGAGGCTTTTGCTCTTTGCCTGCTCCTTCTTGCCCCAGCAGCAAGTTCATTCCTTCACTGGCATTAGAGCCTACTTCTTTGTGATTCTGCCATACGCTGAAGACTAGCTGACAACGACCGACCAGGTTCTTAGACCTTCTATCCATAGGCAGCCATTGTTGGATTAGCTGGACCACAGCCCGAAAATCATTCTAATAAATCCTATGTAGATAGATAGATAGATAGATAGATAGATAGATAGATACTCATTCTATAAGTTCTGTAACTCTAGAGACCCCTAACTAATAATCATCCACTGTTGAACTACTCAGACAACCATTGAAAGACAAAAGAATTGAAAAAAAATTTTTTTTGAGTATTGGTTTGGGCTTTGGAGCACAAGCCTAACAAAGGCCAGCCAAGTGGAGACATGTTCCAGCCACCTGCAGGGAGGAACTGGCCTTACTGCATTCTTTTTCTGCCCTCTAGAGATACAGTTGCTAGGAAACCAGCCCAGGTGGTCAGGCCAGAACCATTTATGGTCTTGGCGCCTAACATAAACCAATCATTTCAAAAGTCAATTTCCCTACAATCATGTAACACCAAGGCATGTAATCCTCTACTTTCAGTTTTGCCCTTTAAAAACCTTGTTCCCCTAGATCAAGGGGTCACATTCCTCCTCTTCACCAGGAAGGTTGCTGTGACCTGGGCTCTAGCTTGTTTTGCAACGGACTCGACTTCTGGTGGTCTTTTGGGGTTTCGAGATCTGGGTACAGCACAGTCTGCACACCGCTCTAATTCCACATATTCATTCCATCTTCTATCAGTTCTGTTCCTTTAGAGAACCCTAACTACAGACCTTTGCTGACATCCTACCAAGGGGCCTCAAACATTGTGTCTGACTCTGTGGGGACAGTCAACAAACATGCGGAATGCTGCTCACACAGAATGATTACATCCAAGGTTCAAACTCTGCTCTTCACCAAGACCAGGACTGTCATTCTTCCCCAAGTGGCTGTTAAAGCAGAAGAGGCCACTCTACCCTCACCCAAAGGCTCTCTGGAATTCACCACCACTTCTGCCCTCACTACCCTCCACTCCAAGGACAAATGCAGCTTACTTGCATTCTTATTTTATTTAAATTATAATTAGCAAATATCATCTACAATGGTATTTGCACACATATGCATTATCTACTTTCTTCCTATTGACTCTTTCTACTGTTCCCTTTCCTCTACCCAGACAGTCCCACTTTTACTTTCTTGTCATGTGTGTATGTGTGTGTGTGTCTGTGTCTGTGTGTGCGTGTATGTACCCGTGCAAATGTTTCCGTATGTATGCATGTGTGCATGCATGTGTGTCTGTAAACATTTGGAGGCCTGGGTTCAATATCAGCTGTCATTCCATAGGCACCATTTGCTTTGTGTTTTGAAACAGGGTGTCTCACTGACCTGAAACGCACACAGCAAGCTAGACTGTCTGGCTAGAGAGTGAAAGGACCAGGCCTGACCCCCTCCTCCAAAAGTCATCAGTCCCAGAAACAAGACCTTAAAATTCCCTACCTAAGGATCAGCCTGAGGATAACCACAAGAGTGGGACGGCATCTCATCTCAGAGTGGGGCATCTGTGCTGGGCAGCCCACAGACCTAACATTCCTGAGGTCTATAGATAGCTCATTCAGGGTCAGTTATGTTAGCCAATCACTCTGTAACAAGCTTGTCCTTGCTGAATGTCATCCAATAGTGTAACTGCTAAGCTGGAAATTTTGGGTTCTTGCTCAAACTCCAAATAAAAATCCTGCCATTCAGCTGTTCCAGGCTCTCCTCTGATCCACTGTGTTAGTGACAGTGGAGCTTAAGTCCGAATAAAGCTCTTTGCTCTTGCATATGTGGTCAGGCTCCTGGTGGTCTTTGGGGACCTTAAGATCTGGACATAACAAGAACATCAGAAATCCCCTTGTCTCCACCTTCTCAGCACTGGCATTTGAAGTGTGTGCCACTATGCCCAGCTTTTTTAAACACACATTCTGAGGTTCAGGCTCAGGTCATCATGCTTATTCCTGCAAGCCCTTTAACAACTGAGACAATATGATTATCTGTCTTTCTGTGTCTACCTTATTTCACTTACCATAATCATCTCCATTTTCCCCCATTCCCCAAAATGCAGCTTTTTGTAAATACAAGTGTCATTTCCTGGAAAATGTCCCCACAAACTAGTCTCAGGAAATGCTTGACAAATACTTGGCACCTGAAAAGTCTTGAGTCACATGCTGCAATCTTTAGCAGGATTGGCTAGAGAGGAAGTGGGTTGCATGAAACCGAAATTAACCAGGTGGTGAGTTAACTGCTGAAACTGGAATGGGGAGCATGGGTCTTAACCCTCTATTTATTTTGCACATTTAAAAATTCCATAATGAGAACAGTTAAGAGAGAACATCTTCTTACATTTTATCAAACATCATCTGGAGATAGATACTTAATAGCTGAAATAATTGCCTAAATTTAGTAAGTTAAGTGTAGGTTTATGCAACAGTGATGAGTTATTTTGATAACTCAAGCCAAAAACAATGAGGAGAGAGGCCTGGATATTACATCTGCTGGTTGCCTTGACAGTACAATAGTCTTTTCTCTAAAAGGTAAACAAACACACAGAAGAAATGAGAGCATTGTTCCAATCATCGAACTAAGGGTAAGACTACCTAATGTGGGGGAATATAGTTTAACTTAAGTAAGAGATAATTGTGGTTTGTTGTGGTGGAGGTGAGGGACTGGGTTAACTTGTCTTCAAAGTTCACATATTAACTTCCCAGTATGATCATTGGCTTTGAACACAAATCATTGGCTTTGAACATCGCCATGGAACACAAAGCATAACAAACCTGATAAAAACAACTGTGGGATGGATAGAAGTCTCTTTGCAGTGTCTTCATTCATCTCCTCAGCACTCCCTTAAGTCAGTATTACATAGAGGAGAGACAACAACACCACAGCCAAAAATTAAATTGACTTCCTTCTCAAACAGAACCTGGGTGGTTTTCTCTTGCTTTACTCGCTCTGCTGACAAACTGGAGACAGATGCTAGTAAATGAAGCAGGTTTAGTCAAGACCAGCTTTGAGAAAACAAAATAGAAGTTTCTGTCCCAAACTGCCATCTGGGGAAAGGGAAGGAGGTGTTAAGTTGTGAGCGCTTTGTGGTTAATTTTCATCAACAACCTGACTAGATCTAGGACGACCACGGAAACACACTTCTAGTGTTGCCAGAAGAGTAAACTGAACAAGGAAAACATGGTGTGCACCTAGGCAGCACCATTCCACCAGCTGCAGCCCCAGCGTTCATCTCCTCACCACTCCCCACCCTCCCACCATATAACAAAAACACTTGCTCAGCCATGTTCATAGCGGCTTTATTCATAATAGCCAGAAACTGAAAACAACCCAGATGTTCCTCAACCGAAGATTGGATAAAGAAACTGGTACATTTACACAATGGAATACTACTCAGCCATTAAGAACAAGGAAATCATAAAATTTGCAGGCAAATGGATGGAAATAGAAAAGATCATCCTGAGTAATCCAGACCCAGAAAGACACACATGGTATATACTCACTTATAATCTGATTTTAGTCATATACTACAGGATAGACATACTACAATGTATAGACCCCAAGAAGATAAATAGACATACTACAATGTATAGACCCCAAGAAGATAAGTCTGGTGGACATCTTAGGCTTCATGTGGGCCCACTAGTTAGGGTGTTGTGCCTAGTTCACAAGACCCCACAGACCACCAGGAACTGACTATGATGCAAATACACAAGGGTTTATTGTATATACAAGCTGGAGCTCGGGCAGCAAAACTCCCTGACTTAGCAGGAAAGGAATGCAGCTGCCAGCTTTATGGGTTTTTAAAGGGAAAACCAAAAGCAGGTAATTTCCAATCCTTGATTTATTTTAGGGACCAAGGCCATAACGGCCCTGGAGGATATCTACTCATGAACAATGTCTGGGATGTCCTGTTACGCGATGATTAGGCTACAGTTAGGGAAGGGGAGTGATTAATACATCTCAAGGTTTTTCTTAAAAGCAGAGATAGGGGCTATCTGGGTGGGAGACTGCCAGCCATCTGGTCTGGTTGCCAAGCAACAGTATCTCTCAAGGCATGGCACCTTTGTCTAAACTTGTACCAGGGACCTCAGCCATGCTGCCTTAAAATTCTAATTTTTAAACTTTGGACCTCTCAAGGGGAGTGGGAGCTATCTCTGACACAGACTGTGTTGCATGCTTTTTGACTTCCTCCGATGGGGCTTCCCTATCAGGCCTCATGTGAATAGATGAGCTGGGGTGTCTGGGTAAGGGTGCTTCCCATTCTGAGACATAGAGGAGAGGAGGCCTATGACCAAGACGTAAATTGAAGTAATTAAAAAAAAAAGAGAGAGAGAGGAAGAGGGAGGGGAGGAGGTGGAGAAGGAGGAGAAGGAGAAGAAGGAGAGAGAGAACAAAAATGTCAGGATTTTATAGGGAACAGTCTCTGGGGAAGGGGAAGCCCATCTCCTGGATGGAAAGTTCAGAACAGAGGGTGGGGTGTGTCAGCCACACCCTGCAACAGGTACAGACTGAAGAATACTGGGAGAACTTGGAGGCAAGGCCTGCTTTGATATGTTAAATAGGCACGTCAGCTGCTTGTCCTGGGTCTGAAACCCAACACCTACATTCAAGGTGGGTCCTCCCACTTTCCTGAAGTTTCTCTGAAAATGTTCTCCTAGACCCACTCAGAGGTGTGTTTCCATGGTGGCTCTAAATGCAGTCAAATTGGCAAGGATGAGTAACCATCACAGTACCCTTTTGGGTGAATTTTTTCAAAAGGGAGGCAAAAGAGGCCTTGGATCCACCTTCAGTTCCGTCGTTACAGAAGGGGAGAAACTGGGAAGTAATAGGTAAGCTATAATCTCACCACCAGCACCCCCAGACAGGATACCCCCAGGAAGGAGTCTGGTATGTAATCATTCTAACACCTCTAGATGGGAAATTCTGAGTACAGCTATTGATAATAAATTTGGGGACAGAGGGAGAGAGTGGGCATGTGGGGATACTTGGCAATGCTAGGAGCTTTTGAAGACCAGTTCAGCCTCCTGGACCACTGAGAAAGGCACTGTAAATTGTGGCTCCTAGGATCGACTTCTTCCAGCCCTCTGCTGCAAAGCACTGTTATGCCCAGATCTTAAGGTCCCCAAAGACCACCAGGAGCCGGACACGTATGCAAGAGCAAAGAGCTTTATTCGGGCTTAAGCTCAGTTTCTCCACCGTCACCAATGCAGTGGATCACAGAGGAGAGCCCTGAGCAGCTGCATGGTAGGGTTTTTATTGGTATTTGAGGAAGGACCCGGAATTTCTGGCTTTGCAGTTATACGATTGGGTGACATTCAGCAAGGGCAAGCTTGTCACAAAGTGACTGGCTAACTAACATAACATTGAGCGAGCTATCTACAGACCTCAGGCATGTTAGGTAGGTGGACTGCCCAGCACAGATGCCCCACCTTCTCACTCTTGTGGTTATCCTCAGGCTGTTCCTTGGGTAGGCAATCTGATGACCTTGTTTCTGGAAATGGTGACCTATGGCCTAGTTCCTGCTGTCCTTGGGGTGGGGTTCACTAGTTCCTGGTGACTTTTGGGTGACCTTTGGGGTGTCTGGCCTGCTTCTCTCAGCATCTCTCCACAGATGACTTGCACTGCCGGCTCTGTTAAACCTAGTGTGTGAGGTTGTACGCCTAGCTCAGAGAGGTGTGTGGCCAGTCCTGTTTGACGGACACAATCCACAGATAATAGCTGTTATTTTTCAGTGTGCAGCCAGTGATCTGACTGCACACTTCCTGTTCTCCCTCTGCAAAAGGGATCACCCCAGGCACTTCTGGTGCTCTACCTTCTCTCTGCCCAGGGGACGCTCTGGGCTGAAGCACTTGATTGCATTCATCTCTCCTTTCTTTCAGGACTTCTCTTCTGAGCTGGGAGGTGGACATGACCCCAATTCCCATTACGGCCCACACTTAACACCTGAGGGGCTTTTACTACCCTGCCAGGCCATTTCTGAGTTCCTGGCAAGGTCAGTTAGTCCGACTGAGAGGTCAAAAGGCCTAGATTACAATTCTGCTCACGGATCTGCTTGGAGAGTGAGAGAAAAGTGTACCATATTTTAAATGTTTTTTTTTTTTTAAAAGATCTTATTTATTTATTTTATGTATGAGTGTTCTACCTGAAGAGGGCATCAGATTCCAGTCAGTATAGATGGTTGTAAGCCACCATGTGGTTGCTGGGAATGGAAATTAGGACTTCTGGAGGAGGAGACAGTGCTCTTATCCGCTGAGCCATCTTTCCAGCCCTGTTTTAATGACCAACAAGTCATAGGTTCTCAGCAAACATTTGCTGAATAAACACTAGCCAGGAAAAGAAAGAAATGCCATGTATGTTATTGCAGATTTTTATTTTAAAACAGTGGATAAGGCAATTGCTACTCTCAAGCAAGGCTCAATTCTTGTCACTTTGGGAACACTCTCATCTGGAGACAACTGCCGAAAGGTAAACTTGAGAAACTGGCTACACAGCAGGAGGTGTGACACAACGCATGTGGGGAGCACCTCAGGCCGGGCATGGGTTCTCAAGGCGTGGCTCCAGGAACCCCTGCGGGAATCTCCTGCACCCCGCAACCCGCGCAGCCTTCTGCCAACTCCGTTTTTTCCCCCTGGCCAGGGTGGCAGCTTCGGTCGCCTCTCGTCGCCCCTCGTCGCCCCACCGGCAGGGGGCGCCCTAGGCACCGTCAGTTGGGAAGTGTGCGCTTGCAAGCTACTGGAAGCCAGAGCCTGTTTTTTCCAGTATGAGCCAGATGGGCGTCTGTTCCGGGCCTGGCTGGGCCGAAAGAAGAGAGGAGCACCCGGAATTCTATCGAAGTGACTAAGGACCGGACGGGGTGGGGTGGGCGGAGTGAGCTGGAGGTGAGCACGGCGAGGCCCCGCCCCTTGAGGGGGCTCACCTGGGGTGGGCGGGGCGAGCGGAGGTCCCGGAGCGCGGCCCCGCCCCCGGGCGGTCACGTGGGCGGGCGGCCCCGAGCGGCTGGGGCTTCGCGGGCGCCGGGGAGTGCCGCGGGCTGAGGTGAGCGCGCGGCTCACGGAGGGCCCCGGCCTGTGACGTCACAGGGAGGCTTCCCTTCCTAGAACTCGGGGTGACGCCGCGGAGCGCTGCGACTCCGGAGAAGCGGAGCGGGGTCGGCGGCGGACGGCGGGCGTCCGGTCCCTCCCGCGGCGGTGCAGAGCGGGTGAGGAGGTGGGTGTGCGGCGCTCCCCGCCGACCTGCCCGCACGCGCCGGGGCGCCCCGGGTGACAGTGACTGAGCCGTGCGGGGCGCGCGGTCCCCGAGCGCGGCGGCCGGGGAGCGGGGCTGGAGCCAGCAGTGGCCGAGCCGCCGCAGCCCCACGCCTCGCCCCCGGCCCCACCGCGGCCGCCCACACCGCACCCACCCGGCCCCCTGGAAGAGGACGGAAACGCGCCCTCCTCGTCTGCGGCTTGTGCAGCTGATCTGACTTCAGGGCGTTGCTGCTCGGATCGCAGACGTAGGGAAGACCCGCGGGAACGGGGGACACTCGAAAGGTGGTTCTGCGTGTGCCGTACACTTAACTTGGGCACACACTGGCGTGCCCCGTGCCTGACGTTTCCTTGGGAATCGGGTTTTCAAAGGTACCGGGGTTGGCGTCGGTTGTGAATTGCAGGGACGGGAAATCCTCAAGGTAAAATGAGAGTCTTAGCGGAGCGAAACGACGAGTGGAGCTTGACAGTGTCCTGGTTTCGGAGCGCCCTGGAATTTGAGGAAATCTTTTTAGTTACAGAAAGGCTGTCATAAGTACATTTAAAAAATTTAACCGCCGCCTCCCTGTGTGTGTCTGTGTGTCTCTGTAGGTCTATCCCGACTCCCTTGTGCACATGGAGGTCAGAGGACAACTTTCGGGAATAGTCTGGCTGTCATGTGTGGTTGCAACTCAGGTGTTCTGGCTTAGTGGCAAGAGCCTTGAGCCATCTGGCCGGCTCCATAATTACGTTATTTAAAAACTGATCTTTTACAAGGATTTGCTTTAGTTTGACAGTGCTGGAGTGCAGAGAGGTTAAGAGCCAAAGATGGATGTCAGGCATATGCTGGATATTTCCCTTTCAAGGTTGCAGCACTGCCTTTTTTTCCCCCAGAAGGGAAGGTCAGCACCACAGGTGATTATAGTTTCAAAACCTTTCATATATATCATTTTTCATAAATTGGATGTGAATACTGCCTCATCAGATGGTTCATAAAAGATCACAGTCTCTGCCTTTTTCTGTCACACACACACACACACACACATATACACGAAGGCACAGGTGTTAAGTGGATCAAGTTGATGCAGGTGAGTGCTGGCTCAGCTTTTTTGAGCACACACACACACACACACACACACACACCCGTTAGCAAACCTGGGGGTTAGGCTGCCTCTAGTCAGGCGGTTTGTATCAAATGTGTTAGCATTTTTTTGCAACGGCTCAAATCCCTTCTAAGTTACAGTCAGCAGAAAAACAGGCTGGGGCTTCCGGTGCAGCTCAGCAATAGAGCATTTGCCTGGCATACTCTAGGGCCTGGTTGGGTCTCAAAGACCCCTCAACCCCCCAAAAGAGACCAGAGTAATGAACATACATGTGGTCTACTTGGGATCATATACACTTCTGGAACATTCTGTATGTCAAAAGTTTATGTAATGATGAAGCCAGTGTAAGATGGCTGGGGATGTACTTAATTGCTTCCGGGATCATAAAACAAATATCCAGCAAAGAACTGACACAGGTGGATCTTTACAATGGCGTGGTCCCATACCATTCATTTCTTATCTGTGTGAGAGATACTTATGTTCATCTAACTTAATTTTTCTTAATATTTTGTCCTATAATTCTTAATGTGTTCTGCCATGCTTGACTGGCAGGTTGTGAAAGTGTAGATTCCAAGAGGAAAAGGTTGAAGTGTGGTAAATACAGAAAGAGGATAGACTCCTGGAAGATAAACCTACATCCTTGTAACTTCACTGTAACTGAACTTAATGTTCCTTTGATTTAAAGAAAGGCAGCACACAAACTCTGCCTGTGACAATTGATTGCTGAAGTGCTAGACAAATCACCTCAAAAGGAACTATGAGAGAGTTTTTTTTTTTTTTTTTTTGTCAAATATAAATGAATATGGCCTAGGAACACAGATTCATTTGGCCCAAATAACACATCCTAATGCGAATGATGTTCATGATTAGTTTTATAGTCAGAGAACAAAAGAAAGTCATAAATTAAGCCACTTAAAAATATACATTGAGGAGCTGGCAGTGGTAGCCCACGCCTTTGAGCCCAGCACTCAGGAGGCAGAGACAGGTGGATCTTTGAGTTTGAGGCCAGCCTTGTCTCAGGACAGCCAGGTTTTTGTTATGCAGAGAAACACTGCCTCGAAAAACCAATACACACATGCGCACACACAGTCATACACATTGATGGAAATATCAGGTAGGCTATCACAGCAAACGGGAAAGCAAACTACAGGTCCCAGATGCTGTCTGATACACCCTTAGCTCTTGTAGTAGAAACTAGTGGTCTACTAATTGAATATATTCCAAAGGGTTTTACTTGAGAGTCACAGGATGTTCGGTCAGACAGAAGTGGGCAGGGAGTGGTTATTAAGGGGACTAAGGATGGCCCAAAATGGTCTGGTTCTAGATCTACAACATTCTAGCTCTCCACAGTCACAGAGTTCTAATCAGTGAAACCATATACATTTATGGTGGGTTTTTTTGTTGTTTTCCTTCTGGGAATTATGTTCAGAGTATCTCAGTAGAATTGTTTGGTATGTGGTTCAGTTTTCATTGTATGAATAAAAGAAATATGCAGTGGTTGCCAGGCACTTCACTACCTTAGTTTCCAAGAATTAGAAACCAAAATTGACAAATTCACTTACAGTTTTGCCAAAATGAGGTGGGAGGCATGTTTGATTTTTTTTTTACTCCCACTGCTTGTGGCCACCTCAGTTTATGGAAGGCTAGGATATAAAGGTGAGAACACATGGACATTAACCATAAGCTAACTAATTCTTTCCTATGGGGAAGGAGACCTCTGCCACAGGTCTCCTTATTGTCTCTGTCCCCTGTTACCTTGTGATAAAAATGGGCCCTTAAATGGTCCCCATTTTTTAAAGAGAAGAGATGCAGTGATTTGGTGAGGTAACATCCTTACCCATTTCTGGTCTTTTGGAATGCTTTGTCAATAGTCTTATTTCCTTGTTATATAGAAAGTAGCCTTTTTTTTTTTCTCACAGTTCTATCAACAGGATTAGCAAATTATACTCATGCAGAGGAAAATATCGATAAAGTACAAAATACTAAATAATGTGTACAATATAGATATATCTTAAAAGCATTATGTCGAGAAATTGGTTGGTTACTCCCAAAGCATTTGTGCCACTGTTGTGTCAGTGGGCATAGCTAGTCAGACCATTTATGATTGTAGTTTTCAGGATTCATAGTTGGGTGAGCTTGAACTTCTGGGTGTATGCATAATACTTTCCAGTGTTATGAAAGCTAGCCAGTTGAGGTGAAGTTTCCAGTTGAGTACCAGCTAGATTTCCCCATGTTCTATGATTCAGGCATGTAGTGTTTTCAACAGTAGATCTTACGTCAGTTTCAAAGGGTATTCAATAGCCTTGGCAATAGCTGGTACTGTTGGGGGATCTATGGAACTCCATTGACCAATTCAGAGGAGCCTTGTGTATCTTTTCTTTGGAGATCAAGTTCAGGATCCTTAAAGCCTGTTAAGCATGCTATTTTGTTGTTTTGGTTTTTTGAGAGAGGGTTTCTCTGTGTAGCCTTGGCTGACCTAGACTCACTTTGTAGATCAGGCTGGCCTCAAACTCATAGATTCACCTGCCTCTGCCTCCCCAAGTGCTGGGATTACAGGCCTGTTCCACCTGGCCCAGCTCACACTAATGTCTTAGAAGAAGATAACAGCAGATATAACAGCACTCAGATAGCCTGGGGACTCAAGTGTCTTTCTAACATGAAATCAGTTACATAGCTTTTCCAACTTACTGTTCTCCCTAGTCCTCTAAGATAAGATGTTGTAGAGCGAGAACTCTGCCAAATTTGTAAGTAAGTGTTGAGGCTAGGTGGCCGGATGCTTCCTCTTTTCTGATAAAGAAAAGTGCTAAAAGCCATTATAAAGAATTACCACAAATGTGATACTATCTTTACCCGGATTTGTGTCTAAAGGGGAGAAAACCATTAGAAAGGCAAATTGCTCCCTTGATGGCCTAGAAAAGAGAGGAGAGGGATGGCAGGCAAGTCAGCAGCATTTACATCTCCATGCTTTAACACATGACTCAGAGCTGTCTTACCGCTGCCCTCCTGTGAGTGTGATGGAGAGGTGTTTTGGCTTTCAGTAAAGGTCTAAGGGAGCCAAAAGTTGGCTTCAAGTAATTTTTTTTCTTTTTGTTTTATAGATTTATTTTTATTTGTGTGTGTGTGTGTGTGTGTGAGTGATATGTGTACGGGTGCCTCAAGGGGTCACAAGAGGGTGTTGGATCTTCTGGAGCTGGAATTACAGATGATTGTGAGCTACAAAACAAGGATATGAGAACTAAACTTGGGTCCTCTGCAAGAGCAGCAAGCACTTTTAAGCTCTGAGCCAGCTCTTCTCTGTTGTTTCTCTGAGGAAGGTCCGTGTAACCAGGCTAGCCTCAAACTCTGCATGGACCTGGGATGGCCTTGTGCTGCTGCCACACTTGCTCCACCTCCTGCTGTGGTTCCTGCTCCTGGTTTTACACAGTTCTGGGGATCCAACCCATAGGGTCCTCATGGCAGGCAAGAACTCTACCAGTGGAGCTAAGTTCTCAGCCTCTTAAGGCATATTTTTTGTAAGTGTGGAAGAAGAAAAATTTAAGAGTCTATATTAGTAATTTTTTTATTATTATACACTTTTTATTCATTATACACTTTTTAGTTTTTGGACAGGATTTTGCTCTGTAGCCTGGGAATTCACTGTATAGCGCAAGCTAGCCTCAAGCTTATGCATAACCCTCCTTCCTCGGCCTGCTGAGTGCTAGGATTACAGGCATGAATCATATTGCCTGACTTCACATATGTTGCTATGGAGGTGGGATGATCATGTGTATATACACCGGCATGCTCACCTGCTCATGTGACTCTGGAGGCCAAAGGTTGATGTCAGGCACCTTCCTTTGTTATTTTCCACCTTGTTTTTTGAGAGATGATCTTATTGAACTTGAAGCTCACCATTTCAGCCAGGCTAGCAAGCTCGAAAGCCCCCAGGGTCCACCTGTTTCTGCCCCAACTTCAGCTTCAGCACTGGGGTGTTTATATCCAGAGATGTCAAACTCCAGTTTTGACATGATTCAGGGAAGAAACACTGAATTAGGTGGGTGCAGGGTCTATGAGGGGGCCGGACAGACTGAGAAACTCAGAAGTAGTTATGCTTGCGTTTGAGCCCTACACCTCCAGACTTAAAAGTCTGGTGCTTTACCAACTAAGCCGCCTGAGGCTTCTGGTCTCCCTGCGGCCAAAGCCACTCTTTAGCTTAGGCCAACACAATCAGAGCTAATTGCTTGGGGCTGAGAAGCCAAGCTCAGAGTGCTGGTAAAGGCTAGAGACCCAATAAACCAACAGATTCCCACAAGCTTTCATATGTGACAGAGCTGATTTCAGTTGGCATCTCCTCTGCAGAAACTGCAGCAAGTTCACGCTGCCCTCAGGGAAAACCTTTCCTGATCAGCTGCTATGGCCGTTTCCATAGTATCAGCCCATATGTACACATAAAATGATCAGACATACAGACCTGTACATACATATATTCACGCATATACAAAAGGAGCTCCCTACAGACAGATAGATAATTGACATACATTCATATAACATATGTATAGAAACAGACGAACACATTTACATGCAAACACATTATCTATATACATATTTAGGTATTTACAACTCATAGATGAAGCAGGCTTCCACCAACGTTTATTGTCTGGTCATGGTTTTATAGTTCTGAGACAAAGCTTTCTACATCTAAAAGGAATTACCTCATAGTCAAAAGGCAGTCACAAAAACAGATGGATTAAAAAATGCAACAGGTTACTTTTTTTTTTCCATTAAAACTAAGCATTTCTTATCTATGAATCCATTACATGAGTTCTTAGATTTAGAATGACAAAGCTTAAAGGTTAACAGGGTCCAAGAGGTTACAACAAAATATATGTCTTTTCAATTAGGACTGACCTGGCTGCACATTTTCCAGCTCTTAATTTTGTTTGTTTTTTTTTTAAAGATTTATTTATTTTTTATACAACATTCTGCCTGCACACCAGATGTTACTATGGATGGTTATGAGCCACCATGTGGTTTCTGGGAATTGAACTCTGGACTCTTGAAAGAACAGTGAGTGTTCTTAACTTCTGAGCCAGCTCTCCAGCCCCAGCTCTTAGTTTATAGTGAGTTTAGGACAATAATTTTATCTGTCTTTCATACCAAGATACAAAGTAAATTTAGAATGACAGTATTTTATGCCATAATATGACAAGGTGTAAGAATTACAACAAAACAGTTTGTATTTAAGTTTTATACAACATTCTGCCTGCATACCAGATCTTACTATAGGTAGTTATGAGCCACCATGCGGTTGCTGGGAATTGAACCCAGGACCTTTGGAAGAACAGCGAGTGTTTTTAACCTCTGAGCCATCTCTCCAGCCCCCAGTTTGTATATTTTGACATTAAGGTTTGTACTTAATTTAGGCATTTCTTAGTAGCCCCATTATATTTTGGGTTCGTGGGAAGTACAAACCAACTTACCTATTTTTATGGTGCATACCAGGATTTGTGGTGCCATCTTTAAGAGTGAAAGCTTATCTGAAGCCTCAGATCTGTCTCAAACCTGTCTCCTATTGAGGCATCTGGAGGTCCACAGAAGTATTTCCTATAGCTTTCTATTCATTATTTAACTTCTAAAATGTTTGAATCAAATCAGGAATTCTATAATCAGGAATTAATTCATCTGAACAGCAGTGCATCTTTGTAAAGATGCTGTAGGAGGATTGATAAATCGGAGTAAGTAAATGCCCAGAAAGTGAGGGTTCACACCATGCCAGACTTTAGAGAGATACAGCAGCACAGGAAAAAGGGGCAGTTCTGGGGGTGCATCACAGTACAGACCTGGCAAAATACCAGCTTACCTTCTAGAAAGCCCATATGCCTACTGAACTTCCCCAATTCAGTGCCTCTTGGCACTGGGGTTATAGACACGCTGCACCACACCTGACTTTTTACAGGTATTACAGGAATCTGAACTTGCATCTTCATGCGTTACCCACCAATCCACCTAACCATCTCTCTCACAGACTTCTTTAACTCTCATAAATCTGTCTTACACCGAGTATCACAGCCCATTTTGCAGAAGGGAATCATGCTTAGAAAACTTACTAGTTAGCTTGATGGCCTGTAACTGGTAAAGTAGTGTGACTGGAGTTTTAGGGCAGAAGCCTGGGCTCAGCAGTCCAACAAGCTAGGTTTACCCTGCCTTCCCCACCCCACATTCCAGTATTACAATTATGAAAAAGCAAGTAATGAAAAACAACAGAGAAAGCGGATTAAACAAACATATTGGGAAGAGAAACAAAGGAGTCCAGTGGCCCCAAGTTCATCTTGAGGGAAACATGAACCTTAGGTTTAAATGTAGAAGGAATTGGGGCAGGGGCCAAGAGGTGTGCATGCACAATTAAGCAGTCCTGATCAAGGTGTGCTGTGGTTGACCAGTGCCTTAATTTCGGTTAAGGTGGTCCAAAGAAGTTGTTACCACTCTTGTCACTTTACGGGAGCGGTCTGGTTCTACAGGGTAATTACTGCTGATCCCAGAGGAGCCTCCGCCCCACAGAGACATTGCCTTTATATTGAGGATAGTCTGTCATATGAGGCTGCCCTGTCTCTGGATGTCTTCAGTCTTGAAGGGAAGGAGCTGGGTTAGATAAATAGCTACTGCTGGAGTGAGTAACACTTATGTGCAGAGTCAAGTGGCGTCTGAGCCAAACAAAGCAAAGGGGCATGGTGTCCAGCATTTAATTAATTACTCTGTAAGTCTTGGTGTCTTTTATCAAAAGTAGAGTGTAGCTGCCAGTTATAGTAGTTATAATAGTGCTGAGCATAAAACTTCTCTCTGAGAAGTGAGGGCTGCATTATTCTCAGCCTCTCTTCGGTGCCACGCAGTGTTCCAGAGTCTTCACTGTGCACCAGCTGTACATCTAGGTGCTACCTGGATAGTCCAAACTCTTTCACCACACCTACATGGTGACTACATGGTGGTGTGACTGGGGGAACATGAGCCGTATCCAGCCAACAGAAATGTTTTATTAGGCCAGCACAGCGTTAAAAAGAAAACTGGGCCTGCATTGAACAATCAGATTTGGACCCGAGAGATGGCTCAGAAAGAAGGTGGGTTGAGAGGCCAGACAACCTGAGTTCAGTCTCCAGAAGGCAATGGTAGAAGGAGAGAGCCCACTTTTGCATATTGTCCTCTGACCACCACACAAATGCTGTGACATGTGCTTGAGTGTGTGTATGTGTGCACATGCACCCACAATATAGATGTTTAAAAAGAAAATCCACATATTTTGGCATGAACTGTTCTGCCAAAGGGAATACTGGAGCAGTTTTCTCTTTAGGCAAAGCTGCTGGGAAATCTCTACTGTCCCCTAAACTGTTGGCTTTAGTTGTTTCTCTTACTGTATATATGTGTGCAGGGAGCAGTTGCACAGATTTGAAAGTGGTGAGCTCATGGGGAAGGCCTTGTGGCACAACAGTAGAACACAGTAACCCGTTTGGTGGCAGGCTAAAAATCAGTGTTCTTCAGTATAATATATATCAGGATGGGCAAAACTAGTTGACTGTAGTGGGCACATGCCTGTAATCTCAGCACCTGGGAAGGCTATAGGAGAGATCTCAGGTAGTACTCTAGCTCAAAATTAAGTAATTGTAGAGAGAGTATTAAAACCGACCAGTATGTTGCTGATACTTGTAACCCCAGAAGCTCTGGAGGCTAAGACAGAAGGATCTTAGCCAGGCACAGTGGTGCATGCCTATAATTCCAGCACTCAGGGAGACAGAGGCAGGTGGATCTCTGTGAGTTCGAGGCCATCCTGGTCTACAAAGCAAGTCCAGGACAGCCAAGGCTACATAGAGAAACCCTGTCTTGGAAAAAAAATGTTGGGGGAGGATCTTGGGAAGGATCTCCATCTCAAAATGAAGTAGTTATAAATCACAATGACGTGGTGTTACAGCAGACAAAGTGTGGAGCACATGCCTATAACCTCAGCAACTAGATAGGCAGAGGTTATAAATAATAAAGAGGAGGAAGAATAAACAAATGCAAGGCCAGCCTGGGCCATATAGCATATCTCAAACAAATACAGAGCTGTAACTAGAGCCCAATGGTAGAGCACTCGCCCAGCATCTCCAGGGCCTGGGTTCCAATGTGAGACTTTTTATTTTTCTGTTTGCATGAGTGTGCATATAGTATACATGTGTGTCTATGCATGTTTACATGTATGGAGGCACACATATGGAATGACAAGTGGTCATATATGTTTGCATGCATGTGAAGGCCGTAGGCTGATGCCAGGAGTGATCTTTACACTTGACTCACTAGTCGTGCTCCCCATTGTGGCTAGTGTAGCTATCCAGTTTGCTCTGGGGTCCTATCTCCACTTTATACTGCTGGAGTTGCAGGCTGTCTGCCATGCCACCCATTATTTACGTGGGTTCTAGAGATTCAAACTCTAGTCCTGCTTCTCACTCAGCACCAGAAAAAAAAGGGGGGGGGGGCTGACCAAAGGTAAGTTCAAAAGCTCTTGCCCTCTGAGACTGTGAAAAGGCTTGTGTTTTATATTGCATGTGCCTGTGTCAAGAGAACATTGTAAGGTGTGGTGCTGGTTGGCTTTATGTCAACTTGTCAGAAGCTCAAGTCGTTTGTGAAGAAGAAAACTTAGTTGAGAAAATGCCCCTGCTAGATTGGCCTGTGGGCAAGCCCGTGGTGCACTTTCTTAACTAGAGATTGATGTGGGAGGGCCCAACTTAGTGTGGGTGGCACCATCTCTGGGCTGCTGGTCCTGGGGTATAAAAGAAAACAAACTTAGCCAGCCTTGGAGAGCAAGCCAGTAAGCTGCACCCCTCCATGGCCTCTGCTTCAGTTCCTGCCTTGAGTTCCTGCCGACTTCCCTGGTGATAAACTGTAAGCTGTGATCAACCCTTTCCTCCCTGAGTTGCTTTGGTCATGGTGTTTATCCCATCAAGAGCCCTAACCGGAACCGTCGTCATTTCTTCACACTCATCTGCTTTTCTGGTTTACATGATATTTTGATTTTACAGAGGTGGAATTGGTGTTGGAGGTCTTGGGGTGGGAAAGGAGTGCCTATATTAGTGCACCAGAAGCTCCCTGTAAGCCAGAAGGTAGTGCCCATGTGCCTTGGGAACGCCAGCATGATTCTGGGAGCAGAGTGGATCATGAGGCTGGCTCCCAGAATTGCTCTAAGCTGGAACCCAGGCATTCTAAGGGGCTACCAGGATTTGCCCTCTCCCTGTTTCTGCTCTACCCGCCTGACTCCTGATAACTGCAAGTCTGGTATATGCTATACTCATGCATGGCTTCTCAGAAAGCTCAGTTTGCATGAGGGACTGAAGCACTTGTCCAGAGCCCAGCCTTCCAGATGCTTCCACAAGTCCAGTCTACGGTGGCTTGATTTTCTCAATTTGAAACTTTCTGTTAAGGGTCAGGAGGTTGATGTTTTCATCTCTGTTCTGTCGGCAGTTTCATCACAGTTGGAAGTTCTGTTGAGAATATGAATTCCTGCCTCAGAGTTCTTGGGTTCCCTAGGCCTGGACACCCACAGACATGGGCTGGTGGAATGGTTTTGGGGGAATCAAGATGCTGCTTTGACATCTTCGTTAATAATCTGAAGTGTAGGTGTGTCTTAGTAGATAAAGCAGATCATGAAAGAGCTGCAAATGGAATGCTTTGCTTAGGCCCAAAGACATGAGCCCATTTCATAGACACATGTTTTGTAAATGGCAGGCCAGCAGGCTGGTGTTGGGCCTTTCCAGAACTCTACAGGTTTAACTGTGTTCTGTTATGATCTTGTTGGCCAAGTAAAAGAGGGTTGACTATTGGTTTAAGCAAACAAAAGTAAGACTAAACAGTCCAGAGCGAGGACTCTACGGGTTTGTGGGGACTGATTTACGGCAGTTCTACCATCTCACTGTGTACACTGTCTTATTGTGCTTAGCCTCTCCACATCATTCCTCTTGTATAAGATAGAGGTAGCAATAAGGCTCGGCTTGGAGATGAGCTTCTGTCAGTGCCTGCACAGGCTTCCAGAGTGTAGGGGGTTCTGTGTTGTTGTTCTTGACAGTGGGGTTCCCCTGTTGCTGATGACTGAGCCTGCTTAGCTTATGTGCTCTGTGTAGACTTTTTCACCCTATAATGCTAGAAGGAAGACAGAAAGTTACAAATGCTTTCCAGCTCTGACCTCTCTTTCTAGGAGTGAGGGGATCTGTGGGCTGCCTCATGACCTAGTTCTCCCTGACAAATGGTATGTGTGCTTCATGCATCAGCAGCTGTGGTTAAGAACCGCACCTGTCCTTGACTTTGAACCCATAGCTCTGGCTCTGTTATTTGTCCTGTCTTAGTGTGAAAGTCATGGAGCCCCTCTCCCCCCGCACCCCAGCATGTGTTAATGAAGCAGTAAAAGCTCCCTAAGCCCCACTGTGGAAGAGCAGGTGGATGTCAGTATAGAGAAAGAATGTAGAGAAAAAGCCTAGGGTAGAAGCCTCTGGTGTACTACTGCCTGGCAGTGCCTTAGGGGTTGAGCTGTCTGGATTTCTGGTGACTCTTGTACCAACTGGGGATACATGTACCTCACAGACATCATGAGGGCCAAGAACATTTTATGAAATCCTGACACGGGCACAGTGAAGAGCCTCTTGACAATGCGAAAACACAGATCTCACCTCAAAGGGGACCAAAGAGAACAGATGTGAATGACCATGGTTTGGGAACACAGATTCTGTGTTTCAAAGTGGAAGCAGCTCTATGAAGTGTTTATAGTAACAGAAAAAAGAAGAAAGCCATAAATCAAGATTCTTTTCAAATTCTTTGGTGGGTCATAGCATAGTAGCATAGTAGGAAGAACTCTGCTTTGGGCCGCAGATGCTATCACATCCTCAGCCCTTTGAATGCTGAAAACTACGAGTCTGTTCATACATTCCAAGATATTTCTTTCTGTTAGTCACAGGATGTTAGGCCAGACACGCAGGTGTACAAGGAATGGCTATTTCGGGGGCTAAAGATAGTCCAAGATAATTGTAATTAGTTCTGGATCTGCAGCATTCCAACTTCTCCACAACACTGAAACCAATCAGTCCGTCAGGCTTTGCAGACAGCTTGTTTTCACAAGTTCTTGTTCAGAGTCCGTCATGGGAAACTCGAGCAGTTGTATGGTTTACTTTTTAACTTGGAAGAGTATTGTTGATAATATTAGCTAATATTTACACTTTATTAAACATTTTTCTATCCTCTTAAAGGGCTGTCTGGTTTGACTTTCACCCAGCAATGTGGCTTTGTAAGCATCTGCATTTTGCTGCCTGTAAGGAGAGAGGAAAGTGAAATGAGGTTCTGGCAAGAAGCGAGCCTAGAAATGGGCACACAAACTGAACATCATCATCTTTATCAGAGATGTGGCATGAGTGCCCATTCCTTATGTTCTTAAGGGATGCCCAGTTCTGGAGAGTGAAGGTCTTGCTAGCTCAGGTCTTTGTAGGAGACTAGAAGCATGGAGCAGCGGGCTCAGTCCAGGCAGCAGAGCCCTTCCCTCTTCACAGCTGGTGCCCAGACCCAGTCAGCAGCCGGTGAGGGAAGAAAAGTGGCAGGTTCTGAAGCTCCCCAGCTGTGCCTCAAGGTCCAGACCCACAGTGTCAGCTGTGCAGCACCTCCCATTAAGCCTTGGCCTTTTTTCTGCATCTAGCCAACTGTTCTAGGAAGAAACCCTACTCCCCAGTTAAAGGAACCAGGCCTGGTCCTGTCTTCCCAAGCCTTGAATAGTTTCCCTTCTCCCCTTACTCTACCACTTTCCAGGAATATCCTTGCCTCCCAGTCCTAACCCTGCCCTCCTTTTGTTCTGTTCTACAAAGTTTAAAAGGCATACACACACACACACACACACACACACAAACACACATAATGCTTCACAAATTTGTGTGTCATCCTTGTACAGGGACCATTCTAATCTCTGTCTTTCTAGTTTTAGTGTATGTACTGCTGAAAGAACTCCTTAACCCCATGTGATGAATAATCATCTCGACTGACAACTTGATTAGACTTAGAGATGCCTAGAGACTGCCAACACATGTCTCTGGTGTGACCATGATGGTGTTTCCAGAGGTGACTGGCTTGTGGGACAGCAACTGAGTGTGGTTGTGGGGCCCAGGTGGAACAAAAGCTGAAGAACAGGGATACCCATCACTACTGGCCTGCTGTATCATTTTCATTGTGTGTGTGTGCTGGCATATGTGTGCCATGGAGCATGTACAGAGGTCAGAGAATCAGTTCTGGGGATTGAACTCAGGTCATTAGATTTGTACAGCAAGTACCTTTATACACTGAACCCCACCTCACTAGCCCAAGAGAATGGTCTTTCCTGCTGCTTTTGTCACAGCGACAAAATCTGACTAACACACACGCCTTACCTCCTCCCAAGGATCCAAAGATACTAACATTTTGCTGTATTTGCTCCTTCATATTTGTTTTGAGACAGACTCACTCACGTAGCTCATGTGGGCCTCAGGCTCAAGGTGATGCTTCTGAATCAGCCTCCTGAGTGTTAGCGCAGGTGTAATCCACTTTCCTCCTAAACTTAGTACATTTAACATTTGATAAACAATGTTAGCATTTTAGCCTAGTTGTTATGCTGTGATTAAAGTTTACCATTTTGTTTTTCTATGCCTTTGTAAATATGATGGCTTTATGCACTTCCAGAACTTTTCAGCTATTCTCTTAAAAAAAAAAAATTAAAGGACTGGGATTATAACATAATAGCAGAGCATGTCTCAGCATGTTCAATGCCCTGAGTTTGAACCCAGAACTAAAATAATAAATAAAATAAAACTAAAATAATAAAAAAGTAAAAATTAGTTAATTAGGCCACTGCTCAATTTTTATTGTATCTGATGTTGGATGTAATAAACCTTTGCTCCCGTTTCACAGCATTCAAGATGGGGTGCTATAAAAACAATTAGATTCAAAGTTTCTGAAGAATAAGACGTTTTCTTCATTATTACAAACATACTTTACCTTGTGAAAAATGTGAGACGGTATAAAAAACAAATGTGCACCTGTGTTCTCCCCACCCAGCAGTGGCTGTCACAGGCAGATGGTAGGAGAGCCTTCCTGGGAACTTGCTGGAGTGCAAACTCAACACGTATTGAATCAAGATCCTTCACTTAACGATGCCATGTTCAAGTCTAGAACTACAGGTGTGCAAGCCATGACCTTATCCGTCTATAGGCCTTTCCTCTCAGAGTTTCCCGCAGATATCTGTGCTCTCTGGAGTCTAGGGGAATTCTGTCACCCTGCCTGTGAGAGGTCCTGCTCTACATGGTTTGTCTTCTGTCACTGAACACTGTGTGTGACAATGTTTCTGTTTGTTCGGTTTTCCCCAGAGCATGTATCTCATGGCTTCAGGGAATAATCCTGCTACTGATTGTGTCATAGTTCATTTGACTGACTCCTATTGTTAGCAGATTGTTTTGATTCTTTGCGGGGAGGGGGGTGTTTTATGGATGTTGGAAATACACCAGCATGAGTTGGTCCAGAGGTTCCTTCCACACTTCCTTTTAGTTAATTCTTGGAATGCTGCTGTTGAGCCAAAAATTGATTGCTTTAAATACTCTTTATATGCCCCAGGAGTGGGCAAAATGCCTGCACATTAGCCTAGGCCTGCGTGATCTGGTCTGTAGCAGATGGGAGAGTAGAGCTTATGTCTCCATTTTTATCATGTCTCCAGGACTGGTTCAGAGCATATTCTGAGATCATTCAAAGGGGAATGGTGGAGGAGGGGCTGTAAGTGACAGAGGGATGGGCAGTTGACTGTGGTGGCAGGGTTCTTTCCTGCCTGAGTCCTGAGTGGTAATAGATGCTGCTGACTAGGAGGTGGCCTTTTTTGTGGTATGTGTGCTGTGTGCACACACATGACTTTTAGACTTCCTCACACTTCCTGATGTGTAAGAGTGGCATTTGCCTACAGTAATTGCAGGACCGAAGTGACTGTTCGATAATCCCCAAATCTGTAGAATGTAACTGGGACCAGACTTGCTTTTCTGTGCGGGTGCTGGGGTGGAACTCGGGTCCTCATGCTTACATGGCAAGTACTTTACTACAGGAGACATCTCCCCAGGGTTTGCTTCTTCACATCCATTTTTGAGGCTAACCTGCGCTGGAAAATATATCCGTAGGAGGCCATCCCTTTGTATTAGTAAAGGATTTGCTGTTAAGAAACAACATAATTTCGTGCCTATGAACTGATAGGCATTTGAATTGCTTCGGTTACTTTGGTTTTGATTATTTGTATAGCTTTGGTTTTTACAAATGATGCTTCTGGGAACAACGTAATGTTTCTGTGTATAAGTGTTTGTGTAGATTTTATTATTATGTCTCTTGGGTAAGCATCTAAGAGTGTATTTGTGGAATCAAGTTTGTGTTTAATTTTTTTAAATGTTTACTTTACTATTTATTTTTTTAAGATTTATTTTATTATGTATACAATGTTCTGCCTGCTTGTACACCTGAACGCCAGAAGAGGGCACCAGATCTCATTATAGATTGTTGTGAGCCACCAGTGCTGGGTTGCTGGGAACTGAACTCAGGAACTTGGGAAGAGCAAGCAGGGTTCTTAACCTCTGAACCATCTCTCCAGCCCTGTGTTTAACCTTTTAGAACATTATAAACTATTTTCCCAAAGTGTTTGTACAGTACTAGAGTCCAAGCAACAGTGTGTGTGGATTTGATTTCTCTGCTTTCTCAGCAACATCAGGTGTTGGCCATCTTTATTACAGCCTGTCTTAGTCCCTTTCTGTTGTTGTTTTGAGGCTCCATGACCAAGGCAATGTATAGAAGAAAGCACTTAGTGAGGCTTACAGTTTCCGAGATTGAGTCTGTGACCATCATGACGAGGAGCATAATAGCAGGCAGGCATGACACTGGAGCGTTAGCGGAGAGCTTGCATGTTGAGACAAACAGCCACAAGGCAGAAGAGAGCCAACTAGAAATGGCTTAGGCTTTTGAAACCTCAAAGTTCACTCCCAGTGGCACACCTTCCAACAAGACCACACATCCTAATCCTTTCCAAAAAGTTCCATCAGGTAGGCACAAAACATTCAGATATATGAGCCTGTGGGGGCTATTCTTAGTCAAACCACCACAGCCATTCTTTTGAGTTTGTGATTGTGTAGCATTACAGTTTTAATTGGTATTTTCTTGAAGATGAATGATGTGGAAGACTTTTTTTTTAATCTGGTTATTAATCATTTTATGTGATGAAGTGGCTATCTAAATCTTTTGCCAGTCCTCTTAAAACATTTATTTTTTAAATTAAAATAAAGTTACATCATTTTCCCTGTCTCCTCCCCCCATCACTCTCATTCCTCTCAGCTCCTCAAACTCGTGGCCTCTTTTTCTTTATTAGGTGTGAGGGATGGGGACAGGGTGCTGAGTCATTGAGTATTGCTTGCATGTATATGTCTTTAGTATTGGATAACCGTTTAGGGAATGCATCCCCAAGGAAGACTAATTCTCCCTCTCTGAGCAGTTGTTACAGCTCTTCATCTAGCTCTATGAGACTTTCCCATCCATACTGGCCTGTCAGCTAGTGTTCTCAGTGTTTGGGTCTTTTTAAGCGGTCATATTGTTGTGATTTCATAGGTGAAGTTCCCTGTCCTATCTAGAAGACACAATCTTGCATCAGACTTCCTGGTTCTCTGGCTCTTATGCTTTCTGCACCATCATCTGTCACGTTCCCTGAGCTTAGGTGCAGGAGTTGTGTTGTAGATGTATCAGTTAGGGTTGGCTACTCCATGGTCAATTGTTCTCTGCAGTTAGGGTTGGGTACTCCATGGACACTTGTGCTCTGCATTTGACCAGCTGTGGGTATAAAAATAAGTGTTTGGGATGCAGTTAGGAATTATACTGGTTTATAAAAATGGTAGTAGTAACTTCTTCTTTAAGGTCCATGATGTCATTAGCCATGGGTACTTGGCTATCTTTCCAATACCAGGCACGATTTCCCTCCTTGTTGATCAGGCATAATTTCTAATTAGACAGATCTTTGTTACTGCCAAGAGCTAAGTGCACTTTTTTATTGCTCTGATGGTCATTGTTGTGGTTCCTAAGCGTTCTTCCCTTGGCAGCTTTCTTAGCACTATCTGGCAATATGAAAACTAGTCCTCAGGGAAGAGGCCTTCAGGTCAGATCCAACTTGAACCCACTGAATCCTGCCTGTGTGCCAAAGTGATTGTTGTCTTCAGCAAAAAGGACTTAACTTCAACTCTGGGAGACAACCAAGGGCAACAGCAATAATATAACATTATTTGGAGGAATCTTTTGGACTCTTCTGACCAATGCTCAAAAGGTTTTTCATGCCTGGGGTTTGTTAGTCTATGGCTCTTGGTAGGAGCATTATCATAAGTAGCTTACCTTCATTTGTGTGTGTGTGTGAAATGCCTTTATGTATATACATACACTTTGTCTCTGTTACTATTCTATTGCTGTGAAGAGATTCCATGACCAAGACAACTCTTATAAAAGAGTATAATGGAGGGATTTCTTAGTTCAGTCCATTATCATCATGGCAGGAAGCAGACAGTAATGGCACTGGAGGAGTAACTGTGAGTAACTTACATCCTCAACAACAGGCGCAGAGACAGGGAAAGCCCCAGTGAGACATATCCTTCAACAAGGACATGCCCACTCCAACAACACCATCCTCATCCTTCCTAAACAGTTACTCTAACTAGGGATAAAATGTTCAAATGTATGCGCCTATTGAGATCATTCTCATTCAAGCCAGCACACACTTTTTATGTATTAGATATAAAATAATATTCCCTATGGCTATTTTAAACATCCTCTATGTTGTTTGTCCATCCTCCTTCCCTCCTCCTGTACTTTCCTCACCCCCTCTTCATTTAATTCCTCCGTTTCTCCATTTCCCCTTTAAAATCACCTATATCCTGCTATTCTGGTCTCTAGAGCTCCTTCTCTACCCCTAAGGTCCATTTTTACCTCCCTGGTCCTGAAGTTATTCCAGGTTGTATACTATCTGAAGACTTGGAGCTAGGGACTACAGCTGAGAGAGAACACACAGCATTTGTCATTCTGGAACTGGGTTACCTCACTCAGTACAGTATTTTCTAGTTCCATCCATTTACCTGTAAGTTTGAAGATTTCATTTTCTTTACAGCTGAATGATATACTATTGTGTATGTGCATAAAGATTCACTCTCCATTCATCAGCTGAAGACATTTTAGGTGTCTCCATCTCCTAGCTGTCATGAATAGAGGAGCTTCACTGTATCTGGACCTGTGGTAAGGGAGTCTGCCACGGTGGGCGAGAACACTGGAGTGAAGCGCATCACCGTATGGCAGCCAGGCAGCAGAATGAGACCGAGAGAAGAGAAGGCCGAGACACGGTAGAGCCTCAGAGCCAGCGACCCACTTTCTTGATCCAGTCCACACCTTCCTCGGTTTCTGTCACCTTCTAGTAACACCATCAGAAAATCCCACCAGCTGTCATCCAGAGGGGTCGTTTCAGAGTCAACACCAGATGGATCTCTTCTGGTGTCTGGCATTGCTGATTTTTAACTCAGCCATTCTGGGGACTGTGAAGTTGCATGTCATTGTGGTTTCAGCTTTTCCTAATGACTAATGTGGAGAGCTTCTAAACATTGGTGGTTGTTTATGCATTTTCTATCCAGTGTCTTTTCAGTTTTGCCAATTCTGTTATGAGTCTTGCTATTGGTTCAGAACACTTTGTGTACGTAGTATGCCCACATATCATTCATTAGATATATGCGTTGGAAATATTTTCCCTTTTGTTTTTAACTCTTTCAATGTTCAATGATTAGATCTTTATTTTAGTGAGTTTCTGATCAGTTTTTTGTGCTTTTAGAAACATTTTTAATTTTTTTTTTCCCTTTTTACCTGCTCTAAAGGTTTCAAAGATAATTATCCTGGCTGATGGCTGGACAGAGATGCTCATCATTCAACTCCTGCAAAGAAGAGTTGAAGATGCATAATTGTATTCAGAGGTGAGTGATCATTAGAGCACCCTAGAAATTAGACTCTGAAACCTGGGACAGCAGCATAGCGAGGAAAACAGAATCTTGGTGCCTGCCACCTGACATCCACAGCTAGAGGACAGGCCGCCTGTCAGGGTGGCAGACAGGCCACCACACTGTCAGTATGTACAGGAAATTTTTTTCTCCTGGAAGTTTTTATAGTCTTCATGTTTGCAGCTCACTGACATCAGAAACCTGGAATCTGTAAATATTTCTTTTGGAAAAGGAGCTCACATATCCCATTGACTGCCACCCCTGCCCTCCGGGTGCTGCTACTAAAAGCTAGCTTGAGAAGTAAGATGTGTGAACTTGAGCTGGTATTGGAATCAGAATCCTCATGTGTGCATTTCCATATTTGGGACTCCACAGTGATTTACTGTGTCCCACACCATAGAGATGGTCATATGAAAACAGTGTTACCTTCTAGAATCAGGAGATCAGAGTGTTTTCCCTTGGAAAAGGGCTGGCTGCTAGGAGCATGAGAAACCATATGCATGTAGGCTCAGTGAAGGCTCATGAAGTTCCTGCTACCTGTTCCAAGTATACTACACCCAGATATCTGTCATCAGCAGGGTGGAGTGGGACCAGTGCAACATTCATGATGTCCTGCCTATGTGGGTATACTGATGGGACCTTGAGCAGGTCCATGGAGTCAAGCATTGACCAGTCCCCAGATTTACAAAGCCAAAGAGAACTTGATCAGTTCTGTCTATATAGACCACCTGGGTGCACTATAGAAGAAGCATAACAAAGCCCTAAATCTCTGCTCCTACACCACCTAGGAAGTCCCTGCTGCTGCCATACCCGTGCGCCCTGTCCAGCCATCTGCTGCTCTCAAGACTGGGCACACGCTCCTCAGAGTGAACGCTGAGGCTTCCGCCTGCCTGTGTCCAGTCTACACCATTGATTGACTGATTATAGGACAAGTACTCCTAACCGTTGGGAGTCATGCATGCTGAAAGCCTTTGCTGTTCAGCAGATCCTGAATAGTAAGGCCTGAGCACCAGAAGATTCTAGAAATTAGATTTTAGTTATCAGAAAGGGCTTTAATGCCCTCTAATGTGCCAAGTACTTCATCTTCATCAGTGTCTTGCCATGCCTGCTCTGCTCTGGTGTGCCCCTACAGAAGGGTCAGAGGGTTTCAACTTCATTGCAGTACACACTGTGCCCAAAGCCATTAATCACAAGCAAAAAGAATATAGGGATGCTATTCTGTGGTGGCCATCTAGAACTGAAGCCAACAGTGCATAATACTTCAAGACACATCTTCAGGAGAGAGCTGCCTACTAAGATGCACAGGTCTCAGTGTAGAGACATCAGGAATGAGGTGACATGATGGCTCTCAGAGAAAACCCTAACTGTGGCAGTAAGTGCCAGATAAACTAGAGATGAAGTGCCTGGTAAAGAACTCAAAGGAATGACTATCACTGGGTAGAGGAAGGAGCCATGGCTGAATATGAGCCACATAAAGGACAAATGTGTCATAGTGAAACCCAGTCTTTTTGACACTAATTTACAAAGAAACTATTGAAAGATAAATGATTATGTCTTAAAAAGTGAAATACAAGAGAATATAGATAGATGAAATTAAAGAGATACTTCATATTATGAATAAGAAATTCTACAGAGAGGTATTTTGAAAAAGAACCAAACAGCCATCTTGGGATAAAGAACTCAGTAAATTAAATAAAAAATACAGTTGCTAGCCTCAACAATCTAGATTAAGCAGATGAAAGAATATCTGAACTTCTGACCTTGTCCCATCTTACCACATTCCATATCTATCCCTCAGGCCCAGCCAGTCTGGCGAACCCTGTGCTGCCATCCAGCCTGATAAGTATAGCTCTCACCCATCAATGTTTTATTGCTGTGATGAGACAGCATGACATATCAACTCTCAGAAAACATTTAGTTAGGGCTCACTTATAGTTTTAGAGGCTGAATCCATAACCATCATGGCTGGGAGTGTGGCACAGGCAGGTTTGGTGGAGGAGCAGTAGAGAAAGTTTACATCCTGATCCACAAGAGGGAGGAAGAGAGAGATTCTGAGACTGGGCCTGACTTGGGCTTTTGAAACTTAAAGCCCACCCACAGTGACACACTTCCTCCCAGGGCCACACCTTCTAACCATTTAAATAGTGCCACTCCCTGGTAACCATGCATTCAAATCAGTGAGCTTCTGGGGGGCTATTCTCATTAAACTCTCCATACCCCTTATCAAAGAAACTCTTCTTTGCAGAAGTCAGAGACTATCACTGAAAGCTACATTTGATCAAAAAGAAGAGAACCACTGACCAGGGGTGCCCAGCCCCAACATCTATAAAACAACTCCAGCACCTAAGGCTCAGGAAACAATGGAAGAGGGGTAGAAAGATAGGATCAGGAAGTCTGCTGTGAAATTGTGTCTTCTAGAAGTGTACCTGAGCAATATGGCTGCCTAAACAAGACCTGAACAATGACGACACTAATAGACACTCTTAATATCTATTGAAACAAATATCATGAACCCCTACCCCTAGACAAGAGCTACAGGCAAATAAGGACTACATTAGTCTTTCCCAGGGATGAGCCCTGAACTGATTATCCAATACCAAATGGTCAGCCCTTGAATTATATGTATATACAACCAAACACTAAATGGACTCAGCAGGTTATATTAATATATTTATGCATATGTATTCACATGTAACAATAAAAAGAGGAATATGAGAGGGAGAAATGATTTTATTTTATTTCAATTTATTTTAATTTTAAAAAGAATATCTGAACTTGAAGACAGGCCTTTTTTCTTTTCTCATTTATTTATTTTATTCACGTTTCATCCTTGTAGCCTGTTCCCTCCTCCCCTCCCAGTCCCATCCTCTCTCTTGGGATAAAGAAAAGGGGAGCTCCCTTTCCCATCCACCCCAGCTTATCAAGTTGCATCCTTTTCCCCTGTGGCCTGGAAGATAGGCCTTTTGAAACCTCAGCAAGGGGAAAGAACATGAAAGAAAGCATTCAGAGTCAGGCAGTAGTGGCGCAAGCCTTTAATCTCAGCACGTGGAAGGCAGAGGTTGGCAGATCTCAGAGTTCAAGTCCAGCCTGATCTACAGAGTAAGTTTCAGGACAGGCAGAGCTATACAGAGAAATCATGTCTTGAAAACAACAACAACAAAAAAGGTAGATAGAAAGTATTCAGGACTTCTGGGACACCATTAAATGAACAAAGAGTATATATATATATATATTTTCAATACTCAAAGTTGAAGGAAAAAGTTAAGGACATAAACTATTTCAATGAAATAATATGTGAAGACTTCAAATCTTGGATAAAATATGAATATATATATACATATACATATATATATATATATATATATATATATATATATATATATATACATATATATATAAATGAGGTCTATTAGGACCCCAATTTGTCCAGAAAAGAATCTTTAACTCGTAGCACTATAGTCAGGCATAAGTGCAAGTACAAGGCAAAGAAAGATTTTAAAATCGTCAAGAGAAAAAGCCCTAGTCACAATCTAGGATGTTCCAGTTAGACTAGAAGCAGATTCCTCAGCAGAAACTGTAGGCCAGGAGGAGATGAAGTGATGTGCTTACTTCAAGTTCTGAGAGAAAAATCTCTTCAGACTAAAGCTGCTGTACCCAGCAAAGCTAGTTTGGGGAATGAAGGAGAACTAAGACTTTCCAAGATGAAAAACAACAAAAGAGGAAATTCATGACCAGAAAACAGCCTTTAAAAAGAAGCCTAAGGGGCAGTAATATGGCTCAGTGAGCACCTGAGTCTAGCCCCTAGGACATACATGGCAAAAAGAGAAAACCAGCTCTCTGAAGTTGTCTTCTGACCAACACACACAACATGGCACACACATTCCCACATATAACACATTTGGAATAGATAAATAAAACAACTTGAGGCAGTCAGTATACACTCATATCCATGTGAAAGAGTAAGTAAGTATATTTATTCCTACTGTGAGAGCAGACACTCAGAAGAGAAACAAAAGCTGCACATCATCCCCAGTTACTCATCTGTCACCAGTTGTGGCAGAAGCAGCCTGCAAGAGGAAAGGTGCACTTGGTTCAGTTTCAAAGATGCTCAGTCCATCACAGGAGGAGAGGCAGGATGGCATTCATGAAGCAGAAAGATACAGTCAAGGCTCACATCTGGGGCCACCCAGGACACAGCATGGCCAGAGGTGGCTATAACGATAAAGGCCCATCACTACTGTCCTGTTAGTGACCTTACTTCATAAAGCTTCATAGCAAACCCCTATCTCTTACAAATAATCCTCAGTCGGGGAACAGTCACATAAAAGCATAAGCTTATCGGAGATAATTCCAGAATCAAGCCATAGTGTTTGACTCTTTCCCCCAAAGACTGACTGCCACCCTACAACATAAAATGGACTTAGTCTAGCTTCAAGCATACGTATCCCCATAGTCCTAACACTTCAACACTATTCAAAATTCCATGTCCAAAATATCTTCTGAGGTGTAAAGGTTAACTCTTTAACCATGAGGCCTTATAAAAAATCAAGAAAGCAAGTCACATACTACCATTATATAGTGGTACAGACTGAACAATCCCATTCCAACCAGGGGTTTTGCAAGGCTTCAGAAGACCAACACCTAGCAGGGAGAACACCCAGTCCTATAGTTTCATGACTAGTGCCTAGGACATGTGGCAGCATGAAGTGATTTCTTACAGGGTCCAGTAGACATATCCTTATAATCCTATTGCCTATAGCTTTCTTTGGCAGACAGGATACATTCCTGGTGTTTCCAGGTTCCCAGGGTCTTCCTCTACTTCATCTTCACAAATTCATCCTGCTACATTGCCTAGTCACACTGGCTTTTCTGTGGAACCTTGGTGCAAGCCTTTATGAGTCAGGGCTTGCTAGCAGTCTAACCTAAATAGCAAATTCTAGATTCAGTGAGATTGTCTCTAAAAGAGTAAGGTGCACAAGATGGCTCAGTGAGTCTCTAGGATCTACATGGTGGCAAGAGAAAACCAAACAAGTTGTCCTCTGACTACCACACACGCCTAATGGCATACATATATACATCTTCCCACATACACACAATAACTAATGTAGTAAACATTTTAAGGCATACATATGCCATATACAAAAATTTTAAATTACTAAACTCAAAATACCATATATATGGAGGTAGAATTGTTTGGCTAAAGGGTTCTGCTTATCTACTCCAAATTTTGTTTACCTACCAGAGTCAGCTTTAGATCTCCCTACTTTCTGGATTCTGAGGGAATGGAAATAAAACAGGTTCATATTAATGGCTAGAGGGCAAGCTTATATTGGTCCGGGAACTAGACAAGCATTGATGGGACGTGCCACCCAGATTGTGTGATGATGGAAAAAAAATATCTCTTTCAGGTAGTTGACTTGGATTATTTTCTCTGCAATAATGACTAGCCATGATTTTAGAAACTGTACCTGAGCATGAGAAGTGTTATGCTTTAGATGTAAAGTGTTCCTCAGTAAGGCTCATATGTAAAGCTGTGGCCTCCAGAGGATGGTTTTTAAGTATGTTTATTTTGTGTGTGGGTGTGTATACACCATGGGATAAATGAACAGGTCAGGCAACAGCTTGCAGGAGGAGTTGGTTCTTTCCTTCCATCATGTGCATCCTAGGAATCCAACTCAGGTCATCATCAGGTTTACTGGTGAGCTCTAGAGTCAGCAAGAGAGCCTGCCCATCTCAGAGAAGAAGGTGGAGAGATGGTTAAGGAAGACATCCTGACATCAACCTCTGTTCCACACACACCCACAGGCCTTTGTGCATAGACTCGTATATAACATATGAATACACACAGAAGGCACCAAAAAAACCTTTGCAAAAGCTGCAGAACAGAGAACAAGACAAAATTTAAGTTTAGCTTATTTTGTCAAAAATGTTAGAGGAGCTCAAGCTTGAAAGACTGAGTGGAGGTAGTTGTCATCAATCAGCAGAGGGTTCCTTTACTCTCAGGGTAAGGATGGCACATTGGTAAGGAACAATTCTTTTCTCATGGGCAGCCTCAAGGTGCTAAGTGAGAGAGGCTTATGAGATGGGATTTCAAAGTCAGAAACTTAATAGCTCTAAGAATTGTGGCTCTTGGCTTCAGATGCCAGGGACATGCCCTAGATTTTCAAAGCCGGAGTCTGACTGCTCTGACTCTTGAGCCCCAATGGCTAGTGTCTGGAAGCCCTGTGAGCCAAATATTTATGGCTTTCGGGTCTCAAAATCAGAGGCTCATTGTTCTGAGCCAGCATTTATGTTACCTTGCTCATTACACAGGCACCCAGACGCCAGTAAGGCTGTGACTCAAGCTGGTGTCAGACCTTGCTCTCATCCCCGGGCAAGCAGGTTCTGTAGACATGCAAGGTGCCACACTGCAGGCTTGCGGAGGCTTCCACCCGTATTTCAAAGGAAACCCTGGCAGCCATTAGGTAGTGAGGTCCAAGCCCGTCTAGGAAGAAGCTGAGAGGGCATACTTGAGAGGCAAGTCCCATGCCAGAGATGAGCAACATCAAGGAAGACTGCAGGCAACAAGAAGAGCCAGAAGACAGAAGCCAATTAGTCTGCACTGGCAAGGCCATAGGGGCCTTTGGCCTCTACATCACCAAGCCCAAGAGTTCATAACAGTCTCCTCAGAGATGTTTCTGCTCGCATAGCTGCTCTCTAGACCACACTTTCTACAGTAGGGTCCTCAGATCATTTACTATTTATTCACTCATTTTCAGCCTTTGGATTTTCATTCTTGAAGATTTATGTCTTTAGAACAAAGTACTTATAAAAGTTTTTTAAGCCATACAGGTGACAGTTGTTGGGGGGCTGGGGAGGCTGTTGGGGATTGAACCAAGGGCCTAACTTAAGCTAGGCAAGTACTTTACTGAGCTGCACCTTCGTTGTAACATCTATACAAATGGATTGACTAACCCTTCAGTGATGGACAGTCCTGCCCGACCTCCACTACCTACTACACATCCCTCCCCCCAATGTACGCATTTCAGATTTTGAAGTAAATTCTTGTAGTCAACTCTTTTCCAAATATGTTAGTATGTATACTTAAAAAGTAACTCTTAATTTTCATTTCCTCTGTAAAGACTTTCTCTAGAAATGCAGTCACATCCTGAGGTACTATCGTGTAAGACTTAAACATCTGAATTTGAAGGGAACAGAGTTCAGATCACAACAAAATTAAAAACTCCTTAGTATCCTAAATTTTTTAGTTAGTGCCCAATTCTACTATAAACATGTTTGCTTTAATGAATCCAAATAATTTCTACATACTGTACCTACTTGTGTATCTTAATGTCTCCCTTATTGTGGGTTTATGTGCATGGATATAACCTAGAACCCCTGCCCAGATGTAGCCCAAAGCAGCTCATTATCCAAGTGTGTTCCCTAATTATGGGAACAGGGACTGTCTCTGACATGAACTCAATGGCAGGCTCTTTGACCTTTCCCCCTCCCATCCCCAAGGGAGGAGTGGCCTTTCTTGGCCACAGAGGAGGACAATGCAGCCAGTCCTGAAGAGACCTGATAAGCTAGGATCAGATGGAAGGGGAGGAGGACCTCCCCCATCAGTGGACTTAGAGAGGGGCATGGGAGAAGATGAGGGAGAGAGGGTGGGGTTGGGAGGAAATGAGGAAGGGGGCTACAGCTGGGATACAAAGTAAATAAACTGTAACTAATATAAAAAATAAAAATTAAAAAAATAAAATAGATGTTTTTCATACAAAATATTCTGATCATACTTTGCCCTCTCCCAACTCTTTGGAGATTTCCCCCACCCTCTCTCCCATTGGAATCCATACCTTAACTTAAGCCTTTTAATCTTTTGTACTGTTGTTATAATTTACTGATGAAAAAAAAATGCCTCATAGAGCTCGCCCTGCCCCATGAGGTATTCTCTTCCATGTTTTCATGGTGAGCTGTCGTTGAATTTTTAAGGTCTTACTGGGTTCTAATTTCTTAGCAAGTCTGTGTTGGATGTAGTAGGGGATTCTTTCACCCTTTGGAAGAGATGATGACCAGTGGCTTACCTCCATTTTGAACTTGAACATCAAGAGCTGCAAGATGTCACTTTTCAAGTTTTATCATTCCGTTATTTTGTCATTGCTTGTTTATATACCCTTGCTGTATTATCCCCAGGTAGAGCAATCAGTACAGGAGATGTAGCAAAATGTATCTCTCAGTGTTTTCCCATTTAAGAAGAATCAGTAACTTGGTTCTTTAGGGTCGCAAATAAGGCTTGCTTCTTTATTTTGTGTGTGTGCACACTTGCATAGAAAAGACTAGACTTCAGAAGATACTTTCTTAGCACTTAATGAACCACCATGCACTTTCTCTGAAAATTAACTGACCATAACTTTGAGGTCTGTTTCTGAAAGCTTCTCTATACCATTGACTCACAGGAAAGTCCTTATGATAATACAATGCTGTTTTTATTTCTGTATCTTCACAGCTAGTCTCAACCTAGGTTATATAAAATGTTAGACAAAATTGTTCATACAAATCATTTTCATTCTCTCAGGACATGTGACTTTCTAGATAAACCATAAATTAGTTTGTCAGTTTCTACAAGATAAGCTTTTCAGTCTTTTAGTCCCTTTCTCTTTTTGCTGTTTTAGGACTTCTCTTCCACAGTGATTTTCTGTTTTCAGAATATTGTGCTTATATGTGCTTTGTCTGTTGTATCCTTAAATTTTTTCTTATTGTTTCCTGCTATTGTACATTTATTTCCTTTCCAATATTTTGTTGTAGTACATACAAAAATGGCTGTTATTGGTCTGTTTTATTTTAGCTTCCTTAGAAATCCCTAAGAATGGGGCTGGAGAGATAGCTCAGCATTTAAGAGCACTGGCTGCTTTTCCAGAGAACCGGGGTTCAATTTCCAGCTCCCGTAAGGCCAGTTTAAAAACTGTCTGTACCTCCTGTTCCAGGAAATCTGACACCCTCATACAGACATATATGCAGGCAAAACACCAACATCCATAAAATAAAAATAAACTATAAAAAAAACAGAATATTACAAAAAATAATTCCCTTAGTACATGGCCATGTCACCCATGAATAAAGATAGTTTTACTTATTTTTAACTTCCTGTTTTTGACTTCCTGTTCTTGCATATCACATGGGTGAAGATCCCTAGTGAAACACTGAGCAGGTGTGGAGAATGGGTTCCCAGACAGATTTCTTTGATCACTAAGCATGAAGTTACGTGTATCTCAGATCTTGCTTGTCAGGTTAGGAAAGTTCCTGTCTTGTGAGCTTGTGAGCTTGTATCCTTTTGGGTTTTATGAAATACCTTCTGCATTTACTCAGTTGATCTTGAGATTTTCCCTTTCCCTCTGATAACATAGTGAGTTACTAGATTTTCTAAACCTAAGTTTGCACTGATTGTGGTAGGATTTTTGTGTTCATAGACTAGTATTTTCTTAAAGGTTTTTGCTTCTGTGTTCATCAGGTATGTTGTTTTATGGTATACTTTTCTTGAACTACCTCTGGTTTTGATGTTAGTACAGTTCTGGTCTTGTGACATGAATTAAGTAAGGTCTGGGCTAAGTTTAGTACTTTTTTTTTTAAACTTTTTATTGATTCATTGTGGATGTCACATCATGCACCCCACATCTCATTCATCTCCCTGTCACTCCATATCCTCCTTTGCAATCTTCCTCTACAAGAAAAATAAAAAAAAAACCAAAACACAAAAAGCCTTGCCAAAGCTGCAGTGTATCACATAGTATACCCCTGTGCCCAAGCAGCTTTATTTGAAAATATTCATTGCAGCAAGTCACTGGTCTTGTTCCAAGCCCCTGGCTTCTGCTGCACTATCAACACTGGATCCTCACCAGGACTCCTGTTGTTGCCCTATGTCATGGAGATCCTACAGCTTTGGTTCTGGAGGACCAGCCCCTTCATGCGCTCCAGCAGTTTGTAGATGGGGTAGATGTTGGGGTGGGCTAACTCGGAGCCCTAGATATGAGCCTAGGAGGTAGCTGAATTGGTCAGTTCTTCTGTTTTGCCCAGGCAAAGGGCCAGGCAAGCTCTCAGGTTTGGGTCACCCAGACCAGGTCTTCTTCACTTATGCCACCTGGCCAGCTCTCCCACACCCATGATCAGGGCCAGGTCTCCAGCACTGCCCTCAGGAGAGCTGGCCCTGCCTCAGCCGGTAGGGCAGGCTATTATTCATCACATCAGGCTGTTTCTCACCACCCTTGACTCTCTTCATAGTGCACAAATCATTCAGCTTCCCTTGCTTTCCCATCACTCTACCACACTTGTAGTGGTGCCTGCCCTTCTCTGGTGTCCTCTGCCCACCTGGGCTACATGGCAGTGGTTGGGCCTCTGAGTCAGTACTTTATTCTTAAATGTTTGGCAGAATCAGTCAAGCTTAAAATTTTTTATGTGTATGAGTTTTTGCCTGTATTATTTATGTGTACCACACTTGTGCCTGCTGAGGCTGGGAGAGGGCATTGGATCCCTTGGAACTAGAGTTACAGATGTCCATAAGCCACTGTGTGTGTGCTGGGAAATGAATCCAGGACCTCTTCAGATCAGCAAGTGCTCTTACCTGCTGAGCTGTCTCTTCAGCCAGAGATTGGTTTTCTTAATGAGATATTTAGTATTCTTTTGTAAATGAGTTCTGGTCGTATCCATAATCTATTTCATCACAGATGCTTAAATTATTGAAAAAAATAGTTCAAATTAGTCCATAATTATCTTTGTAATGGTTATAGAAGCTTCAGTAAGGTCCATTTTTCCTAATACTTGTAATAGCTTCCTTACATTGTTCAGTTTCTCTGTTAGTGCCACCCTCCCACCAAAACAACCAGTTTGCCTCATTAATTGTTCTGTTTGGTTGTCTGTTTCCTGCAGCTCAGGCTGTGTAGTCTTCCTGGCTCCACCACCTGAGTGCTGAGATTATGGGTGTGGGTCACCATGACTAGCCCTGTTGCTGGTTTTGTTTTTTGTTTTTGTTTTCATTGATTTTTGCTCTTTATTATGTCCTTTCTTCAACCTATATAGGTTTAAGTCACCGTCATTTCTTGGAGTTTAAATTTAGATCCCTGAATTGAGATACTCTTTTCCCTTATGTATACGTGACTCAAAAGAAAGCCCAAAAGGTACTAGAATACCAAAATTAAAGCTGAATAGTAATTTTAACCAATTTTCTTACATTCATATTGTTGCTTTTCAGTTACAATGTCCTTTATAGTTTTTCTGCTGTGAAATAAATAACATGTGAAGTTAAAACATTTCAAAGGACACAAAGAACACAGGAATTGTACTAGTCAGGATAGGCTCTAATGGGTTATCTCAAAACCCCAGTGACTGAATACAGCAAAGATTTGCTCATACCATACATTAATCAGTGTCTCTGCCCCAGTCACTGAGTGACCCACCCTGATTGAGACACCGTCATCTTTTTTTAATAATTTTTATTTTTTATATTAATCACAGGTTATTTACTTTGTATCCAAGCCGTAGCCCACTTCCTCATTCCCTCCCAATCTTACCCTCCCTCCCTCATCTCCTCCCTGCCCCTTTCCAAGTCCACTGATAGGGGAGGTCCTCCTCCCCTTCCATCTGACCCTAGCTTATCAGGTATCTTCAAGACTGGCTGCAATGTCGTCCTTTGTGGCCTAGCAAGGGGAGGGAGGTCAAAGAGCCAGCCATTGAATTCATGTCAGAAATAGTCCCTGTTCCCCTTATTAGGGAACCCACTTGGATACTGAGCTACCATGGGCTACATCCAAGCAGGGGTTCTAGGTTATATCCATACATGGTCCTTGTTTGGAGAAACAGTCTCAGAAAAGACCCCTGTGCCCTGATATATTTGGTCCTTGTGTTGCTCCTGTCCTCTCCAGGTCATACTAACTCCCCCTTCTTTCATATGATTTCCTGCATGCTGCCCAAGGTTTGGTTATTCAAAGCAGTCTCAGTGTCTGCTTTGATACACTGCTAGGTAGAGTCTTTCAGAGGCCCTCTGCAGAAGGCTCCTGTCCTGTTACTTGTTTTTTCCTACTTCCAATGTCCATCTCATTTGTCTTTCTAAGTGAGGATTGATCATCTTACCCTGGGTCCTCTTTCTTGTTTATCTTCTTTAGGTGTACAGATTTTAGTATGTTTATCCTATCTTATAGGTCTAGTACCCACTTATAAGTGAGTATGTATCGTGTGACACCATCATCTTAAACTGTATTATTTATCACATGTGGCAGGAAATAAAACACTGAAGGATGTCTTCACATGGTCCAACCTAACAGCAGGAGTCAAGAAACTACTAGTGTCAACTACTAGTGTGTGTCTGTGTGTGTGTGTGTATGTGCGTGCAATGGAGTGTGGTGTGTAATGTGTTTATATATACGGGATTTGTATGCGGATGTGTGGGGTTGTATGGTATGGTGAGGTATCTAAGGAAATGATCTGGGCTGGGTATCAATGGGAAGGATGGGCTATTCAAAGACAATAAAATGGGTAGTTTTCATTTTATGTATTTCAATTATATATGACAAGTTTTATGCAAGAATTTCATCTTAAAACCGTTTGCATTTATGTTTTGAAAGAAACATAACCAACAGCTAATTGGTCTTCCATGATAACCTCAGTGATAGAATTCCTCACATTTGGATGGTGCCTGGTTTTAGAAGGCTCTTTCATGTATAGGTTGAGCCACTTCATTTCCACTTGTGATTTGGACCATAATTATGCACCACACTTCTAGAATTGATCTTAGGACTGAAGGTATGTGCAGCCCTGATAAGGCTCAGTGTAGTGTCCTTTACAGGCTCTTTCTGTGTAGCAGGCTCCCACAAACATGAGTCATACAACTCATTTCCTGCACCCTAGACCCAGTACTGACATCAGCAGCACCTGTCTTCTCATGCTGTATTTGGAACGTTGAACTTTTCTAAGATCAGGAATGAAACTCTGCAACACAGTCATTGGGTTATACTTGAGGTAACCCTTTTTGCTTTCCAAGTCTTACGAACGTACAGAGAAGTTTCCAGAAGCCGTGTAGTAGATGTGTGTGGTATGGAGGCAGATTAAATGCAGATGAGAATTTAGCTGTCTGATATTAAGCTAGACACTCAAGCAATTGTCAAACAGTGTAAATTTGCTCAATTCTTTATGTTTGAGATTTTTTTTAATGTAAAATATTATTTAGCATACAAGTGTTAGGGGATCCTTAAAGCAATGTAGTTTGGACACTGGGAAACTTGCAATATACTGCAAGATGTCTTTGATAGGTACCGTGTTAGCTCTCAGCATCTCAAGTGGACTCTCAATGTAAGTACTGTCCTCCTCCCTGCTGCTCAGAAAACCTGCGATGGTAAGTAGTTGGCCTGGTTTGTTTTCTCTGCAATGACATACGGTCTTTGTTTACTAAAATGGCTGTTATGACGGTTACTTTTGTTTCCTTTCACAGCAGTTACTCACAGGTTTCGGTATAGTAAAACGGCACATAGGAACCAACAGTAATGCAGTTGAAGGCTGTAAAATGAAAACAGTATGCTCAAGTCAAGAAGAAAGTAAGTATAGCATGTTGTTAAGGTAAAGACTGGAGCCAGGCATGGTGGCTCACCTTTAATCTGAGCACTCTGTAGGCAGAGGCAGGAGTAACTGAATTCTATACCAGCCTCGTCTACATAGTGAGTTCCAGTACAGCCAGAGCTACATGGTGAGACCCCAGTCTCAAAATAACAAGCTACAAATAGGAAAGCACAGAAGGGGTAACTAGGGTGTGCCCATGCTGCCATGTTGGGACAGATCTCAAAGCAAGCCTCAAAGAAAAAAAGTCAGAAAAAGGCCTTCCATGATGTGCTCTCTAGATTGCATTTGAGGCACATGAATACAGGAAAGGACCTTATTCTGTACATCTTTGGTGGACACTTTTCAAGGGAAATTCTACACAGGTAGATTTCACACCTTGTCCTGAGAGCCTATTTGAAGGAGATAATATTGGAATTTTGAATATTTTTAGTGGATTATGGGAGAAGGGTGTATATATATATATTATAGTTTACAAATGACAGAAACACTAGTATTAACTACCATGACATTTAAAAAAATTTGTGTCTACCATTTTAACATTTTATAAATACATAACTTCACATGAATTTACTGATATTTACTGTTGTTGTAAATATTGAGAATTCATGCAGTACGTTTTGATCATTTCCCTCCCCATATCCCTGTCCATCCAGCTTCATACATTCTCATTCATTGCCTTCCTCCGCCTCCCACTGTCTTCCTTCCCTACTCCCTACTCTCACTTAGACAAACAAATAAATTTAACCAGTTTGTATTGGCCAACTAGTTCTGGGCATGGGTCTTGCCCTGGAGCTATCAGGTGTCATTCCATTAAAGAAAATAGACTCTTCCTTTGCTGATAACAATAAAATGCCAATAGCTCCTCAGCTAGAGGCAATACTTGTGACCCTTCCCTCCTCCCTTCTGGGGTCTAGTGTGGCCTGAGTTTGTGCAGGTCTTGTGTGTGTCATCACAGGCTGTGTGAGTGAACATAAGCACCTGTCCTGTTGAGTCTGGAAAAGTTTTCTTGAAGCCATTCACTACCACTGACTGTTAAAATCTTTCCGACCCACTGTCCACGTAGATCTTGAAGTCTTGAAGGAAAGGGTGAGACACAGATATCCCAGGCCAGGCATGGTGGTGCACACTTGTAATCTCAGCATTCAGAGAGGCAGAGGCAGGCAGATCTCTGTGAGTACAAGGCCCGCCCGGTCTACAAAGTGAATCTAGGACAGCCAAGGCTACACAGAGAAAACCCTGTCTCAAAAAAAAAAAAAAAAGCAGATATCCTATTTAGTGCTGGGAATTACAGTCTCTCATTCTTTACATGTTGACCACTTGTGGGTCTGTATGTTAATTGTCATCTATTATAAGAAGCATTTCTGATGAGGGATGATCTACAGGTATAGCAATAAGCCATTGGGAGTAGTTTTATTGCTGTTACCTATGTAGTGGAATAATAGTAGGTTTTCTCCTAAGGCCCATGACTTAACTAGCCACAGGTTCTGAACTTCATTAATGGTGTCAGGTATGGGTTCCATCTTGCAGAGCAGGCTTTAAATGCAGTCAAAAAGTGGTTGGTTTCTTTTATAACATTTGAGCCACTAATGCCAGAGAGACAAGTTGTTATTGTAACTCACAGAATTCATAGCTGAGTGAGACTGACAATTATTTTACTCCACTGATAGTGTGTGTAGTACCTTCTAACAATATGAAATCTAGCCAGTAGGGGTGAAGTTTTCAAGTCAGTGCCAGCTAGATTTCTCCATGTTCTATGACTCAAGTTTGTGGAATCTTCAGCAATCGGATCTTACCATCAATTTCTAGAGCGCAACCAATACATTGACAGTAGGCTTTAATGTTTGGGTGCAGGTCTATGAACCCCATTAACCTACAACTCAAAAAAGTAGGTGACCCATTTCCTGGTCCTGGTGGTCTTATTTGGAAGCAGATGCTGACTAGTTGGAGTATTGCTGCCCCTCCCCACCCCACAGTTTCTCTTGGCTGTCCTTGAACTCACTCAGTAGACTAGGTCTAGCACCTGGCTTGCCTCCCGAGTGCCAGAATTAAAGGCATGTACCACCACTGCCTGGCTCAAAGGCTTTTAGTATTAGCTATTCTCCTTGCTATATTCTCTTCTCTATCATGTGCTCCTAATCACTATCCAACTTAATTATTCCTGTTAGATTTTTCCCTTCTTCAAAGCTTTTATCATGAAGGGGTATTATTTTTTGTCACAGGTATTTTCTGCAGCTGATGAGATTTTTGTGGTTTTTGTCCTTTATGTGGAGGTTTATGTTTTTTGATTTACTTATATTGAACCACCCTTATTTCTCTGGGATGAAGCCAACTTAATCATGGTGCATACTTTTGATGTGTTCTTGGATTCTGTTTGCAAATATTTTGTTGAGAATCTTTGCATTCATGTTCATGAAAAATAGTTGTCTTTAATTTTCTGTTGGTGGTAGTCTTTGTCTGGTTTGTATATCAAAGTAATATTGGCTTCATAATAAGATCTTGGAAATACTCCTTCAGTTTTTGTTTTGTGTAGAATATTTGTGTTTTCTTTGAAGGTTTGGTAAAATTCCAAACTGAATCTATCTGGCCTAGGTTTGTTTTTTTTTTTTTTTTTTTTTTTTAGTTGAGATATTTTTAATTACTTCTATCTCATTAGGTGTTATGGGTCTCTTTCAATTTTTTACTTCGATAGTTTGTATACATATAGAAATTCATACATTTCTTTAAGGCTTTCAGCTTGGTGGGATATAGATTTCAAAAGCATGTACTTAAAGATTCTATGAATTTACTCAGTGTCTGTTGTAATGTCTACTTTCTCATCTCTGATATTACTTTGGATTATCTCTCTTTTGGTTAATTTGGCTAAAGGTTTGTCAGCACTGTTAATTGTTGGAAAGAACTAAATTCATCTTTTCATTGATTTTTGTTGTTCTATTTCATTAATTTCAGCTGAGTTTATTTCTTTTCTTTCTGTTTACTCTTATTGGGTGTTGTTCTTGTTTTCTAAAGCTTTCAAATATATCATTAAGTTATTAATATAAATCTCTGCAGCCCTGGCCAGGGCTTTTATGTAGGCCAGGCTAGCCTTGACCTCAGGTAATCCACTTGGTTCCTGGGAGCTATGAGTCGAGGCACATGCCACTATGCTTGTATGTTGCATAATACTGTACCTTGCATTTCACTTAAAACATTGTAGAAATTTATCATTACTTTAATGTGTGAAAAATTTCAGCAAGTATAGAAAAACTGCTTTTCACTAGAAAATGAAATCTTCCTGTTTCTAAAAGCGTTTAAAATGTTGGCTTTGTATGAGAGATCACACCCAGGGCAGTGAGCATACAAGGCGTATGCACAGCCATTGTGCTATATCCCAGCCCTCTTGATGTAAGGGCTGCATGCCGCACACCTTAATGATAACCTACCACATGTTGGTTTAGCCCACTTCATTGTGGACATTCCTCATAAGATTTGTTATTGTTAGAAATTAGTTTGTAGGTGTGTATGTGTGTGTTAGGTATATATGTTGCTTGGGGTTTGTTGGAGGGATGGGGTGCTAGGGGATCAAACCCAGGAAGGGTTTTGTACATGCAAGGCAATGAACTATATCCCCAAATCTTTTTTTGTTTGTTTGTTTTGTTTTTTCCTTCTTCAAATGCTGTTTCTGGAATTTCCTTCCTTCTTGGCCCTTCTTCTCTGATCTCTCTGCCACTTGCCAGTGCATTTGACACTCAAGCTTCAGCTCTGGCTCCTTTGCTCTTGTGTTTAAGTTCTCAGGTACCCATACTCAATCCAGTTCTTTCCTGTGTTCACTGCAGTTGCCACATCTAAAGAAACATATCCCAAAGAGAAATCCTGCAGTTTCCTTTTCATAGGCTCCTATTATTTTCAACCTTGTTAGTTTTTGAGCATCAGAGAAAGATGGAAAATGTGAAAATGGCTATTCAAAATGGTCCCTAAACATAACCTTTAAATTTCACTGTCAAAAGGACAAAAAGGAGTTTCTCTGTAGCAACTAATTGGTATCACTAGCCACCCTGCATCTTCTGCTGTGTTTTGGCTGAGGTAAATATAAGTGTCCCTTTATCACTTGTTAAAAAACAGACTTTATACTTGAGAATTTACATTTCAATGTAATATTTCAGTTTAAAGATCTCAGAGTTCTGGACTATTTGGGCTCAAAAACTGATCATGTTTGAACCTGTTGTCTATCCACAGTGTTAGGAGAGATCATAGTATCCATGTGTACTAGTAATGCTTCACTCAATATGAGACATGAATTTGTGCAAATGGAGAAGCATGGAAAGTTCTAAAGTGGAGAGAGCACCACAGTAACACCAAGGTTTCTCTTCTTTTTGCAGGTAAGGAAAATAAAGTGAAGCTGTTTCTTATGTATTCATCAGATCGTCTTGAAATTTAACTAAAAATATGACAGCTCTTTCTTCAGTGAACTGCTCTATTCAGCACCTGTTACATCAGTCAAAGCAGCCCCTAGATGTTAACTATCTGTTGTTCTTGATCATACTTGGGAAAGTTTTATTAAACATCCTCATCCTAGGAATGAAAAGGAAAGGTACCTATTGGAGTTTTATGGAGTATTTCTGCTTTTCATTGGCATTTGTTGATCTCCTACTATTGGTAAACATTTCCATTCTGTCCTACTTCAAGGACTTTGTAGTTCTGGGTATTAGGTTTACTAAATACCACATCTGTCTGCTCACAGAAATAATTTCCTTCACTTACGGCTTTTTGCATTATCCAGTCTGCTTATTGGCTTGTATAGATTACTGGTTGAATCTGTCTAGAGCCACCAGGCATTCATCTCAGAGGCAAAGGTTACTTTATTTCTTGACAGTCATTTTAACTTGGATCTCAGTCCTTGCTTATGTTCTGGGAGATCCAGCCATCTCAGCAAGCCTAAAGACACACAGGATTTATGTGCACCAGTGCCCCTCCTATGTCAGCACTCAGAGTAACTGGCTGTCACTATCTATGCTGATGGTTTTATTTGTGGCCTTTCTGATTTCATGGCCAGAAGTTGTTGCCTTGATACAGGCTATCAGGATAGCATCCTATATGAACAAGGCCATCCTCTATTTTCCCTTCCCACTGCACTCTGGTTGCACTATGATCTCCAGGAAAACACTCTTGCCCAGGCTCATCGTGTGTTTTCTTGGTACCTGGTTTCCCTTTGTAGCACTCCAGGTCCTCATCCTCTCACTTAGAGTTCAGATCCCAGCATACATAGAAATGAACATCCCCTGGTTGTACTTTGTCAATAGTTTTCTTATTGCTGCAGTTTATTGGTTTAACTGCCACAAGCTTTATTTAAGAGACAGCATGTTACCTACAGATCCTTTCATCAACTGGAAATGCTGCTTTGTTCCAGTACCTAGACTTAAGCAAGTGGAGAGGCCCATATCCATAATCATCTGTTAGTATGCTGCTGTGCTGGGAGAAGTCCAGAAGTACCCAAACCAATCTTACCAGCAGGACAAGTAACTGAAGCTCTTGTTCCCTACCTTTTATCGTTTCAGCACAGTCTGTCGGGTAGATATTAACTAGTTCTAAGGACACATTAACAGAACAATTTTTATACCTGCTCAGCAACATTGTATAAGTATTTGGTATTATTAATCTAAAAGTAAAATAAATGCATTAACATGTGGCCAGCTTGATGTTTTACTCCCAAAAAGAAAAATACTGGATGCAAAATGTTATGTAAATTTGAGATTTCACTGCCAACTTGAAGATCCGAGCTCAAATATTTTGTCAACTTTAGAGAAAAAAAGACTTAAAATGATTTTGTATAATAATAAAACATACTTTATGGGGCTTATTTTAGCTTATTTTAAATACAGCTAAAATATTTTATTACAAACATTCCTGGATAATTTCAGTTGTTCTGCCTATGAAGCTTGGAACCATGAGGTCTCTTGCCATGATACACCAATTGCATGTTCATTTATCACCATTCGCATGTCAGATCATAATCATGTTAGCAATACACACTAGAAAAAGCCTTGGGCTGTTGACATTTAGGGCTAGATAGTTCTGTCTTGTAGGGGTAACCCTACACACTGTATACATGCCAGTGACACATTCCTCAGAAGTGGCAATCAAAAATGTCTTTGCAACCTCCACAATCAAAAATCTCCCCCGAGCACAACTCCCCAACCCTACTCCCCAGGAAAAACAACCCCTGGAGTGAAGCAGTGCGAGTACTGCTGACAACCACAGGTTTGTGTGCCTTGCACTGTGTAAGCATATACATGTAGCTGCTCTGCTGTGTTAACATCCTCTTGCAGCTAGGAAAAAGCATCAAGCCAGGCATGGTGTTGCACTCCTGTAAACCCAGCATTTGGGGAGGCAGAGGCTGGCCTGGTCTACAGAGCGAGTTCCAGGAAAGCCAGGGCTACACAAAGAAACCCTGTCTCAAAAAGAAAAAAATAAATAAATAAAGAGGCATCAAAATTAAGAAGCCTACCCCAGCTCACTCAAGTGATGGGGAGGTAAGATTCAAACCCTGGCTTCAGAGTTGTGTTCTTTCCCACATTATATCATCCATCAGTCCTATTCACTGTTTCTCAAGACAGTGGCTTTTTATAATTGTTTCTTACTTAAAATGTACAGTGTCTATGAACATCTTAAGGAATTGAGGTCCAGTTTCCTTGAGCATACAGGTCTTTATGTTAGTGTCATCTACCTAGAGAGACAAATTGGCCATGCTGCTGGAAAACCAGGAATCCTCTGAGCTGCAAGCACAGGTTAAGCTTTTCTGGTCTAAAATGCTTTTGCATAAGGGATAATCAATAATATCTGAAAAATGTAAGGTCTCAGACATCCCAGATGATACCCTGTGATACAAACCTAACCTTGGCCCTTCTATGAAAAAGGGCACTAGAACAACAGAGTGGTAAAATAAACTAGGAGGCTATCTCTTCATTTATTAACCAATAGCCCAGGCTTTTTCATTTAATTTTCAATTTAAACCTCCAAATATAAAATTTAAAGCTTTAAATATAAAACCTCAGGAAATGATTGGCCAATTGAGTCATATGCTTAATTGTGTCAAATGTTGCAAGGAGACACTAGAAAGAAGGGAACTTAATCATTAGGCTGCAAGGTACAATATTTAAAATATTTAACAATTAGTTACTTAACACGTAAGAGAAAGGAATTAAAAAAATTATATTGTTCTACTTTTAAGATGCAAATAGAGATACAATTACATCCAAAGCCACCACACCTGATTTGTGTGATGTTCAGGATTGAACCAGGACTTCATGCCTGCAGACAAGCACTCTACCTACGAAAGCTCAGTAGGTATAACCCTGTGATCCAGTGAGTAGCAGTGTGTGCTTGTGCAGTGCACATGTAGGAAGCTGACCCTTTTAAAATTCACTTGTATATGTTTTCTTCTCCATGGTTTTTTGCCTTCCAAGTTCCCATAACATGAGAATCAAACATGCATATTAATGTATACTCTGTAAATTATATAGCAGGAAATTTACAGCCAGTTCAGCCTTCCATTAAGGTCTTTATTAGATTTTTTTCCCCATCTCTCAAAAGCTTAAAGAAATAATCCGATAACCAGTCAGGCTTTTATTTGTAAAGAACTGAAGTTACAACTGGTCTACAATATATTATCGTAATATAAACAACATAAATAAAAGATCCTGTAGGCCCACCACTAGTCTTCCAGCCAGACCCACTCGAAGCCATGTTACAATACTCTATGTGAAAGTGTGCAGGTAACAAAGGTGCAATCCAAGCAAGTTTAAGCAGCAGAGTATAAGGTGCTTCCATTAGCAGTTACGCTGCCAGCAAACATCTGATGCTCCATTGTTTTTCACTAAATAGACACACAAACAGGAAGTCTAAAGTTCATACACATGCGACTTAATATGAAAGTGCTTTCTCTTCTTAAAAAAATACGTCAAACGAACACTTTTTACATAGATAATGGTGTGCTCTTATAATGCAAAATTAACTTCATTTTCAGGTTATACATTGTAAAACTGTAGCTATGGGCAGCAGTCTAAGAAGTCTATGCTAAGGGTGCTAGAACTATATAATTTCCTGTGAGGAGGACTCTAATACAACGTCCAATGTAAGACACAGCTATATAACCTTAATATTTGCTTTCTCTAAGATTAAAACATGTTTTCTTCCCCCCCCTGAGGGATGCTTTTTTTCTTGATGAATCATCTTTTGAGATTTTTTTTTTTTTTTGTAACTATAGAACTTTGATTTTAGAACAATGGTAAAAACCAAAAGGAAGATTTTTTTTTTTAATATTCTTAAAGGATTTTTTTAAAAAAGGTTAATCACAACAACTTGCCCTTGTGAAACAAATTTTAAGTGGCAGAAAGGCAAAGAGTTCTAACTGAATCAAGAGGCTTTATGTCAGTCAGCATCTACCTCTGTGCATGGCTGTCTGCAACACATAACCTCATTCCCTGTACTTTCCAAGAATTTCTGAATTGTCTTTTTAATCCCCTATTGGGGGAAAAAAAAGACCGATCTTTTGAATGAGGTGATTAGCAGTCTGCTACATCAATGTAGGAAATCACACAATAAAAATTATAATCTGTGTTCTCAGCTGAATTCTGAAGGTCTAAGAATACATATGCAAGAATACATATACAACAGCCCCAGGGTATTTTACAACTTAAGTATACAGTTTGAGATACTTGAAAAGTAACCAGAATTGTGGAACAGTTTACAAAGGCCAGATTATTGGGCTATTTAGATTATTATAATAAAAAAAACCCCTCAGTTTGAAAGCATCTATTACATATTGTAATCTAACACTTTATTTGGGCATTTTCCCACTTTAAACAACTACAGCTATGATACAAAAAAGTTGTTAAAATATATTTTTATATCTTTATAATGTTAGTATCAACTGATGTTAGTATTTAAAGCAAGAGTTACAACCTGATTCACAGAATCCCAGAGTGACAAGGGAATTTATCCAATTAAAACTGATTCTTACTCCATCTCTCCTCCTCAAATACTTCCCAGGTCTACATTTCATGATGCACTGCATACCTCTGATTCTTACGTGTCTCTGAGAGTTTGCTCGCTATCCCTAGCATACAATACAATCAACACTGTAGAAAGCAGCAGCCTCTTCTCCTGGCTTCCTTTCAGATAATTCTGTTTTGGAAAACTACTCTGCTAGCAATACTGGGTAAAAATCTTTGCAACTAAAAATGCACAATGATTCCACATCAGCTTCTTGCATCTGGCCACATAGCATACACAGGAATGGTCTTGACAATGCCTGTCACAGCAATCTCACCGTTGGTCATGGTAGGTACTCTTACTGTTGTCAACGGTCAAGTAGATGGTCAACAGATGTATGGTGTGACAGTGGTGATGTGACCCCTCGGATGTTATTAAACCCTCAGTCCCCAGACAATGGGCATTAACTAGTAGGACTTACATGCTTAAGCAGCAGTGAGTCTGTGTGGGAAGACTTTACTTACTATTTTCTTACTCATATATTCCACACCACCCAGTGTTCAAATAGTTTACAAATGGTATTCACTCAAATGGTATTTACTTGTCATTCAGTCAGGCCAGTGTTAATCCCAATTATGTAGCTCAGGACTATAATTTTAAAGCTGGAGGAAGTTGTTTCTTCAAACATGATTGAAGCAAAAAAAAAAAAAAAAATCAGCATATTTAGTAGTACAGGTTTCACACTGTACATTCAAATGAGATTAAAACCCAAAAAACTGCCCAACGTGTCACACGGCTGTTCTGCCATCTGGAGTAATGCCAAGTCTTGAAGCCACAGTGTTTCCACTTCATGCAGCACGGTAATGCGGCAGGTATATTTATCTGAGACTACTGACAAAAAATAGTAATCTGCTCACTTTTTAATACTACCAAAACATTTCAACACAAGCATTATGTACAAGGACTTTAAACACTGTACATACTCAGTTTACTTGAAAACAGTCGTTTGTTCTACAGTGGATCCATGTTAGTTTCAATGATGCTCTAATCTCCACTGCTCTTTTACCACTGCCAGAGAACGGTCCACTAAGCACGGTTAACACTGATGTATTCTATTAAGCCAATAACATACTCTGTATTCATAGGTGCTATGAATATCTAAGATGACGACTGGAAATAATTAAAACAGGATAAAAGGACTTAACTACATTCCTCTTGCATTTCTACATTTCATTAAACTATGCCATGTTAGCATAATGGTGTTTGAAATTTATACTGATTTATTCAAAATTAAAATTCATTTATTATATACTTTTTTCTATAGATTCATACCCAATATCAGCAATATCACAGACAGCAGTAGGTTTATACTTGAAAAGACCTTTGCCTAAAATATAAAGTGTTAGAAGCTCATTTTGTACCTAACATTTTATTAAAATTATTATTTTTAAATAAAATAAAATGTTCACAAGCTACTGAAAGAAAATTAAATCCTCGTGGCACTTGCCAGAGAGTGTGCAAATTAGACTCTGGCTTAGGGAAGCAGGTCACATGTTACAGCAGGGGGGAAGGCCTCCTAATGTTCTTCTCAGTAATGATTGTGTTTAAATTGGTACCTCGTAACTTAAAAAAAAAAAAAAAGATTTTTCTTAGTAGAAAACTTTAAAGTAGATCAAACTTTAAAACTATATGCACAACTTGTAAGTTCTTAACATTTTGGGTAACTTTTTAAAAAGTTAATCTCATTTTCAAGATTTCTAATTGAAACAGCTTTTATTTTAACTATAAAGTATATGGCAATGCATTTTATAATCTAACAGAGAAATATCTTCTCAAAGAATTTCTTAAGCTGTTTGGTTCAATGAGTTAAAATTAAATTTTAAGAAGAAAACATATTTACTTTTCCTAATACTTATATGTACTCATCTAAGCTGCAAACCAATCTTTGAGATGAAATAAAATATTCTAAATGGACTGGTAAATTATTAGTATTGATGACTTTGAGTTAAAACAGTTCATGTCATGAGTCATTCTGTTTTGTACCAAGAAAACAGTCAGGCTTGTGCTTACTGGAATCTGCCAGTAGGAGAAACCTCTGGCTACATCACCAGTGCTCAGACTGAGACAACAAACAGTGCCTGACAGTGCCTGTCCTTGTGAGCGGTGGCAAGACTGAGTCAACTGTGGAATCTGACTGTGGAAACTCCTCTATCCTGGCCACTCAATCATAACGAACTTCCAAATTTTGACAATACTGTCGCTGTCACTGGTTATCTTCAGAAATCCAGGATCAGTCACTTAGGTACTAGTGGGTACTATTAATATCAATGCTTCTCGGGGCAGGGGCAGGGGCAGGTGATAAACTAATTTGATTACTGGCAAATCTTGACATTTAAAACCATGGGGGCTAGATTTGACATTATGGGACAGACCTTAATTCCAGTACTTGAGAAGGTCAGAGGACCACAACTCCAGGTTAGTCTAGGCAAACATGCAAGAAACAGTGTGTAAGCTCAGCAGTGGAGTATGAAGCCCTGACTCAGTCCCTAGTACCAGCAAACAGAACACCTAACATGCCATGTCCAGTCCTCTGCCACCATGGAGTATTTTAAGCTACTAATGACCATCACACTGTCTTTATCTAGCTAGCAGGGTCATCTTCCTAGCTGTCTCTTCCTCTACTGTTCCCTCTACCTGCCTCCCCTCCAAAAAAATCTTTAGGGCACAGCTAGTCACAGAGTGAATGTATGGTGCACAAGAAACCTAACTAAAAATGATTTGCATATATATGGACAAGGCTTTCATTGAAATACAACTGGTAAAGTTATCAAGGTGCCACACCATTACAAAATCCTGAAGATCTCCAAGCCAGGATACTATCCAACCCCAAGCAAAGAACTAAGAACGTTTCTGTATAGTTTACTTGAGGTAGGGTTGGGGCTAGATGGGGCTCTCTGAAGGAAATAAGTAGAAGCCATTCCATGCCAGCTAACAGTACCAGTTGCCAGCAAGTATTGCTGGCATTCACAAAGTGTTCAAAGCTCAACATTTGGCTGAAAACATGTTTGAAATGCTGTAACAGTATTACCAGTCAGAGATTTCATACACAGGACATAGCTGCTGAGACACAAGCTTGTGAGAAACTGGGTCCTATGAAAGACTTCAATCTAAGATTTGTATTTGTAAATAGATATGTTACTAAATTTTTCACTTAAAATATGAAGACTGAACAATTATTCAAAGGCATGGCAACGAACGATAACAGTCTCACTTGCTAGTCCTCCAAAACAAGAAACAAAGAGGAAAGCAGCAGGATTCCTAAATCACAAACAAACAAAAAACCTTCTATTTACTTAGGTAAAGCATGAATTTTAACTTGAAAAGTGCAGAAATTTGTTCAGTTGTTGCAGTGATAAAACGAACAAGTGGGCAGTCCCATTTTCCTCTGCCATTCTCTAGCTTGTTTACTAACATTCCTTTCCTCTTGTTCCAGCATCTCTACTTCCATGTGACAGTCCTTTAACCCAGTCTTCATAGTTCCACGACAAAGAACTCCACAGCAAAGTGAAAGTGAATGTAACCAGTTACATTCCACTGACGTGGCAGATTTGGAGATAGCATTCCCATGCTGTCTGACTTATAATGCGGCTGTGTCGCTGTGCCTTACACATGTCCACACAAAGCTTATAAGTACTGTCATATAAAGTAATTTTTAGAAGCCAGCTGTCTATGTTCCTAAGAACACAGAACTTAAAACAAATAAAATGTGACAAGTATGTCCCACAGTGGATAAAGGGTTTCAAGACTGGAAATGCAAACTTGGGTAGCAGAAATAGGATGAATCATGGTTCCTTTCTGCTTGTCATTTTTTTCCTCCAAGAAAGTTCTTAAAGGGCTTAGTAATATGAAAGGAAATGAAAATAGCATTCTTCCTGTCCATGTCATACTAAACAGCCTAATGCTCAGGAGACAGGGAAACATGGTGTGTCCCCATTTAATTGAAGCTTTCCAATTCGGGTGATTAAAATTAGAAATACCTGCAGCAATGGGAGAACTACCAAATGAGCCACTTCCTAATAAATCAACCCACTTGTATAAAAGTGTATTTTCTAGTTAAATTTAAGTGCAGACAACAGAAGATCTAGACTACTTCTAAGATTAAGGACAAGAAGGCATTCTCCAATAGAAACCCTTCTTGTAAACTGCTTAGGGATGCTTAAAGGCAGGGCTAGGCACAGGGGTGTCTCATAAGCACACCATGGACTGATTTTAGTAGAAGTGCAGAGTTAACACCTTAAAGGCTATAAGTATTAATAGGAGGGAAAAGCATTATTGCTGGAGGCCTACACTAGACAATCAATCTTATATTAACTGTGGATTACCACAATACAGTTTTAATTCCAGAGGAAATCTGCCTGTGTGCCTCCTCCATTATGGCAGGCAATCTCTTAGTGCTGCTTAGCCTATGTTAATGAGGGGAAAGTCTATGACAACTCTGCCATAATGACTCAGTACTAATAAATGAAGCTGACAGTAGAGCACCTACCTTCCTTGAAATGTTAATAACAATGATGCAAAGAAATATGTAATGTAGACTATACTGCTGTAGGTCTGAAACAGGAGTCTCACGCTACTTCCACATTCTGAGTCTACACAGGACTACCAGTGAACACCTCTTAAAACACCACCAAACATCCCACAAAGTGTACATTCAAACAAGAGGCATCTAAAGCTTAAAAAAATTATCTGCTATATTTTTGTATAAAAATAACCAACATTTCTAATGTACACAAAGCCAAAAGATAAATATCTGTGATATCCTTGTGACATCTCAGTCTTCTACTAGCTCAACATGATCTCTGAAAAGAGCAATAGAAATGACTGCACTCAGACTCTTGCTGTCTCTTACATCTGTGGCAAAGGATTTGTACATGCTCCTTCAGCTGTTCAGATTTTTCAAACATGTAGTAAAGATAGAGAAAGCAAACACAATCAGCAAATTTTTTGATGCCCAGTACCATAAGGCTCTCAGAGCATCCACAGAAAATTTGTCTCAATGCCCTAACAGAAAACTGTTGAATGAAAACTTTTGATTAAGAGAAATCACTTTAAATACTTTGTGGGAAAATCCAAAGACTTAGTAAGGGAGAAAGAGATGTTCATTCTAGCCAGAGTCAGCAGGGTTGCTTGGAGCATTTGGGAAGGGAATCACATCTCCACTGCCAACTCTTCTGCTGGAAGAGGCTCATAGGCACGAATGCATCTGACACCTTCACCAGTGCAGAGGAAGAGCCAGGAAGAGGTGAGTATGGCCAGTGCCACATCAGAGCAATATGATTTCTAAGTTAGCCTAATTGTATAGGCTAATTTTATGGATGGCCTCTTTTTAGTATACAGTAAAACTAAAAATTACTTCTGCAGAACATTAGTGCCATCTGAATAATACTTCACTGTCCACGTACTCCTCATCACAGCCCATCCTTCACGTATGTCTCTGCAGGTGAAAAAGAGCAGCATGTAGCTCTTTGCTCAGCAAGGCCCCTCAACCTTAGCACCACTGGCTTGTGTAAAACATCATTGTTGACAGAGGGAAGTCCTGTGCACTGTAGGACATTCAGCAACATCTCTGGCTGGCTGTCACCACTTCCTCGATTCCTGTAACAACTCTCCTCAAAACCTCAACCCCAAGTTGTGGCAACCAAAATGTGTCTAGATAATTGCCATTGTCCCCTGGAGGACAAAGAGGGACCTCCACTGAAAACTATTGCTCTTAATGTACAAAGTCAGGAGGAAAACTGTCAGTAATGCCAATCTGGGTGAAATCTAGAACAGAGATACTTGTGACCTCCATAAATACTGCTTATGCTAGAACATAATCCTTTTTCACAACCAAAGCATTTGTCTGAAAGATCTGTTGTTTTTAAACATACTGGTATTTCATTGCATTCAATTCTGTCAATGGGCTCCTAAATCACCCTATATCTCTACAACAACCTTTAGAAAACTAACAGGGTAAAAAAAGATATAAGAAAACGGATTTAAAGGAAGGGGGAGTGTAAATCAATTATTTTTAAAAGGATTCTTTTATATTAATGGTAAACATTACCTTTAAAAAATTATCTAGTATAACATGTTTCTTTGAAAAATATGGGCCTCTGTAACAAGTCTTTCAGTGTGGTAAAATTAACTTCACCAATGTTGGCTAATTATGAAAATGTATGATGACCTAGGGTATCTGAAGAGAAATGCCAGTACTAGATGTGGTGGTCCCAATGTGCTTGGCCTTCCAGCATCAGCCTAGTATTCTCAGCCAGATGAGGCTTTACCTTTACCTATTAGGAGGAATAAAACTGATGTCACACCAAAGCCTCAGTTCCTGTTACGAATCTTTCAGAGAGTTGATGCGTGCACAGATCTTCAGGGCTGGGCCCAGCTTGATGTTCATTGCACTCATGAGATGGTCTTCTTTTAGCAAGAGCAGGGCCTGTCCATCAATCTCTTGTGCCCTGAATTCATCTGCAACATCCTGGCAGCCTAGAATTCCATGAGAGAAAGGTTAGAATTATACACAATTAGATGGAGTCTTCACTGTTCTGCTGTCAGTAGGTCTGAGAGTTTACAACAGAGGCTGATAAACCAAAATCCTGGTAAGCATGGCGTTCACCCCTGAAGAAGTCAAAACCCAAGTTTACTTGGAAGTCTCACTCTAAAAAATTACACAAATAGCAAGAGGTAAGAGGGATCAGTAGGGCTGGAGAGATGGCTCAGCAGTTAAGGGTACTTGCTGTTCTTCCAAAGTTCCTGAGTTCAATTCCCAGCAACCACACGGTGGCTCACAACCATCTATAATGAGATCTGGTGTCGTCTTCTTGCCTGCAAATGCAGGCAAAATACTGTATAAATAATAACTCTTAAAAAAAAAAAGGATCAGTCAACATAATGCATTTCCCATGCAAAAGGTACTCATCTTTACATAACGACATCACATACAGATAGAGGAATAAAATGTTTTGCTATAAATAATAATCTGGAAATATTTTCTCAAGTGTTAGATTAAACTTTCATTATTACCCATACTTTCTCTGAATTTACACATTCAATGTGCAAATGTCTGTATGTCTACAATATGTTTATTGTTGCCTCAGAACAGAACAAATCCCCCAGGATTGTATTAACATGCTACAATGCTGCTGACATACACCAGGCTGCTCAGCTTACAACAATAACTTCAAAGCTTAACATCACTAGACTCATTTCTACTTTTCATCTCTGTTTTGTAACAGTCTATGTAGCCCAGGCTGGTCTTGACCTTATTATCCTGTTTTCCCAATGCAAGCTGGGATTACAGGAAAGTTCCATAACCTTTTTGTTAGTGGTGCTGGGAATGGAACCCAGAGCCCTAGAGATGGCAGGCAAACACTTTTCACCTTTACGCCTAAGAAAACAAGTTGTCATTGAAATTATGAAGCTACAGGGTAACCACCTACCAAGTAAACAGTGCATTAGCTCTCAGCTTAAAGCATGCTCTTGCTATCTGAATCTTGACTGTTCTACTGTCTACCAAAATACTTGTACAACCACCTGTTACAGTAAAGAAACCTCTAGGTTATCAACTATGGAGACCAAAGAAGGGAGAATGCAAGAACATGAAAGTTTCCTTACAAATATAAGTTATTTTAGGAACAAGATTTAACAGTTTTAAAGCCTCTTCTATATTCAAATCAGTATTCCAAGGAAAGAGATGATGAGAAATAGAAATGGTTAACTTGCACCTCAGAATACAACAGTTTTGCCAGGATAGTTCTTTCCATTGTAAAGTTATCCTCTAGCTTGTATTAAGGTAACAAGGCCCACTATAAACCCCGGAGGACCCCCGAAGCACTACAGAGCAGCACACATACATTTACATAAGGACAAGTAAGGAAATGATAAGCTGAGCAAACATAATCCACTATGGAGAGCTATCTGTGGCAGTAACATTCTTCGTTTGTGTGTCACGAGCGGGGCCAACATTTTCCTCAGTGTCCCTCAATGACCTTGTTATTTTTTTTCTTTACTGCTTCTTATACAGCAGCCAGCTTTTCAGTTTCTCTATGTTGGTAATTTCTCAGACTTTCAAAATTTTATATTTCAAAATATTGTATAAAATTTACATGGCTTTGCCCATGTACCACACATAAGAAACCATATAGATGAAACAGGGTTACTCACCATAGAAAAGCCCTTTTTCTTTTCCCAGAGGTAGCTCTCAACAAAACTGACTAATCTTGCATCTAGTTGTGACTTCATCCTTCTTTTATGGAAGAACTAACGTTCTTCTCTCCAGTCTTATTTATAAGAACCCAGGAAAGGAAAGAAGAGAGAGAAAGAAAGGATAGGACTTACTTAGATTCAGAAATCAGGAGTAGTGAGTAGTGAGGACCACAAGAGCTACATTTGGGGATAGAAGTAAGGTGCTCCCTTAAGGAAATACCCAGCATGCTCTCATTCCTCCTGACTGAGATTCCTTTCCAGATGTAGACAGCAAAAGCATTGGCAAAATATTTCTCAAGTGTATTGGGAAACAGCATGATTAAATAATACACATTATCGTCATATTTTTAGATCCCAATTTTCTCAAGCCAACCACAAAAAGTATTGTTACATTAGGACAGAAATGAGAAAATAAGGTAACTTATAGAAAAGGAAAGGACAATCAGTTATACATCCAGAAACTTACTGGGAAAAAAAATCAAGAATTTTTTTGTTTTTGTTTTTAAATATTCAAGATACTCTGAACAAACTTCTGTGAGTTACTAACATCCTGACTGACCGCAGCATCCACTAGGACTGCCTCAAGCCAACCACTGAATGCAAAGCACACAGTGAAGCAGCCAGGCAGCTTGGCTGGCTCCACTCACCCTGACCGAGCGCACACTCAGTAAGGCACTGATCTTTGCCACATCCTATCTGAACTTTCCAGTGTCCACAATCACTTCTCCCACCTTGATATCCAAATCAAAACATCCTATGTACAAATTGACCTCAAGTGCCACACACTACTGCAGAACATACATGTTCCCAAAGCCAGTTAACAGGTGAACTTTAAAGAAATAACTTCTACTCTGCATTCCCACAGAGAACGCAAATTTATGGATTCACAGATCAATATAGAATAAGCGTTCTAAAAGGGCCGTTCACTAACACAAAGAGGATAACCTGCAATTAGTTGAAACCAGAAGTGTTCTGAAAACCTTTGAATGCGCACAAGGTTGTGTTACTTTTCACTCTGGGAACAGCTCTGAGATGTAGTTTGCTACTTGGAAGCTTTAAACACAGGGTGTTTAATAACATGATGCACAACTAAGAGAAACCCAAGAGTGGATCCAGGTGCCTTGATGTGGAAAGAACATGTAAGAGATCACAAAGGGGTTAAACTTGTTCCTCCTAAGAAAAGCTTGCAAAAGACTGCTCAGGAGAAAGCAGCAGCCCTGAAGGAGTTCAGTAAGTTACTTATAAATGCCAGAGAGGCAGGAAGACTGATCAACACATGTTTTTTGGTGTAGCAGAGCATTACTCTGAGGAAAACTTTTAGAAAGGCAATAACTGATTGCACGAATAGATTTGGTCTGTCAGAAATACTCCTATGTCCTCAGCAGTAAATAAATAGAACCAATCAGCTCCCTTTTTATTGACGTGATGTTCTTAACTGCAGATGAACTCAGTAAGCCAAAGATGTTCAGGTTTTGGTGTAGCTGCTGAACTCAAAGGAAAGAAGAGCAAGACAAAGTCTCCATCAGACCGTTCTGACCTGCTGAAGCAGCCCAAAGCAGGCATAATCCAGTCAGAACCCAGACTCACAAACACACTGCAAGCCCCTTTGTAGTCTATGTCTACATGTCTACAGACTACAGAGGAGAGAAAGTGCCCAACCCCGGCTGATCAGTTTGCACTCCGGTGTTAATCTCGACAGCTGTGCTGGTCTGAAACTAAAATCTGGTTCTGTTTCCTTAAATATTAAAACAATTATCAGTGAAGGTTCACTACGCCCACCGCCGCTGAGACCAAGTTTAAAGCAGAGACTATACATGTGAGCCCACTATTAATATACATCTTTTCTTACATAGGCGCTTACAAGTTTACATGAAATACTTCTTTAAGCAATTTCTTCTTCCTATAAGCAGGAAAATACCTTGTTTTGTTAAAAAGTTAGCATTTAGAAAAGCCATGATACAATAATAAAATTTCAGAGTTCAGGAAGTGAGCTAAAATTTTAGGACAGCAGTTTTAATATTTCTAAATTTATTTCCTTCAACTGTGTTTGTATGTCACCTCCATAGGAAGACAGCAACACCTCGATAATTAGTTCAATTTAAAAGTGAGATGTGTTCTTCTACATAGCTTAAAGAGAATGATATAACTCACAATGAGACCAGAAAGGAACATATTTTTTTAAATCTCACTTTCTAGAGCAGTGTTTTACAAATTTAAAAGATACACACTGTCCTAATATTCATTTACTGTGGATCTCACTACATTTAGCTGCCAACCCCTTGGGGCAACATAGATGCAAAGGCTGTTGCTTAAAGAAAAAGGAAGCTGATGCTGGTGATTAAAGTACCAAAAAGAGAGACCAGGCAAGCATGAGGTTACTCTCAGCATTAGAATGAATGTAGCTTTTTATAAAGAAGCTAAAATTGTACCCTATTCTACAGAATTTATTAGCTTTCAAAAATATACACACACAAAAATAGGGTCTTCCTTGTTTCAGCTTCAAAAAGAGTTAGCTGAGGAAGCAAAGAGGAAATAAGACAGAAAAATAGAAAAGGAGAAAGGAAGATGTGTCAATTCACGCTCCTGACCTCCCGAGAGAATCAGACTGGAGAACACAGCAGCTTACCATCCTGTTAGCAGGACTAGTCAGTTTGTATTAATTTTAGGAGTATGAAAGAATACACAACATGCTAAGGAAATAAGAAAGAGGATGCAAACACCATTTAATTTACACACACAGAGATTCTCTAGCCTTTAATGTCAAAGGTATAGATAGATTTAACATTTTCTTGTGAAGGCACAAGAAAACATCCAGGCCACTGTCTGAGTTACATACCAGGCAAAGAATGGATGAAGGCCCAGACATCATCAACCGTCCAAATAGAGGGCTCACTCTGTGCAACGGGAAGCAAGTCACTGTTCTCAGGCATTTTCCTGATTCTCACATCGCGAAGTTCACGTTCTCTTTCCCGCTCACTCTGCCTGCGCAGACGAGTTGTCATAGCAGAGGGCACAGAATCTTCCTGAGAGGCCACGTCTTCTTCTGCAGATGGATAAGTAATTGGAAGCTGGAAAATGCAGTACAAGTAAAATACAGCATTGCACTTTCCTTGCATTTCTGAAAAGGACATTGTACATTGAAGCAAGGTTTCTACAGACCTGCCTAAGGAGATGCTCTCTTGCTGCCCCTTCAGGGCCACTTGGACGACGGCCCCGGTGCCCAAGACTCTGATTATCAGGCTTACGATTCCAACGACTAAGTCCAAATTTTTTAGAACAGCTAACATTGTACCTAAGAAATTCAAAAGAGAAAAATTAAGCAACATATGGGAAAGCCCATTTAAAATTTAACTTTGAAGTACAGCTGTGACACAGTAAGTCCTAGACAATTATTAAGGACTGTAATACCTTACAAAGTACATTTACTGAATAGATCTATTTATGCTACAGGTCAAATATGGCCCCTGATTATACCATAAAATACCCATCAACAAAATACTAGATACCTATAACAAGGTAATAGTATTTTCTCCTGATTATAGAAGAATAATGAGAAACTTGCAAAATGTAAAAGATAATTTGCAAAGCATCAAGAAAATTCATGGTTCCAGAAGAAATGTTTTGTAATAAATATTTCCAATGCTTATTTAAACAATTAAACAAACAATAAATTAAACAATTTTTAACAATATTTATTTAAACAATAAATTAAAAAATTTTTCAAGTAATATGTTTAAAAAACAGATATATATCTGTTTTTTTCTTATGTTTTTAGTGTATGTGGAAAGGAATGTGCCAATATGTATTGCAGTACAATAGCACATATGTGTGCAGATGCATGTGCACACGTGGAGGCCAGGGTTTGGTTCTTAGCACCCAGTGGAGTGCTCACAACGGCCTGACCCCCAAGTTCTAGGGGATCCAATGCCCTCTCTTCTGGCTTCCATATCAGGCACATATACGGTACACACATATTCTAAAAATCAAAATACACGCATCAGTTTTGTTATTGATAACTATCTGTGGGCTCAGCCATATTTTGATTTCTATTTAACATAACAGGTGACAAAGCTTACCACTGAGGAAAGGAGAGAACTAGTTCTGTGCCTGGTAGTCAGTCCTTATATAGTTAGCTCTCCCAGACTGACCACTAAGCAGCCACATAAACAGCAGCAGTGCCTCCCAGACCTGACACAGCCTCTCTCTCTTGTTCTCTCAGCCATACTGCACTTGCTAGGCCCCACCTCCCCCACCCCGATGTCTCAAGAGGCTCATCTGAAGTATAGTATATGTCATGTCAGTCACTGTCTCTGGGAGAAGGGTAATGACAGGTAGTGTCCTGATACACTTCTAAATAGTCAAGAGGTTTAAAATATCCTGAAAGACCATTTCCCAAATTTCCAAGTGTTTTTAACCAGCATTAGAAAGCCACAGTTCTTTCAATGTGTTTAATGTAAACTGAAATTCAAGTTAAAACATAAATCCAACATAATCTTATTACAGATCTGCCCCTACAGATTACTCAAATGAAAAACATTTGAGTAATGGATGGAAACAATGAGCTCACTTTTGGAAGAAACATTTCTGTTATGCTCATTAAAGGTAAGTTCAACCAATTGTAGCTCTGCGGCAACTATTCAAAATACGTTCAAGCAAGAAATTCACTGGCTTCTTAAGAGAATATAAACTTTAAAATAATCAACCTAAACATACCCAAGTCTTCTGAAAGAGCATTAGGTATACATATATATAATATAGGAGTGCTCTGTCTGCATGTACACCTGTATGCCAGAAGAGGGCATCAGACCCCTTTATAGATGGTCGTGAACAGCCATGTGGTTGCTGAGAATTGAACTCAGGATGTCTCCAAGAGCAGCTAGTGTTCTTAACCACTGAGCCATCTCACCAGTCCACATCAGGCATACTTAATGGCTAAACCATCACTCCAGCCCCTGTATTAATCTTTATAAACTAGTATTCTACCTGGACATGGTGATACATGGCTTTGATCCCAGCACTTGGGAGTCAGAGACAGGAGGATCACAGAATGTTGGGAGACCAGCCTGGTCCACATAGTAAAACCAGGCTGGCCAGGGCTATATAGCAAGACCTTATATAAAAATAAATTAATTACTAATTAATTTTGAAAGTTAACTAGTAATTTTTTTAAACACAAGACCAATGTTTTGTCACATAGTAGTCATGCTACAGAAGATTCTCCAAAGCATATCCTCGCACCAGATGCCTGCTGCTGCATTAGAGTATAATATGAAACTGCATTATTAGTACATACTTCACACAGCAAATTATAGTACGTAGACACTGGAGTAAGTTGCTGCAGATGGCCCCTAACCTTCCCTGTGTTATCAGACCTGACTCTTACCTATGCTCCACTGTAACCCTGTCTAGATTTTTTTTTTTTTTTTTCAGAAATTATTGTTTCTTCCTAAGTAAATCCCAAAACACCAACATACCTTTTGGCACATGACATAGTACAGAATCGTTTTGACCGTAAGAATTCATTTGGATATCCCATTTTTCCACAGAATTCACACTTGAGCAACTCACTATCCATCTCTTCTAATGTCTCTAAAAAAAGAAACAGCCAAAAATTTGAGTGTGTCAAATTTTCTTTCAGCCTTTAATTCTAGTTAGGAAACATGTCAAAACAATCTTTCTCCATCATTTTTGGATCCAGAACTATCCTGGCTAGGCTCCTACTAGTTCCTTGTTTCTACATAAAAATTATGGGGTTTTCCCTGTACAATAAGTACATTTATACAAATAAGTATGAGCTAGTTTTGCTAAGAGTCCAGCATGTCTAAAATATACAAATAACAGTTTATTACTTATAAACACTGAGAAATGAAGGTCAGTGCCATACACCTACCACCATCTAGAAGAGACATTTTTGGAGCATGAATTTGGTACAGTATGCTGTGAAGACTTACGGCAGGGAAACCTTTAAATTCCTAATGAAGAGGAGAATGGCTCAAAATGGAGAAAATTATGTATGTTTGATTTTAGTGGGACATGTAAAATACTCAACTAAGATACCTGCAGTATATGATCAATTTTATAAAGATATGTATAATCAATTTATAAAACAGTTCCTCTTAGTATTAAATAAAATTCTGCTTTTAAACCTCAGTCTCATAAGGTCCAACTACTGGTGTGTTTTCTAGGCTACTCACTACTAAGAAAGAATATAACCACAACCCAACTCTCTCCTTCACTTTTTTTTTCTTTCTTTCTTTTTTAAGATTTATGTATTATGTATACAGTGTTCTGCTTGCAAACCAAAAGAGGGCACTAGATCTCATTAGATGGTTACAAGCTACCATGTGGTTGCTGGGAATTGAACTCAAGACCTCTAGAAGAACAGCCAGTATTCTTAACTTCTAAGCCATGTCTCCAGCCCTCTATTTTTCACTCTTACCTCTTGCTTCAGGCAAAGCACCTAAAGGAAACAGCTCAGTCTGCATGACCTTTCCCAAAGAACGAAAGTAATGATGAACTGGATGCCTGTTCCATTTCACAGTTTCCTAAGAACTAAAAGTACGGACAGATTGCTCAGTAGTTGAGAGCCCTGTCTGCTCTTCCAGAGGACCATGATTCAACTCCTAAATGACAGCTCACAACCATCTGTCATACCAGTTCCAAAATATCTAACACCGTCTTCTGCCTTTGAGATCACCAAACACCAAGAAGTGCTGGCAAAATACACACTTGAAAACAACAAATAAAATATAAAGAACTCAAAGTACTAAACAAAAGTACCCAAATATTTCAATGAAACCTAAAATCTACCATATTATGCCAAGGCACATAAAAAATAAAATAAAAAGTACTGGACTAACTAAGCTTTTAGCAGTGAGCTCCACATGTACTTTTTCTGTTTGTGCAAAGGCCTGTTAAGATGAAGGTGGGTTAAGTAGATATGAATGGTACATACTCAGTAAAAGTATGAAGACAAAAATTCTAAAGTATGCATGGATGGCATATACCACTAAGTTCTAAGTTACTGGAGAAGAGGAAAGAACATATTAGATCAAGTGACTGAGTAACAACTATTGAAAAACACTAAGTTGGCTCTGTTGTTCTCTGTGTGGAGTTCCGGTCCCCTCCAGGTCTTTCTATCTCCCCCTTCTTCCATAAGATTCCCTGCACTCTACCCAAAGTTTGGCTATGAGTCTCAGCATCTGCTTCAATACCCTGCTGGGTGGAGTCTTTCAGAGGTCCTCTGTGGAAGGCTCCTGTCCTGTTTTCTGTCATATTAGATGTCTATCCTGTTTGCCCTTCTGAATAAGGATTAAGCTTCTTCTCTAGGGTCCTCCTTGTTGTTTAGCTTCTTTAGGACTATAGATTTTAGTATGTTTATCCTATATTATAAGGCTAATATCCACTTATAAGTGAGTATATACCATGTGTGTCTTTCTGCTTCTACTCACTCTGTAGCCTGTAGGGGCCAACAGAGACTTATACACCAAACAAGGACCATGCAAGAAGAGGACCTAAAGCCTCTGCTCAGATGTAGCTGACAGGAAGCTCAGTCTTCATGTGGGTTCCCTAGTAAGGTGAGCAGGGGCTGACATGGACTCTTGTTGCCTGCTCAGGAGAGGAAGAAGATGCAGGCAGTCCTGATGATACTTAATAGGCTGGGGTCAAATGGTAGGAGAGAAGGGCTCCCCATTTCTGAGAAAGAAGGAAGGGGAATAGTGGGGAACGGAGTGTGTTATAGTACGCTTTGATATATCTTTTGGTAAAGCGGCTGTTAATCCTAAATTAATGCCCTAATCACCACACAGACACTGGGATTTATTTAATTAACCTAGAACACAATGCTGGGCAAGAGTTGTTCCATCCTAAATCTTCAAGCCCTCATAGTTTCCTAACATTTAGATTTCCCACATTATACTTGCTTTTAGTGAAATATTAGGTCCAATTCATCTCTCCACGTCATTCCAAGATCCCTGCTCCTGCCTCTGTTCTCCCAGCTTTCGTCTTCTCTCCTCCTCTCCCACCTTCCTGTCCTCTGGCTCCTCCCTCTCTTCCTGCTTCCTTTCCCTTGCTCAACATTGTGGCTGGTTGCTTTATTTTGGCATGTTTACACAAAGTTGAGACAAGGTGATGCTTAGAATAAGTATCACAATGCAGCCTCCGGATTGAAACCAGAGAGTGGGTGAGAGAAATCAGCATTTGAATGAACAAGAGTAAAGTGTATACATTCCAAAAGAACATTATACCAACAAGAGTGGGAGGGTGGGACCAGGGAGGGGGCTACAATTGGGATATAAAGTGAATAAATTATAAAAAAAAAAAAATGAAAAAAAGAAAAACACTGTGAGTAATAGCTGGCCCTGGTAGGGCTCCAAGTATATTATCTTTACTAATAAAATCACAAGCCAGTAAGTGGCCATGCTGGTTTGTGTTTTGTATGTGGTACAAACTTAGGGTTTCTCATGTCCTAGGCAAATGCTCTACATCTTCAGCCCATGATGGCCATTTAAAGAAAACTTTCTACCTTGGCATGTTTGCAGGTATGTATACTCAACAACCATGGTATGTATGCAAAGGTCATTGATTTAGTTACAATGTGGATACAATCGTCTCAAAGTAAAATAAAAATTGCCTCTTTCACAAGGTCCCAGCTGTGGAGTTATTGCCAGCAGAGAGTTCCTGGGGAAGGAGAGTCATTTCTCCTCAGGTAGGTGGTATCTGGTAGGATGCCATTCTCCAATGGACAGCCCAAACCCACGCACACACTGGTAGCACTAATTGAACTCAGTGGGAAAAAACAAACAAAAACAAAAATGCACAAAGTTGAGAGAAAGAAATGATGGGGAAGCTGTCTGGAAAAGCTGAAAGCGACAGCACAGAGTGCATTTAATCAAAATGCATTACATACATGTATGAAATTCTCAAACAAATTTAAATGTAGTTTCAAAAAAAAAAAAAAAACAGAAAGAAAAGAAAAATTGTCCCTTCCAAAAACCTAGAGACAGCTTCAACAAAGTTGTGAGCCAGTCCTAACTTTCGCCTACATCCTTGGAATTGGATGTTCTTACTCCAGGAGTATCATTTGTACCTAAACTGATTTTGGAAAGCCTAGGCCAGAGACAGAACTCACTCAGTCACAACTACCAAGAGCCATTCTGCGAGCTGCTCAAAGCTTTGCTTCAGAGACTTTAAACTTATTAACACAGCTGTGTATATACCTGATAAATATCACTGTTGCTCTTGAGAAAGGGAAGTAGTCAAACAAATCCTGGTTAAGAACAGCATACCCATAAAGTAGAACACCATTTTATTCTGCATAGAGAAGTTAACATGTGGAAATGTCTATTCTAGTCTGGGCTGGTGGTGCAGGCTTTTAACCCCAGCTACTTGGGAAGCTGAGGCAGGAGGATATCAAGTCAAGACCTACCTGAGCAATTTCATGATACCTTATCTCAAATAAAAATACAAAAAGACTAGGATATAACTAAGTTGTTGGTTACTTGCCTAGCACATGTAAGTTCCAGGTTTAAACCCCAATACTGGTAGAGAATAATTCCTATCCTAATGTGTGGCTAGATTTTTAACATTTTGAATAAAATCATGGAAAGCCAAATAAATTTAGGATAAACCCCTCTTGCTTTAGCTAACAAGGGGCTTCTATCTACAGACACCTGGTCATTCTTCACTCTCTCTCAGAGACAAATCTTAGGAGCATGGCTACCCAGGGTAAAAACTTTCTGCCTAGGTGTAACTGACTTCTGACCCCTGCGATATGTCAGTAGAAATGCTGGCAAATGCAAATAACACCTTCTCCCATCTCCACAATGTGACCATCGCTGTAAGGATGGGCCGCACTGGATGTAAGATGACACTGACAGAAAGCACAGAGCTAGGGTGCCCACCATCACCAGGACTTGTGGACTGTGCCAGAGAAATCAAATCTCCTATCTTACTTATTGAAAAGTATACTGAATCTCTAAATGTGGCCAAACCTGCATAACACATGCAAACCCCCAGTTTCTTTGGGTAAGGCATTGTTTTGTAATTTTCCTACAGACTTAAACTCACAAGAGGATCAGCAGCAAAGAGGGGAAATTATTTGGAAACCATGATCAATGGAAGATAATATGCTAATTTTTTAAATCACAAGCCATTGTTGGGAACTTCTGATTCCAGAACCAGTCCAAATAAAACAAGAGTTGATCCTTGTGCTGGTTAGTTCTTGTCAGCAAGACACAAAATTGAGGGGTGGAGCTACCCAAGCCCTCTGAAACCTAGAAGATCTTAAGTAAGTCCCAGGCATCAGACACTGAGCTATTAACACTGTTGGAGTTTGGTTTTGATTTGATCTGACTATTACTATGCCCTGGTTCTTTCTTTTTAGAATAAGAAAGAATATAACTCACTTTAAATTTTATTGGCACCCTCAGTTGAGACTTTGGATTTTTAAAGTGTTGAAAAGTTTAAAGATGTAAGAGTTTAAAGACTATGTTTTAGATTGTGATATTAACACAGGATCTTGGGAATGAACAAAAAAGAAAAGGTTACAGTTTAGTAAGTGTTTGTGTGAAGTTACGAAGGGGTCAACTGTACTGTTTTTTTGTTGTTGTTGTTTGTTTGTTTGTTTTGTCAACTTGACAGAAACTATAGTCATTTGGGAAGAAGAAACTCAAAGTATTGCCTCCATCAAATTGGCCTGTGGACATGTCTGTGGGGTGGTTTTTAAATTAAAGATGGAAAAGAAAGGGCCCAGGACGGGGCAGCGCCACCCCTGGTCCTGGGTTCTCTACAAGAAAGCAGGCTGAGCAAGCCATGTGAGAGCAAGTCAGTAAGCTGTGTTCCTTCATGGCCTCTGCTTTAATTCCCGCCTCCAGGTTTCTTCCTTGAGTTCCCAGTTTGGAATTTCCCTTGATGGTGGACTGATAACCTGTAAGGCAAATAAACCTTCCCTTGCCAAGCTGGTTTTGGTCAGTGTTTTATCACAGTAATTGAGAAGGAAATTTAGATAATCCTTTAAAAAGGTATTTATACATACCTTGAATTTTAAAAGCTTGCCTATCTTAAAAATGGATGTTTTTATACTAAAATTATATAAAAAAATAAAAGCCACTAAGAAATAACTTCACCATTTTACTTCCTTTGTGCATACCCTTCATATGCCAGCATACTAACAATGCTATATATTGTCCATTATATTTATAAACCACAAGTATCATGAAATATATAATAAAACTTCCCAAATTTCCATGATCCTCCTGTGTGTTAACCAGGGTGACATGATAAACACATTTTAGCATAGAACCTTCATTCACACACTTCTTATAGAATAAGAGCAAGAAAAAAGAATACCTGAACATTAATCTTTACTACTTTTCATCTCAAATAAGAAATGTCAAGCACGGTGTGGTGGCATACACCTTAATCCCAGCACATGCCAGGCAGAAGCAAGTGGATCTCTGTGAGTTCAAGGCCAGTTTGGTCTACAGGACAGCCAAAGCTACACAGAGAAACCCTATCTGAACCCCCCCCCCAAAAAAAGAAAAAATCCTCTCATATAATCACATGTAAAACTAAAATCTTGTATTTGAAAATTAAATGAAATTAAATTCTAACAATAAAAGCCAGCATGGTGACCTTGTTTTGATCCTGATTTTAATCAAATACCTGTAAAAGAATATGATTCTGATACCTGAGAAAATATGACTATGAATCAGGTTTTACACCAGAGAATTATTAATTTTGCTATTTAGTTATATAAAAAATACCTGTTTTCAAGATATACACACTGTATCAGTGAAATAAAATGACTACAATTTTCAGAAAGGAAAAGGAGGAGGAAAGGACAGAGGAGGAGTAGAAAGAAAGGCAGCAAAGGGAAGTTTGGGAGAGAAGAAAGAAAAAAAATGCATGAAGTAAATGTGGCAGAGCAGCTGAGACTGTGCTCAATAGGGAGCCTGGTGATAAGGGGGCAGCATACATTTCTCTAACTAAATGTGTGTTTGGAACATTTCATGGTTAACAGTCTTTTACATGAGAAAGAATCAAACTAGACTCTAATGACCAAAAGTTAGTAAAGGTCAAATGCTATACACTCTATTACAGACTTGGCTGTTCAAATAAGAAGTAAAAATGATGAATACTTTGCAAGAGTTTATAAAATACCAACGATGACAGGTGCCATCCTTTAAGAGGCAAAAGGGATGCAGGCACTTACTTACCGACATGACATTCTGCTAAATTCAACAATGTAATAGACACACAATATAGAAATATAAACTCAACAAATATTTGCAAAAGAATAAATTAATTTTAGACATACTAAGGATAATTACTAAGACAAAGATGTTAATGAGTTCCCTATTGTAAGCCCTAGCTAAATACATCTGAACAACATCAACCATAGGGCCATGATCAAAACGATCAAGAACAATTTCTCTTGAAGATCTTCCTACACAATACAGCTAATTTTGCTTTATTGGTTATTTTTGTAACCACACATTCAGAACCTCATTAAAAAGTAAAACAAAACAAAGCAAAAAACAGTACACGCTGTTGCTGACTCTAAATAGGAAACTCAAGGCATAGAATATCACTTTTGCATTTTCCTGTTTGCTTTCCCTCAGCCATTTTATCACTTTGAGTTGTAAGAAATATTCAGTACTAGAATATAGTCAGTTGAGAAAGAGTCTTTGACAGTAAAGAGATTGACAGTATTTTTCTCCTAGGACAGATATTATCATCTATTGATTGAAGAGAAGGACCTTAGTGTAACTGTAATATCCGGCTGGTCAAAATAAGGACAAGTCTAAAACCAAATACCTGGATGCCACATATTTTTAAGCAAATTCATTTAAATCATCATTTGTTACTTAGGTCTGCTTTTTAAAAGCAAGAATTGGTTGTCCTGATTTAAAAAAATTTAAATTACTTTCTCTCATGTATGATAGAACTTGTTCCACCTAGAAATCAAACTAACATTGTACAAATCAGCACCACTATTGTTGCTCTTTTAGTTATTTAGTTATTAAGACTGGTTAGCTTGCCTGTTTTCTAGTCAAATAGTTTACATATTCACTGTATGTACGTAAAATTGAATTGTTTCCAAGTGAAAATCTATGCAGACTAAAAAGCCACACCCCATTTCAAGCAGTAAAAGCCTAAGACCACAGACCTTCAGCAATCATGTCTTCCATCTCTGTATCAGATGAGTTATCTGCATGTTTTGTGTTATTCTGTAGCTCTGGCTGAACACACATGGAATTTGCCACCTGATTATCCAAAAGAGGCCTCTTTTTCACAGGTTGTTCTATCAGCAAAGATGAACGGCTCACCTTTAAATGGGAAAGAGAATGAAAAAAATAATATCTAAAACTAATGCAGAAATAAATGAGTTTAATTTTAAAATGACTCCTCTGGAGTGAATGGTATCTGGGATATTTACTCACTCTGATCAGATTCAATCATTAGGGGATTATTTCTTAAGTAAAAGGTAGTCTATAGACACACTACTGCTAATCAGCAGCAGAATACATGCTGCACAGTCTCTCAAAGAGAATGCACTGCTGCTTTAGCCAAGTAACTTAAAAAATTTTTTTAAATCTAGTGATTCCTTACATTTGTACTATTAAAACAGAAGCAATCAGATTATCTGCACCCAGGGAAAGCAAAGGTCCTAACTTTCAGCATATTTGGGAACTGAGGGGAAGTGGTTGCCGATTTGATTTATTTTGTAGTTCTAAGGATTAATTCAAGGTCTTACACTGAGCTACACCCTCATCTGTTTCTTTAGAATGTTTTAAGAGAGCTCCTCACTATGCCACTCCTACTGCCTCAGCCTCTGCCCAGTGTTAGGAATCACAGTCCTGTACAGCATCCATCAGTGCTGGGATCACAGTCCTCTGCGGTGTCCATCAGTGCTGGGATCACAGTCCTCTGTGGTGTCCATCAGTGCTAGGATCACAGTCCTCTGCAATATCCCTCAATGCTAGGATCACAGTCCCCTGCAGCGACCATCAGTGCTGGGATCATAGTCTTCTGTGGCACCATCAGTGCTGGGATCACAGTCCTCTGTGGTGTCCATCAGTGTTGGGATCTGCAGTGTCCATACCCAGCTTAACTTTCACAGTACTATTGAATTCAAATATTCTCTTTCTCCTAGAGCTTTGAACACACAAGACTAGCTCTGTAATTCAAGGCATTTTGTGATTTGGTGGTAAAGATGGGGCACAGTCATGGGTGTGCTCGTGGTTGCACAAACTTTACCCACCAGCTAAACCTCCCCAGCTCATATTGGCCCCAGAATTGTTTTTTCTATATTATTTATTTTGAGAGAAAATATTGCTAAGCTGCCCAGATTGGCCTGAAACTTGAAATAAAACATCAAAAGCCTAAGTAACTAAGGTTACAGGCCTGTGCCATCAGGACCAACTTAACATTTTAAAATAATAATAATTATCATCATTTTTATCATCATTAGCAGCAGCAGTATGTGTATGTGCATGCCTGCGTGCATGTGTGTGTGAAGGGGAAAGTATGTACACTACAACACACATGTGGACAGCGGAGAACAACTTTATGTTCTTTCTACCTTTATACGGGTTCCAGGGACCAAACTCAGTCTGCCAAGTTACCATGGACATGGCCTTTATTACCTGCTGCGCCATCTTGCTGGCCACTTTTAAAAGTACGAAAACATGGTATCCCAGGAGCAGAAAGACACACATGGTATATACTCACTTATAATTGGATATTAAACATATAATATAGAATAAACATACTAAAATCTGTACACCTAACGAAGATAATCAAGAAGGAGGACCCTGGGTAAAATGATCAGTCCTCATTCAGAAAGGCAAATGGGACAGACATAGGAAGAGGGAGAAAACAGGAAACAGGACAGGAGCCTACCACAGAGGGCCTCTGAAAGACTCTGCCTAGCAGTGTATCAAAGCAGATGCTGAGACTCATAGCCAAACTTTGGGCAGAGTGCAGGGAATCTTATGAAAGAAGTGGGAAACAGTAAGATCTGGAGAGGACAGGAACTCCACAAGGAGAGCAACACAACCAAAACATCTGGGCACAGGGTCTTTTCTGAGACTGATACTCCAACCAAAGATCATTCATGGAGATAACCTAGAACCCCTACACAGATGTAGCCCATGGCAGCTCAGTCTCTAAGTGGGTTCCCTAGTAATGGGAACAGGGACTGTCTATGGCATGAACTCAGTGGCTGACTCATCACCTCCCCATGAGGAGGGAGCAGCCTTATCAGGCCACAGAGGAAGACAATTCAGCCAGTCCTGATGAGATCTGATAGGCTAGGGTCGGAGGGAAGGAGAAGAGGACCTCCCCTATCAGTGGACTTGGGGAGGGGCATGGGAGGAGCTGAGGGAAGGAGAGTGGGAGTGGGAGGGGTCGAGGGAGAGGGATACAGCTGGGATACAAAGTGAATAAACTGTAATTTATAAACAAACACACAAACAAATAAAGTTTTTTAAAAAAGATATAGAAACACTAAACAGACTGGACCAGAAAGAAAACAAATTCCCTTTGTCACATAATAATCAAAACACTAAATGTACAGAACAAAGAAATAGTATTAAAAGCTTCAAGGGAAAAAGACCAAATAACTTATTTAGGCAGATCTATCAGGATAACACCTGACTTTTTTTTTTTTTTTAATTTTATTTTATATGCATTGGTGTGAGGATATCAGATCTCTTGGAACTGGAGTTACAGACAGTTGTGAGCTGCCATGTGGGTGCTAGGAATTGAACCCATGTCCTTTGGAAGAGCAGACAGTACTCTTAACCACTGAGCCATCTCTCCAGCCCCAACACCTGACTTCTTAATGGAGACTCTAAAAGCCAGAGGACCTGAACAGAAGTTCTACAGACTCCATAGAGAACAAAGATGCCAATACAGTCTTCTATACACTGTGACTGCAAAACTCTTTTGGGGGTTTGGGGGAGTTCGAGGCAGGGTTTCTCTGTGTAGCCTTGGCTATCCTGGACTCACTTTGTAGACCAGGCTGGCCTCAAATTCAGAGACCCGAGAGCTTCTGCCTCCAAGTGCTGGGATTAAAGTGCTGGCTAACTGTGAAAGTTTTGTGAAAGCAAAACTTTCACAGTTAGAAGTTACACAGTTAGAAGTTAGAAGTCACGATAGAAAAAAAGTAAGACAGTCCATGAGAAAACCAAATTTAAACATTATCTATTTACAAATCCAGCCCTACAGAAGGTGCTAGAAGGAGAATTCCAACCTGAAGAGCATTTCCACCCTAGAAAACAAGCCTTTGGATAATTTTCTTAATACATACCACTTACCAAATTTAAATCAGGATGAGATAAAGCAATTTAAACTGGCCTATAACCTCTAGTGAAATTGAAGTAGTAATTAAAAGTCCACCAATCAAGGTAAATCCAGGGCAAGATGGTAATAGAACAGAATTATATCAGACATTCAAAGGGTAAATGCTAATACTTGTCAAATTATTCCATAACATAGAACAGAAGGAAAACTGCCCAATTCATTTTATGATGCTATAGTCACCCTGATACCCAAACCACAAAAGACCCAATAAAGAAAGAGAATTACAGATGAGTTTCCCTTAAGAACACACAGATGCAAAGATTACCAATAAAATAATTGCAAACAAAATCCAAGAACACATCAAAAAGATCATCCACCATGATCAAGTAGGCTTCATCCGAGAGGTGCAGGGATGGTTCAACATACGTAAATCAATAAATGTAATAAGCATATAAACAAAAAGACAAAAACCACATGATCATCTCATTATATGCAGAAAAGGCCTTTGACCAAATCCAACACCCCTTCACGATAAAAGTCTTGGAGAGATCAGGGATATAAGACCCATACCTAAACAAAATAAAGGCAGTATTCAGCAAGCCCGCAGTCAACACAACTTAAGTGGAGAAAAACTAAAAGCAATAATTCTAAAAAAAAAAAAAGACAAAGTTAGACAACCTCTTTCAATCCTATCCAATATAATTGAAGCCTTGAAGTCTTAGCTACAGCCATGAGACAAATGAAGGATATCAAGGGGGTGTAAACTACACAAGAAGAAATCATTTTTATTTGCAATTGATACAATAGCATACAGAAGTGACCCTAAAAATTCCACCAGGAAACTCCTATAGATGATAAACACTTTCAGCAAAGAAGCTAGATACAAACTTAACTTTAAAAAAAAAATTAGTAGCCTTACTATACACAAATGACAAGTGGGCTGAGAAATAAATCAGGGAAACATACCCTTCACAATAGCCACAAATAATATAAAATATCTTGGGGTAACTCTAACCAAACAAGTAAAAGACTTCTATGAAAAAAACTTCAAGACTTTGAAGAATGAAATGGAAGAAGAGTTTAGAAGATGGAAAGATCTTCTATGTTCATGGATCAGTAGGATTAACAAAGTAAAAATGGTCATTTTACCAAAAGAAATCTACAGATTCAACACAGTTCCCATCAAAATCCCAACACATTCTTTACAGACCTTAAAGAAAAATATTTGACTCCATATGGAAAAACAAAAAACCCAAGATAGCTATAACAATCCTGTATGATAAAAAGAACTTTCAGAGGTATCACCACCCCCAATTTCAAACCCCACTACAGAGCTATAGGAATAAAAACTGCATGGTATTGGCATAAAAACAGACTGGTTGATTAAGGGAATCTAATTGAAGACCCAGATGTAAATCCACACACCTATGGACAACTGCTTTTTGATAAAGAAGTCAAATTTATACAACGGAAAAAAGAAAACATCTTCAACAAATGGTGCATGTCAGCATATAGAAGAATGCAAACAGGTCCATATCTGTGACCCTCCACAAAACTCAAGTCCAAGTAGTCAAGAGCTCAACATAAAACCAATCACACTGAATCTGATAGAAGAGAAAGTGGGTAAGAGTCTTGAAAGCATTGTCACAAGAGACAATTTCCTGAACAGAACACCAATAGTGCAGGCACTAAAATCAACAATTAAAAAAATGAGACCTTAGCTGAAAAGCTTCTCTAAGGAAAGAGATGCCATCAAAAGGACAAAACAGCCACCTATAGGATAAAAAAAAAAAAATTTCCACCAACTTCACATATGCCAAAGGGCAAAATATATAAGGAACTCAAAAAATTAAGACATCAACAAACCAAATAATCCAATTTAGAAATGGGGTACAGATTTAAACCGAATTCTCAACAGAGGCATCTCAAATGGCTGAGAAACACTTCCTTAGCCATTCTTAGCCATTAGAGAAATGCAAATCAAAACAACTCTTGAGATTCCATCTCATACCTGTCAGAATGGCTAAGATCAAAAACTTAAGTGACAATACATGCTGCAAAGGATGTGGAGCGAGGGGAACACTCCTCCACTGCTGGTTGGGGCACTTGTACAGCCACTTTGGAAATCAATATGACTATTTCTCAGAAAACTGGGATTCAACCTACCTCAAGACCCACTTGAGGGCATATACCTAAGTATATATACCACTTAGGGCTATACCACTTCTGGGCATATACCTAAAGAATGCTCCATCATCCCAAAATGATACTTGTTCAACCATGTTCACTGCAGCCATTTTCATAATAGCCAGAAACTAGAAACAACCTAAGTGTCGTTCAACCAAAGAATAGTTAAAGAAAATGTGGTACATTTACACAATGGAGTATTAGTCAGCCATTAAAAACAATGACATCATGAAATTTGCAGGCAAAAAGATGAAACTAGAAAAAAAAATCATACTGGGTCAGGTAACCCGGTCCCAGAGAGACAAACATGATATGTACTCACTTATAAGTGGACAATAGCTGCAAAGTAAAGGACAACCGCGCTACAATCCAGAGATCCAGAGAGGCTACATAACAAGGAGGGCTCCAGGGTAGATGCATGGCTCTCCCTGGGAGGAGGAAATAGAATAGACTGTGCAGCTGGACTGAGTAGGGGAGCAGGAGGGATCGGGAGAGCGTAAGATGGAGAGAGAGAGAGTACTGGGAGAGACAACTGGAACTGGGGGCATTCAGGGGTGAGGTGGAAACCTATTAAGCTCCCAGAAACCTACTTGGTGACCCCAGCTAAGACTTCTAGCAACGGGAGATACGGAGCCTGAACCTCCCATATCCTGTAACCAAGCAAGACTTTCAGAGAAGGGACTGAGACACCAACCCAGCCTCAAAACTTTCTAACTGTAATTTGTCCTGCCTCCAAGATGTGCTGTGGGAAATAAAGGTGGCACAGACATTGTGGGAGTGGCCAACCAAAGACCAGTCCAGCTTGGGAGGAATGCTATGAAAGGGAGCCCACTCCTGACACTGCCAGAGGCTGCATAGCCCACTCACCTAGGGTAGAACCAAGCAGGACTGGCGGAAAAAAAAAAATCAATAAAATGATTCCTAATGCTATTCTGCTATACTAATAAACAGCGGCCTAGAATGCTTCATCCAGCAACTGATGGAACAAATGCAGCAGAGACTCATAGCCAAATATTAGGTGGGAGCTCAGGGAATCCTGCGGAAGAGGAGGAGAAAGGATTGTAGGAGTCAGAAGAGACAAGAACACCACAAGAAAACTTACAGAATCAATTAACCTGGGCTCATAGGGGATCACAGAGACTGAACCAACAATCAGGGAGCCTGCATGGACTGATCTAAGTTCTCTGCATATATGTTATGGTTGTGTACTCAGTCTTCTTGTGAGACTCCTAACAATGGGAACAGGGGCTTTCTATGAATCTTTTGCTTTTGGGACCCTTTTCCTCCCACTGGTTTGCCTAGTCTAACCTTAATAGAAGGCAAGGTGCCTAGTCTTTTTTTTTGTTTTCTTTTGGTTTGGGGTTTTTTATTTTATTTTGTTCTCGCTTTGTTTTGTTTTTGGTTTGTTGTTTTTGTTTGTTTGTTTGTTTTGAGACAGCATTTCTCCACGTAGACTTGGCTGCCCTGGATTCTCTTTGTACTCATAGGGATCCGCCTGCCTCTGCCTCCCTGAGTGCTGGGATTAGCTATGCGCCACGGCACCTGCTGAGGTGCTTAGTCTTATTACAACTTGATATGCCATGTTTGTTTGATATCCCTGGGAGGCCTGCCCTTTTCTGAAGGGAAATGAAGGAGGAGTGAGCGGATGGGAATCCTGCGGGAGGGGCTGAGAAGAGAGAAGGGAGGGGAAACTGTGGTCAGGATGTAATATATATGAGAAAAATAAACAGAAAAGTAAAGTTGTTATTGTCACTACAGTGGTGAAAATCAGTAATAGCTATGACTACTAAATACCAATGAAGACATTGTGGGAGTGGCCACAGCAAAGAATAATGCTAGTGTATTTAATCCTCACACACCAAAAAATCATCTCCATCATGCAGATAAGCAAAATTAAGATCAGAAATGGCTGTACAAAATGTCTCAGGCCAGGCCTTTGGGGGGGGTGCATGTCTTTAATTTTAGCACTCAGAAGGTAGAGGCAGGTGCATCTCTAGTCCACCCTGGTCTACAAAGTGAGTCCAGGAGAGCCAGGACTACACAGAGAAACCCTGTCTTGAAAAATCAAAGAAAAACAAAGTCTCAGAACCTATATAAGGAAATACATAAAATATTAGACAGTTAAAATTCTACATAGAAAAGCAACCTTTAAAAAATAAGATTATGAGTATTTTCTTAGAGAACAATAGTAGACAATTTTTTTAAAAGATAGTGTTATGTAGCTAAAAATAATTTTAAAGACAGAAACAACCTTCCTACTTACAGGAAATGGCTCCAATCCCTCCTGAATCACAAAACCTTCTATAACGTGGGTTAAGATCTGTGGTTTCACAATGGCCTGTGGAGGCTTGTTTTCTAGGGTGGAAGTGCTGCTGGTCATGGATGTGCTATTGCTCCTTGTGGAGGCAGCAGGAATTAAGAGTGGTGGTGGAGGAACAGAGCCATGGGCGGGGTCTGATGGAGACTTGATCACTGAAGCACTGACTGAAGCCACAGCAGGCAACTCCACTTGCTCTGTAAGAGAAGGGATTTATTTCATCTTTAGCCGACTACCTGCAGAGATGAACAGGCATGCAGGAGTGGGCACAAGAGAGTTTCATATCTCCTGTTTTCCAAGGACATCATGTTTATGCTCTCATTTAATCTATACAATATCCCCATTCCATAGACATTCACTAACATGAGCAAAATTATCATCTAAACTGTTTATTGTCCCCACAAAACATGAAAATGCCCTAAACATCATCCAAAAGTAGTTACAAAAAAGGTCAGTTGCTTTTGTGCCTGCCTTTAACCTGTAATGATAATAAATACTTTACATTCCCTTCTTTCTAGTCCACATGATACAGATGGACATGGAGTCGCTTAAAAAATTCCAAAAGGACCAAGAAACCAACAGAATAAGTAGGATTCTCAGTGATAGGGGTAGATCATAGGCTGTAACTTCAAAGCAGAAAGATCTTCTGAATTCTCTTCCAGAGCACTTAGCTTTCTTTCAACTTCTGTGTTGCTGTATGCTGGCTGGGGAAATGCTGCAGCACTCAGTATGCAGCGCACAGTAAGGTTCAGCCGACAATGTCTGATGGCTCAAAGTTCCTACCCATAGTAACACCAGCCCTTGACTGTCAGTGCAAATGTACAGAGGTAACACAGCTAATATCTAGGCATGTCAGTGAGAACAGATTTCTAAAGAAAACAGAATGCATGTGTGCAAAGACACTCAGTGAGCATTCAGTTGTCTGGTGTCATGTTCAGTGCTTTCATGGTGTACCTCATTAAATCTACACGTAGCCTATGGGAGGTGAATGTTATCATCTCCATCGTATGAATAAGGAAACAAAGACACAGGCAAATTAACTTACTTGCCTTAATGGCACACAACAAATGGGCAATGAAACTGGGGCACTGCCCAGACAGTATGATGCAAGAGCACATATTAACTCTTCTCCACTAACAGTCTAAAAAGGACTGACACCAGCTGGGCGGTGGTGGTGCACATCTTTTAATCCCAGCAGTCAGAGGTAGAGGCAGGCAGATCTCTGTAAGTTCAAGGCCAGACTGGTCTACAGAGCAAGTTCCAGGACAGCCAGGGCTACACAAAGAAACCCCATCTCTTAAACAAACAAAAAAGACTGACAGCACCAGTTAAGGATGCTAAAAATATAACCCACTTATGTGAAAGAGAAGAAAGCAGAGGCTCCTTAAAGAACAGAAAACAGCTGAGAAAGCAGTGTAGCAGGGGCTGGTGCATGGAAAATGCATGAGTAGCAAGCGCAAGGATCAATTCCCTGTACCACAAAATATTCAAATTCACAATAAAGAAATTAAAACAAAAAGCTCTCTCTTAGTAAGACCAATGAAATCAATGTTCTGTATCTTTCACCAACACTATTATAGCCACAATAAAGTAATCTATCTTCACAAAAACAAAATATTTGCTACAGAGTGAGACTGTATTTTAAAAACAAATTCCCTGCACACAAAGTAAATCCAAAGCCACAGAATCTTATTAAACTAAGAAAGGAGGGGGAGAGGTAGAGACCAGGAAGAGGGGCAAGAAAAGAAACACACTCATAGAACTGTAACTTGCTGATGTCTGTGAATATATGCACAAATGTCCATATGTATTACCAAGCAGGGAACACTACAATACTCCTGCCCATATGTCAAATCATCACTTACACTTCTATGGGACAAAAGACCAAAAAAAAAAAAAAAAAAAACAAACAACAAAAACCTATGAGATATGGTTAAATCTTTTTTCTTTTTAATGTAGGAATGCTGTCTACATGTACTCCTATATGCCAGAAGAAGACATCAGGCCCCTTTACAGAGAAATGGTTATAAACTACCACGTGGTTGCTGTGAATTGAACTCAGGACTTCTAGAAGAGCAGCCACTGAGCCATCTCACCTAAAAGTCATTTTTCTATAGAAAAAATCTATAATAAACCAAACTAAAATTCTAAATAACCCTTATAGATTTAAAGACACTTTCTTGCTCAATAAATACAAAACTACATGCTATAGTTTAAAATTCCTGTGCTGGAAACAGCACTCAATGCAAGTGTTGAGAAGTAGAGCTTTATGGACAGTGACTAGGACACATTTCCATCATGGAGGAACTGTAGGATATTCACACCTCCATCAGTGTGATGCTTCTGCCTTGTTATAGATCAGAGAGAAGGCTCCTGCCAGATGCAGCACCTTCATCTTACAATTTATACATTCCAGAAACGTAAGCAGAATATTTCTCTTCAGTATAAATCCCTGAGTCTACGATCTGTTCATACCAAGATGATGTTTGTTCAATAGCCTAGGCTGGTTTCAAGCTTTTAGGCTGAACTTCCCAAGCGTCCTGAGAGCTGGTGCTCCAGGCATACCCCACCATAACCAGCCCAAGGCCACAACATGGACTAAAACATTGCATTGTGTATTTTTCCAGAAAATACTGCCCAGTGTTTATCTGAATTAATCTATACATCATGTGCATAGTAAAGTCCTCAATGTGTGTTAAAAATAGATCTGTAAGTCACTGATTTTTTAAGAACCTAATATCTCTTATTTGACAATTTATAAGAAGCTATTAAAAGCAAAAGCAGAAACAACACTGGCATCTTACAACGAAACAGAAACACTACTGCACAGTCCCTCTGGGCAGCTCTACACTTTGGAATAGGTTACGAATCTGCTTATAGATTCACACTGGGCTGTGTGGATTTGTCCTACCTTTTTTTTTTTTTTTATCAATTACACTTTATTCATTCTGCATCCCCCCATAAGCCCTTCCCTCCTCCCCTCCCAATCCCACCCTCCCTCTGTCCTACCTTTTTTACATGGGACTTTTAAAGATTTTTACAGATTTACAAAAGCTGAATCAAGGGTGGAAACAAATCTTTTTTTTTTTTATTTTTATTTATCTGGATGTGAGTGTAGACCAACTATTTCCCCTGCCTGTGGAGGCCAGAAGAAGGCATCAGATTCCCTGAAACTGGAGTTACAAGCAGTTCCAAGCTGCACAGCTCAGAACCACACTCAGATCCTCGGCAAGAGCAAGGGGTGGTGATGCAAGATTTCATGTAGCATAGGGTGGCCTCAAATGTAGCCAAGTTGATCCTCTTTCCTTCAACTCCAAAATGCCGAGATTACAGGCACCTGCCACCATGCCAACAGTTTTTTCATGTGGTCCTTGGGACTGAACCCAGAGCTTTGTACTTGCTAGGCAAGCGCTCTATCGATTGAGTTACATACCCAGCCCCTAATGTAATCTCCTGATGACTTGATTTATACTAACTGTGTGTGTGTGTGTGTGTGTGTGTGTGTGTGTGCGTGCGTGTGCATGCATGCAAGCACTTTCATGAAAGCATATGTGAAGGTCAGAGGACAACCCCAGATGTTGATCTCTGTCTTCTACTTATCTTTAGAGAGGGTGTTTTTTGGAGTTTGCTGATACATACACCAGGATAGTTGGCCCACAAGTTTGTCTCTGCTCTCATCTAACTGTGTCACACTGGGACTGCAGACATACTACTGTGCCTGGCTTTATGTGGACTCTAGGGTTTGAACTCAAGTCCTCATACTTGAGCAGCAAGTGCTTTTCACACCGAGCCATATCCCTAATCCCCTATTGTAATTTTTAAGCTACAAATACCTAACACAGGAATATGAATATGCACAGAAAACATATAAACATAAAACATATAAACATTAGTTGTATAAACCACCTAATTATAATGCTTGAGAAATCATGTTTTTGTTGGATGGTGCTAAAACTTTTATATAAAAAAAGGCTTTCTGCTATTAAAGAATTTTCCAAGAAAAGAAACAATTTTAATGTATTATTTAATAAGATAATACTCTTCATATATTTAAAATTTTCACTATAATCTATTTTTTGCTATAGTTAACAACAGTAATAAGTTAGTTTAATGCCATCTCTAATGAAAAAAAAATCCTGCATCTATCAAACAGAATCTTCTCCCATATTCTGTATTTCCTCACCTAACAAAGGATGCTCAGAAGTCAAATCCTCTCCTCTCCCCACAGTTATAGCTGCCGGAGACAAAGTAGGTGGTGGTGGTGTTCTATCCATCCTCGCACATTCATCTGACTCCTCTGGCATTTCTTCCTCACACACATCTTCTACTTGATAAACCTGCAATGACAAGCCATACTGCCTTGACATATTTCCAAAAATACATTTAATAAAGTATTCTGAATTTTAAAAAATTTAATTCTAGATGTATTAAAAGTAAAAAGCAAAGCAAATGACTATACTAATAGGCTGAAAGGAAAGCTTTGAAACCATTCATAAAAATGTTTTATAATAGTAGTGTGTTTGAAAGCACACTGTGGGCAAGTTATGTAAGCCAGGAAATCACTGGACTTTCTAAAATAATGGCCACATCTGAATTGTTTGTTTGTTTGTTTGAAACAGGTTTCTCTGTGTAGCCTTGGCTGTCTTAGACTAGCTTTTGTAGACCAGGCTGGCCTCAAACTCACAGAGATCCGCCTATCTCTGCCTCACTGAGTGCTGGTATTACAGGTGTGCACCACCACACTGGCCTGAACATAGTTTTAAGAATTAAAAAGGGGGGGGGGTTGCTTTACATAATCAAATAACTATTTTTAAACACCATTGCTTCTGTTCATTTCTACCTGTAAGGAATCAAAATAGGTGCTAGTACTTTTTACAGACACTCTAAATATATTTCCAAAATAGTATACATCTGGCCAATATGTTGACAAGAAAAATTATATACAAGATTACTCTTGTTATTAAAGACTAAATTATGGAAACTATTGTAAATGAAACTACAGAAAACTCAGCAATAATATTTTCATTCCCTTTCTGTTCTACTCAAGAATGAAGTGAGTTCTTACAAGCTAGTAGAACATATGAGAAAACATCTTTCTTTAATACAGTGCATACACCCTCAGCTAGATAGATCTATTTCTGGTTCCCATGGGGAAGGTCCCTTTTATCCAACTGTGAAGGTTTTACTGAAGGAATGTGACATCAAAATCACAGAGGAGGAGCCGTGTAATTAACAAAAATCATTCAACTAATGTTTTATTAAACTTAAGGATTGATTTCAAAATATCTCTAGAAATTAATAGATGTGCTTTGACTGGTTACTATTATGAAAGATGACCCTCTACTAACACAAAGCTGTAGAACACTTCATTTCCTTCCATGTGCCAAAGGTTTCACTTACATTTACAAAGACTGAAGGTTTTTAAGATTTCTTAACTAATTAAAATGGTAGTAAGTCTTAATGAAATAAAAAAAGAACATTCACAAAGTAACTTTAAATGACATCCAATATTACATTTTCAGTTAAATTGTTGAAAAAAGTTTGATAATTTTAGGTGATTAGAATGTAATATGAAAATAGTCAAGATTTCTGACTATTTTGTGGACTCAAATGTAGCCAAGTTGATCCTCTTTCCTTCAACTCCAAAATGCCGAGATTACAGGCACCTGCCACCATGCCAACAGTTTTTTCATATGGTCCTTGGGACTGAACCCAGAGCTTTGTACTTGCTAGGCAAGCACTCTATCGATTGAGTTACATACCCAGCCCCTAATGTAATCTCCTGATGACTACATTAGGAATACATACATGAATCAGGAATAAACCATGCAAAGTTGTATAAAGTTTCATTTATGAAGATATACATAACAATAAGTAATACAAGTTCAAAAAAAAAAAAAAAAAAAAAAACAGAAACAATGAACTCTAAGCGTCTACTTAGAATAAAGTAAAACATCTTCTCAGGAATGGTGGCACCACTTGTAACCCGAGCACTCAGAAGGCTGAGACAGCATACTGAGTTCAAGGTCAGCCTGGGTGCATGTAAACAAAAAACTTTCTAAAATCTCACAAGAGTCATTTTATATGTAACATAGTATCGTAAGTATGACATCTAAATCAGGTACTAAGTAGGCAACTGTTTTTTTGTAAGACATTTTTTTCACAACCTAGATACTGGAAAACTGTTTCACCAAAAGCCTCATATCACAAGTAGAAGCAGCCACTGATAACTGTATACTGCTCAGTTGATAGTCACTAGTATCTGTTCATGGTAACTGCAATATTTAATATGAGGGTAGTACTCAGCATAGAATAAAATCACTTGCCCAAAATACCTAGTGGTTAACAAAAGACAACAACAACCAGAAATAAATTGAAATAGCCTTCTGGTCCCTCGATGTTGCAGTGTTCATTTGTGAGAGTGCTAGGAGAGCTGACCACGGACAACTAGACAACTGGCTTTATGAACCAGTTCAATTTCACCCATTATGTTCCCTTAACAGACAACAATTTCCCTACAAAGACCACCACCTACTATGCTATAAAGCTCTCTCATCATGCTTGGCACTGCTATGTGCTGCTAAATAGCTGCTTACAGTATCTTTTAAGGAATCAAGGCTTGACCATGAATAGAATTCTGATTTTTGAAAAGTATTTTTTTAAAGAAAAAGCCATAATGTGAATAGCATTGTTTTTTGTTTGTTTGTTTGTTGTTTTTTCAAATTTATCCATCAAGAAATACTACAAAATACTTTTCATTCTCTGGAAGAGCAGGCAGTGCTCTTCACCTCTGAGCCAGCTCTCCAGACCCTAATACTTTTCATTTTTAAGGTGAGATTAAATATAGATATCTCAGTGGGGGTGGGGGGTGCACGCCTGTAATCCCAGCACTTGGGAGGCAGAGGCAGGCAGATCTCTGTAAATTCTAGGCCAGCCTGGTCTACAAAGTGAGTCCAGGACAGCCAGGACTTGTTACACAGAGAAACCTTATCTTGAATCTAACCCCTCCCCCAAAAAAAGAAAGGAAGGAAGGAAGGAAGGAAGGAAGGAAGGAAGGAAGGAAGGAAGAATGAATGAACGGAGAGAGCTCTTCATAATCTCTCACAAAGAGGAAAACAAGTTAACAGGTAAATAAAGTAGGCAAAAGAAATTTGTCACACATATCTGGCATAATTAGCACAAAAAAACATCTAAATGCAACAACTAAAATACTGAGACACAGTAATTGGAGGTTCTGCTCAGAAGAGCATTTCAGTACTTGCACAAGTTCTGTTTAGCTCATAACTATAACTATTCTAAACATAACGAAGACTGCCAAACTTACCTCAGTACAGTCCATATTCCCATGTCTCCCTTTCCTAAATAAACTGAGGAACATTTGTTTATTAGTTCTAAATCATCTGCCCTCAACAGATCTTATTTATACTTAAAGCTCAACTTAAAAAAAAATTTTTTTATAGAAACATCTTTTTGAAAACATACTGATTTAGTTTGATAATTCACCTTTTTCTTTCAAAATTTTTTATTTTATTGGAAAGAAACATCTGTACTTAAGTACTTGAAATAATCGAGGGTGGAAAGGGTAATTTGATGGGAAAAAAAAAACATTGTAATCACAACAACAAAAAAGCAGCTTAGTCAGACAGAGGCCCTTGATCACACAGTAAGAGAAACTTTCCAGGAATGACAGTGGCCTTGTGTTTTAAAGCAGAGAGCAAATCAGCAAAATAGACATAATACTTCTGACATAACATATAAAGTGTTTTCTTATTGTTTTGAGTTTTGTTTGTTTGTTTTGTGAAAATTTTGGCATTTCTACCCAAAATGTGTTGGCCCAAAGTCCTCTTAAAAGAAAATACCTTTTAAAAATATATGGAATATAGAAATTTTATTGTTTATTTATTGAAGACCAACCACTGAAATAAATGTTCAGGAAACTAAATTAAATTTGATTCCTTTGAAGGTACTGTATTTTTCCTAAACCTTTGTTTTTTATGTTTTTGTTTTGGCAGTAGTAGGGATTGAACCAGGGCCTGGCCCACAGTAAACACACACTCTTCCACTGAGCTACATCGCCAATGTAAAACCTCCTGTAAGTGCTCTAAAAACCCATTAAAAGAAAATGCAGAGGCTGATGAACTGGCAAGCTTGACTAACATGGCTGTTTTTCCTGGGCTCTGGCCTTCCCGGCTAAGAACAGGAAGGACTGAGCAGCTCTGAGCCTACTAAGATTACTTAGAAGGACAAGAATAACAGACCATGAACTAAAGGCCTAAGAGTCAAATGTCTCTTCCAAAGAAGAGCAAAAAACTCTTCCTTCCTGAAATCAGTGTGATTTGCATCTACTCTGGCAACTCTGTAGCCAAGGCTCTTTTGAACTCACCTGGCAGTTAGGATGGCCCAAACTCACGCTTCCCAAGAACTGGGATTGCAAGTGTATGAAACCATGTCTGACTTACAGGGATTTTCAAAGTATGACATAAAACTTCCTTTTAGAAAAATTCTTTTTCTCAGTAGGAAACTGTATTTGGTCATTCTGATTAAACTCATAAAGATCTTATTTCAATTTTTGCATAAACCACTTTATAAATTTTAATAAGTCCTTTAGAGAGAATTTTGAAAAAGATAATTTAGGCATCATGTGACTCTTTCTAGAGGTTCATTCTCATACACTCCACTGAAATCCCAATTACTCAAAACTTTTACTCCACGTATTACAGTCTTTCATTCTCAGTATCAAATTCAGAGACTCAAGAGTTTCGGCCTTTTAACTGAGAAATAATTTAAGTATGTATTTTCTCTTAGTAGATAGAAAATTTAAAAGTCAGTTGTTTTTTACAAAGTTGAATTCTACCCTAGAATAAGTTTTTTACAATTTTAATTACAAAACATAATTTCATCAAAAAAGTTACATCATACAAGCATACCTCTTCCATGAAAGAAAAGCTGCTCAAGGCCCAGGACTTCCAAATGTATACAACTAAAAGGTTAGCTAGATAAACCATGCGTTTAAGAACATACAAGCCAACAGAAGGGATCTATGAAGGATAATCACCTTAAGAGAAAAAACTTTGTGCAGATGACACTGGTTCAAATGCATTCCCTTGGGGAAAAAAAATCAACTCTGTAAAGATAGCAGATGGATTTGTTTAAATAGTAATAAAATTAACGAGGGACTTTAATAACCATCACAAATTTAAAGCATGCAACCATATTACAACAAACGACATTTTTTTCCTTTGCCCATACAATACATTGTCAGAATACTGACACAGGAAAAATGCAAGCTTAAAAAATCATAGGCATTTAGACTTGGCAGTACAGCACAGTGTGGGAGAAACAGCTTTACGTTCAGTTCAGCAAGAAAGTCAAAGAGCTGCCGAGGGCTTACCACTGGTGGATCAACAGGTGCTGGCGGCTGCACTTGGAGATTTACCGCAACAGTCTGTGGAGGAGGAAGAGTCTGAAATGGCAACTGGACCAAAGCTTCTGCAGCAGGTAGCTCCTCTTCTGACACCAAAGCATTCTGCACCAAAACCTGGCCCTGGGATAGAATTTCAGGCTGCACTTGTAAAGACTGCATAGACTGCAAAGGCAGTGGTGGGATCTGAGCTGGAGGAGATGTCGACATCTGTGGAGGGGTTGCCATTGGAATTGGAGATGACTGTAGGGCTGAATATTGCTGATGTGATGTTGGGGACACAATCTGCTGACCAGGGGACACCAAGGCAGACTGCTGAACAGGGCCAATGTGTACCACAGGGGATGCTGGAAGTGGAAGATGGGATGGAAGATTGAGCTGTGCTGTGGGCTGTACCTGATCAGCAGTAGCCTGCTGCAAATTTGGCCCTGTCTGAAGAGCTGAAGACACAAGAGGGTGTGGCTGGATAAGTGCTTGTGGATGGATAATTATAGTAGGAGACTGACTCGGGGAATGAGGTGGAGGAGGAGACACTACTACAGACTGCTGTGCGGACTGTGCCTGATTAGGAGACACAGTTAAAGGAGGGGGATGGCTCTGAATTGGGGAGCAGTGCTGTGACTGGGCACTACTGGGAGCTGGAGAAAGGCCATGGTTTGGGAGTGGAATACAGTGCTGGGATGGGGGTGGATCTCGAGTTGGACTCTGAAGGGTGATTGGCTGAATTTGCTGTTGTTGCTGTTGTAATATCAGCTGATGATGGGAAACCTTAGAAGGTGGTGAATGAAGAGGAATCTGTTGATGTTTGATTAGAGAATGAGGCTGAATTGGAGAATATGAAGCTGTGAGAGAAAAAAATGACAATTAGTACTGACTTCAAATCAAGACAGTTTTACATAAACCTAAAGGAGAGTTTTCACATCAGTCATAGTCACTAGCCGTCTATTACAAGTCTTTTAGGTATGACTAATTTGAAGTCTTTTCCTTACAAGGCTAAAAACACTAGATAAAAGAAGCTATACTGTGAAACCCTGAAGGAAAAGCACTCCAGACACACATGTTCCACTTCACGTGTTCTTCAGTCGCCAGAGCAGCTCCATTAGCTGTTAGCACTTAGGCACATGCACACGCGTCTGTCTCCTCTCAATCAACGAGTACAGTACACACAAGGGTGACTTCATAGATCTCATCCTATCTATAACAAAACATGTCTCAAACTAACAGAAAAATCAGTTAGCTGGAAAGTTTCCCAAGTAAGTATTTCAGTTCCACTGGAATCTTTATTATTTCATCAGAAAGAAAACCATTTCACATAAAATTCCAATTCAGCAAAATACATGGCTAAATTGTGTTGTACAGGCCATTTCAAATCTAAATGAGCCACCCCTTTCTTGCCGAGAATGAAGAAATGAGATCATGAGACCTAAATAAGGGATGGTGTTTATCCCTTCCCACACAATGGAAACCCACGGAGTGTCTTCTATGGTATAATATGTGGCAGTGGTTGGCATCAGACTCCTCCACAGAGGCGCTCACAACAGGGATACACATACACGGAGATCATGCTATGTTGTGAATGGATCCCACTCTGATGCCTCTTTACAGGGCAGAAGCTGATGAAATCCTTCCTACCTACAACTGAAAACTGAGAGCAATGGAAGATAAACTGAAATGACTGCTTAATACCACACAAACATTGTACATATAAGCTGGATTTGGCAGGTGCACTCAAAAGGCAAAGGCATGCAGATCTCTGAGTCCCTGGCCAGCCTGATCTACATAGCGAGTTCCAGGCCAGCCAGGGCTATAAGGAGACCCTGTGTCACAGTCTCCACTCCCACCATACACCAAATAGTTAAATCAAATCTAAATTAAACACGGAATTTTTTTAGTCTTGCAATGTAAATATAAAAGTTACATAACACCTTATAGCCTTTGATATTCAACCACATTAATGGTAACAGCCTTATACAAACTTCTAATAACCTTTTTCTTAAACATTTTTGTATTTGATTAAAAATTTAAATTCAGAGACCAGACTGAAGAGACTGTTCAGCAGTTAAGAGCACTGGTTGCTCTTCCAGACGACCTAAATTTCATTCCCAACATCCACATGACTGCTCATAACTATCTGTAACTCCAGTCCCAGGATCTGATGCCCTCCTTTGCCTTTATCAGGCATCAGGGCACACATGTGGTGCATACATACACACAGACAAATACACATAAAGTGATTTGTTTAAAAATTATAGTGCTCCTTTAAAGAAATTAACATCTAGCTAATATCTCAAAGAGTATTTAGAAATTTCAATAGATATTGACTAATTATTTTTAAGTGGAGGGCTGGGGTTACATCTCAGTGTTAGAACACATGCTTAGCACGCATATGGCATGGGTTCAAACCAAGCACTGAAAAAAAAATTAAGTCTAAAATTAAATCTAAAAATAATTTTCAGATAAGCCAGTAATTCCAATTAAGATTGTCAGCCCTCTACAAACGTTGGATAGCTATGTTATACTGTATTCAAGCGAGAACAGGGAGTAAAATCCTGCAGTTCTCTAAGTGCTTTCAGGTCTGCCACCAATACTTGCACAGCAGCTGTGGAGTAAGTGGCTCTTATCCCTTCCTTCAGATACAGAAAGAGATCTTTTGGCCGCCGCTAAAAAAAAAAAAGTTATAACTTAATTTTATCAACTTTTTCAAATACTTTTTTATTTTAATTATGTGTCTACGCATGGCGTGTGCACACGGGTCTGAAAAGGCATGAGGAGGATATCAAGATTCCCTCAAGCTGGAGTTACAGGCAGTTGTGAACCATCCAACACAGATCCTGGGAACAAATCTCCAGTCCCTGCAAGAACAATCACCCTTAACAGCAGAGTCTTCCCTCCAGCCCCACATGCACCATTCCCAAGCACAGTTGGTGCTTCCACTAGAATAGCTTTTTGTGACCCAGTAGGTAAGGAGTCTCATATTTTAGTAGAGTAATAGTATTCTTCACGTACATTAATTTTTTCTTAGATCAGAAGTCAGGGTATAAGAATAAGTCTTAGAATGCAGGATGAGAACTATGAGTAAAAAAACCTGACGATGTCTAGAAAATTGTGCCCTATTGGCTAATTTCTCTGACTTTAATGAGCACTTAATGATTGTCAAAGTAGCCTAATATTTGAAAAATTAATGATTGACATCTATCATTATTTACAATAACACATAATTTCATTTAATCATTACTACAACCCCGAGAAGTAGATATGGTACTGAACAAATACAATACAGGACAGGTTAGCTAAAATCACCTCTCAAAGAGCAGCACTGAGTCTAAAAGGCCCCAAATGCCTGAGTCAAGGGCTGTATTAGAAACTATTTGTTTCCCTTTCTCCAAGTTCACATGATGAAACCACAGAGATGGAGGGGCTAAGAAATTAAGGTCACATGGGATCCTGGAAGTGAGGCCCTGACACGACAGAGAGTTGTATTCCAATAAAAACATCCAGGGCTGATAATATGGCTCACTAGATAAAGACCAAGCCTCATGAACTGCGTTCAATCCCCAGAACTGACATACATGGTAGAAAGAGTCAACTCCAAGTTGTCCTATGACCTCGACACACTCTGTGAAATGCTCATACCCCCTCTACTACCTCTTACACACAAAATAAGAAACTACCCCAATAGTGTTTTTAAAGAAGTATCACAGAGTTCCCCTCACCTCTGTGCACTCAGAGGAAAGTACGTGTGAGGGTAAAGAGAGAAGTGACAAGCGACAAGCGAAAGGCAGTCCTCATCAGACACTTGGCATTGCAAGACTTTGACCTGGGGCTTCCAAGGTACCTAGTCTCTAACATTCCATGGTGGCTGCTAGACCAAACCAGTAAAGGACTTTTTCACTACGTATTGAATTAATGTCTAAAAGAAAAAGAAAGCAAAAGTCCTCTAAAACCTACTTAAATTTTTTCAGCTGTAACACATTAACATCTCATGATTTCTAGATATGTGATTACAGGTGAACTTTTACCTTTATATATTAAAAACAGAAGTATCAGTTGGGCATGAGACTGAGTCAAGAGAGCTGTCATAAGTTCAAGGCCAACCTTGGCTATTGTCTTCTAAATAAATAAATAGAATTACTAACAAGTGAAAGCCCTCACCCTCAAGGAGAAATGGAAAAGAAAATCAATTTACACCCTAAAAACACAAGAAAACAGTAACTACATCCACTATAGTAACTATTAGGCAACTACAAATCAGAGGGATTGGTCATTTTCACTATTTAAAATGACTGTTGGCATACTTCTAACTAAGGAAAAGAATAAGATGACACGTTTCACTAGACACTATGCCCTGACCAGTCACTTCAGGCTTAGGAGGCCAACGCTGTTCCACACTGACTAACAAATAGGATGCTACTTGGAAGCTGAGAATACTCTGGACAATGCTGTGCAAAAACCTAGTTATCTGGCCCTAGAGACAACACAGACCAGGACATAGATATTTATAAAAAGAAACCGTATCTAACTACAGCATGAAAGTATTTGTTAGCAAAGTTTATGGTACTTATCTACAATTCATTCATAACAATTCCAAAGCACGGTGATAGCTGAATAATGCTAATGACTAAGCGTGGAAAATTGAGTGATTCATCCATCAAATATATACCTGCTTACCTTTTACAGGCAATTGAATATAAGGCACAACTTAGTGCTATTAAGATGAAAAGGTGAATCTGAAAGAAGATTCAGAAATCTTTTATGACAAAAAAAGAAGTCCTTTTATAATGAGGACTGTTACAAAAGTTCAGAGTAAGGAGACATTTCAACACCAAGATTTAGAGATTTGTAAACCAAGGAATAGTGACAATACTAACTCAGAAGAAATATAAAAAGAAGTTAAAGAGCTATAACTCCACATTAGAATGCTTGTGCACACATGTGTGAGCTTCTAGATTCAATCACTAAAACTATACACAGAGAAGTCAGTCTAGGTGGGGAAAGAAGTAGATTTCAATAGTTTAGAACAAGAGATAGCAAGCTCACTCTGGAAGGCCCCAAAATGTTCAGTTTAAGAGCCATAAAGCGTCCAGGGGTGGTGGCACACCCCTATAATCTCAGCATTAGGGGAGGCAGAGACAGGCAGATCTCTGTGAGTTTAGGGCCAATACAAAGCAAGTCCAGGACAGCCAAGGCTACACAGAGAAAGCCTGTCTCTTACCAGCAGGAGACCCTGACAGCTTGAAAGAATGGAAAGAAGCGATTCCTTGACAACTTTCTCCCAGATGAAATCCCACACAGGTAGTGGTGGAGGAGGGGTTGGGAAAGTAATTTCCTTATGTGTACAATCTTTTGTTTTGTAAAAGTAACAAATTCTTTCTACGAATGACTTTAACAAAATACACTTACTTTTTTACCACAAGCTTAAAAATACATTCCACTAAAGCTAAGATACTTGTTTTAAAAGCGAAAAGGTTTTATTAATATAAAGAGAGCGGCACATCATAAAGATGTTAATCAAGTGCCAAGTCGCAACAATGAAAGACCATCTTTCTACTGTTATTTCTTCAAGCTATTAGGCTTTTTGAATTTCTTTTCAAGCTAATTAGTGAGGTCTTCTTTAGCTTACAAAAATTCTCATTTTAAAAGTCTTCAGATTGTGACTCTTATTCAAGTAGTGGACATCCTGTTTTGCAGTCTGCTAAGAAAACATTGAGATATATCCCACCTGGTGCTATTAATTGGTGAATGCTTGATGTTCGAGTGACAGCTGTGCTTCGAGATTCCAGACTTGGGCTTCCTCCCTTCTTGCTCTCTGGAGAAGGGTCTCGTTGGCTGACTTTAGAGCTGGTCACTGTTGTCTTATTATGGCAAATTGTCAGCGACTGAGTTTGACCAGTGCTTTTTGGTGGGCCATTCTGTGAGCTAGATAAGACACCCAGCTTCTGGCTGCGTAATGTTAAGTTCTGAACCTAAGAACCACATAACAGAAAGTAAAGATGAAAACAGCTGGCCTTAGCTGATACGGCAATCATTACAATAACAGCAACTGATACTGTGCCTCCTACACAAAAAGGTTCAAGCTCCTGAGACAGCCAACTAATCCTTCAGGAAAGGAGAACCGCAGCCTACGTGAGCACATCTTAGACGTTATGCGCAAGGTTACGGGCTATACTGGACAGGTGTGGGGTACCTGAGTGAAGAAGAGGGAGGACGGGAGGAACATGAGGAACTAAATGAAAACAGACAAGCACTGAGAGGGGAAGGTTGGTGGCAAATGAACTATAAATATAAGGAAGTGGCTCTGGAACACACTGCATTGAAAGTGACTGACTCTAAACGCGTAGGGGAGTAGAGCTGCCAGACAACCGAGTCATCTAATCATCTACTCCACTGCAATACTCAGGAGAAGTACTTTTAGAAAACTTAAAATTTAAATCATGCTACTGACCACTCATTGCCTTTGATAATTGGGTTTTTGAGCTGACATTATACATAGCTCTGAAATGGGTCTGGTGGTGTCCTTCATAAACTGGGGCCATTCTAAACCCTATAAATGACAGGATTATCCTACTTCATTTCACTTGAACGAATACCTTTCCAAACAGCAAAGCAGAATATGCCTCCCCAAAAGCTGCATAGCTTCTTGCCTATCTAGAATGTGAACCAAATACAGTTGTTGCTGGCAATGATCTTAACAGGATCAAAGGAGGCTCCAATGCTATGAAACGAATGACATGCTGCTGAGTTCTAACTTCTTCAATCTCAGTGTGCTGACTCTACAACACACCTTAGCTGGTACTCCAGACTATACTCCCTGACCAAATGCCAAAACAGTGTCAACACAAGGCAAAGAAATGTTCATGCCAGACAAGTTTCAATCAATTCTTTAGCTACGGTTAGTTTGCGAAAATCACCAGGCACATGCCTGTAATCCCAGCACTTGGCGAGGCAGAGGCAGGCAAATCACTGTGAGTTTGAGAGCAGCCTGGTCTACAAAGTGAGTCCTGGACAGCCAAGGCTACATAGTTCAACCCTGTCTAGAAAACAAAACAACAACAACAAAAAAATGAAAATGAAGTACCTCCCCATACTGCCCCCAAAAAGATACATATATTGAAGGTTTGGCTCCATACACAAGTAGTGCTCAGAAGTAGCCCCTTTGAGAATTGGCAGATGAGTACTCTGCCTCCATGAACGGGTTAATTAGCAAAAGAACTTATAATCTAAATAGACTATTAGAAGGTGGTAGATCTATAGAAGAGGAAGGTGGTCACTATGAGCTATCTTTGAAGGAGATTTGGGGCCCTGGTCCCTTCTTGTTCCCTTCTCTGCCTGTCTGCCAAGAAGTAAGCAAGTTGGCTCTACCACACACTTCCTGCCATGTGCTCTGCCTCTATGGCCCACACATTCCTGCCATGATGCTCTGCTTCTATGGCCCAGAAAAAACAGCAAGGAACTGTGAACTGAAATCATGGGCCAAAAATAAACTTTCCTCCTTTTAAACTGTTTCTCCTAGGTCATTTGTCATAGAGACAAAAACTGATTAATACAACAATGGGACAAAATTTCTAAGTGAGATCATATTGAGCATCTTCTCAGATTTTCCTCACATATTTCCTATTGTACGTCAACACATATTAATAACCATTAGTATCAAAGTTTCATGCAAAAAGTAAAATGTACTGTATTCCTTGGGTTGCCATGCAAAATGTAGGCCCAAACCACACTGAATCCATTTTCTCTTCTCCATTCTAATTCTTATATTCCTGACAAACTGCTCTCACCATTCCATAAATACACCCTGTACTTTCTTCATTTGGTGCCTCTGTTCTGGTTCTTCTCACCTAAACACATTCCTTCTCAAGCCATTATTCCAAGCCCAATAACCCCCCCTTCCCTCTTTCAGAAGAGCTTCCTGAAGTCCTTTGTGAGAATTTTCCTTCCTCCATTCCAGGATGCTTCCACAGAATACAAGTGGCCTATAGCATAATGTTCAGCCTGTCTGTGTATTACGAACACACACATCTCTGAAATGGAGAGATGAGACTCTGGCTAATAGGCTCTCATCTTCAGCACTGACACTTCCACCCTAGTAGTTCAGAACTACGAACACTCTAAGCTTCCTGAGTCTGCGATAGTCTCTTACATCTGATTTTGAAATATATCTCATATATCTATTTGAAAGGTTATTTGGCTCCACTTATAGCTCTTATGCTAACACTAAAATCTGTCCACACTAACAAAGTTCATCACGTATCTTGGTGGAGGCACATTAAAATATCTCAGGAAGGACAGGGATGTAGCTAGGTGGGAGAACATTTACCTAGTATGCAAAAGGCCCTGGGTTCCATATTCAGTATGGCAGGAGAAACAAACAAACAAACAAAAAAACTCTATCATGGATAGTTGCATAGGCCTATAGTCCTAGCACAGAGGAGGCAGAAGCAGCAGAATCATAAACAAGTTCAAGGCCAGTCTAAAATACATAGTTAATTCCAATCCAGTATTGGCCACACAAGAACCTGCCTCCATAAATAAACAAACAAACAAATAAACAAACATACTCTCCAAGGAAGAGCTAAACAATAAAGAACATAACATTTTCCACAGAGGGACCATGCAGTAAGCCATATAATAGTGACAACCAAGAATACCCTGAAAAACTTGACTGATTCCTTCAGAATGAAAACCATGTGAACAGTAAGTGAAGACTTGACACAATGAACCCTAACTCTGTACCACATCCACTTCTATAATGCTTTTGCTGCTTTCTGGAATCCTAGAAGGCAATGCATTTGTCTCCATAGGTAAGTATGATGTGTTCAATATGAGCTTTTAGACTTTAACCTGCTTTCATCTTCACTCAAACATCAACTTGATGTAAATAAATTACATACTAAAAACAAAACACCAAAGACAATATTTATTTACTGTTGGAAAGACACACATTAAGTTCTTCTTGGCACTATCACTTTTAAGGAAAGAAAACCCATCCTAAGATCCTGGCTTTAACTTTCATTTCCCCTGAACCAAGCCTATGGTATTATGAAAACTTTCTGACATTGTGCATGAGATATATATGCTAACTTCACTCTGATACGTTATGATATATAATGAATATATCACTGCCAAAATATTCTCCAAGTCATTTAACTTGACTCAAAAACTGCATACATGATAACAGTAGCCTCCGTTTGCACAGTCCTGCTGTTCACAGTAGAGTTCCCAGATTTTCAGTCCAAAGACTTGATTTCTCTTCAAATCAGCATTCCCCAGACTGCCTGTTGATAAGTAGGATTTTTTACTCTTCTACAAACATACTCTTTGTGCCATTCATAGTGGCACACACCTTTAATCTCAGCACTCCCAAAGAGTGACAAGTGGATCTCTGTCAATTTGAGGCCAGCCTGATCTATATATCCTTCCAGGTCAGCTAGAGGTTCAGAGTGAGACTGTGCCTGAAAAAACATATATTTTTTAACTGAGGAAAAATTAGCTGATATACTGAATTTCAAAACCAATAGTCCTGAACCTGAAGTTACATCTTCACTGGGTCAGCATCACCTACCCGGCTGCTAGCCTCACTCACTGCCTAGCAGAGCATTCACAGAGAGATGCCTCAGGATCACCCTATTCTAGTTCCCCTGAAAGCCTTAACTAAATCAACCCCCCACAGAGCCATACGGAGAGGCCACATCCAATTGCACCAGAAGACCACGTGAACTAAAGACTTGTAAGAATGTTTTCACCATGAAAAACTGATAAGCAAATGTGCTCCAGACCTTGTTAAGCAGAGTCAGTCTCCTAAGTTACTGGTTTAGCATGGAAACTATAAATAATTTAAATGGTTACGTTCCTCTCTTCGTTTCTAACTTCTTGAAAGCTAAGAACCAAATGTGTGATTTACACAATGTCAAGTAAATCAATAATCAGTAGATATGATATCTCGATCTGTGGCAGGTGCTGTGCTAAGCAGTTCCTGGCTGCCTCGTTTGCCTCTTGTAGCAACTGAGTTAACACGGGAAACTGGAGCTCGGTATTTATTGAGGCCTAGCTAATAGCCACTCCTAAGGGGCCACAAAGGGCCAGGGAGCCAGTTGGGAAAACCCTGAATTTACCTGACCACACTCTTATTATTCACATATGAAACTTAGTCTTATTATTAAGTACATTAACACACAAAGAGGGTCTATAAAAAAGTCAAAGAATATTATTACTATCTCATTTCTTACATTTTACCAGAAGACTGAAGTATGAAATGAAAAATGAAATGCACCCGGCACGGTTACTAATGCCTGTAATCCCAGCACAGACTTAGCTAAGACAAGAACATCGCCTCAAGTTCAAGGCCTGGTACATACATCAAGTACCAGGCAGGCCAAGGCCACACAGAAAAACCCTGTCTCAAAAAGAAAACTGAAAACACATCCCAAAATGAACAAAAGATATTTTAAAATATTTAATTAAATAAAAAATCAAAGATGACCCAATATATTAATGACTGCCATGAAGTCCTAAAATAGCATCATAATGTAACAGTCTACTCAATTTTTGTAACTTAAAGCTTACTGAATCTAAATAGTTTTTGCTGAGGTATCACTTATAATAGGTGCATGTTCCATGAATTTTGACAGGAGGAATACAGCATATAACCACTATCCCAAACAATACACAAAACTTCCCTCCTAGTCAGTTTTTCCCACCTCTACCCCAGGTACCATTAATCTAGCTTTTTCATTATGAAGACTTTTCCCTATTCTGGAACTTAAAAAAGTACAGAATTGGGGCTAGAGAGATGGCTCAGAGGTTAAGAACACTCGCTGTTCTTCCAAAGGTCTTGAGTTCAATTCCCAGCAATTACTTGGTGGCTCATAACCATCTATAGTAAGATCTGGTGTGCAGGCAGAATGTTGTATAAAAAACAAATAAATCTTTAAAAACAAAAAAAAGTGCAGAATCACAGAGGATGTATGTATTGTGTCTAGCTTCATTTGCTAGCCATATTTGTAAGACATGTCAGTGATCTGCTCTTTTCACCATGGAGCGCTATTCTACTGTGTGAACACAGTACCATCTATTTACACGTTTGGCAGTTAAAGACTACTTAGCTATTATAAACTACTGCAGTATCCACAGTCTTCATTTCAGCCGTCCAGCTGAGTGTATAATGATGTTCATTATGGCTCTGGTTTATACATCAGCAATGATGTATGATGCTGAACATTTTTTTCCTGTGTTCATTCACCTTTTATATATTTTCTTTGTTTAGGTTGTTGTTGTTGAAGAGAGTCTCACTCTGTAGTTCTGGCTCTTCTGAAATTCACTATATAAGACCAGGTTGGCCTCAAACTCATAGAGGTATACTTGCCTCTACCTCCTACATACTGGGATTAAAGGCATATACCTACATAGTTCTTTTGTGAACTATCGCTTCAAATCTTTTGTCCAAACTGACCTTATAATCAATTACTAAACTATAGGCATTTTAAAAAATATTCTAGGTACAATCTTTGGTCAGATACACATATTGTGAATAGTTTTTCTCAGCCTGTAGCCTGGGTATTCATTTTTGAAATGATTCTTTAAAGAATAATTTTTAGTTTTAATAAAGTCCAATTTATTTTTGTTTCTAAGAAAGCCTTGCCTACCCCAGACTTGCAAAGATGCTGTCCTGTTTATCCTAGAAAGTTATTTTTTTTTAACCTTTAGGCTTACATTCTACTTTCAGCATATTTTTGTGAATAAAAGAGAAGTTAAAGTTCATTTTTTTCCATAGTATCAAATAAAGTAATACTCTACTTAAGTTTTTAACTTAGTTTGCCAATTTAATTCTTTTTTAAACTTAAAGCTATCATCCACTTTGATTTGTCTATTATATAACTCCTTGCAAAGGAAATCTACAAAAAAAGAATATAATTCATGCAAAAAAAGAAATCTGGTATATAATGAAACTAAAAATACAATGTCATTACAAAACCTTGATGATCACCTAGTAACCTAAATCTATGTTTAATAAAACAAGTACATTCTTGAAGTTCTCGATGTTTTATGAACTCCACCACAAAGGCATGGCAGTGCACCCCAAAGCAGACAAGCTGAACTCAAATGCAGTGCAGTGCCCATCTTTACACTGAGATCCAGACCTCCAGGACCACACTGTGAAGCTAGACAGTCTCACCTGAGTAGCTGCAGACTGACAGGAAGATGACGATGGCGACGAGACAACAGGAATGTCAGACTGTACAGCAGCCACAGTGGTAGCGGGTGTGAAAATCAGCTGTACAGACAGAAAACCAAAAATAACACCCTGAGACTAAAGAACATGTCCCACACACAATGTGTAAGCAAGCAGGCAAGCGACTGAACTTTGTGACAGAGAGACAATGGCAGTTAGGATTACCTCCTAAGCAAAACGCTTCACATGACAAAGAGAAGGTTATGATCACAGAGCTCAAAAAAGTCATCACAGCTTTGAAACAGCTCACAATTCTGAGAGTAGGGGGTAAAATCCACTCAAAAAAAAAAAGTGTTTTGGTGTTAGAAAACACTCAATCCAAATTTTGTTCCCAATAAAAGCTACTATCCCAGGATTCTTAAGATGGAAAGTAAAATAAAACTACATTAGGATATAGATTCATTTTTGGTAAAAAACAGGAAAAAAAAAAAACACCAAAAGAGCTCTTTAGTCCATACAGATACCAATACCACATACTTTACTGCACTGCTTCTCAGCTACAGGGGATCTACCTACCAGACAAAGGAAGGTTGCTCTTCATGTTCTAAATGTAAATGCCAGAGCAACAAAACAGAGCAACAAAAAGTCTTCCCACCAAAACAGCAAAAAAGAGAAAAACAAAATCTACACATCACCATCTTGTTTCAAACTTTGGTTTTTTGTTTTTTTTTTTTTAAGATTTATTTATTTATACATATGAGCACTTTATTTCCATTTATGCCTACATGACAGAAGAGAGCATCAGATTCCATTATAGGTGGTTGTGAGCCACCATGTGGTTGCTGGGAATTGAACACAGGACCTCTGGAAGAGCATACAGTGTTCTTAACCAGTAAGCCATCTCTCCAGCCCCCTTGTTTCAAACTTTTAATATCAAAAAGTTCCATTAATTTCTAAAACAATCTACTTAATCTAACTGAATTTAGTAAATTATGATAGGTTTCAAAAAGTGTGTAGATATTCTATCTTAATGTTATTTCAAGAATTACTCACTACCTTACTGTTATTTAAAGTAAAATGATCAATTAGGAATATTTTCTAATCTTGAACTTTTACTAGTATGTATTAAATATATAATACTGGGTTTCAATGTGATTTTCAAGTATGTATATACATAATGATCATATTCACTATGCCCAATTCTATTCAACCCCAACCTTTTCTGAGCCTTCTTTTCCTCTAAAACTTTTATATCTTAATTCTTTATTCACTTACTGAACCTAAGTAAATTCATCAACAAATTTTATTTTCAGTGCATGCAGCCTCAAAGCACTCCACCCCAAAAGGAAGATATTCTATTAGATTGAACTATATAAACTGCCCATCTTAAAGGTCAAAATCATAATTTTTTTTTTCAAATGGTTCAGACTAATCTTAAATCACATTATTAAAGACAGTTTTATGGGAGAGAAGTAATCCAGAAGAGAAAGATGGAGTCTACTCTACATCATTTGTGCCAGAAATATGACTAGAAACTTACTTTCCAATTTTAAATGAAGAACTAGGATCAGATATATATCCAGTTCACTGATCAGAAATCTGCATATTAAGGAGACTAAAGATGTTGGGTATTAATAGGATGCCTGTATAGTATGCATGAAGGCCTGGGTTCAATCTTTAGTCCTGCATAATTAACTTACTAAATACACATATACAACTTAAATAAGTAAAAACACATATAGATGCTAAAACATTTGTCTAACTTTGTACAAATTGTGCCAGCCAATGTCTACATTCCTCTAAAAGTTCAACAATTAAATCAGGAAATCAGTAAGTACCTAATTATAGAATAATCAGTTAACATTTCTATATTAATAATGAAATTGAAGAACACATAAGAATACAACATTACAGAATTTGAGACGATAACAATCAAAGCTATAAACTACCTGGAAAACTATCAGAACTCCAATCCAGATTTAAGAAGGTCCTAGGACAAAATTTTATAGTTAAAAACTAAGTTTTTAATATTTCCAACTATTTCCTCAAATCTTTGATGTCAGCCCAATAAATGATTTTATATCATTTAGTACTATAGGTACTAAAACCATAAGATGGCATCAATTATTGAGAGCTCTTCAATTGTGGAGATGTCAAAATATTTTTAAAAGTTCTTAAAATTGGTAACTCAGTATTAACAACTATTTTTACCAAAAGGCCTACTAATTCAAGGTAGAATTTTTATGTGCATTTATAAATGTACAAAGGCTAAGCATATGCACCACTCATACACACTTGTTAAGTAACTTAAGTATTAAAAATGCTTCATTGCATCAAATCCAGAAAAATTTGAACTCTCCAGTCCTTAGACACTGTAAAGCTGGTATCTTGTAGCTTACCATTTGAGCTCGGAGATACATTTGAGCTTGGCTGGCCGTTAATGTTGGAGAGGTACTCCCTAGCAACATAGTCTGTTGGGTAATACTGCCGCTGGTAGAACTGGAAGTCTGGGAACGATTCATCAGCTGAGCAGGTGTAGGAGAAGTGGAGAGGTTGATCTAAGATAGAAAACATAATAGGTCATATGTTTGCCTCTGTGTTCCTCAATTTTACCAAGCTGAAGCTAGGTAGACAATAGTGGAAACCTCAAAGAGAGGCTTTGACCTTTGACAGAACCTTTCACTTTGGGGAACTGTTTCCATATACAAAAAGCAAAAACAGCAGAGACTGCTTAGTAACTGGAACAACTCTTGAACATATCCACATTTTAGTAAGACTTGTAGCATCTTAAAATGTCATAGCTACTACCTCCCCAAATTAGAGGTAATGTTCAATTATTTTAATATTTCACCAAGTAAATAACTTCAAAATTCTAACTTTAATACATTATTTTATCACACTGTCACATTCCGAGGAGCTTCTGATGTGAATAAAAGTCAAAATACAAAAATCTCTTCATATATAAATATTATGCAAGTAACATAAAACTAGCATAATGTTTTAACTTAAAAGCTGTCAAAGCAGAAGAAAATAAAATTTCTACCTGTCAAACAGGTGGAAAAGTCCTGAATATTGGCTACAAAATTAGTATAGAAACACTTAAAGCCTAAGAATTAATTAGAAAGCAGATGTGGTGACTCGTGTAACCCAGCACTTAGAAGGCTGAAGAAGAAGGCTCATGGGTTAAAAGCCAGCCCTGGGCTACTAAGTAGGTTCTAGGCAAATGTGGGGTACATGAAATCTGGTCTAAACAAAAAAAAAAAAAAGAAAGAAAGAAAGAAAGAAAATTAGTATGTGGCTGAAGGAGGGCACAAGCCTATACTTCAAGTACTAGAAAGGCTGAGGGAGAAAGACTGTTCCAGGTGAGTCTGAGTTGGGCTATACTTGGAGTTGCTGAACAGCTGCACTATATAGTACGATCCTACCTCAAAACAGTAAAGATCAATGTAGTCTAGTAAATCCCTAGAAATACATTAGAAACTGGCAACTTGCTTGACAACTATGAAGGAAAGATGAAAAGGAGTAGGTAAACAGGGAGAACGAGAGATACTTAAACCCTTTTTCATCTTTCCAATCCATAATCATGTCCATGTATCATTCATTCTTAAATTTCAAACAGAGAATGTAACTCAACCTCACCTTAAATCCTTTTTTGTGTAACAAAGCAGAAAATAAAATTAAGAAGTATTAGGCCTCTGGTCCAGAAGTGAATACACACCCACGTGCTCAAAGACACTTTCAAATGTTCAATCGATATGAAAATGGAATGGAGTTTTAAAGTAAACAAAGGAGCAGGGGAGGGAAGTGTGCAGGGCTCAGTGAGAAACTCACATCCAGACATGCAGCAACAAATGGCACTGAGTCAACTCTAGGTGTGCTGTGCCTAAGAGACAGAAGGTCCACGTCTGGCCTGTTGTTACATGCTAAAGCTGGAAGGGAAATCCCTATTTTAAGACAAGATCCTGAAAAGGGCTGATCAGTATGTAAAAGGCTCCACTTACATATTCTGAGAAGCAGCTAGGAAGCTGTTATACCTGCCCTGACATACTGGAAGGGTAGAGGGAGACACCTGTTGAGAACCAAAATTTCAGGCATTTACCATGTGTGGGTATAAAATCCACATTCACACTGCCTGCATAGCCCTTTAATACAATCTGATACATTAACATTTGATGAACAAAATGGTGAAGCAGAGCTCTCCAGCAACCTTCCACCAGAGAAAATACCAACTTAAAGTATCTAAACGTGAAATTCCCTTCATGAGACCCACACATACCAGGTTAGAGAACAGGAGATGGTTGCAGCACAGCAAGAAAAGATGCTGTTGAGGAGAATAGGAGGAACCCTGCTACCCCTCCCCCAGCCCCAAGCAGCACAGCACAGAGAGCAACATTGTCAGCTGGAAGGAAAGTCCTTTCCCTGCAAAAGCAAAGCCCAGCCCTAGTCACATCCTCCCAGCCCCAAATTCTAGGTTGGAACCCTTGGACTAAGTCTTTCAACTTGCCCTTGCACTAGATAGGGACTCACGGCCTCTATGAGACAAACTGGCATCTTGGCCAAAATCACTGGCAGTTGACTGCAAAGCCTTTATCTCCATCCAAACCTCAGCAGCAGAGGCCAAAGGCTTCCCGGTGCTGCATCAGCTACAACCACCGCCATTCCTGGAGATCACAGGCTACTGGGAGGCTGTATTTTGAAGTATTCTGTCTTTGAAGTCCACAGATTCTTGTTTTGCCTGGTTAGTTTTGCTCTTGATGCTATTTTGTTGTTGTTGTTGTTTTTTCAATGAATTATTCAGGTCTCGGATTTGTGTGGATTTTCTTTAAATTTTAATCTGTTAACTTTCTGATAAATCTGTGAATTGGTTTTCTGTTTTTACTTAGTGTTCCGTTTCTTCAAAGCAGCACCTGAAACAAGTCTTTGTTAGGTGGCTCACACAATCCATTACTGGGGCCAGTCAAGGGTGACTTTTGTCCTTTTAGCACGTCACGGCTTCCTGCCCAACCCCAGTTCTAACCCTTGTTACTGCTCCTCTGTTTCTGTTTGGTAATGAAGTAGGTATTTACTTTCGGTCTTTGCAGTCTGGCATGCTAGGCAAGTACTCTATGATCAAGCCGCACTTTCAGGCTTACTAGCTAAAATTCTGAAAACAATCACCCTTGTTTTCAAAATTCCTAAAATTATTCAATACAAAATTATAAAAGGTATGAAATAGAAAAGTTCAGGTTTATTACCACTGTCTCACTACATGTAAGACTTCAGAAAATGTCCCACCAAACAGAACGCTCACCACGGTGCTCTTTGACCTGTTTGTATCCTCAGCTCTAAAATCTTTGTTTTCTTTGAATTTTTGGTACCCAATACTGTGCCTGATAGCATACAGGCACTAAAAATTTCTGAAACATAGGCTGGAGAAATGGCTCAGTCAGTAAAGTGCTTGTCACACGATGAGAACCTGAGTTTGATGCCAGGACAGCAGCACACACCTCCAATCTCAGCAGGGGAAGGCTGGGACAGGAGGGTGCCTGGGACTGCTGGACAGCCATTCTGAAGCAGGCACAGAACTCTAGGATCAAGCAGTAGCCCTTCAATGTACAAGGCACACATACTTTTATCATACATGGAAACTATTTAAGAAACCCTGAAAATCATAAATTAACATATAAATCACTGGTACTCAAACTATATAAGAAGACCCTCTCTTCAAATACAATGTTATTGAATAATTCAAAAACTGATGTGTCTGGCTAACTTTGAGACGCAACACCTTTTTTGTATTAGTCTACCATAACAGAACACCACAACCCAACAACTTGAGCAACAGCAACTTAGAGTGGAGCCTGTGCTCAGTGGTAGAGCTGCACTCAGCATGCAGGAAGGCCTGCACTCAATTCCCAGTACCACAAACTTTAAAAAAAAGAAATTTATTTTTCACTCTTATGAAGAGTAAGGAAGTACAAACCATAAATTTGTAGTGTGGGCTCTCTTCTTAGCCAGCAGCCTGCTGCCTTCTCCTATATCCTCCATGCTTGAGAGAGCACTGGGAACTTTTCCTCTTTGAAAGACATCAGTTCTCTCATATGAGGGCTACATCCTTAAGATCTCACTTAACCTTAAATCAGTTCACTACAGAATCTATTTCTAATACAGTAACATGAGTTAGGTTTTCAACATAGGAAGTTGGGAAGATACAATTCAAACAATATAACTGTTTACTTAGTCTTCTCTCTTTAATCTAAATGTAGTAATATCTGGATGAAGAAAAACTAAAAATTCTAAACAGACAGTATCACAAAAGTTTGGAGTAAGCCAAGTTAAATGGCTTACTTGCCCTAAATTACATGACTGGTCAGTTACAGAATTTAACATGAAACCCCACATTCATGCAATACATCATTTTATAATACATCATTCATAATAACAGTGATATCACTGAATATTCTCATAACTTGAATTAAAACAAAAACAGTTCTAGCTGGTGGTACATGCCTTCATCCTGGCACTTGGAAGGCAGAGGCAGGCATATCTGTGAGTTCAAGGCCAGCCTAGCCTACAGAGTGAGTTCCAGGACAGCTAAAACCACACACGGAGAAACCCAAACTTGGGGTTAGGGGGAACTTTTTAATTATGTGTTTACATGGGGGAAGGGAGATTGCAGGTGAGTGCAGGGCCTACAGAGGCCAAAAGAAGACACTGGATCCCCATGTCCAAGAATATGCAGCCAATACAAAACAATTCAATCATATTTTTGTGAACTTTTGTTTCATTTTTCCTTTGTTTGGCCATTTTTTCTAATTACTGGTCTTTTGTTTGATTTTTACTTTTGTGGTTTTTTTTTTTTTAACTTCTTGTTTGGGGGGGGTTGTTGGTTTGGGTTGGGTTTGGGGGGTTGTTTTGTTTTTCAAAGAGAGAATGTAACTTAAGTGGCTAGGGATGTAGGGGAGGATCTGTGAGGAATTAGAAGAGGGAAGAAACATGATCAAAGACCTTGACATAAACCGGACACACTGAACCTGATAGAAGAGAAAATGGGGAACAGCCTTGAACGAGCTGGCAGCATAGGAGACGACTTTCTGAACACCAACAACTCAGGCTCTAAGATCAACAATTAATAAATGAGACCTCTTAAAACTGAACAGCTTCTCTAAGGCAAAGGACACTGTCAATTGTAATGGCAAAATGGCAGCTTACAGAATGGGAAAAGATCTTCATCAACCCTACACCCAACGAAGAGCTAATATCCAAAATAGATAAAGAAATCAAGAAACTAGATATCTAAAATGGGGTATAGTGCTAAACAGAAAATTCTCAATAGAATCTCAAGTGGCTGAGAAATCTCAAGGGTTGTGGGGGATGGATGGATCTCCCTGGGAATGAGAAATAGGTTTGAGGGAGAGGACAGGAGCAGGAAGGATCAGGTGGGGAGGTGGGGAGGAAGGAAGGAGAGTACGGAAAGAGACAGCTGGAATAGGGGGCATTTGGGGGTCCAGTGTGAAAACCTAGTGCAGTGGAAACTTTCTCTAATCTCTAAGAGTGACCCTAGTGAGGACACAAAATAATGGAGGATATCGAGTCTGAACTGGCCATCTTTTGTAGCCAGTAAGGCTTCCAGTAGTGGGTGTTAGCATTTAGGCAGCCGGCTTCTTGGTTGCCTAGTAACCTATGATATCATATGTTGCCTGCCAGGTATGTGGGGCAGACAAGGTTCAAACAAGGTTAGTCAGGAGCTATAAATGGACCCCTGCCTCTTATGCCTCTCACCTCCCTCTCTAGCTCTTACCTCTTTCTCTTGCTCTCTCTCTTCTCTTGCTATCTCCCTTTTCTCTGTTGGCGTCCCCTTCCCCCCATCTCTCTTTCTCTCTGTCTCTGTCTCTCTTCCTTCATGGATTACTCAAGCCCTAACACTCTTCTGCTCCCCCACCCCAAGTAAATGTTTTCATGAGATCTGTTGTGTGCATGGCATTTTTATATAAATACTAACAGTGGGACTGGGTTGTGTTCTCAGTGGAGTTTTGTCTGAGGGGTCCCATGAAGATCCTCAAACAACCAGGCTGATACTAAAATGGAGGGTTGCTTTCCAAAACTGCTAGTGGGGCCCCACTGCCAGAGACAACATCTACACAGCTCAATGAGTATACAGAGGTTGAGCTGGTGCCTGCATGGAGACTTCACCACTACATTCTAGTCTCTTTGGCGTGGGAAGATACTCTGCAGGTGGATACCATCCCACCCACAATATCTTTGACCAACCATCAGTCCTGTCTGCAAGATGTATAGAACTTGTTGAAATGGCCAACCAATGTCTGGTTTAACTTGAGCTGATACCACAAGAGGGAACTCATGACCTACACTGCCTGGATGGCCAGAAACCTGAGACTGGATAGCCCAGCGAAGTAGGTTAGAACCAAACGTGACAGACGATAGATAGATAGATAGATAGATAGATAGATAGATAGATAGATAGATGGATAGGCAGACAGACAGACAGTTTAGGTAAATGCAACTTCATCTTCAACTCCATAAAACGACCTTGGACCGGAAAAGAATAATTACAAGGACTTTCTTAGGAAAACTCAGTGGTTTTCAACTGCAGCTTGTCAACCAGGAGCCGTATTCAGTTGCTCTTGGAAAGGAGGAAGCACAGCTGCTGCTGTTGTCTAGCTGTAGACAGTAGGGATGCTGTCTCCTGAAATGCCTCTGACAGCCCCTGACAACAGAGAACTATCTGGCCCATATTTTTGCTTAAAAAGTTAAGAATAACCTGCACTGTACCAATTAAACTTAAAAGAAAGACAATGTTGTATACACAAACAAAATTGGGGAACCTGAATAGAAATTTTTTATTACTGTTTTAATTTGAAATTATTTCAAACTAAAAAGCTGACATTTGCTAACATGTCTATATAGATTTTTTTTTTTTTATTCCAAGAAATAGTTCACATTTCCCAGGATATATGCTATCTTAGTTAGGTCTTCTATTGCTATAAAGAAATACCATGACCATGGCAACTCTTATAAAGGAAAACATTTAATTAGGGCTGACTGATAGTCTCAGAGGTTTAGACCATTATCATCATGGTGGGAAGTATGGAGCCGCGCAGGCAGACATGGTGCTGCAGAGAGAGCTGAGAGTACTACATCTTGATCCCCAGGCAGCATGGAGGAACTGTGTGCCACAGTAGGCCTCGCTTGAGCATGTATGAGACCTCAAAGCCCAGCTCCACAGTGACAAACTTCCTCCAACAAAACCACACCTACTTCAACAAGGCCACACCTCCTAATAGTGCCACTCCCTATGGGCCAAGCATTCAAACACATGAGTCTATAGGGGCCATTCCTATTCAAACCACCACATATGCGTAATACAGAAAAAGAGCTTTCTTTTACTCCTTTCTCAAAATAAATTACCCCTATCTCAAATGGAATTTTAGAAATTTGTTCCAAAATACAAAACACTCAAAAGAATCTTTTTTTTTCTCTTGTGTATGTGTGCATGTGTGCGTGTGTCTACTTTAGTACTTTTTAGTCCTTCAAAGATAATATGTTTTTCAGTACTTCAGGCTTCCAATAAATTCTTAAAACTGAAAGAAGTGAGACTCACAAAACACCCAAATATAATCAATGAGAAAAATGTGTAAGAATACACTCAGATTTTCAAGAGCTGGAGACAATTCCATGACTAAGGATGTACTTTCTTGCAGAAGATTAGTGTTGAATTCCCAACTGATGGGAATACATATAGTTACAGCAGCCTGTAACTATAACTCTTGAGGGCTCTGATGTCTCCAGCCTCCTTAAACATCTACATATACAAACAAATATTCATGCACTGATAAACACATAAACATAATAAATATAAAAATCAGCCTTTTTTTTAAAAAAACCTCCTATTTTTAAAAATTTAATTCTCCAACTTTACAATTTCTAGGAACTCATTAACTAAATAGCAGCTTCGTGATAACAAGTTTAATTTTGGAAAACAACAATTAGAAATGTTAAATTCAGGAGAAATTTTAGGGTACTTACAGATGTCTGGGACATGCTTGACTGTTGTGTGACACTTCCTGTTGGGGATGTAGATGGTCTTCCGCTGGACAAACTTGCCTAAAATAATAAAACTATTGTAATATGTAAAAACCATTAAGCTAAAAACTTCCTTGAGCTATCAGAACCTTGATAGAAACAGCTAGTTGTCAAACATCTTTAGCTCCTTTCTGTTTTGAGTGCTTGACTGTCTACAGAAAACATGGCAAGGGAGGAGAAAAAAACACAAAACAAAAACAAAACAAAAAAACCACTTCCTTGAGCTACATAATATAAAACTACAATAAAAATTCTAAAGTCCATGTATAAAACAAATTGTTTTATTGTCAACATGGCTTGATCCCGGCCATATCTTTAAAAAGAAAAAACAAAGCTGAAAGGTGAAAACAAAGCCCTCCCCTTCCCCACCTGGCTAGTCTTACTTTTACATTTCTGTATGTATTTATTGTGTTACTGCATACATGTGCTTCACAGAACACAACTTCTACCTTGTAGGTCCCAGGGATCAAAACCAGTTCATCAAATTTGTTGCCAAGCTTAGCCACAGGTGCCTTTACCCTCCCCGTCATCTCCCTGACCCTAATCTTGTTTTATTAGCTGCACTCTCATAATGTATATTATATTGGTAAATTGCCATATGTTACCTGAGCTCACCAAGCAGCTAATTAGTACTAGAAGTGGGATTGCCTCCGACAAACTTCATCCCCAAGCATGTTTATTTTGTCAAGTGTCTACTGAGACCCCTTGCCTGGGAATGGGCAGGATCCCACTAACTCTGTGACACAAAGCAAAGAAAGAAACAAAATAGCCCAAGAATAAAAACATTGTGTCCTGGAAAACAGCTAGAAGATAAGCCATTCCCACCTGATATTATTTTTGTCTATCCCATGAAATAAAAGTGCCTGCACTGGGTCTGGAATAATGACTCAGTAGTAAAGAAAGCTACTTTTACAGATGATCTTTGAAGTACAGTTTCCTACTCCATCATTATGAAAATGAAACTGAGAGCTGATGGCTGTGTAAGACTATTTGCTCTGTAAGCCTGAAGACACTGAGTTTGAACTCCTAGCATTCACATAAAAGCCAGGCATGCCATCATATTCATTTAAGTCAAGAAATGAAGGAAAAGGCAGGGAGACCTTGCAAGCTACAGCCTAATGAAACAGGGGGCTTCTGGTGCCTGGGAGACCATTTTCAAGGCAGGGAGGTGGCAGAGCTGCAGAGAAAGATGGCTAAGAAAGATGCCTGCCATTCTGCTCTGGTCTCCACGTGTGCACACATGGATACACAATCACACTCATGTGTGATCACAGACAACACATCAAAGCCATTAATAATTTGGTTAAAAAAGAAAAAGAAGTCAGGTGGTGGTGGCGGCGGCGCACACCTTTGCTCCTAGCACTCAGGAGGCAGAGGCAGGCAGATCTCCGAGCCTGAGAGCAACCTGGTCTACAGAGGGAGTTCCAGAACAGCAAGGGCTGAAACTTGAGCTACACCAACAGCTAGTGGGTCTCAATTTCCTCAAATCATAAACACAGCTGCTATTTAAGATATTATTTTTGATTCACTATTGAAGCCTGGCATAGTGGAACACACATATAATCTCAGCATTTGGGAGGTAGAAGCAGGTGGATCTCTGTGAGATTGAGGCCAGCATGGTCTAGATAGTAACTTCTAGGCCAGCCAGGAGCACATAGTAAGAAGACTGTGTCTTAAAAAAAAAAAAAAAAAAAAGAAAGAAAGAAAAGAAAGAAAGAAAGAAAGAAAGAAAGAAAGAAAGAAAGAAAGAAAGAAAGAAAGAGTATACTATTGAAAAGAAGTAAAGCTGGACACAGTGGCGCACACCTGGGATCCCAGCACTCTGGGAGGCAGAGGCAGGCGGATCTCTGTGACTCTGTGAGTTTGAGGCCAACCTGGCTACAAAGTGACACAGAGAAATCTTGCCTCAAAAAACCAAAAAACAAAGAAAAAAAAGTAAGAGCTGGTATCTATGAATTACAGAAATATGTTTTTTTCAGGGTCTACGAATTAAAATTATTTTCTGTTGAGATTTAACATTAACTAAATGTCACAAAAAGTTAAAATTGTATAATATTAATTTAAAAATATTTTGGTAGTTTCTTATTTTGTTTTGTGTTTTGAGACAGAGTTTTTCTGTGTAGTCCTTGCTGTCCTGGAACTCACTCTGTAGACCAAGCTGGCCTCAAACTCAAGAGAGCTCTGCCTGCCTGTGCCCCCCACATTCTGGGATTAAAGACGACCTACCAGACTGAAAATGTTTTGGTTTGGTTTGATTTTCAGATTCTAGAAAGGCACACACAGACATATTTGCTGCCACATAGGCGCCTCTACAGAGCAGGAGTGACAAGTGTAGAAAGAATGAACAATTCTACTTCTACCGCTGAGATTTTTATCCCACCTTACGTTCTTTAACAAATATAAACTACCTACATAAGAAAACAAACAAACTTACTTTTGGTTTAAAAAATATAATTCATGTATCCTTAAGTATTCAATGTTGTACCTAAATTTTTGGAGATTAAGAACACCATAGATAGAACACTTATCCAACTTAAATAAAGAGCAACATACAAACATACCTATTCTCCTCCCAATGAACCAGCCTACTAACCCATCTCCTCCAGGGAAAAATGTCACAGGACATTCAAGAACGCTCACAGCAATTATCTACTATAAACTGTGGCCTCACAGACTATCTACTTCTGCTCACCTGAACAGCAGCAAGACTCTGCAGCTGGGAGCTGCTCAGATGCTGCTGCTGAAGGGCAGCCGTGTGCAGCATCAGGTGCTGTTGCTGAGCCGCGTACATCTGCTGAAGGTAGTGAGCTGTCGAGCTGGGGGGCCGATGCAAGGCCTGCTGAATCACCTATGACAAGGGAAAGCCATGTCAAACCATCATCCTGGTTTGTCTTCACATGTCTGCTGCCGAGACCTCGAGCATGCTAAGCACAGGCTCAACCATAACTCCAGATAAACCATTAACTTAACCAGAAGCTTTAGTATAAAATGTGGCAGTTTTTACTATTTTTAAGTACTTTACTATTTGATGTAATTAAACTTAGTGACACATTTACCTAGGATGTTCTCATTATACTAATTAAATTAACATTCACTTAAAACGGAATGGGACAAATATGTGGAGAAATCTCAACTCTCATTAGTAGCTGAAAACTTTACAATTTAATGGATATAGTAATTTTTAAGTAATTCACAACTTTCGGGTAGACAAAGATCCAAAAGAATACTACTACTACTGACTAGGAAAATAAACCTTCCTACACTGGAAGGATTTAAGTTTTACATCCTTTCTGTATACTACTTGGTAGCTGGCAGGACATATTTATAAAGAATAGTTTCACTATGCAGCCATTCCAAACAGTAATATAGACAAATGCAATGGCTACCAGCCACGTGTCTTAACAAGTACATAAAAATGACAAGGGTAAAGAAGTGGGTTTTAACTTTAAAATGAACTTGAATTCTAAATTTAATATAAATTGCTACAGGTCTACCTAGTGAGCACTGTACTCTACAATGCAGACATAGAGCTACAGGATAAGTACCAAATACATCACAAGATGAAGAGTATCATTGAGTAGGATACTACTTACTCTTAAACTTTCTGAAATACTCAAGGAGATAATAAGGTCAGTATATTAGAGATGACTGGTTTGGCCTTTCTACATGTCTGAAAGTCCTGCAATATTATATTAAACATTATATAAAATTTAAATCTTTGAAAATGACTTAATAATTTCAAGTTTTAAAAAATATTCAATTCTTTGTTTTCACATAGGAATGCTCTTAATAATTTTTGAAAAACCATTTATTTATTTGTGTACTGGTATGCCATGGCATGTGTGTGGTCAGAGGACACTTTCAGGAGTTGATTCTCTCCTTCCATCATGTGGGTTCTGAGAAACTCAGGTTGTCAGGCTGGAAGACAAACACCTTTATGGGCTGAGCTATCTTGCCAGCTCCTGGGACTCTGGTGGAAGAATATTTTAAAAACTTCTAGAGCTGGAGAGTTGGTTACAGACCTGAGTATGATCCCTAGCACCCATGTGGCAGTTCACACCTGTCTATAACGGCAGTGCCAGACCATCTAAAGCCATCTTCTGTCCTCTGCAGGCAAGCAGCATGCACATGGTACACACATCATACATGCAAGCAAAACACACACATAAAAAATAAATACAGGGCTGGAAAGCTGGCTCAGCTGTTAAGAATAATTGCTCTTCCAGAGGACCTGGATTCAGTTCCCAGCCCCACCTGGTGCTCATGACCATCCATAGCTCCAGTTCTAGAGGACTGGACACACTCTTCTGGGGCGGGCCCCACATGCACTTGGTTCACATACATACATCAGGCAAAACACTCTTACACAAAGAAATCCAAAAAAAAACAATCTAGTAAGAGTAATTTTTTAAAATAAACTCATAAAAATCTTTAATCATAGTAATTATAAACAGATGTAAAATCTGAGCCTAAACAGAGAGGCCAAGATTTCTAAAAAGACAACAGAAAAACCCTCCCTCCATCTGTTCACGGGTCCCGCACTGTGCCGTGGCAGTGAAGACCTCTGCCCTCAGCAGTACACAGGGTTTAAGGTCTAATGGAGAAGGAGTGTTATACCCATGACAGATAACTGAGAATGTCTACATAACGCCACGAGTCCCCACTCACAGTTCCACGAGTTGCTGTTCACCTGCATGTGTTCCTGTCTCTCTCCCACTACGTACTTCCTGCTCACCACTCTTCTCCCAGATTCCTAGTCGATTCCTCACAGCAAGAGACTGGGTGAAACACTGAATGACTCAGAAGTCAGTGTTTCTCTTTGGTCAGATAAATCTACATATGATCTTCAAATTCTATAATAAAATTCCAAAAGCTCAAACAACAACAAGTGAATAACTGACTTCACATCTATTTCTGTCAGTATAGCAATTTCCTGTGTCAGCATGATCTCCTAGTCACTGCCTGATACCTGGCACGGCAATCACAAGCTAAAGGCACAATACACCATTCTTATTTTCTTATTTTGTTTCTCTACCAAAACCAGGTTAAAGAAAATCCATGTGACTAAAAAAAAAACAAACAACAACTTGAAAGTTTAGTTCAATGAACGTGGCTTAGAAAAATTTTAGATGAGGCAATGACCCATAATAACTAGAGTTTTAGCTTCTTGTGAGACATGTCAGCACCTGCAATGTCTCTAGTGATGTTTCATTTATTAATTTATCCCACCTAAGTAAAGATGAAAAACTGGCACAGTCAAAAATCATACCGTTTGTATGCTAATATCATATTCTTCCATGTATCACTCACCACAGAGAAAAAAGCAGACATTAGAAGCACACTATGCATTCAAGCTTGAATCTCTGCTGGGCTGTCGAGGTTCCAACAGTTCTCTACAATGACTTCAGAACTGAATTCTAAACCACAGCAGAGTTAAATAGCCCTCATACCGGAATACCCACCCTGGAAGAGCCGAGCACAGGGAGCAGCCCAGCACAGGGAGGAAGGCGATTACAGGAGAACATGCTGACCCTGCACTTAGAAGAATAAAATAAAATAAAATACAAAACTCTAAAGAAGCCCAGCACAAAAAAAAAAAGTCAGACAGTGGTGGTTCAGGCCTTTAATCCCAGCAGAAGAGGCAGGAGGATCTCTGTGAATTCAAGGCCAGACTGTTCTACAGATGAAGTTCCAGAACAGCCAGGGCTACACAGAGAAACCCTGTTTCCAAAAACAAACACAAACAAAAAACAAAAAGAATGCAATTGTAACAGCTGAGACCCCCGACTGGAGAGATGGCTCAGCGATTAAGAGCACTGGCTGTTCTTCCCGAGGAACCAGGGTTCAATTCCCAGCGTCCACATGGCAGCTCACAGCTGTCAGTAATTCCCTTTCCAGGGGATCTGACACCCTCACTCAGACAAACATTCAGGCAAAACAACAACGTACAAAAGATAAAAATAAATAAATGGGAATCCTAGAAAAATGAAGGCAGGTAATATAGAAGAACAAGAACTCAAAGTAGTTAACAGCAGAAGCTGAAGTTAGAAAACCTGCCAGCAATGTGAGTGTGGAAATACCATTTAACTTACTTAAAACACTGGTTTTCCCATTTGTAAAATGCTTACTGTATAGAGCTCTAGTGAGGATTAAATAAAATAATCAATGTAAGGAGAGCATTCATTAAATGCTCGGCACATAAAAACTGTTCAATAGGCCCTACTGTAATTTATTAGAGACCTGCAATGTTTCCCATACATTGTAAATGTGTCATTTAATTCTCATGGTAACTGATAAAAGTACACAGTGCTAGCCGCACTTTATTGTTTCCTGGGACTGAAGGCAATGATTATGTCTTTCACTCAAGGGCACGTAGATATTGAGGATAATGAAAACAGACTTCAAACAAAGAACCTCTGAGACAGCAACGCTCAGCTCTTTTTAAAACAACACCATATTGTCTCTATTGGTATAAAGTTCAATTGAATCAACTTTACTTTCTCAACTAAGTGACTACACTAAAAATCTTTCCAACTATTCTCTTCGCTCTCTACCTTCCTGCTTACTGTTCTTACAACACCTGAATGTGAAAGGTTTTCTGTAAGTCAGTATGTTGGGCTAAAACATAAAATAAGCCAAAAAAGCAGCTATTCTAAATAACTCACACATAATATCTTCACTCTTGTAGCAGTTCTTAGAGACATTCAATTATAATTTTCCTGACACGTAATCTTATAAGCTTCCTATTGACAAATGTAAGCCCTCTCAACAGTACAAGTATCCAAAACATTTATTGGTTTTAAAAATTAATGGTTTTTTTTTCTTTTTCTTGATTTTTGCTAGTACTAGAAATCAAACACAGAGTAGCAAGCACTTAACCACTGAGCTACACTCCCTGCCTGGACTTTCACAATTCTACTATCTGAGGACGGAATCAACACGTACAGCTGACTTAGGCACAAAAGAGCATGCCATCTTCAATCTTAACCTCCCCATGCTATAGCTGCAATACCTGAACAGCATGTCGATCTGAGCCACTGTAGACAGAGATCTGTGGTTGCTGCATCCGAGACGAGGAAGTGGTGATGGTGGTGGTGGTGGTGCTACTGGCTGTTGTTGACACGGACGTTCCAGAGTTTGGCTCGGTATCCATAGCGGTGCTGTGGTCCTTAAATCTGGCGTGTAACACAAAGGACCAGCATTGCTAACGAGCACTCTCTAGTGCATACTCACTACAAAGAAATGGTCAAGAGTCTCCATTCATAGGAAGCCTTAATACAAAATAAACCGAGCACGCAGTCACCAAAAAGAACAGAGACATACTTCCCTCAGATACAGAATACACCTGATAGTTATTATCTGCTAAACCGAATTCAAATGACTCACAACAGTAGTTGAGACAAAGTCTAGACCGAAGTTTATGTTTGCATTATTGAAAAGGGACAGATTTGAAAACTGGGGGAGTGGACTTGGACAAGAAGCTATCTGCAACTGATACCCATTGCCAATGAGAAAACCAACTTTCTCCAAGGGAGTCTCACTGGATATATCAACCCACACTTCAGGGCAGGTCCCATGACTAGGAATAGTTAGTTAGCCAACACAAAATAAACTAAATAGTATTTTGTGGACTTTTTGCTTCATTTTGCTTTGTTTTGACAACTTTTGTCTAGAATTAGTATTTTGCTTATTTATTTTGTTGTTTTGGATTGTTTTGTTTTTTTCGAGACGGGTTTCTTTTTTGGCCCTGGCTGTCCTGGAACTCACAGAATGGACCAGGCTGGCCTCGAACTCACAGAGACACACCTACCTCTGCCTCCTGGGTGCTGCAGGGTTACAGGCCTGTGCCACCACTGCCCAGTCCTGCTTGTTTATCTTTTTGTTTTTAGTGGGGTTTTCTTGGGGGGGGTGAGGGGTTCTGAGGCTCTCTCTCCCTTTTCTATTCCATTTATGTATTTATTCATTTATTTAGAGACAGTGTTTCTCTGTATAAGGCCTGGCTGTACTGCAACTCGCTCTTTAGACCATCCTGTCCTCAAACTCACAGTGATCCGCCTGCCTAGGATTAAAGGTGTGGGCCTCCTACTGCCCAGATTTTTCTGAGGTTTTGTTTTTTGGTTTTATGTTTGTTTGGTTGTTTGGCTGGTTGTTTGTTTAAAAAAGAAAGAAAAGGAACATAGAGTTGGGTGGGTAGGGAGGTAGAGGAGAATGAGAGAAAATGGGGGAGGGGAAAAAAACAAAATGTACTGAATGAAAACAAATTTTCCAATATAAAGATAGATTTGAACCTAAAAGATAAGGAAGGCAGTGAGAGAATATTAACCTGAAGGAGAGGGAGGGGATTAAGCAATATCAGAATATATGTGAAAAAGAGAGAGAGAGAGAGAGAGAGAGAGAGAGAGAGAGAAAATGGGTGTGCCTGTGTGCTCCTGTACATGCATAGGGGGAGTTTTGGACAGTACTGAGCTACCATGTGGGTGCGGGGAACTGAACCCGGGTCCTTTGCAAGAACAGGTGCACCTAACTGCTGAGCTGAGCCACCTCTTCACCCATCAAGAGTTTTTCTTAGTTGTATTTCAGAGAAGATCCCTAAAAACTACTTTAACTGTAGCTGCTATACGGTTATTTAAAACAAAATCTTAGTAAACCTAGTATGGTGGCGCTCACACACACACACAGGCACACACAAGTAATTCCAGCACTTAGGGAAGGTCATCCCTGGCTACATAGTGAGAGGCCAGCCTGGGCTACACATGAAACCTTGTCCCTAAAAAAATAATTTAAAATGTATTTTACTGGTTGTACATAGGAAAGTGAATAAATTATATTCTATACCCTCAAATTTTAGAGCAGTTCTTTGTGAAAAAAAAAAAAAAAAAAGATTTTTGTAAGGATGTAAGGAGTAATTTTCATTTGCTACTTTATTTCCCTAAGTCAACTTAGGAAATAAAGTAGCAAATGAAAATTACAACCAGTAAAGTACATTTTTCTTTTCCCTCCAATATTACAAACTTATGTCATTTATGTTGTGGTACAAAGTCTGACCCCCCCAAAAAAAATTTATACTTTAATAAATTCAAGCCTCTCAGGTCAATTCGAAAGGCTTCCATGTTGTTACAAACTAAAACCACAGTAGCTGTCAACTGGCATTCCCATCGTTGACAAGAACGGAACAAAAACATTTATTTAAAAAAAAAAAAAAAGTAGCTCAGGCTGACCTCAATGAGACACAGGTTTCTCCAGCCCACCACACCTGAACTATCATCTCCAATTCTCAAGGGAGAAAAGTGAAAGGAAAAACGGAGGGGACTGATTTCTCACTGACTTCTTTTATTAGAAGTTGAATCGTACATTTTTATACTTTGCTATTTTTTAATTGCTTTCCAGTGCGCAAACCACAGTATCCTATGGTACCTGCTCCATATTACACACAATCAGCAGTAAGGTAAAATCTTGATCAAACTACTTTTGCACCATGTACCAATGACATCCAAAATACCAGAGTAAACCCAGGTCCTTCAAGTCTGATTCTGCTGTGCTCTCAGGCCCAACGTAGCCGGGCAAGAAGCTCTGACTAACCAAAAATGGTCAGAAAACCTAGACATTAATTCTAAACATTGCTGAGTGCAATTGGCCACACCATCGCACTGCATTTCGAGGCCTGGTACAAAAGAGCACTTCTGGTAAGCGCACGGGCTTGGCACGGAGATACCTGCAGCGTTCAGCTCTGGCACAGCAGAGGCCTACCCGGGAGCCTGTTAAGTTTCCAGTCGCTAACTGAGCATACCATCACAGCGCTACGCAAGAATGCGGCCCTCCAGGGAGGGAGGCAGCACGCCGCTGCAGCGCGAGCCCCGAGGGGGACTGCAAGGGAAGGCCGGGGGGGCCTCGGCCTCGCTGGGCCGCAGCTGGCGTCCAGCCGGCCGCCTCCCCCGGCTCCCCCGGTTCCCCGCGGTCCCGCTGCGCAGCGGGCCGGACGGCGACGGGCCCGCAGGAGGCCTGGCGGCGCCCGCCCTGCCCGTCACACCTCGGCGGGGCCCAGGCTGGAATGACAGCCCCGGAAGAGCGCCCCAGGGCCCGCGTCCCGGGAGACTCCGGAAGCCCGGGTCCCTCAGGTGGTCCTGAGCTTAGGGCCGCGCGGCCCCGGGACCGGACGGTGCCGTACGCACTCCCGAGGGGAGGCTGACTGGAGCTGCCATTCTCCTCCTCCTCCTGCTCCTCCTCCTCCCCCGGCCGGGCTCCTCCACCACGCCGCGGCTCTCGCCTCTCCTCGACCCTGCACTGCCAGCCCGGGAGCCCTGAGAGCTGCCTCAGGGGGACGTGTCGCTGCCCTCACTCGCCCCCCCCAACCCCGGTTACGACAGCAGTCACCAGCAAGTCACTCACTCCGCTTCCGCCATCTTCTCTCCTCCATCACTAACACGGGGCGCGCATGCGCCTCCCCTTCCCCCAGCAGGAGCGGAGGGGGCGGGGTCCGCGCTACCCCCGGGGGGGGGGGACGGGGGGCGAGGTCACGTGTGAGGCCAGGGAGGGCCAGTCTCCCTCCCAACCCAGCCAGGGGTTCCCTCCCTGTTGTAGGTGGTCCTTGCCAGCCACCTGTATTTCCATCGCTCAAAATCTTTGTCTTAGGCCGGGGTCTGCGACAAAAGTAGAAAACGCTCGGCGTAGACCTGGAAACGTAGAAGTTGAGAGAGTATTTGCGGAAGCAGGCATGAAGTCCTAGGTTCAATACCCAGTACCGCATAGCCAGGTGTGGTGGGGAAAATGCAGGCAGGAGAAATAGGAATTCGAAGTCACCCTGGACTACGTAGGGTGAAACCAAAACCAGAGCCACAATGTTATACACTATTAAATAAGTCTCCATACCTTAAGAGAATAAGTTTCTGTTTCCTAAACCTAGTGTATCCTGCAAAGCATGTTTTTCAGCCTATGCTGATCTTGTACCCCATGATGTATACCCACTCCTTTGCCTTGCTAAACTCCTGAATATCTATGATGACTCCCCTACCAGATGATGTATTCTTAACACTTATCTACCCCACAGGCAGCCTTGAACCCTGAGACCTTACTCTTCCGTCCAGGTGAGAACAGTCAACTATCTCAACAGCTGTTTTGCTTTGTTTTTCTTTTTTTATTATTTATTACAATTTATTCACTTTGTATCCCGACTGTAACCTCCTCCCTCATCTCTTCCCAATCCCTCCTTCCCTCCCTCTTCTCCCCCTATGCTCCTTCCCTAGTCCCTTGATAGGGGAGGTTCCTCCTCCCCTACTATCTGACCCTAGCCTATCGGGTCTCATCAAGACTGGCTGCAACCTCTTACTCTGTGGCCTGGCAAGGCTGCACCCCACAGGAGGAGGTGATCAGAGAGCCTGCCACTGAGTTCATGTCAGAGACAGCCCCTGCTCCCCTTACTAGGGAATCCACTTGGACACTGAGCTGCCTATGGGCTACATCTGAACAGGGGGTCTAGGACCTCTCTATGCACGGTCCTTGGTTGATTCATCATTCTCTGCAGGGCCCCTGGACCCAGATTTTTTTTTTTTTTTTTTTTTTGGCTCTGCTGGTCTCTTTGTAGAGCTCCTGCGCCCTCCAGATCTATCTCCCCCTTCCACTATAAGATTCCCTGCACTCTGCCCCAAGTTTGACTATGAGTCACTGCATCAGCTTTGATACTCTGCTGGATAAATTCAACAGCTGTTTTGTATCAACCCTAACCCTTCCCCATAAAAGGGACCTCAAAAGCCAGTGAGGGGCTGCTTTCTGAAATCCTGACTTAGGTTGAGGCAACCTTCTGGCCAGTCTAAATAAAGGTAGTTTAATCAGACAGTCAAATCAGACAGTGGAATTTTTTTTCTCGGATCTAACAATAGAAACTTTAAGGCTAGCCTGGAATATAGAAAACTGTGTCTCAAAAAAAGGAAGCCAAAAGTTAACTTCGACTATAAAGCATTAAAGACGTGTGTCACAGGTAGTCTTCATCTGAAGAGTAGATTTTGCAGACATCCACACACAATACGACTTTGCTTTGCAGATTCGTGGGGTAAGTAAATCTCTGCTGCTCTCAGCAGAAAAAGAAGCATACTGATCATAGATAATGTCTCCTATCTCCTGACATGAGGTCACACTAATCTCAGGGTCTCAGGGTTTCTCTTGCTGTGATGAAAGACCATGCCCAAAGCAAGTTGGGGAGGAAAGGATTTATTTGGCTTATACTTCCAGATCACAGTTCATTACTGAACAAAGTCAGGACAGGGCTCAAACAGGGCAGAAACCTGATGGCAGGAGCTGATGCAGGAGCATGGAGGAGTGCTGATTATTGGCTTGCTCCCTATGCCTTGCTCAGTCTGCTTCTGACAGAACCCAGGGCCGCCAGCCCAGGGATGGCCCCACAATGGGCTGGGCCTGCCCACACTGATCACTAAGAAAGTACCCTACCCTCTTGTCTACAACCTGATATTACAGAGGCATTTTCTCAATTGACCCTCCTCTCCAATGACTCTAGCTTATGTCAAGTTGACATAAAACCAACCAGCACAAATTGTCAGTCTGACAAAGAAACACATCACTATTAAGCCACAACTTTTCTTTTTCATCCCAAGATCACACATAAATAAAGACATCACAATATAAAACATTTAAAAACTTAAAAAGTCCCACAGTCTTTAAAAATTCAAACATTTACAAATCCAGTCTCTTTTAAAATCCAAAGTCTTTTAAAATCTAACTTCTCTCAACTGTAGGCTCAAAAAAAAAAAAAAAGTTAGAAAAAAGTTAGATACTTTCTCACTTCACGAAGGAAGAATCAGGGCATAGCCACAACCAAATCAAACTCCAACTGTGTAAATAATTCAGTGTCTAGGATCCATTCACAATCTTCTGAGATCCTCCAAAGGGCCTGAGTCACTTCTACAGCACACAGTTTGTCTTCTGGTATCTAGCTGGCTTCAAAGCTGCTGTGCTTGGTAGTCACTCCATATCCTGGTATCTCCAAAGTGCTGGGGTCTCTGCTACACCTAGGCTGTACTTTCACCAATAGCCTCTTCCAGGTTGTCTTCATGGTGTCAAGCTTCAACTTCTCTGCATGATCCCTTCAGTCCTGGGCCTTCAACTGCTACTGAGCCTGCCTTCACCAATGGTTTCTCCTGGCCTCTCCCAGTGCCATGACCCCTTTATGCCTTCAAAACCAGTGACACCTGGGTGACTCTTACACTACCGAGCTCAGCTGCCCACATAAGGAACAACCTTGGCCTCTTCTGGAACAGAGCTTCTGTGTGCTGACACTGTGGAAACACTTCCCAGAAGATTTCACCTCAGTGATGCTGGTCTCTTCTTAATCATAGCCGATTTTTCAGCTCCAGTTGACCAGAGCCGCAAATTCTTAATCCAAAATATGCACCAGCTGTGACAAAGTCTTTATGTGACTCTCATCCTTCCCTCTGGAATGTCACAAGCCAGGCCTTCATCCTCTGCATTTTTCTCAACACCCTTATCTTCCAAGCTCCCACAGAACAGCTCACCAAGCTTTGAGAACCAATGGCTTCTCCAGCCAAAATTCTCAAGTCCTTCTGAAAAACACATGGTCAAGTCTGTCACAACAATATATCCCACAACCCTGGTAATAAAATCTGAATTAATGAGGGTTCTCTAGAACAACAGAACTCATAGACTGAAACATACACACACACATACACACACCACTTACAGGCTGTGGCCCACCAATGCTATCTACCAACAGAGAGCCCAAGAATCTAGTAGTTTTCCAGTCCATAAGGCTGGAGGTCTCAGCTAGTCTTCAGTATACACTGGAATCCCAAAGATTCCCAAAGAAAGTGAAAGCATGGACTCGCCTACCAGAGTGAAGGCAAGTAGGCAAAGAGCAGGAAAGCTTCCTTTTGTGTTCTTTATGCAAGCTGCCAGCAGGTGTGGCCCTGATTAAAGGTGGCTCTTCCCACTTCAAAAGATCCAGATTAAAAATGGGCCTTCCCACTTTAAATAATTTAACTAAGAAAAAGGTCCCTCAAAGGTGTACCCAGCCAGTTGGATTTTAGTTCATTCCAGATGTAGTCAAGTTGACTATCAAGAATATCCATTACACTCAGTACTGAGAAACACAGTACACCATGAACTCATTTAAACCAGTTTGAAAGCATGATGTGGTTGAATGAAAACTATATTTAGCCTCAGAAGAGAGAAGAGAATTTCCTGTGTGGGCTTAAAATGTCCTTTTCAAATCTGATAGCAATTTTTAAAAATTATTTTGTTATTTTTAGGTCTACTAAAACTCTCTAGGACCCTAGTTATATACTAGTTGGGGGGGTGGATAATTGTATATTTGGATGAATAAGGCATAAAATGTCATTATTGTATGTTAGAATAAAAGCACGTAGACTTGCTTTCTCTAACTGGAAAGGAGCATGCGATCACCGAACGCGTACTAAATAAAAAACTGGAGACACTGAAAATGTTTCTATAACCTGCAACCTCTCACCCACTCTTTCGAACGATCAGCATGTCAGACGAGGTGCTTGTCAGTCTTATCTCCCCCGGCATCCGTGTGGGTGGCAGTATTCACTGTTGGCTGCATCTCCCCAGGTGCTGTTTAATGACAACACGGAGTAGCAAAGCCGAAAGGGCACCTGGATGTGTGTGATCCTCTGGAGCAGGAATCCACGGTCAATGCAGACTTTGGACTGTTACCTCCCTCACCCGCTACGGACGTGTTTTGTCATGTGCAAGTACCTCAGTACAGTACAAGTACCCAAAGGTGCTGTGGTCTCCTGTTTCCACTCAGCCTTTTGGTGTGGTGCGCCTTTATCGTGGTGGCATCCCAGATGGGTTTTTGAGAAGCGGAACTTCAGAATGAAGTCAGTTCTCGAGTCCTTATTCTGTCGTACCGTCACTTGTGAATCCCTGAAATCCATTCAGTGCCACCTTCAAACGATACGCTCACCTCTGCCTCCACCAACGTGGGCACAACTGAATTTACCAGAATACCGTTTTGTACTACCTCAGCTGTGACCAGCTGTGATCATTAACTACAATCATCTACTTGACACAGCCTGAATCATGGTAAGGGGGCTTCAGGAAGGAATTGTCTACTTTGGGTTGGCCTGTCAGCATGTCTGTGGGCTGTTGTCTTCATTGAATTAACTGATGTGGAAAGCCCCAGCACACTGTGGGTGGCACCATTCCCTAAGCAAGGGCTCCAACTGTATAAAAGTGGAGAAACTAAGCTGAGAGCAAGCAAGCAAGCAAGCAGGTTTGTATTAACTTCTCTTGGCTCTCAACTGTGGATATGGTATGACCAGCTGTTTGATATACGGCTTTAACGTCTCCATAATGACAGACTATGACATAGAATTGTAAGCTAAGATAAACCCCTTTCTCCCTTAGGTATTCTAGCATAGCAGCAGAAAGGAAACATTCACCAGCCTAGGCCAAGCTACCATTCTCTCTCTCCAAGACCACAGCAGCAGGCACCTGGCAGGTCACCCTGCTTCTTGTCCCTCTGTACTCTCTTGGTCACACTGTAGCTGAAAGAAGAAATGTAAACCACAGTGTGGCCCTGCCCTGCTAAAACTCACCGAGTGTCTTTCCACCCTCAGTCAGAGTCTTGCATTTCTACCGCTAACTTGTGCTGTGAATGTTTGTATGCTCTTACCTCATCTCCATCTCTTGTTCTCTCTCTCTCCTTCTCACTCTCTTCCAGCCAGACCTTCACCATACACTTCTACCATGATATTCTGCCTCAGCACAGACCCAAAAGCATCTGTCCCAAGTAAATGTAGATGGAAAACTCTGAAATCATGAGCCATTTTCTCCTTTATAAGTTATTTATCTCAGCTATTTTGTTATAGTGACAGAAAGCTGACTTATACAACGTTATACAACAAATTTCAGGCCTCAAGGTAGTATTTTTAAAAGCAATGCACTCTTTGGTGTTTTGTTTTGTTTGAGACAGGGTTTCTATGAATAGATTTGGCTGTCCTGGACTTGCTTTGTAGACCAGGCTGGCCTCAAACTCACAGAGATCTGCCTGCCTCTACCTCCCTGAGTGCTGGATTACAGGCAGGCACCACTGCTCCTGGCTGCCAATGTACTCTCTGTAACAGGAATAAAATATTTTCCAGGTATTTCAATATTTGGAAACTGGTAGCTGGGCATGGCATTCCCAGAACTCAGAAGGTAGAAGTGGAAGGACCAGAAATTCAAGGTCATCTTCAGGTAGCATGTGTCAAAAAAAAAAAAAAAAAAAAAAAGCCAGGCACTGGCTTGTACTCAATGAGGTTATAAAACCACATCCTCACATGAGGTCACATCTTGGTCCATCCTGGGCTACTTCTTCAGCTTTCATCTAAAGAACAAACTCTATTCCTCCCCCAAATGTCATCTGACTTCTGCATCTCCCAGGAATAAATCCTCAGGGACCTTTTCTAACATAGTCTTTTTATTCAAAAACATCGTCCAATGTCCACTTCCTGCTGCCTTTAGACTTCAGCCTCACCAGCTTCCTCATCATTCAGCTGCAAAGAATGCCTTTCCACCGCTCTGCCTTTACAGTCACCATTGGCTCCACCAAAACTAGCAGCAAGAAAGTACTGAGGAGGAAGAAAGGCAGCTTGCGTTGAACACCTGCTGGGCACGGAACACGTGCTATACCATCTAAAGTACACAACAGTCCAGGAACCAGATCTTAGTCTTTATCTTGCAGAGGAGGATGGTCTTGTTAGTACGATTAAGTCACCTGAACAAGGCCACACAGTTACTCAATGGCAGGACTGGTGTGCATGTCTTTCTTTAAAATTTATTTTACTAAGTATTCATGTGTGTGTGCGTGCACACACACACACACACACACACACACACACACGATACTTGTGCGTGTGGGCTCACACATGTCATCATCTTCATGTGTAGGTCAGAGGATAGCCATCAGAGGTCAGTTCTCTTCTACCACTGCGGGGTCCAGGGATAGAGCCTAGGATGCCACATCGTTACCCACTAGACCATCTCAGCAGTGTTCAAGCGCAGGCTCTTGGCTCAGCTTCTCTACCTACTGTCTTCATGTGGTATTGTTTTTCAAGTTCCGCACACCATTTCCTTCCTTCAGTTCTCCCTGCCTTTTCCAGAAGGAGTAAGTTGTTTCCATAGTACTCAATACTCACAGTGCTTACCAGGTTGTTTTTAAACTGAGATATAAGTCACATAGCTCAAGATAGATTTATTGAAGTTAAATGCTTAAGTGTATATGTGTGAGTTCGTACACATGGTTGTATGTAGCATTTTGTAATTTCAAAATATTTCTATCACACCCCCAAGTACTCCATTCTGGTTATGTATCATTCCTCTCTCCACCTTTCCTCTTATTCCAGGTTAACGACTAACGGGCTTTCTGTTTCTATAAAATGCCTACTATGCACATTTAATATAAGAAGAATCATATAATGAGTAGCCTGGTGTATAAGACCTCTTTTACATAATGTTTTCAACATTTGTGTACATCAGTTACTGACACACATTAACCTTAACACACAATAACTTTGCAACTGAATGTTATTATGGGGATGCAAAACATTATCGCGTACCCATTCACCATTTAAGGGACAGTTTAGGGTGCTGTTGTTATTATTATCATTGTTTGGGAGTTTTGGAATGTTGTATGGATGTGAGCAAACAGTCAGGGATTACAGGTGGCTGCCATGAGTTCAGGGGGTTTGCGCTCTGCTCCTCATGCTTTCATAGCAAGCCCTCTAATCACTGAGATAACTCCCAGCCCCCCCCCCCATTTTATTAGATATTAGATAACATTGTATCTGTTATCTATCAGTTATTTATTTATTTATTTTTGTGAGCTCTCCACATGTGGAGGTCAGTGAACAATTTACACAGTTGATTCTGTCCTTCCATCTGTAGATCCTGGGGATCCAACGCAGGTCACCAGACTTGGTGGCAAGTAGCTTAACTGGAGGAGCCATCTCACCAACCCTCTTTTTATATCCGACCCTCTTCTTTTATTATTATTATTATTATTATTGCTCAAACTATTGGGTGTGAAGAAGTATTTCATCATGGTTTTACTTGCATTTCAGTAATAACTAATGAGTTTTCTTTTCTGTACTTTTTGTTTTGGAAACTGTCTTTCAAATTTTTTGTCCATAAGTTTCTTTCATTTGTTTTGTTGTTGTCCTTTGTTTGTTTTCGGCTTTTGGAGACAGGGTTTCTCTGTATAGCCCTACCTATTCTGGAACTCACTCCATAGACCAGACTGGCCAGGAACTCAGAAATCCATTTGCTTCAAATGTTGGGTGTGTACCACCAAGCTCAGCTCTTCTCTCTTTTGTTGTTTGTGGTTTTGAAATCATATCTAAGAAATCAGTCTTTACATCAAGATCATAAACACTAACTACATTTTCTACTGAGTAGAAAACTCTTACCCATTTTAAGGTAATTTTTATATCCAGCTTAGAAAGAGGGCTGGCTTCGCTCCTGGGTGTGCGGATGGATAGCTAATTGTTCCAGAATCATTTGTTGAAAAGCAACAACAAAGCTATTCTTTCCCCACTGAATTACCTTGAACTTTATCACATGCTTTTAAGCAAGTACTGGCAGAGCACTGCTACTGTGAGCTACTTAAGTGTAGGAGTACATATATAATAAGCCTGCAATAAACATATCTGATGGGTGGAACACTGATTCAGGATTTTTATTGTCAACCAATAAATACTGAAAGCTAGACTGGGTGAGATGCAAAGAAGGCCATATACAAGAAATCAAAAGGCAAAAGAATTTCTCAAATCAAAGGTTCCCAACTCAGGGGTAAGAATCTTATAATTCTAGAATGCTGTGGGTACTGGAGATCACCAATCCTGTCTTTTCTGCTGGGGAAAAGCAGGCTTGAAAACCTGAATAGCAGCACTTAGCCTATCCTGTGTGAAATGAGGATCTTGGCTGTCTTTGCGGTTAACAAGGGCTCTTCCATTAGCTCCTGATAAAGTGTTTTTATGTTACTCCTGATGAAAAGTCTTTTCTAAATGAAAGAGATCACTTCTGTTTCAGAACACATACATCAATCTGTGGAGAAAGCTTAGCAGAGAGTTTGATGCTTTCTTTTTGTTGTTCGTTTGTTTGGTTTTTAGTTCTCTAACCTAGCTGTATATAATTACCTCTTTGTTTCTAAAGATCTTACCTGCTCTTTGCAAGATTAACAGTTTGCTTAGTGTTGGTCTGTTGTTTTGGATTGTTACATAATCTTAACTACTGTTTGATGTGTGATCTTTCCAGCAACAATTAGGGAGCAGAAACATTATTTCTCAGCTTATTAAAAGAAAAGAAAGTTGTATCTAGTAGACATACAATAACTATTTTTGTGGGTTTTTTTTCCCTTTTTCTTTTTACTTATTCTTTTTCTTTCTTTCTTTTTTTGTTTTGTTTTGTTTAGACGGGGTCTCACTATATAGAACAGTCTGACCTCAAATGCACAGTTTTGTCAGCAACAGGTATTTGATATTATTTGTGCATTTAAACAGCTCCCTTTTTTAAAAAAATATGAAATTTAACTAGGGATATAGATCAGTGGTAAAGATAGTAATAACAAGGGCCTGAGTTCAATCCCCAGCACAGGGAAGAAAGGATTTTCTTTCCTTTCTGTCTCAGAAGTCTACTATCAGTTTCTGTTCTCCATTTTTTTTCCCAAGGTAAAATAATTTTTAAAAACAAATATGGGGATTTGAAATTTGTAATGCTTAAAGCTATAGGATTAATAGGAGAGAATTCATATTCACCTGCTCACATAATTTCCTTCTTTCCTGCCCGGATCCTCTACAACATATAAAAACAAGTAGGAAACTTCCAGAAAGGTGGCCATCATGTGGAAGTTTATCAGCATGAAACATAATTCTCTTCAAGATGTGATTATCGCTTCAATGTGATTGCAGGCCACAGTGGCTCACACCTATAATCACAATACTTCCGCGAAGGCAGAAGGATTGCCGTGGGTTTAAGCCACCTTGAGAATATGACCCCAAGAGGGTCTCTGCTCTAAGCCCTCTTAATTCAGCGGTGGCTGTTTCAGTGGATTTTTACCTCAGTGTAGGTCTGTTCTGATGGTGATCTATAAGTGTGAGTTTAGAGCTCCCTTAGGGTCTGATTACTAAAATCAGACTAACCGCAGAAACATGAAATACAAAAGGAATCTGATTTCAAAGCATAGATTAAGGACAGGCAAGATGGTTCCATGGGTAAAGGCTCTTGATTCCAAGCCAAGAAGGAAGGAAGGAAGGAAGGAAGGAGGGAGGGAGGGAGGGAGGGAGGGAGGGAAGGAGGGAGGGGGAGAGGGAGGGAGGGAGGGAGGGAAGGAAGGAAAGGAAGGAAAGGAAGGAAGCTACCAACTTAAATTCTATTCTTTTCCCACCCTACCATAGAAAGAGCACCTAAGTTTGCAGCCAGGCGGTTTAACACAGGCCTGTTTTTCAGAAGCTCAGCGGGTTCAGGCTGGTTTAGTGGAAAAAGAAACCTTAGGTTTCTTTAAGTAAGAAACTCAAGGGAGGCAGCCACTTCCATCTGGAAATTTTGTAGCAGTTCATTCACTGTTGCCTTCCCAGAAGCAACAGAGAGACTAACAGTCTAATAAAGAATATGTACAAAGTATTTCTTAATATTACTGTTAAATACATTCAGAAAATCTCTAACCAGATAAAAACATAAAATCACCTCTAGAAGTCAGAAAATTAGCTTTTAAGGGAAGCTGGAATTTCAGTCTGAAGTTATTAAGCCGGGAGGAGATACGCCCTGTTCCCTTCCCTTTTAGTTCAAGCTTGCTTCCTAGTTCTGCTATAGAAGGAGATGGAATAATCTAGCCTGAACATCATCAGTTTTTGGAGCTGTAACAAAGTCCAGACTAAATGTTGTTGAGGAGACAGTTCATTTTGGTACGGTGCTTACCCAGCGCACAGGCGTGCTTGGTTGGATCCCGAGCAGTGCATAAACCAAGTGTAGTGACTGTGTTCCTGTAACCCCAGCACTTGGGAGGTAGAGGCAGGGAGTTCAGGAGTTCAAGACTGTCTTTAGCTACATAGGAAGTAAGAGGTCAGCCTGGGATACGTAAGATGCTGTCAAGTGGGTTAGTCCTGCATGTATGTCAGTGCATTGTGTTCATGCCTGGTGTGCTTGGATGCCAGAATTTGTCAGATCCCCTGGACCTGGAGCTATTGTGTGCGTGGTGGGAATCGAACCTGACTCCTCTGAATGAGTAGTCAGTGTTCTTAACTGCTGAACCAGCTCTTTAGCCAACCAACCCCTCCTAATAATTTTATCTTTTATTTTATTTATTTATTTATTTTGGTTTTTCTGAGACAGGGTTTCTCTGTGTAGTCTTGGCTGTCCTGGACTCACTCTGTAGACCAAGCTGGCCTCAAACTCACAGAGATCCACTTGCTCTGCCTGTGCTGGGATAACAGGTATGAGCCACCACGCCCAGCTTCCTGATAATTTTTTGAAAAGACTAATATATATATATATATATCAAGAAATGATACTCAATAATTGTCATACAGATGGTGAACCTACTATTGTGAAAAGAACAAATTATTATGGGCTATAGTGATCCTTTTACAGTAAGTGACTCAGCAATACTGTTAGGAAATGGTTAGGTCGCCAGTATGTAAATACAATGAAAAAAGTAAAATGAAGGATTTCATGAGGTTATGGGACTTTTTGTGCATCTACCAGAAAGTCTCGATTTCAAATTTATTGTATTTTTACTACTTTTCTTCTCTGTCTGTCGTTTTTTTTTTCTTTTTTCTTTCGAAACAAGGTTTCTCTGTGTAGTCCTGGATGTCTTGGAACTCTCTATAGACCAAGCTGGCCTCCAACCCAGAGATTTGCCCACCTCTGCCTCTTGAGTGCTGGAACTAAAGGTGTGTGCCACCATGCCCTACTTTACTTTTCACTTGTTTTCATTAGCTTCTGGAATCAAAACCTTGTAGATAAGATCTTACATATTTAACTATTTTTAGATTGCCTCAAAGAATGAAAAACCCACTGTTATAAAAATCACTCATTTCACTGCTCTGGGCTTTATTTTTTAAATGAGAAAGTTAACTTGGATCTTTTTTAGTCCCTCCAACTGTAATCTGTAATCCCAGTTCTGAGAGACAGAGACCATCTGACACCTCTGTGTGGGATTTATAGGACAGCAAACCTGGCCTATTGACATGTTTCAGTTCAGGGAGAAACCCTGTCTCCAGGAAGAAAAGGAGGCTGTTCCCCTGAGGAGCAACTCTTGAGGCTGACTTTCTTTTTTTTTTTTTTTTTTTCTTGGTTTTTGAGACAGGGTTTCTCTATGTAGTCTTGGCTGTCCTGGACTCAGTTTGTAGACCAGGCTGGACTCAAACTCACAGAGATCTGCCTGCCTCTGCCTCCCAGAGTGCTGGCATTACAGGCAGGTGCCACCAAACCCTTCCAGGCTGGCTCTTACCCCAAAGTGCACAGGAATACCTCCCTCTCTCTCTCTCTCTCTCTAAATGAGGTAAAGTGAGTTAGTCAATTTCTCTTGTCACAATGGTATTTGCCTGAGGAAAAGGACTGTCTCTTCTAGTCAGCATTGTAAATTAGCCAAGAAAGATCTAGTGAAAGGTCACAGCCAGGCCTGACTACCTGAGTTGGATCTCAGGAGGAGAGCACTGACTCCCACAGCTTGACCTCTAACCTCCACATGCACACAAACACACACTAGCAGCCCCAGGGGTGGGAGAGTGGGCTGGCCAAAGCAGGGAAGCTAGTCCTGGTGGTAGGTCATAGGGGAGCTGGCAGGCTAGCCAACCCAGCTTCCACCCAGGCTCAGATCCAGGACTCAGACGTTGGTCTATCCCAACATCTACCCCATCTATAAATTGCAGGAGCACATGAAGGGGCCGGTCCTCCAGATCAAAAGCTGCAGGGTCTTCATGACACGGGGCAACAACCGGAGCCATGGTGAGGATCCAGTATTGACAGTGTAGCAGAAGCCAGAGGCTTCGAACCAGACCATTGATTCACTGCAATGAACATTTGCAAGGAAAGCTGTGGAGATTTTGTTTGTTTTTTTGTTTTTCTTTTGGAGTATGGAGAGGTTGCAAAGGTGGAGGGCAGATAGGAAGGGACAGGGAGATAAGTGGGATTGGGGTGATGACATGACATTCACAAAGAATTAATAAAAAGTTAAAAAATAATGTAATAAATAATATTTTTTGAAAAATTATAGAGAAAGAAAATAACGACTTGCTTTATTCGATGTTGCTACCTTCCTTCCTGTCCTACTGAGATTAAGTTTGGTGTTCAAGTGGACATAAACAATGGTTTACTTTACCATTTGTTGAATGGTAAAGTATGTTTCCATTTTAATTTTTATGACGTGTCCACAGGACTTTATAGAGTAACATATCTGCTCTGTGAGGCACCTAAAGAAAATGGCAGCTTGCTTCAAAAGGCTGAGTGTGGCGCTCTGGGTTGATCTAATTAGACTCCTTCCTAGTTGGTCATTTTCTGGACTAGGACGCTATCCCATAGCTGTCACATGCTTGCGTCACAGGGTGAACGGCTGGAGTGTGCAGATGGACTTGGTGGCTTTATCTCCCAGTGCCCTTCCAGGGACACTGCCTATGTGGCAGGCAGCCAGAAACCATCCCCAGACCCAGAGCGCCCCCTTCTCCTTGATTTATCTGTGGCCTAAAATAGGATATGGTTTAGTGCCACTCAAGATGAGTAGAAAATCAATATGGAAGTACCAGAGTCCGTCAGGAAGCAGGAAGAGGTGCCGGGGAGCTGAGCCAGTCTTCTGAGAGCCAGGGAAAGCCTAGTGGCTTTGTCTGGGAGGGGGACTGGTTCCCCGAGGGCTGGGGATGGGAGACTTAATTAGAATGAGTTACATCTTCCGTGCAGCATGCCAGCATTAAGGAAAGGTCTGCTTCCTAACGTGGAAGGTAACTTATATTTTAAGCTAAGTAACAGTGTGCTTGATGTGCAAACATCATTAAAGAACATTTAGCAGTGAGACTTCTGTGGACTCTAAGGTTGTACCTTGCAAGTTCAGCGTGGCCTTAGCATGTTTAAGGTCCAGAGTTTAACTGCCAGTACTCCAATTCAAAGGGAAAAAACAAAACTTTCAGAAGAAATTCCAGTGTTTTGAGAGAAACTTCTTGCATCATGAGATCTAAATTTTATTTTCTTTTTAACTATGTGTGTATGTTTGAGTGTGAGTATATTTGCATAAATACAGTGTCCTCAGGGTCTAGGCGAGGGTGTCAGGTAGCCCAGAAACTGGAGTTATGGGGAGTTGTGACTTACCACAGGTGGATCCTGGGAATTGAACTTGAGTCCTCCGTAGGAACAGCAAACCTTCCTAACTATGGAGCTATCTCTCTGGCTCCGACATGTCATTTGTAGAGCTAGCTTCGGGCTATGTAGCCTAAAAAGGTTAGAAACAAATGTGTTGTTTGGTTCTCAAAGAAGGTAAATGCCGCTCTGAGCTCTGCTGTTGCTCACTGTGTGTATCGGGCACAACTTTGCCCTTTTCTTTTTATTAGTTGTGTTGTAACAGCACATCTGGACTCTACTTTGCCTGAAAGACAGGAAGAGTGCCTCAGTGCCTGGCACCAGTTTAACCCTACAAAAAGTAAACTTTCTTTTCTATGGGTACCAAGAAGCAAACTATTTTTAATATTCTTTAAGTTCAAAATAAGGCAATTCTATTTCAAAGTAAAAGTCAATTAAGGCTTGCGTGCTGTATATTAGTTTGTGTAGGGCAGGAGACTGGGAAGCACTATGTAAAAAGGTCTGTGTGACCGGAGTGAAGGGAGAACCCAGAAATTATCTGAGATGAAGTTGGCCACGTCAGTAGAGTAGGGAATGGGATTTGGGGTGGAGGAGAAGCAAGAAAAGGAGGCGGGAAGTCTGGAAGGAGGTGAGCTCACATAGCAACAATGCTAACTTGAGAAGACTAAGTCCATTAGTCTAGTCATCAGGCTCCAGCGAAGAATCTTGGCATTTTTGTCCATGACTTTCGCTGTTTTGTTTGCTTGCTTTGAGACAGCTTCCCTGCTTTGGCCAGCCCACCCTCCCACCCCTGGGGCTGCTAGTGTGTGTTTGTGTGCATGTGGAGGTTAGAGGTCAGGCTGTGGGAGTCAGTGCTCTCCTCCTGAGATCCAACTCAGGTAGTCAGACCTGGCTGTGACCTTTCACTAGATCTTTCTTGGCTAATTTACAATGCTGACTGTAAATTTATGTGGTCCTGGCTGGCCTGTAACTCCCTGTGTGAACAGTTTGGCTTCGAACTCAAAAAGATCTTCCTGCCTTTGCTTTCCAAGCACTATTTTTGCTTGCTTGCTTGTTTTCTTTCTTTCTCTCTCTCTTTCTTTCTTTCTTTCTTTCTTTCTTTCTTTCTTTCTTTCTTTCTTTCCTTCTTTCTTTCGAGACAGGGTTTCTCTGTGTGGCCTTGGCTATCCTTGAACTAGCTCTGTAGTCCAGGCTGGCCTCAAGCTCACAGAGATCCTCCTGCCTCTGCCTCCCCAGTGCTGGGATTAAAGGCGTGCGCCACCACTGCCCACCAACTTTTTCTTTTAATGGACAAGTAATGGGCTGGTTCGATAGTGCTTACCTCCAGGTATAAGGACCTGTGGGTAGTCAGCCCCTAGAATTTTTGTAAGCCATGTGTAGTGGTGAGACTTATAATAGCGGAGCTGGGGAGTTGGAGATGGTGGTAGATCCTTGGGGTTCGCTGTCTAGCCAGCTTAGCCTAATTGGTGAGCCCCTGGTTCCAGTGAGAGAGCCTGTCTGGTTACTGAGTGAGGAATGACGCCTGAGGTTGGCTTCTGGATTCTCCACACACAAACATGCACATACAGTTATGCACCCCAGCACAGCCCCACCTTCGAAGCTGAAGTAAAACAAGGTGATACGAAAGCTTGACCATGCAGAATCTGTGTCCTACTGCTTGTCCCCTCAATCACTGTTCTCCAAACAGGCTTCTTTTTATTTTGTTCCACATTGGGACAAACTCTCTGTAGACTGTAAAATGAGAGAACATTTGCAAATATTTTTAAGTCTCTTAAGCTTATGGATTTTTATGTTGAGTTTTATTTTTTCCCCCTTACTACAGGTATTTCACTCAGCCAGAGGCAAGTATAACTGAGCCCAGTGGCTGATGCTTATCTTTGTAGGGTCCCCGAGCTCTCCAAATAATCAGCATTTCCAGTCTGAATATTTTTCTCTCCCTTTAATGATGTCGTCATAGGTTCAATGAAGCTACGGAAAGTGGCAGGCATATACAAAGTTGAAAGTATCTGATTTCTTTCCCCAGTACTGGGGAATGAACTCAGAGCCTCATGAATGCTAAGCAAGTGCTCTACTGCTGTACTACATTTCCAGGGTATTATTTAGCATCACTGTAAATTTAGGCAACAGAAAAACGAGCTGGGGGACCTCCCCTGTTGTATCCTTTGAGAAACAGACATTGAAAGTCTAGTGGCAGATTTTCATGGTTATATGAAGAACAGAATAAACACGTTTCCACATTCGATCCAGGCTGAAGGGCGCACTGGTAGCTAATTCAGACTGAATAGAAAAGTCTATCAGGGTGATGAGCCATCTTCTTCAAAGCAACTTTATCTGAAAAAAGTAAGCCGTGTTTCCTTAAGATAGCATTCAGTTAGACCAGGTCTTTCTAAAACTCTTCTACTGCTTGGCCCAGCGGTCCATGCCTTTAAAAGCACTTGGGAGGCAGAGGCAGGTGAGTCTCTGTGAATTTGTGGCTGGCATCTACACAGTAAGTTTCAGGACAGCTGAGGTTACATAGTGAGATATTGTCTCAAAACCAACCAACTAACCAACAACTCTGTTCTACTGAATCTTATTTTCTTTAATTAACTAGTTTAAAAATAAAAACAACAAAAAGAGTTGCCTCAATATTTTTTATTAGTTTGTTACTGAAAATGACATTTCTGTGTTCCACTTACCTGTTTGTGTCTCTTTTCAACTGCATTACGTTGCCATCATGCACATAAAGGAAACCCTATGGACAGTCTTCCCACAACCACAGGAAAACTAAACATAAATAAATAAACAAATAAATAAAGTGATCCTGGTGGTTCATGTTTATAATACTAGCACTTGGGAAGCTGAGCTGTGAGGGTCAGCATGGGCTACACAGCAAAACCTTGGGAACAGAGAGGAGAGAAGAGGAGAAGAGAGAAGAGAAAAGGAGGGGAGGGGAGGGGAGAGGAGGAGAAATCCTAAATAACACTGTAGAACAGGTTTCCCCCAGGGCATTAATAAAAACACTAAAGTGGGCTGGGAGTTCAGAAAAGCATACAACAGCTGAAAACACATTCTTTTTAAGTTCATGGCATAGTCTCACAGATAGACCTCATACTGCCTATAAAACAAGCTGCAATAAAGCTGAAAGGATTGAAATAATTAAAAGCATGTTCTTCGACTACAGTAGGGTGAATTTAGAGGCCAGCTTTAGAAAAAAAAATTTTGGCATAGTTACAAAAGTGAAGATTAAACAACATATTCCTAAAAAAGAAGAAATCACAAGAAAACAAGGAAATACTGTGAGATGGGTGAAAATGAAAGTATAATGTACTGAAATGTATGGGTAGAGTTAAAGAAATCTTTAGAATAGCTTCTTTAACAGCTATGAGCACTTACATTTTTGAAAAGCAGGAGTAATCTCAGGCCATTAACTTCAGCTTCCATATTAATGAGCAGGGAGAAACATAAAATCAACTGCAGTAAGAAGCAAGGAAACAGGAATTGCAGCATCAATTCCTGATTTGGAGGCCAGGAAATAGAGAAAAGTCAATGAAACTAAAAGTTGGTTCTTCAAAAAAATCAAGAAAATTGACAAATTTCAATCAGCAAAGGAAAAAAAAAAAGGACTCAATTATTTGGATCTACTCAAATTTGAAACCTACTACTATAGAAGCTTCTACACACACACACACACACACACACACACACACACACACACACACACAATTTTAATGGAGATTCCCTGTAATGAGATAGAGGGTAATACCCCAGCTAGACACCACATGCTAACAAATAAGAACCTCATTACCATAAATGGGTCACTTTTTTTTTTGTGAGTTGTTGGCCAATGAGATTCCATAGACCCCCACCCCGAACCCAAGTATTATAGAGAATTGCTAATATTCTTGATTACCCTCCAGAACCTGAAGGTAAGACCCTGTTGCTGCTGAAAACACCACATACCAAGGTCACAGAATACAGAGCTATCAAGCCAATACTCACCTGGAAGCTTTATTCATAGTGGCTAACTTTCATAGGCCTAGAATGTTGTATTTCTGCTACTGAAGGAGAAAACTAAGTATAAATTTAATGCAGCTGTGAACCTTGCAAACTACAACAGTGACGGGCCTGACAAAATATGACCACTGTGCAATAGTGACATAAATGTTATGGGAATAACCAACCACTTTGTGCTCTAAGGGTGGATCTCAGACTGGACTCATTCCTGGAACTGTTAACTGGGCCCAGAACCTGTGGCTAGATAGGTCATAGGCCTCAGAGAATACTTTATACTATTTTTTTCTGCTAAATAAACATAGTATTAAACTGACTCATTGCTATACCTGTTGGACAGTTTATCTCGTAACCTTCATCAGTCTTCATCAGGGTGGTAAGTGACACAGAGACCCTTAATTGGTCAAGGTGAAGAGACTAAGGAATTATAGAGTGTTCAGCCTTTAATGGGATGCGTAAGTTATACCCTTCCCACCAAGCACTCAGGTGGTGAAGAAGAGGGGGCAGAAGATTTTAAGAACCAGATGTGAAGGATAAGTTCGAGAAAATAGCACTTCCCAGACACACCTGTGACAGAGGGCACAGGGCCCACAAAAGCTCTAGCAGACAAAAGCACAGATGGGCAGATGGGCACAAACTCCCGTCAATAGCAGAGGAGATACTGGCAGCCGACAGCTGCTGAGGTAGGGAGAGTCAGCTTTCTTCCGTGTGTTGACTCCCGGTAGGTCAAGCACACTCAAGGCATGCCCTACTCCCAAAAGAGGTTGGGCAACACAAACTGAGCTTGATGGGGTAGAAGAGGAAAAAACTCAAAGTTGGGTGGGAAGGGACGTAGGATGGAAAGTGTGGATATGGGAGAGATTAAAATATTTAAGAATAAATTAAACAAAAAAAAAAGTGCAAAATAGCTGGGAGATGGTGACACACACCTTTAATCCTAGCACTCAGGAAGCAGTGCTAGGATTACATTGGATCGATGTGAGTTCGGCCAGCCTGTTCTACAAAGGGAGTACAGGACAGCCAAGGCTACACAGAGAGATCCTATCTTGAAAAACCAAACCAAACAAGCAAAATCCCATCTTATTTAAGTATAGCTTACAGTTGATAGCAACCAATCCATATTTAACATGAAGATGCAGGTCTCTAACAGTAAGGTATGTTATTCGGTACGAATTTTCATATACCCCAAATTTGTGGCTGTTGGATGGATGCCATACCAAGCTAAGTGTCACACATCGTAGAGCTGAGGAGTCAAGCACCCAAGTCTATTTTATGATAAAGAAAACCGCTGGGTAGTGACGACCCACGCCTTTAATCCAAGCACAAGAGTGGCAAAGGCAGGCGAATCTGTGTTTAAGGACAGCCTGGTCTACAGAATGAGTTCCAGGACAGCCAGGGCTACACAGAGAAACCCTGTCTCAAAACTAAAACCAAAACAACAACAACAACAAAGAAAGCCATATATTAGATTATTTCAGCTGTTTGCATATGTTGCCATCTGGGCTGACCTGGTAGCTGGATTCAAGCTACCTTAAGTGTAGAGTAAGTTAAGCGACACAGCCAAGATCCGCGGGAGTCTGAAAGTAAGTTATAGATTATTTCTAATTTTCGGTTAGCTAGTGTAAGTAAAACAAATGCTACTGGGCAGATAAGCTAGTTAAATATTCACTGGGCTCTTGGTTTTAGAGAATGGCAGCATATAGGAGCCTGGGTATGGGAGCCCTGAATAAGTATCTCTTCTGTGCTATCTCCCAGTTGGGTTTCTCCTTTCGTTGCATTCATTAATGCTTTTGCTACCTATATTATAAAATTTTTCCCGTAAAAGAGTGTGCTGGGCAGGTAATCACTTCCCCCAAAGGGCACTGCTTAATTTCATGATCGATGAAACTGGCATAGAGAATTTACCTGGAAACAGACTCTTGGCGAAGCTCTGTTTCCAGAGCCCTCACGTCCTTAGGCTGTTTTTAGGATTTCCGTGCCTACAACTACCCCGGGGAGGTACCAGACAGAGTCAGAAAACGCGGCTCCCTACGCACAAGGAACAAGTCCCAGAATCCCACCGGGACTCTAACTCCCAGAAATCCACGCGGCAAACCCATCCGGGAAGCGTAGAGGGTTCGCTGCGGACGAGACCAAATAGAAGAATGGGGGGGACAACCATAGACGTGTGCGCCCTAGGGGGCGTTTTTTGGTTCGTTTGTGGAAAATCTTCTGTTTAGAAGCTACATTTCACGACTTGATTGATGAGTTTACAAGTCCTCCCCCGTTTCAGAGCGCGTGGCTGGAGGCTGGCGGATGCCGTACTACCCTCGCCTCCCCCGCGGGGATGAGAGCGCCGGGGCTCGGTGGCTCGGGCGCCCGCCCTGCCGCGGAGTGCGGGAGCGAGCGTGGTGGGCGGAGCCGCGGCGGGAGGCGTGTAGCGTGGGGCGGCGGGAGGAGCGCGGGGAGAGGCGCCGGCAGGAGCGCGGGGAGGAGCGCCGGGTTCGGGCTGTGGCGGCCGGGGGACCCTTCGCTCCCCGCCGCGGGCTAGGCGCGCTGCTCGGCGAGTTGGGCGGCCACGGCTTCCCGGCGGGCTCGGGCGGCCGAGACCCTCGCGGCGCCCGGCGCTGCCCCGGCCCCCTCGGCCTCCGGCGGCGAGGCGGGGGAGTGAGGAGATGCCGACCCAGAGGGACAGCAGCACCATGTCCCACACGGTCGCGGGCGGCGGCGGCGGGGACCATTCCCACCAGGTCCGGGTGAAAGCCTACTACCGCGGGTGAGTGAGGGCGCCGAGCGTGGGCGGGCTCGGCCCGGGCCGGCGGGCAGGGGTCTTGGCGGCGATCGTGGGGGGCGGCGAGGGGCGCGGCTGGCTGCCCCCGGGACGGACGAGCGTGGGTCTCCGAGGAGTCGGCGGAGAAGAGTATAGGTGCTCCCGGAGCGGGGAGGACACATCAGCTGACTGAGAAATTTGCAACTGTTTCAGGGCTGGGTGGACTGCGGAGGGCGAAGGAAGCCTCTTCGCCCACTGCTGTGGGTTCGCAAGCCTGGACTGCTTCACTTGGCTGGCCCTTTTCATTACCCACAGGCCTGAAGCCTCTGATTTTGTAAATCAGGTTTATACCTGCTCTTCACCGTGGGAGAGCTCAGGAAGGGAGTCCGAGAGAGTCAGTATGGGTGTTAAAGTTAGCACTACTTTTTAAAGGATGTGCATTGGATCCTCAGATGCGGTCAGAATTAAGTGGCAAATGTGCCGATCCACATTTTGGCAGCCCTCGGTTAGGGCGATGCCGAGAGGTGAGAGAAGCCAAGGCTTTAAATCCTAGAAACGGTCTTTACTCACTTGGCTATCAAAAGTTTAAAACTAATGTGGCTGCCAAAAGTAATCAGTTCTGGGATCATTGTGTCAAATCATTTTCTAGCATGACTTGTCATAAAGCCCTTCCCTTCCTTTGAATTCAGTTTATGGTTTGAGATAGTTTAGAAGCACGAGTGAGGTGAAAGGCCATCGTGGGAGAATAGGGATAAACAGAGAACCTGACTGCTTGTCCAGGCAGGAATAAATTGCTTTTAAAAACTTCAAGTACTACACGGTTCAAAAATGCTGTTCGTGCTTTTACATTCCTGAGGGGATCAGTGAAGATAGCAGACCTTCAAATCTTTCTTGTTTTCATTTCAAAGAGAACTTGAGCTCCACGTTTTAATGCTTACGAGTAAGGCTTGTGTATTGTCTTCCGCCCTCTGTAACATTGACGGATTTGGGACTAACTTGTGGGACTAAGAGTAGACGGTGTTTGTACTTAAAACACGGGGAAGAGAGGTTTTGACTTTAAGATAGTCTCCCTGAACACTTTTTTCTTTATTTTTCTTGGAATTTTTTAAAAAGTTGGTAGTTATCATGATAACTGCTTTATCATTTTGGTTCATGGTCATCCATAACAGACTTTGAAAGATTGAAAGAACCACACCCCCTTTTCCACGAACAAATACAACTTTCTGATAATTTGAGAGAGATTTTACTTTAGAGCCATGGTTCTCAACTTTGCCAGGGCTGCAAACCTTTAGTACAAGTCCTCCTGTTGTAATGACCCCAACCATAAAATTATGTTGTTGCTCCTTCATAACTCTAACTTGACTACTGTTATGAATCATAACAAACATCCATGGTTTTGGATGGTCTTAGGCAACCCCCGTTTGACCCCCAAAGGGGGTCACAGGTTGGGAACAGCTGCTTTAGAGTAGGTACCATTTTACAAAGTTGACCGTCCATGACGAAGGATTTTTAAGAAGCTGTCTAACTGACAGGCTAACAAACTAAAGTTCAGTAGGAAGCCATGAACATAATAGGAAAGTGCATACTGTGTAAAATAAAGTGTATAAAAGTGCGGCTTCCCGCCCTCCAGTCTTGGCAGCCTCTACTGTTGGTGGTAAACTTGTGGGTCTTCTGCAGGTCGCATTGACGGGGCTGGAGAGATGGCTCAGCCATTAGGAGCACTTACTGCTCTTCTCGAGTACCCAGATTGAGTTTGGAGCACCTGCATCAGGTGGCTCACTTCTGTGACTCTAGTCCCATAGGAGCCGACACCCTCTCCTGGCCAGTGTGGCCAACCCCCGTGCGTGTGACGTGCCGCACACATAGACATAAATACAAGTAAACCTCAAAAAAGGCACATTCATGTTTCTTGAGGTGCCATCTTTAGATAGTATTTATTGATTACTTACACTGGAAGATGAACATTATAGTGTGTAGTACCTTCTGTGTTGTCTTCTGCCTCAAATTTTGGTTGTTTAGCTATTGTTTTTATTTTTTTTATTTTTTATACTTACCTTCCAGTGGTGCTCCGTGAAAGAACAAGGAATGAATGCTTTTTCATTTTTCCCAGTTTTTTTTTTATTAGTTTGACAAGTGTAAATAGGCACATTATGTAAATCATTTGCAAATTTTCTTTGGAAAGAAATCAGTGTGTTGAACTCTAATAGGGGTTTTCATAGGGGTTTTCTTTATTTATTGCTCTAATTATTAAAATAAAGAAAATGAGAATATGGATATGATTTTTTTTTTGCCTAAAATTTTTTCAAGACATTCTAATTAATATTATCTTTTAAAATTTAGGAAATTTCATTGAAGAAAGACAAAATGCAGTGTCTTTAGTGCTTTGTAATCAATAAAAGCATCCTAATAGTACTTTTTTTTCAAACCTCCTCCAAGGACAACCTCAGAATTCTCAACTGTACCATTTTCTGTTCTCTGAGTTAGACATTAAGATTATATGTTTATTAACAATAATTAAACTGATGGTTATATTACAGTCAGCTGCTTATTAACATTGATGAGACCAAAATGAGTCACCAGCAAGAATAGTTAACAAAGTAAGTTGGATAACAAATCCCATACGTGATTCCAAAGTAGACTCCCTTTCCCTTACACTGGGAAATAAAGGAGGGCTTGCATTTGAAAAATGTTTCTGTGTACTGCTCCATTGGTGGAGTGCTTGCCTAATGTGCGTGAGGCCATAGGTTCCATCCCAGCACTGCATGAACCTGGCATGTAGGACATTAATCCCACCCTCTAGGAGGGTCAGTGTGAGTTTGGGACCGGCTTCAGCAACAAGAGACTTTATCTCAGCAACAGAAACCACCCCCAGAGAAAAATTTCTTTTCATCAGCTCTTTCAAAAGAATACTGTACCCTACTTCCTTCTTTCCAGTGAAGGTTGAATCTTTGAATATTATCTGTGAATGAATTACGCCCTACTTTCGAATATATGTGATTTTTAGAGAAAGTGTCTGTCCTAAAGATAAGAGGCATGCAATTTGACTTTTTTTCTTTTTCTAGTTTTCAACAAGTAGGAGATTTTTTAAGTAGGAGATTTTTCTAGTTTTTAAAAGCACGGAGACTCTGGTTTAACTGGAGACCAGCTAAGAGTGCCTGTGTCGTGGTGGGTCTGCACCTCTTTTCTTCCCAACATGGGAACTCTTCAGTCAGTGGCCCTTCTCAGTCTGACAGTGCTGAAGGAGGAAGAGAAACAGGTTTTTTTGGTTAGTGATAGGTTGCCTTTGTGTGCTTATCCTTATATAAAGGTATTTGTGGGATAGAATTTAACCAGGTAATGCCTGGGCTACTTGTTTTACATTTTATGTACAGGAATTTAGCAGAAAGCTTATAAAAAGAGAGGTAAGCCATTATTGAACAGTAATTACAGCCCTGTGGATTCCTTTTGCGAACATTAACTGTTTTTTGGCAATGCAAGGGATCTTACGCATGCTTGCAGCCGCTCTACTGCCAAGCTGTGTCCACGGCCCAGGATTGACTCTGCAGACTTGGAATGTAGAGTTGTTTGCATTTTTTCCCCTTACAGTGAACAAGTCCTGTCAGGTCTTGTTTTTGAAAGTATTGCAAAATTACCTTAGCTGTGGGCTTTCGTCATCAGAGCTGAGTGTAGTTCAGCTGGTGGAGGACTTGCCTAGTGTGCACAAAATGCTGGGTTCTGTCCAAGCACCACTTTAAGACATGGTTGTGCCTACCTGTAATCCTAGTACCCATGGTGGAAGCAGGAGGAGCAGGGCTTCTCAGGCTCATCCTTGGCTACATATTTGAAGGACAGCATGGACCATGTAAGACTCTGTCTCAAAAATGAATGAAAGAAAGAAAGTATGTGTGTGTGGGGGGGTGTGTGTGTGATAGAGTGACAGTCAGGTCCATGGAGCAGTTGGCCCAAAGCTTGGCCAAAGAGAGAAGTACCCTCAGAAATCTTGAATTGCTGATGCTGAGGTAAGTGGCCTGGCAGCACCGAGGACCGAAGGAGAGGAGTCGGAGGAACTGGGGAGGCCTAAGGTGAGCACTTGCACACTCAAGGATTGAAGAAGAAACAGAAGGAAGCAACTCCTTAGAAAATTCTCCCCTGGGGAAAGGTGCTTGCCTCACTGTCTCCTCCTCCCCTCCTTGATAGTCTCTGGGTAGTTGGCTGGCTACAAACTCACTAGTAACCCAGGCTGGCCTTAACCTCTCTGTCCTTCTGCCTGTGGTGCCTGCATGCTGGGATTATAAGGTGTTTTGTGTGTATGTGTGTGTTCATTCCCTCTCCTTCCTTCCCTTCCTCTCCCCCTCTTTCTCTTCTCTCTCCCTCCTTCTAGCTCTTCTTTTCTTATATAGGGTCCCATGGAGCCCAGCCTAGCACATGACGTACTCTGTAACTGAGGATGACCTCGAACTCTGATTTTCATGCCTGCATCTCCCTAGAGGTGGGATCACAAGTGTGTGCTCTCATACCTTGATTTTCTGCCAGACTCTGACCCAGGCTCTCATGCATGCTAGGCAATCATTACACCAACTTAGCTATTTTTTCTTTTAATTTGTTGATTAGACATTGACATTTTGTTTCTTAAGACTGCCAGGTATTTTTCAATCTGTTGTTTATCTGAAGATTTTTACATTTGTGTAATTAAATGTACTTCTTTTTTTCTCTGTGTGTGGTTCCTTGGTTTGTTGCCTTAGGTAGGTATGTTTCTTATTTGTAAGTAGTCTACAGCTCTGTCATGTGCAGGTTTTTAAGTAACCACCTCAGTATATTTTGGGGTATAGTCATTAGTATTTTTTTTAATATAACTTATGTTTTAAAGTTCTACTAACACTTTTTGAAAGAGGTCTTTTTAAATAACTTTGATGTACTGTATTTCTCATAATGTGCATAGATGACTGTTCTGTGCCATTGATTTGGGGAGAGATCTGTTTAGTACATGCCACCATTTGATTATTACAGTGTATAGTTAGTTTTAATGTGCTGTGGGAATTCTCCTTTATTTAATCTTCTGTTCCCAGGGTTTTTGTTTGGTTGAGTATTATGCGTTTTACCATGAACTTCTTCCTATCACAAATGGAGACTTTTATTTTCTATTATTTTGTATTGCTGTGGCCGAAATATGTGACAGAAACAATTCAAGGAAGAAGTTGTTTAGGCTCATGATCTCAGAGGGTTCAGCCCATAATTTCTTGTCCCCATATACTTCAGTGAAACATCCTGGTGGGAAAAGCCTGGGGCAAACTGCTTACATCACAGTGGACTAAGAAACAGAGAGCAAGACCAGAAGTGACTATTGATAAACTCACAGAGGTCTCTTTCTCAGGGACCTGCTTACAGGTTGACCTCACCTTCCAGTGTTTGCACAACTGTTAAAAATAGTGCCTCTAAAACAGGATGGGAGCCTGCTATATATAGAGGGCCCTCTGAAAGGCTCCACCGAACAGGGGATCGAAGTAGTGGCTCACAGCCAAACTTTGGGCAGAGTGTAGGGAATCTTACAGAAGAAGAGGGGGGTGGGCATAGAGGGACATGAAGTGGAAAGGAGACCAACAAAGCTAAAGGATCTGAGCCCAGGGGGTCCTGCAGAGATCGATGCACCAATGGAGGACCATACATGGAGAGGACTAGATTCCCCCTGCTCAGATGTGGCTGATTGGCAGCTCAGTTTCCATGTGGATCTCTGAGTGAGGGGAGAAGGGACTGCCTCTCTCATGAACTCAGTTGCCTGCTCTTTGATCACTTTGATCACTTGCTCCTGGTGTCCTTGCCAGACCACAGAGGAAGAAGATCCAGGCAGTCCTGATGAGACTTGACAAACTCTGGGCAGATGGCAATGGTGAACTCCCCTTTCAGTGGACAAGGGAAAGGGGATAGGGGAGAAGAGGGAGGGAAGGTGAGACTCAGGGGAGTTAAAGGAGGGAGCTTCAGTCGAGATATATAATGAATAATAAAAATTAAAATTGAAAGTACTGCCTCCAGCTATGTATTAAACATTTGAACAGTAAGCCTGTGAGGGACATTTCCATTTAAACCAGAACTTTCTTATAGGCTTATTTTTCTTTTTTTATTTTACTTGGAGTTTTAGTGTGTTGCCTCAACTTCCCAAGCAACTGGGACTGTGGGGCATGCCATTGTGCTCAGCTTTGTCACCAGTTTTGTTTTGGTTTTTCGAGGCAGGGCTCTCGGTGTAGCCTTGGCTGTCGTGGACTTGCTTTGTAGACCAGGCTGGCGTCCAACTCACAAAAATCCACCTGCCTCTGCCTCCTGAGTGCTGGACTTAGAGAGGTACACCATGCCTGGCCTACTGTCAGTTTTGTATGTTTAAACAGAACTGCCGTTTATTTACCATTTCTTGGTTAACTGTCCTGGAATTTATCAGATAATGTCTCAGTCTTGCTGCTCCAAGTTGTATAGACCAGGCTGGCCTTGAACTCACAGAGATCTACCTGCCTCTACGTCCCAAGTGTTAGGTAATTTATTTGTTTCTGTTTTATGTGTTTGAGTGTTTTGACTCCATGAACCCATGGAGTTCAGAAGAGGTCATCAGGTCCTCTGGAACCGGAGTTTTGGATGGTTGTAAGCCATTGTGTGGGTGCTGGGAACTGAACCCAGACATCTCTAAGATCAACAAGTCCTCTTAACTGCTGAGCCATCTCTCCAGCCCTGTTGCTTGTTTTTTGTTTTTGTTTTTGTTTTTGTGGTGGCCATGCTGACTGGGGTGACTGGGATCTCAAAGTAGTTTTAACTTTTTTAACTTTTGTTTTCCTGATGGCTAGGCATGTTGTGTATTTTCCATGTATTTATTGGTCATTTTGAGTTCTTCGGAGAACTGTCTTTTCAGTTTATTAGTCCATTTTTTATGGATGCAATTTTTTTTTTTTAAAGTTTTTCTTTTTCCCTAAGGCAGGGTTTTTTTGTGTAACAGAGCCCTGGCTGCCCTGGACTTGCTCTGTAGTCCAAGCTGGTCTTGACCTTAACAGAGATACACCTGTCTTTGCCTCCTGAGTGCTGGGATTAAAGGTTGCTCTACCTTACCTGGTGATTTTTTTTGAAATTTAATTTCTTATTCATTACATATTCTAGATATTAATCTCCTATCCTATGTGTTGTCAGCAAAATTGCTTTTTTTTTTTTTTTCATTTCTTTTGTCCATTCTGTGGACTGTGTCTTTTCACTGGTGATTGTTTCCTTTGCTAAAGAGGTTTTTAAATTCACATATCCCTGTCTATCAATTCTTGGGATTATTTCCTGTGTTATTGGAGTCTTTTTCAGAAAGTCCTTGCCTTCGCATATATTTTTAAGTAGCATTTTCAAGAGCTTTAGATCTGACATGAAAGTTTTTGATCCACTTTGAATTAATTTGAAAATGTTTACCTTTGTTTTTTTTGTTTTTTTTTTTTTTTTTTTTGTCTGTGCAGTGTGTGTGTATAAGGGCACACATGCTATGGTGGGTATGTGGAGGTAGAGGAGAACTTTCAGGAGTTGGTTCTCTGTTACAGTTATTTTATAAAACTGAACACTCACCAATCTATTCTTAATCCTCTAAGATAATCTGGCTTTCATCTGGCGTACATCCCATAGATACTTGCACTTTGTAGCTTTCCTGCTCCAGCTCCTCTCCTGATCTCACTCCGGCCTCTCCTGTGGCTGAATCCCGTTTCTTCCTCCCTCTCCTTCTCCCCTGGCTGGCAGGAAGTCCAGCCCTATATTCTCCCCCCTCATTGATTGTCACAGCAAGGGACAGTTAGGGAGCAGTGCTTACACAGCATTGGGACAGGAGAGTCTCAGAACAAGATATGGAACCAGATATGGAAGGTACAGAAATCAGCATTTGAAATACACAATAACCTTATGCTTATAGTTCTCTCTACCATGTGGGTTCTGGGATCAAATTCGGGCCTTTAGGCATTATTTAAGCCCTTTTACTTGCTGAACCATCTCACAGGCCCCATTTTCATTTGATTTTTATGGGGAATTACAGATAGGACTCTTATTTTAGTTTTATACTACACACGGTATATTACTGTACACTAAATGTAGAAATCTAAGTTTCCGAGCACTACTTAAAATTAAAGTATAATTACATCATTTCTTCCTCTTTACTCCTTCCAACCACTACCATGGTTCCCTTTCCTCTTGCTCATTCTCAAATCCATGATCTTTTTTTCTTTCTCTTTGTTACTGTTATACGCACCCACACCCACAAACACATACTCTTGTGTATATAAATGTATAAATAGAACATGTTGACTCTGTTAGTGTTACTTGTATGCATATGGTTTCAGGGCTGACCACTGTGTTTTGGATAACTAAATAGGAGCGCATCCTTGGGCATCCTTGGGAAGATGAATCCTAACTCTCTGAGCAGTCCTTAATTGCCTGAAGTTCTTTCTCAAGGGTGGGCTCTGGTAAGCTTTCCCTTTCCACATTAGCATATCTGTTGGTGGTGTCCTTTAGGTCTTGTTTGCTCAGGCATATTATTTGAGGTATAATTGGTTTAGCTTCCCTCTCATTTATAGGAAAGAGACTCACAGCAGTTCCTGGTTCTGGATCTTACAGTCTTTCTACCCTCTCTTCTGTCTTCTGTGGTGTTCCCTGAGCCTTAGGCCCAGTACCATCTGTTAAAGAGGCTGTCCTTTTTTCCAGTGTATGCTTTTGACACTTTGTCAGCAATTAGGTGGCAATTGCTGTGTGATCTGTTTTCTGTGTTCTGCTCTGCTGATTTTTGTGTGTCTGTCTTTGTACCTGTCTTTTGGTACCATGGCTCTGTAGTGTATAACTACAGATCAGACACTGATACATTTATCATCACTCTTTCTGCTTAGGATTAAAATAGCTATTTGGGGGATTTTGTGTTTCCATATGAATTTTAAGATTGTTATTTTTAGTTGTGTGAAGAAATGCAACTGGAATTTCATGGGAATTTTATTGAATCTGGAGATTATTTTTGACAGTATAATCTTCTCATAATTAATTCTGCCAATTAATGAAAATGGAAGGTCTTTCCATCTTATATCATCTTCAGTGTCTTAATTTTAACTGTAGAAGTCTTTCACTTCTTATATTAAAATTTTTCTGAAGATTATTTACCTTTTTATTTAGAAGATACTGTGAATGGGAATTTTTTCTTTCCTGGTATTTCTGGTACATAGAAAAACTACTGATTTTGTAGTTGATTTTTTTTTCCTGCTATTTTGCTGTGGGAATGCTATAATGAATATGATTTTGACTTTTTGCTTTCCTGCTTGTATTGTTTTTTTCTGTTATAGCTCTAGTTTAAAGATTGACTATTATTGACTAGGAGTATGTGAATGGGCAAGTGTCTTGTTAGAGGAAACTCTCTCAGTTTTTCCCCATTTAGTATAATATTGGCTATAGGTTTGTCATGTAGACCCTTTTCTTTCTTATTAATTTATTTGTACATGTGGTGCATGTGTAAACTTGTATGTGAGGGTGTGCTCACCTATGCATGTACACATGGAGTGGAGTGGGTGATGTCAGGTGTCTTCCTTGATTGCTCTCCACCTCAGTTTTTGAGCCGGGTTCTTGAACCTAGAGCATTCCACTTTGGTTAGACTGGTAGATCAGCGACCCTTGGACCCTCCTGTCTCTGCCTGGTTCTCTTCTCCATAATAATGGTCTAACACATGCTTGCTGTGATGCTCAGGCTTTGGCTTGTTTTGTTTTTCTAGTGTGGGTGCTGGGCATTAAAATTCAGGTTCTCTTGCTTACATGGCAAAAACGCCACGGAGTCATCTTCACAGACCCCATTTACAGGTTTTATTATGTTGAGGTGTGTTTCTTCTACTCCCAGTTTCTTCAAAGCTTTTATCATCAAGGTGTGTTGAACTTTGTTGAGGGCTGTTTTTGTGTAGATTGAGATGATCATGTGATTTCTGTCCTTAAATCTACTTATGTATTCTATAGTTAATTTGTGCTGAACCAACATTGCATCCTTGGGATGAAATCAGCTTGGTCCTAGTGTCTGATCTTAATGTGTTCTTAAATTTACTACACAGGTGTTTTGTTGGGAAATCTTGTGTCTATGTTCATCAAGGAAAGTGATCTGTAGTTTTCATTGTTGCATCCTTACCTTGGGCAATTATAAAGACTAGCTTCCTAGAATGACTTTGGTAATGTGCCAGACTTTCCCATTTTGTGAACATGTTTCCAGAGTATGGAGATGAGCCCTTTCTTAGCGGTTTGATAGAATTAAGCAGAGAATCCGTCCAGTCCTGAGCTTTTCTTTGCTGGAGAACTTTTATTACTGATTCAGCCTGGTTGCATAAGTCACTTATGTCTTCTTGGTTTAATTTTGATAAGTCATGTATGTCTAGCTATCCATTTCTTCCCTTTTTGGGTATATGTTTCAAAATATTCTCTATCCTCTAGATTTGTACTAGAGCCTTTTTAAACACTGCCCCCTTTTATCTCATTTTTATTAATTTGAGTGTTCTTTCGGTTTGTTGTCAGTCTTCTTTTTTCTGAGAATCATGTTTGATTGATTCTACATTTTATTCTTTGGTTCCCAATTAATTTATGCCCTGACCTTTATGATTTATTGCTGTCTACCTTCTGCTTTTGTGTTCATTGTGGTTTTTTTTGTTTGTTTCAAAAACCCTGAGTGTATCATTAGGGTATGTATTTAGATTGCTCTGATTTTTAATGTAAGTGTTCCTGGCTACAGACTAGCTTAGGTGTTTCCTAGAGGTTCTGGTAAACTGTGCTTTAATTTTTGAATCTGATAATTTTAAATATCACCTAGATTTCTTCAATATCATTGGTTATACAAGAGTTTATTGTTTAGTTTTCAAGTAATTGAGTAGTTTTGTAGTTTATCTTGCTACCAATTTCTAGTTTCTTCCATTGTGATATGAAATGATGCATACCTTTTTCTCTTCTAGACTTGCTGTTGTCTTTAGGAAAGGTGTACAGGCTGCTGAGAATGTGTGTTTCTTTTCTGTTGGATGGAATATTCTGTACATCTGTGAAGGCCATTTGTTCTGTAGTCTAGTTTAACTTCAGTTTTAATTTGGATGACCTCTCTAAAGATGAGGTTGAAGTGACCCTCTATTATTTTATCAGGACTCCTGGGACCTTTTATACCCACTAGTACTTTTTATGAAATTGGGAGACCCTCTATTTAGTGCACATATGCTTTCAATTTTTACATATCCTTTTTCACTGCCCCCACCCCATCTGTCTGTCTGTCTATCTAAACACAGGGATTCAGGTATTCCAGAGTGCTCTGGAAACCTAATGTAGCAGAAGGTGACCTTGACTCAGATTCTCCTGCCTCTACCTCCCCAGTGAAAGAATTACAGGCTTGCACACCTACCATGCCTTGGTTTATGTGGTATGGGTAGCAAATCCAGGGCTTTAAAAGCTATGTTTTTAAGTTTTATGTGTATGAGTGTTTTACCTACTTTGTATGTAGTGTGTGTGTGTGTGTGTTGTTGTCCAAGGGGGTGAGGCCAGAGAAGGGTGGTGTCAGATCCTCTGGATCTGAGAGTCACCTGATGTGGGTACTGAGAACTGAACTCTGGCCCTCTGAAAGAACAGCAAGTGTTCTTAGGGCGGAGCCATCTCTCCACTCAAGACTTTGTGCATACTAATTAAACACTGAACCAGCTCAGCTACAACCTTGTTTTATTCTTTTGATGAGTTATTCCTTTTGTTAATATGGAGTGGCCTCGTTTATCTTTAGTTTTACTTTGAAGTCTACTTTAGCTGATATCAGAACAGTTGCACCCACTTGCTTTCAACTTTCACTTGCTTGTTAGGTCTCTGAGTCTGTGGGAGTTTTCGTATACCCACTGACCTCAGGCTCATGACTATCAAGCTCCAGACTTATTCTCAGTTGGTGAAATCTGAGTTCAGCCATCCTGCTGTCCACAGCTGGGTCCTGGGGTTGTGGCAGGTTAATCCAGGCTTTCTGATTATGGTTGTTCCCAGTTCTCTGGTCTGGATCCCCAGGGTAACTCAGCATCTATTAGCAAATTCCTTCTGAAACGGCCTCTTGCCCCTGCCCTCTAAATCATGTAGGCTCTCCATTGTGGGATGGCTCTGTGCAGCTGACCTGTCCGACAGTGTGGAGCTGTGGGCAAGCAGCCAGCATGTCCTTGAGAGTGGCGCTTTTCTGCTGTTCCATCACTGTTTCTTTGAATTTTTGAAGAGCTGCTTCCACTACTGGAACAGTTTTTTTTTCCTGCTGATTCTTCTTAGCCAGGTCACATGAAGGCAGCTTTTAGTCTGCCTTTTTTTTTTTTTTTTTTTAAGATTTATTTATTTTTACTTTGTGTGCGTGAGTATTTTGCCTGCGTGTATTATGTAAGTGCACCACATGTGTGCCTTACACCCACAGAGGTCAGAAGAGGGCATCATCAGATCCCCTGGAGCTGGAGTTATGGTTGGCCGTGAGCCTGCCTGTGGGTGCTGGGAAGTGAATCTGGGTCTTCTGCAAGAGCAGAAAGTGCTTTTAACTACGGAGCTATCTTGCCAGCCTCTTAACTGTTTCCTTAATATGTGTGTATGCATATATGTGAGCATGTGTTGCAAGATTCCTTTGGACAGCGTTGGTTGTCAGTACTAACTGTCAGCCAGGCTGACGGTGACAGGTGCCCCCCAGGCTGGTCTTGAACTTACAGAGATCCACCTGCCTCTGCCTCCCAAGTGCTGGGAAGTATTCCTCCCACCTAGAGAGACAGGGTTTCTTGATCACTCGTGCGTACCCTGGGCCCTGCCAGCTTCCGAGGCTTCTCCTATTTACACTCTAGTCTTGCTATAGGAGCACTGAGATTAAAGACGTGTTACTATGACCTACACTAGGTGGGATCTGGGGATTTGAACTTGGGTCTTTATCTGGGCCATATTCCCAGCCCTAGTCTGTAGTCTTCCTTAGAAGGCATGATTTTTAAAAATAATTACTGACTTGAGATTATATGACTCCTCTACCTCTGAACCCTTTTTCAAGTCACTTTTACCATCTGTGGGTAATCCTGTGAGGCCAGTTACTATTGATAACTTATTATTGATAAGTTTAACGAAAATACTTTCTAAATCTATATATTTCAGAAGAAAATTTTATGTTTAAATAGCAGAACTCAACATCGATTTTTCTTGTGTTTACTTTTAAAATCAGCCCTCAGGAAAGCTTTAGATTTTGTATTTTAGAAAATAGGATCATTGAATTCCTAACCAGTTAGTCTTCTAAAGCCCACTAACAAAATTAATGATGTTCCCCCTTTTCCTTTACAAATTAGGTAAAATATAAATTTGCCATTTAGGGACTCTTTGCAGTAAAACACTGGTATGTTGATCATCAGTAAAATAATTTATGACAGAGTGAAACCAGAAAAATCATGTTTGTGATTTGTTTTCCACCTTCTGAATGTAATGTCTTCTTCCTCAGCTTATTTGTAACTTGGTTTTTGTAATTGGGATCTGTAATTGTGGAGTGCTGTAAGCATGGTGCTTGCCCAAGTGGACCATTGTTGATACAAACGTTCCTTAAATGTTTTAGCTTCTGGAACTTAAGGAATGGTAGTTGATAAACCACCTCCTTCACTTAGTCTCTTAAGGAAATATGTACTTAGGCTTTTTAAATACTACACAAATATCTCCCCAAGTGGGAGTATCTCCACCTGTTAACCTTGTACTTGGGCTGGTAAGGCAAGGGGACCAAGAAGTCAACGCCAGCCTGGGTTATACAGCGAGAATTTGTTTCAAAAGCCAAGAAATAAGTTTTATTTTGAATGTTCTGCTGCCCTAATTTTTTAACTCATAAAAAGTTTCAGAAAAAATATGCTTGCATCTGAATTGAGTTTAATTCCATGTGGAATTTAATAAAGCCATTTAAATTTTTGTTCGTTTTTTTCAAGACAGGGTTTTTCTAGGTAGCCATGGTTGACCTGGAACTCATTTTGTAGACAGAGATCTGCTTGCCTCTGCTTCCCACGTGCTGGGATTAGGGGAGCACCACCATGTCCAGCCATTTAAAGCTGTTTTTAAAATTTATTTTTATTTTCTGTGTATGAGTATTATACCTGTACATCTTGTATGTCTACGCCCTCAGAGACGTGTCTAAGCCCAGAAGACAGTGTTGGGGCCCCTGGAAACAGGTTACTAACTGTTATTTGTTACTTTGTGGGGGCTAGGAATTGAACCTGCTGGCACTGCTTAACCACAGAGCCATCTCTGCAACCCAGGAAGTTGGATTTTGTTGCTGATAGTATTTTCTCAATAAAGATAACTTGCTTTTAATGAAGACAATTTTTGTTTGTTTGTTTGTTTGTTTTTCTTTGCCACAAAAATTCTTTAGGACCCTTCTCTTTTCATTAATTTCAAAATCTATTTTTCCAGCCATTGTGACCTCCTACTAGTAACCTGGAAGGTACTTTGAAACAAAGAGTGCTTTGAGACAAACAGTTCTCTTTTAATGTCATGAAAGAAGGAACTACTTTTTGCTTTTGTTTTCTGTTTTAAAAGGTTCTTATTTTTTAAAAGATAGGTTCTCATCTAGTCCAGGCCGGCCTTGAACCAGCTATGTAGTCAAGCATGACCTTGAACTTCTGATCCTCCTGCCTTTGCCTCTTGAGTGCTGAGATTACAGGTGTGCACCACCAAGCCTCGTTTATACAGGGGATCAAATTCAGACATCCTGTAGGCTATGCAAGTACTGTACCAACTGAGCTATATCTCTAGTTCGGTGTGTGTGTTTGACTTGGCTGTCTTATGGCATGTAATGTCCTCAGGGCTTGTCCATGTTGTGTAATGTCTGAATTTCCTTGTTGAGTCTGAAGAATAGTTCACTGTATGTTTATTCCACACTTAACCCGTTCATCTGTGATGAGTGCTTGTGTGCCTCTTACCTCTTGGTTATTGTGAATAATGCTGAGAATACAGGAGTACAGATATTTGCTTGAGGTCCTGCTTTTTTCAGTTACTTGCATGTATGTCTGTGTAGTGCCCAGGGAGGCTGGAAGAGAGCATGGGATCCTCTGAGACAGAGTTACAGACAGTTGTGGGCCTCTGTATGGGTACTGGCGATAAAAACCTGCGTCCTCCAGAAGAGCAGCCAGTGCTTTTAACCACTGGGCCACCTATCTAGTGCCCAGATTCTGCATTCTTTTGGGACATGCACCTAGAAGTGGAATTGCTGGGTCATAACAAGATTCTGTTTTGACTTTGAGGAAATTCCATAATGTTTAATGACATCTTCAACACATTTTGTATCTTTGTACTTTTACCAACATATAGTCCTTGGTTTTAACAAAAGAGGTATTGCCTGTGGCTTTGATTTTTTTTTTCTAATGTTTGACATTGTCTTATTATTTATTGTCTATTTGTACCTTCTCTGGAAAATGTCTGTTCAAATTATTACTTGGTTACTTTTAAATGGGTTATGTTCCTACCCCTGCCATTATTCATTTTTGATCACATGTTACCCCACAACTCTTCTCAGATCTTTTTCTTCCTACTCAAAACTAAAACACAAAAATGAAAAGCAAAAGATCAATAAGATCTTTCTGTCCTCTTGTGTCTTTAGTTTCTATCTTAAGCGTCTTAACAGACAAGTCATTCCCTTGTTCATTTAGAGTTACTCCAAGATTTTTTTTTGAAGTTGTGTTGGATGGTATTGCTTCCCAGATTTCGTTAGTCGTTTGTTATTCGTGTATAGAAAGGGTACTGATTTTGTGTGTTAATTTTGTATCCTGCTACTTTGCTGAAAGTGTTTATAGAAGTTCTTAGTGGACTCTTTAGGGTCTTTTATGTATAAAATCATATTTGCAAGTAAAGAAAGGTACTTTGAATTCTTCCTTTCTTAAGATCTTCAGTTGTCTTACTGTTCTAGCTAAGACTTAAAAGTCTACATTGAGTAGGTATGGAGAGAGTGGACATCCTTATCTTGTTCTGATTTTAGTGAAATTGCTTTGAGTTTCTCTTTGTTTAGGCTGATGCTGTTTGTGGGCTTGCTATAAATCACCTTTATTTTGTTGAGGTTTGTCCTTTGTATCCCTAGTTTCTCCATGACTTCCCTTATGAAGGGATATTGGATTTGGCAAAGGCCTTTTGTGCAGTCTCATTTGTACTTTTAAATTACTAGTTTTAGATACTATGTTGACATTTAACCAGGAAAATGATTCAGATATATGCTTGTAGTTTCTTCACATCTTGATTTATCTGGTTTATCCCCTTTTTTTGAGTCAGGTCTCACTGTATAGTCCAGGTGGTCCTAGAACTCGCTTCATACCAACCTGGCCTTGAACTCACAGAGATCCACCTGCCACTACTGGGATTAAAGGCATGTGTCGCCATGCCTGGCTCCTTTATTTCATTTTTTAACTTACAGTTTTTCCTTAACATGATTTTTTAAATGAGTTATTTATTGTATATACAGTGTTCTGCCTGCATGTGTGCCTGTACACCAGAAGAGGGCACCATATCTCCTTATTGATGGTTGTGAGCCACCTTGTGGGTGCTGGGAATTGAACTCAAACCCTTTGGAAGAGCAGCCAGTGCTCTTAACCTCTGAGCCATCTCTCCAGTCTTTAACATGATATTTTAAAGTTTATTGAATAATTGTGTTTAGGGTATGAGTGTGATGATTTGCTGAGAGGAAGGAGTGATTCTGTGTCAATAAAGCCTTTCTCAGACTCTTCTCAACTTAGCTGATTTGGCCCTGTCTAAGTCTTGGTTGAGTGTATCCCATCTGATATTAGTCATCCAGACCTTTCTCATATTTCTGTTCTGATTCTGGTGACTTTTACTTTACTGTGGCCTTGCTAATTATTGTCCCCTAGTTCTGTCACATGGGTGGGCTCGGGGGAGGGGAGTTTATGTGTGGTTGCATTCTGCTGCCTAAACTAGGTGTACTACTGTGTTAACTTTTCTAATGAGGCTTCACTTCTGTTTAAAGTGCTGTATGAATATATAATTAATTATAAAATACATACATAATGTGTTATATCCTAGTGATGTTTTAAGCATTAACATATTAATTATGAATGGAAATTTATGCGACATAGAGTACTTACTTGTCTAGCATGTGTGAAACCTTGGGTTCAGACTCCAGGACAATAAAAAAACAAAATATTCATTAACTCTATTAAATATATAAAATCATTTGACGTATTATTACCCCCAATTTATGAATGAGACAAGGCACAGAGAAGGCAAATACTCACTTCAGGTCACACAGCAGTATGGAAAATGATAGAGCTTAGATTTAAATTTAGTATCCTGGGTTTACTGTGACTATTTATTAGGTGTTATTCATTCGTTCTGGAACATTGATACCCCCTGGAGGTCCACTCTGGGCCTGATACTGCTTCGGGTATTAGTGATATGACAATGAGTGCAGCAAAATGCCTGTTCTCCTGGGTACTGCATTTAGTCAGGGGAGACATTAGAACCTCGGTACACCTTATGTATGTTGGCAACTTATTTTACTTGAAGAATAAAGATAAACAACCATCTTAAGTGGACTAAGTTATTTTTTAAAAAGATTTATTTATTTAAAACACTTAGATTTTATTTTATGTGTATGAATGTTTTCATGTATGTATGTGTATGTATGTATGTATGCATGTTTAAATGTATGTATGTATGTGTAGCATGTGCATGCCTGGATCTTCTGGAACTGTGTCGTGTGCAACGTCAGATCCCCTGAAACTGGAGTTACAAATAGTTATAAGCTGTTTTGTGGTTACTGGGAATTGAACTTAAGTTCTTTGCAAGAGCAGCAAGTACTCACTGTTGAGCCATCTCTGAGCCCCAGTGTTTGTTTGATTCTTTATGCATGTGCATGCCTGCATGAGTTTATGTGTGCCCATGAAGAGGCATCAGATCCCCTGGAATTAGAGTTACTAGCAGTTTGAGTGCTATGAAGCCAACCTGAGTCCTCTGGAAGAGCAGCAAGTGCTCTTAACCACTTAGCCATCTCTCCATGCTCTTAGTCTTAAGAGACTAAGCCAGGCTCTTAAAATTACAAACAAAGCTGTGTCAATTATGATTTTTGTTGAAAAATCTTGGGTAATATTATATTGCAGTGGCCTGAGTGTTTGTGTCCCCCTAGAATTCATAAGTCAAAATTGACATAAAAGGTATTAGAAGTGAGGCTACAGGGAATTGCATTGGCTCTCGTGAGTGGGATTAATACCTTTGTGAAAGGGACCCTAAAATACCCAATTTTTTGAAGACACAAGTAGAAGTTGCAAACGGAAGTTGGGGCTGACCAGACAGCAAAAAAGTCTTGGACTTCTAGCTCCAGGACAGAGAGACATAGATTCATTCCTGTTGTCTGTGAGCTATCTCATATGTGGAACTTATTAAATCAAACTAAAAGAACTAAGACATTGTCTGGCATCTGCTGTGGAAAGCCATAGCAGAGAGTGTGAGCATGGGAGAGGTTTATTCAGGAGTGTGCTTATGATTGAAGATAAAGGTGAAGGAAGGAGACTGTGCGGGTGTCTGTGCTTCTGTAACAGTGTTTTAGATAGCGTAATCTACAAAGAACAGTAGTGCCTCAGTTCAGAAAGTGAAAAGTATGGCACAAACAGATTTGGTGTTTAGTTAAAGGTCTTATTTTTCCATCCAGCATAGGGTTGTTTTCCCTGTTTTCCAGTAAAGGCAACATCACATTAGTGGAAGGAATAGAGTGCAGAAAAGGCCCATAGGAGTTGCCTGTAGTCTTGTATAAGGCATTAATTGATTCAGGAGGACCAAACCCCTCATAACTTAATCACTTTTCCTAAAGGCCCACTACTCTGCCCTCTCTATTTGTTCTTTTCCTTTCTTTTTTGACAAGGTCTCACTGTGTAGCTCTGGCTTGCTTGGAACTCACTGTGTAGATCAGGTTGGCAGTGAACTCACAGAGACTCTCCTGCCTTTACTTCCCAAGTGGGATTAAAGGCATGCACCACCACATTCAGCATGGCCCCTTTTCTTACTACCAACACAGTGGAGATGAAGTCACACCATGAATTTTGGAGGGGGCATACAATCACAGCAGAGCACAGGCTTAGGTAGGAAACATTCAAGCTGCCCTGAAATGTCACCTGAAATCTCAGCATTCTTCAGGACCTTACAGGATGAATTTGTCCTTGAGAGCTCTTCTGCATTTCATCTAGGGCCTTCCTATTCCATGAGGCTGCTCCAAGAATGGGGGTTTGTCTGTTTGCAGGGAAGGAGTCAAATCTTTGAGGGACTGATAGCAGGAGGTGGTCTAATGGCAGTGCCAGCAGCACTGAAATCTCAGTTCCATTTCTGCTAGGGTGTCTGCTGGTGGCTGGGGAGAAGAGCAGATGAGAGCACAGTGTTAGTCACCGGCTCCTTTAGTTTAGGATTAGGATTCTAGTTCCTTTGCTGCTGTCTGACACTCATTACCCTGTGTTTTGCCTTTTAAAATCTGTCAGGGTGGACTTAATGTTTAGATTGACAGTTACAAAGTTTGAATAAGATATGATTGTTTAAACACTTGTGACATATTGCCCTATAAAGCTGAATATGCTGGCCCACACACACTTTCGATTCCAGCACCCAGGAGGTAGACAGGCATATCTCTGTGAGTTTGAGGCTAGCCTCCTTTTCATAGCAAGTTCCAGGTCAGGGAGGCCTACATTGTGAGAGTCTATCATAAGAAACAAAACAAAGGGTTCTGTGCTTGTTTATAATAAAACATGTACTCCCTTGTCAAAAAAGTCAGTTTGCTGGAAAATGACTTTCTATAAAAACTTTTCCTGCATTTCCTACATTTCTACAGTACCAGATACTTGAGCCCCTTTTGTGTTAATAGTAATATGAGTGCATTTATGCATCCAAGACGGTTAGCTGTTAGTTGTTTATGACTTAGTTGTAGATGTGTCATCAATACACTAATTGAAAGAATGTAAGACAGGTTTAGACTTAGAAGACACTGTGTAACCGGTTGGCAAATAAAATAGAATGTGATGTTTACGTGCTTCTCCTTCTATGTAAACAGCCTTAAATTGAGAGACTGTCAGGAGTAGACTTGTAGAATCAAGATCTTAAAAGTACATGGGGTTGCGAGTAAACTAGAGTCTATAGTAGATTTTTTTTTTTTTTATTGGGGTGGTATGCTCAAGTTGAAAAGAGAAGTTAAAGTGAGGTCTAGATCCTCTGCCACACACACAGAGAGTTTCTCCGTGTAGCTCTGGCTGTCCTGGAACTCAGTCTGTACACAAGGCTGGCCTATCACTCACAGTGATAGCCCTTCCTCTGCTTCCTGAGTGCTGGGATTAAAGTTATTGACCATACTGTCCAGTGAGATCTGGATTCTTAAATATTACAGTTGTAACCACAGAAGACATACATGTAAAGATAATGAGTAAAATATATAATGTGAACTAAATTTCAAAGGTGGTGTTGGGCAAGGAGGGAGGACAAACAAGAGACCATAGGAAGGTCACTGACATTGTCTTGTGTCAAAATGCAGAGAGGAGCACTCAGTGCTAAAATGTCTTTATCAGACCCCTTTCTTCAAGGCGCAGGGATGTGTGGAATGAAGGTGGTAAGAGCCAGAGCTGGTGGATGAATCTTTTGAGACACAGCAGGACTGATGCACGCTGAACACAGACTGTGGTGCCATTTGTACGACCTGGAGACGGTTAAAACAGACAAAATCTTAGCACTGAAGGGAAGTGGGCACAAAGTCCCTCTCCTAACGGAAAAGCTATTTGCAGTTGACAGTTTTGGGGAAAGGGAAAATTATCCCCAGATACTTCAGCCGCACTCCAGGCAGGTCCCAGGCCCAGGAGTAGCTGGCCGAACAAGATAAATTCCATGAATTTTTTTTTGGTGTGGATTTTTTGTTTTGATATTTTTGTCTTATTGATTTTTTTGGTTTGGTTTTTGGTTTTTCTATGTTGTTTTGGAGAGAGAGAGAGAACATGAAGTTAGGTGGGGAGGAGTTGGGGGAAAGGAACATCAAAGTGTAGTATATGAAAAAAAATTGGGTTTTTTAAAATTGAAAATAGACTTTTCTACAGTATATTTTGATTATGGTTTCCCATCTCTCTACTCCTCCCAGTTCCTTCTCTTCTCCTATCCAGATCCATATCCTTCTGTCTCTTAGAAACCAAGACAAAAAACATATAAAAAATAAGGAAGAAAGAAAAAAAAAATATGGTACGATAAATAAAAAACAAATATGACAAAACAACCAAAGAAAAAGAGCCCAAGAAAAAGCACAAGAAATGCATAGATGCAAAGACACACATGTTGGCACACACAGGAATCTCACAAAAAACCCAAACCAGAAGCTATAATAATATATGCAGAGGATCTGTAAGTTTAAAAATAAAAAATAAAAAAAGCCCTGACTTAAAACCTCCAGAGATGCTGCTGAGTTTCCACTTCTCCTTTCAGCTCTAGGACCCCATCTGGTGCAGACCCATGCAGGCCCTGTGCATGTGGCCTTAGTCTCTGTGAGTTCATATTTGTGCCAGCCCTGTTGTGTCTAAAAGGTCTTGATTTCTTCATGTCCTCTATTACTCTCTCTGCCTCCTTTTCCTCCTCTTCTTCCTCCTCCTCCTCAGTTCCCTGAGTTTGGAGGCCAGGGCCTTGATAAAGATATCCTGTTTAGGGCTGAGTGTTTCAAGGTCACTCGGTGCCTAATGTCTGGCTGTGGTACTCTGTTACCATCTGCTGCAGGAGGAAGCTTCTCTGATGAGGGCTGAGCAAGGCATAGATTTAGGAGGAGTTGGGGAAGGGGAAAACTATCAAAATATATGAAAAAAGCTTAAGTAAAAATAAAATAATGTCTTGTGTTTTGTGAGTAAAGACAAAAGGAGACTAAATGTTTAGAGTACCAGGTAGAATGAGCACCAAGAAGTATACTGTTGGTAAAAGTCTTGCCAAGAGACAGTGGCATGTAAGGTATTAGAATGACAAGCCCTGAAGAGGCCATTCAATTTCTGTGTCTGCTTGGCTCTCTGCTTACTTTCTGTAGCTCTTTAAGACTGCAGCTATATCTCTGGCAGATAACATGTGGCTGCTGTGTGGTTCCTTGGAAGCAATAACAGGCCTTTTGAAAAACATTTTCTTACTGGTTAAAAAAGATCCTTTGTGTTCTATATTACAGCTATCACAACTACCCTAGTCTATTATTCGTGATTCCTGTCTATTGTCGTTTCCTTCCTTTCATCAGTGAACAAATATTTATTGTGTGAATGAATGTTCCTGGAAAGAACAGTACCTTCCACCAAACCTGCGAGTCTGATCAACTGATTAGAACCTCATGGTTGTGGAGAGGTTGGAATACTGCAGGCGCAGAGCCTAAGAACAGTTTGTCGTGGGCTCTTTTTAGCTCCCTAAATAGCCGTTCCTTGTCCCTCTCAGTGTCTGATGTAACATTGTGTCTGTCAAGTGAAATGTGCTAGAAAGTGTTAACTTGACTGACCACTGGCTTTCAGAATCCAGAAGGCTATGAAAGTCATCAGCTAGCATCTGAGGCCAGTAGCAGAGCTTTCCCCACTCTGATGTTCTACCAGCATGTTTGAAAACAGCATTTGACTTGAGATTTTCTTTCTTCTCTTACTATGAGAACTGAAAATGTCATCATGTTGTGACATGGAATTTGGAATAACTTGAATCCGTGTCCCCGGGTCATGGCACTCATATTTGGCTTCAGAGTAAACTCTTATCTATTTGGAATTGAGAGCTGTGTTTTGACAGTTAAGTATTTGTTCTATGCTGGGAACTTCATTCACCTCCAGGAGTATAATGAAAAAAAAAGTCTCTGCATTCACTTTCACCAAATTTAATTGTATTCCACTTGGGACAGAGGGTAGAATAGAAATACATGCATATCTACTGTGGGAGAATTCGGCTAGGGAGGTAGCCTGGGACAGCGCATGCAAGGCGAGAGAGCTTTAGCTTACTGACAGGTTACAGTCAGTTGCAGTCAGTTGTAGTGAGGAAATCACGTTGAAGGTGTATCTTCCTGTCTCAGTTTCTTCCACCTCAGTTAATTCTAAGAAGATACCTCACAGGCATGTCCACAGGCCAGCCTAAGCTAGACTGTTGCTCACTGCCACTTTTCCCAGCTGATTCCAGATTGTCACGTTTACAATAAAGCCGACCACCCCACCTGGCTCTGCATGGTAGAGGCACTTGGGCTTACAGCAGGAAGGGCATAAGCTCTGTTATTTCTATAAAAACCTTAAAGCTAGTCTAGCACACAGAGTGGTAGGTAAAAGTGGCTACCGTGTAGAGGTCAGAGCTTTGAAAACCTTTCCAGGGCTGCTTAGCGGGAACACCAGGCCTCTACTAGAAAACACTTTCAATCACAGTGAAAGTTACAGTGAATAGCTGCTTGTTGAACTTATTTAACTTGTTTATTTAATGCTAATTCAAAAGAAGTATGCATTAATATGTATTATTTACTACTATGTTATTTATTAGTATTTCCATTAATAAAAATATATTCTGTGTTTGGGGAGGAAGGTTACCTATACTAAAGGGAGCGACTTTAAAGCTGTTGGAAAACTAGTTATTTGATGAAAAGCTGAGAATGAGGTAAGAGATATAGAAATTACTCAAAGAGGGATTGGCTGATTTATGGTGGGTTATTTGTGTAAGTCAAGGCCAAGGGAGCCAGGGTAACAGAAGGACAATCTCTTAGATGAATAGTAGACTGTGGGGACAGGAAAATCTGGGGGTGGGGATTGAAACAGATTTTAGATAAGTACAAGGCAAATGCTGGTAGAGAGTGGTTGTAGATTTGGAAGGCCTCCCAAAAGAGGCAGAGAGAGGGCGCTATTTCAGTGAGAGACATTGAGTTAAGGTTTCTCCTAAGTCCATTGTTTTTATTACCAGTTTATTTCATACTGTAATTTTATTTCATTAATGTTTTAATTTCTCATGCAACACAGAATAACTAGTATGCCACATCAGGCATTCAGTCACATGTAGATCAGTATGGGTTTAGAAATAAAGCTTTTAAACAGAAAACTCTTTCTTTTTCAGGGATATTATGATAACACACTTTGAGCCTTCCATCTCCTTTGAGGGACTTTGCAATGAGGTTCGAGATATGTGTTCTTTTGACAATGAACAGCCTTTCACCATGAAGTGGATAGATGAGGAAGGTGAGTGACGGGCAGTGGGCAGTGTGGGGGTGCTTTGTGAGAATTCGCTTTACGATAAAATAAGGGTCCTAAGAAATTCAAGAGGAAAAGATAAAGTAGAAATTTAATTGGTTTGTTAGTATGTAGATTAAGATAAAATATTTAAATGAGAGCATACAATCTTTGTTTTTACCTTTTTACTTTAAAATGAAGCAAAATTAATGACTTCCCCCTGCAATTTTGAATAATAAATGTCTTATATCTTAATATAAGGGTTTATCTGTTCTTAACTGAATATACCTTAAAGAAAATGTTGTAGAATCAATCCTAGTGACTGTGATCATTTTACTTCAGTGTGATGTGAGAACCTAATGGCTTAGTGGCTTATTCACAAAGCGTTTATGAACTGTCCTCAAAGCCAGGAGACTCATCACAACTGGGTGTGGGTGATAGTCGGGGTGCTCTTAAGGACTGGGCCGATAGAATGATAGAACGGGTGGTTAAGAGATTGAGTTAGGGCTTCCCACAATCCACTGTTATTGTTTTAAATATTTTATTTGTTTATTATTTATACAGTGTTCTGCCTGCATGTGTGCCTGCATGCTAGAAAAGGGCACTGTATCTCATTATAGACGGTTATGAGCCACCATGTGGTTGCTAGAGATTGAACTCAGGGCTATAGCCAGTGTTAACCTCTAAGCCATTTCCCCAGCCCCACAATCCACTGTTTTTATTCAATTCATTTCGTATTGTAATTTTATTAATACTTTAATTTTGGTGTATATACACATATATAAATAGAGACTATTAGAGTGGCTTACAGGCGATGGTCTGATTTGTCCAGCGACTGTCTTCTGATAGAAAGGCCAAGGATCTGTAGTTGTTCAGTCCATAAAACTGGGTATCTGAGCAGTCCTAATCTGATGCTGAGGTCCTGGGGAATTCTCAGTGAGCTGCTGGTCTTCATTCTAGTTGGAATCTTGAAGATTCTAGTACCAGTGAAAAATACAAATGGGGCAAAAAGAAATATAAAACTACAGTTTGGAGAGAAAAGGGGGGAGAAAATTGGAGTCAAGGCTTGTGCTAAAAGGGGGACCCTCATCTGCCCTGAGACAAGGGGGTCAGGTTAAGACCCCCAACAGAAAAGAAAAGCGTGAGGAATTTTCTGTTCTTACAGTGCTACAAGAAAGCAAAGTTTGATTTCACAAATCACAGTTTGAATCACAAATGTGATTCAAGGAAAGGACCAGGCTCCCAAGTGGGCAGCTGAACATGGCACTGTTATCCTCGTGGTTGTAGCTTTAGAGTCATGAAAAACGCATGAGTAAAGGGATCTTTACTCACAGTTAAGGAGAGGTCACTGTGGCAGGGGGAGTCCCTGCAGGGAAGCCACAGATGCCATTGTGTGAAGCCGTAAAAGTGCCTGGATTGTATTAGAGACCCCATGATGGCCGAAGTGCCAGAGCAGTGGGAAGCCTGCCAAGGAGGTTTGCACACGGAGTGGAGCCGCCCCAGGAGTATCTTGCAGGCAACAAGACTGCAAGGGCAGAGCCATTCACATTTTGCATTTTGCCCTGCTGTTATTTTGCTCTTTTTTTGGTCTAGTATTTTCTGTGCCCCGACTACTCTTTTGTGCCTTTTGTATATTGGATATATGTAATTTGTTGTTTTACTTTCCAGAGGGTTACAGCTAAGGGATTGCCTCGAGTCTCAGAAGAGACTTTGGACTTTTTGCTTTTTTTGAGACAGGGTTTCTCTCTGTAGTTCTGGCTGTGCTGGATTTGATTTATAGACCAGGCTGGCCGTAAACTCACAGATCGCCTGCCCCTGCCTCCCGAGTGCTGGGATTAAAGGCAGCCCCACGCCATGTGATACTTTGGACTTTTAAACACTGTTGAATATGAGAGACTTTGGGGCTTTTGGAGTTGGCCTAAGTGCACTTTGCATTATGATAAGGCCATGAGCCAGTGGGGGCCAGGGAGTGGAATGTGAATTTAAATAGAAAGTGTGACCTAAGTTTTGTTTCTGTATCTTGCCAGGTTATTTTACACATAGTTGGATCTTTCATATTTAACAACTTTTTTTGGAAGTCTAATGCTTATTTGTTTCACTTTATAGGTAAAAACAAACAAACAAAAATGTAGATGTATTGAAAACAAGAACAAGCTTACTGGTTAATATCCAGATTTTATTAATTCTTTAATTGCCTCAAAATTAACTGCAGTGAGCAAATACTCAGAATATATTTGTGTTTTATTCTATACATTTAGAATTTGGTAATAGAATTAGCTTTGAAAATAGCTTTCCTGGACATCTTTGTTTCAAAATGACTTACATAGAATGCTTTATGCATCAAACATATGGTCAATAAAAGTTCCATGTGACACTCAGGCACTAAGTCCAGGAAGAACAAAGCAGATTGAATATATGTGTTAAGTATGCATGATTAAGTTAATGTATGAAAAGCTCACTTTCTTGCTTCCTTGTGGTTATACAAAAGGGATAATACATTCTCCCAAACCACCCACAGCGTAATCCATTATGGCATTAGGTTCATGTTCCAAAGATGGTCTTCTCATCCTGTGTCTTGTCCATCTGTGGCTTAGGTTCCTTGATTGACTCTTTGCTAGTTCTGAGGACCTGTGGAATGCTGACAGAGAAGTACAGTAGCTACTTGTAGCCACAAAGAAGGAAAGATGCTAACTCTTAATTATCATGGCATATACCTCCATTCTCTCAGGAAAGCTTACTGCTGCTCTCTGGGAATGGTTTTTCCATGACTCTTCATATTGCTTCTGAGTCATCCTTCTCTTTTCCTAGGTAATGGCATTTTGTAGTTCTTACTTAGATGCTGTCTTGCAGAGTTGAAAGCTATGTCTATGTGTCTTTCTTCATTTTGAACATTATAGACCTCCTTGTATCAAGTTATAACTATTCCATTGGATAAAAGCCACATCCACATAAATCTCTTCTAGACCATCTACATGCTTCTGAGGTTTGAGAGGCTCTTTTGCTTACCTAAGATCCTGGTGTTGGGCTGGGAGATGGCTCAGTAGGTAAGAGCAAATACCTCTGCAGAGGACCAAGTTCAGCACCCATGGTGGCAGTCCATAACTGCCTGTAACTCCAGCCTCTGCAGGCAACTGCACTGCAAATGCACATACCCAGTCCCCATACACATAGTTTATTAAGAAGTCTTGATGTTTATTAGAAGTTCCATGTATTTGATCTTTGCCCTTAGTGTGTTTCCTGTTTTTATGACTTACAGGTAAAAAATGGAAGGGAGAGGCAGCTTTATTTTCAAACCAAGTAACGTTTGCCAGGAAAATGTTTTTTTCTTTTTATTTGCAGGCACAGTTTCTTTAGGTGTATTTTCTATATTGCCTTCAGTGACAGTGTTGCCATACTTTGTTCACTCATTTTGTCCATTTTCAAAATCAGTTTCTCTGTCCTCTGTCCTTCCGTTCATCCTCTGCCTATCATTAGGTAGAAAAGGCCATGTAATGCCTTTTGCTTTTATACATCTTAGTGATTTGAAAACTTACTTCTCACAGCTCTGTTGAGTTGTCAGGGCTGATGTTACAGATGTCCAGAGAAGATAAGAGGGAGTGAGGACTCTGAAGCTGAGCTGGAGAAAAGAATACAGACACTGTTTTCTTTGAGACAGTGTATAAAGGAAATGACTTCATTTTTCTCTGTCAGGGCTCTCTACCAAGTGTAATTGAAGATTAGACAGAGTCAGTGGCATCTAGCATGTAGGAATGTCAACCATCACCACAGGAATGAGCACTAGAATAGCAGAGGTAGGATCCAGTTCATGCCCCAGCTTTGCTTTAAGTGACTTGTTCACTGAGGAATGTCATTGTCCCAGGATATATGCAACCTCTTGACTTCCAGGGATGACTCAGTACTTTGGCTGGTTAGTTAAAAGAGTCATTTCCTCTTCTGTGTGTGTGTTACTAAAATTCAGTGCTTACTTTTAAAGAGTAGCTTGAGCTGGTGTCCAGCCCTAAGTAGGACATCTATAACATCTTTCCCACCAAAGGCGAGGGCACACGCCAGAGGAGGATAGGGGTACAAAGAGCCTAAGAGATGCAGATGGAGAGTAGTGCTATGGAATACTGTCTTTGGATATGATGTGGCCTTGGCCCCCACGAACTCACTGCAGCTATGATAATATACACATGATGGAATCAGTCATCATTCCAACAGATAGTAATCAGACAACAACAAAAAGAAGACATGAAAAGGGAGAAGGATTTGTTGGGGTGCTTGGGAAGGATTAGAGGAAAGAGTTAGAGGCTCCTTGGGGGAAGGGAAGGTGGAGCTGGAGTGTGCATAATCCGGATGCATTGCTTATGTGTATGCGAGTGTCAAGGAATAAAAAAATGCTTTATTAAAAAAGAAGAAACAAAGAAAAGGTAGGGGCTGCAGAAATGGTTCAGCAGTCAAGAGCACTTGCTGCTCTTCGTGCAAAAGACAAAAGACCTAGGTTCAAGTCCCAGCACCTACAAGGTGGCTCACAACTGTCTGGAACTCCAGTTCCAAGGGATCTAACAGCCACAGGCGAATGTGTAGTGCACAGACATGTATTCAGAGAAAACACTTATCAAATAAATGAATCCAAAATGTTTAAGTAGCTCAAGCTGGACTATTCTTAGTCCAGAGTACTTGAGTGGTTTCTTTCGACTTCATTGACTTCTATTGATAGGGAAGGTCCTCCTCCCCTTCCCTCTGACCCTACCCTATCAGGTCTTATCAGGACTGGCTGTATTGTCTTCCTCTTTGGCCTGGCAAGGCTGTGCCCTGCTCAGGGGGAGGTGATCAAGGAGCCAGCCACTGAGTTCATGTCAGAGACACCCCTGTTCCCCTTACTTAGATACTGAGTTGCCATGGGTTACATTTGTGCTGGGGTTCTAGGTTATCTCCATGCATGGTCCTTGGTTGGAGTATCAGTCTCAGAAAAGACCCTTGAGCCCAGATTTTTTGCTTCTGTTGCTCTCCTTGTGGAGCTCCTGTCCTCTCCAGGTCTTTCTATCTCACCCTTCTTTCATAACATTCCCTGCACTCTGCCCAAAGTTTGACTGTGAGTCTCAGCATATGTTTTGATACCCTGCTGCGTAGAGTCTTTCAGAGGCCCTCTTTGGTAGGCTCCTGTCCTGTTTCTTCTTTTTCCCCTCTTCCTATGTCCGTCCTGTTTGCCTTTCCAAGTAAGGATTGATCATCTTACCCAGGGTCCTCCTTCTTGTTTAGCTTCTTTATGTGTATAGATTTTAATATGTTTATCCTATATTATATGTCTAATACCCACTTATAAGTGAATATATACCATGTATGTCTTTCTGCTTCTGCGATACCTCACTCAGGATGATCTTTTCTAGTTCCTACAATTTGCCTACAGATTTCATGATTTCCTTGTTTTTAATAGCCAAGTAGTATTCCATTGTGTAAATGTACCACAATTTCTGCATTCCTCCGTTGAGAGACATCTGGGTTGTTTCCAGATTCTGGATATTACAAATAAAGCTGCTATGAACATGGTTGAGCAAATGTCCTTGTTTTGTACTTGAGCATCTTTTAGATATATGCCTAGGAGTGGTAGAGCTGGATCCTGAGGAAGCACTATTCCTAGTTGTCTGAGAAAGTGCCAGATTGATTTCCAGAGTGGTTGTACAAGTTTACATTCCCACCAGCAATGGAGGAGGGTTTCCCTTTCTCCACATCTTCTCCAGCATGTGTTGTCACTTGAATTTTTGATCTTAGCCTTTCTGATGGGTCTAAGGTGAAATCTCAGGGTCATTTTGATTTGCATTTCCCTGATGACTAAGGACGTTGAGCATTTCTTTAAGTGTTTCTCAGCCATTCGATGTTCCTCTATTGAGAATTCTCTGTTTAGCTCTGAATCCCATTTTTTAAATTGGATTATTTGATTTATTGCTTTTTAGCTTCTTGAGTTTTTTATATATTCTGGAAAAAAGATAGCATGTTCAACAAATGGTACTGGTCTAACTGGATGTCTACATGTAGAAAAATGCAAATAGATCCATATTTATCACCCTGCACAAAACTAAAGTCCAAGTGGATCAAAGATCTTAACATAAAACTAGACACACTAAGTCTATTAGAAGAAAAATTGGGGAAGAGCCCTGAACTTATTGACACAAGAGACAACTTCCTGAGAACACCAACAGCACAGGCTCTAAGATCAACAATCAATAAATGGGACCCCATAAAACTGAAAAGCTTATATACAGCAATGGATACTGTCATCAGAACAAAACGACAGCCTACAGACTGGGAAAGGATCTTCACCAATCCTATATCTGACAGAGGGCTAATATCCAGAATAATAAAGAATTCAAGAAAAAAGCAACAAATCTAGTAATCTGATTTAAAAATGGGATACAGTGCTTGCAGTCTTTTTAAAGAAATTACTAGCCAGGTCTGGTGGTATAGGCCTATAATCCCAGAACTTGGGAAACTGAGGCAGGAGAATTGTGTGTTTGAGGCCAGCCCAGGCTACAGAATGAGTTCAAGGGCAGCATGAGTAACTTACTGAGACCCTATTTCCAAACAGAACAAAACAGTGGTGGGGCTGCCTCTGTACCCCGGTGCTTGCCAGGCCTTGTCCTGGGCTCCATCCACAATACTGAAGACAAGAAGGGGTGTGTGTGTGAAAACTCTCATCCATACCCATCTGAGTAGATCATGCCTCTCTGAAAGTGGTCACAATAGATTTACCTTTGTGTGTGTGTGTGTGTGTGTGTGTGTGTGTGTGTGTGTGTGTGTGTGTACATTATTAGGAACAGAGTGGGTTCATATATAAAAAAATTTAGTGTCTGTGTATCATTTTGTGCAACTAGAAATGGATGTGAAATTGTCTACTACAGAGAGAGGGGTGTCTAGGGCAGTGTCTAAACATTTGTCCTTGTAAACACCACCTCAGTTACTATTTATATAAGTTTTGTACTGTTATTGCACTCAGAGGTTTTGAAGACTTAGCTTTACTTTTTGTGTTTTTTAGGAGATCCGTGTACAGTGTCTTCTCAGTTGGAGTTAGAAGAAGCATTCAGGCTTTATGAGCTGAACAAGGATTCTGAACTCTTGATCCATGGTAAGAGAACCATCACTTGACCCTCCCAGACCTGTAGTTTAAACATAACTCGTTGTTTGTTGTTGACTATTTAAAGGCAATCTAGGTGTCATTTATTATGTGTGTCTTCATCCCTTTATAACTGTCCTTCAGACCCCTTTTCCTGTGTTAGGACAGCTGAAGTGATTCTGCTTTTTATAGTCTAGGAGAGATGGATGTATCTCTTAGGATATGAAAATGTGATCTCCCTTGTTTCATGGCTTAGCATTCCCTCACAGCTTTAGAAGTTTATTTGTATGTGTTGGGGGGGGGGGGGGCAGTGAGCAGGGACTACCCTTTTCTACTGTAAAATTTAAAATGTTTAGAGGAATGATCAGTTACCCGGCAGGTAACACCTGCCTGTTAGCCTACAGTTTGGGAGGCAGAGGCAGGAGGATCCAAGATGTTCCAAGGCATCCTAAGCTACAAGACAAATCCACATCTGAAAAAATGAGCTGAGATTTAAACTCAGGTGTAGAGTACTTGCCTAGTGCAGTGCTGGGACTGATAGACTGCTTCCGTTCATACCCGGATGTGGCCCTTAATTCACTACCGAGTACAGTTGGTTAGCACAGTGCTCCTCATTGTAAGATGGCTTATTTGCTGTGTGTATAAACTTATAACCCAGAATATAAGCTTATATTCTGGAAGTTTTCGTATTGTTTCTGGTATTAATTTGTTCCCTAATTGAATGCATATCTTTTGAAAACACTGATTTTTGTCACTTAATTCTTTATTGTAACAAAGTTCTCTACAACAAAGACTTTAAAAACTAGTATTTCCTTTAAGGACCAGAAGAAAAAAAATGTGATTATTGACAAGAGACTAGAATTAGTAATTCAAGCTTCTAATATATTACTTCTAATATGTTACATATTTATTTTCACAGAACTTATTTTATATAGGCTTGGTAAAAGTGCGAGCCTTTAGTAGTCTAATATTGGCCAGATGCTAAAATTCTGCCTCAGGTATCTCAAGGTACTTTGAAATTTGGGTCAATTTTAATTCTGTATGTTTGTATTTTGTAAGTGTGCTGTTAATTGATTTTAGTTTATCTTCTTTCAGTATTTCCTTGTGTTCCAGAACGCCCTGGGATGCCTTGTCCAGGAGAAGACAGTGAGTATGTTTAGTGCTGTGCACACTTGAAAAGAGTTATTTCAAGTAAAAGAACTACAACTTTTTGGTTTTTTGTTTGTTTGTTTTTTGAGACAAGACTTCTGGCTGCCTTGGAACTTGCTTTATAAAACAGGCTGACCTCCAGCTCAGAGGTCTGCCTGCCTCTGCCTCCTAAGTCCTGGAAGCCAGGCTTAAGCCACCATTCCTGGCTTAAGAAACAGAACTTCTAGTTTGTTTGATTTAGTCTCTGTTTCTTCACTCTAGTTTAGAATATATTAGCAACTGACTAAACTCTCCTTTTGCCAAATGAAATTCATTTAGCTATATCTTGTATAGCTGTCTGTTGTGTGTATAAAAGACAATTAAATTAAGTCATGTGGCTTCATGCTTTCAAATTTGGATATTTTCAAATCTGTGGAAAATTTGAAACATCTTTGAAAAAAAGGATACCTGTATATCACTCATTTGGATTCGACAATACCTAGCATTTTCTGTTTACTGTTTATGTATACACTTATGCATGTACTTGTAGATCTGATCACTCACTTGTGTCATCCATTTGCTTGCTCACGTTTGCTGTAGCATGTGAGGATAGCAGAGGTGACACTTCACTTGATGCCTTTGTGGAGGTCACATTCTTAGAACTGTAATGGAATCTCATTTTCATTTATGGCTTCTGCATATACCCGTGATTTCAGAAGGAAAATGGTGAATGTTTTGCTTTGGATTATGTGAAATTTCCAAGTCTAAACTTCTAATTTTGCTGGGTCTCTAGTGAAAGGAGAGTTAAAACCATGTTGGCGTCTTTACAGAGCTGGAGAAAATGGGTGTCTTCTATGCCTAGGGCCAGAATTTTGAAAGATTTGACATTGTAGCATATCCTCTCTAGAGTGCCATGTCCATCCAAATTCATTTTAGGTTTATGGCATACTTCCCAGGTAAAATACAGTTCCTAGGCTTTCCGTTATACTGCACACTCATTTTAAAAATTTAACTGGTAGAGTTCTGGCACCATCTTTTCACCAGCAAAATAAACATTAAGCTAGAGTACAGAGGAAAATTGATAACTATGACTGTGGTCACTTGGCCTTTTAAACCTTAGACAGCAGTAAAATATTTAAATTTGGGGTATATAAGCTATTTCATAAGTGCGTCTGGTAAGCTAAAGTGCACTGGCTCCTGCTAGGAGATGTAGGTAAAAGCAAAAGGAGTTATTAGTGTTAGGAGTTATGCACAAGACATCAACTAGCATGCAAAGTCCTGGCCTAATTCCTCGGCTCTGCAAGGAGAAAAAGTGTTCTAAATGTTGGCGTTCAGGAATAACCACACAAACCATTCAGACACTGATCTCAGTCAGATGTGGATGGTTTATTGAACGCACATCCCAAGACTGATTGATCAGGGATGCAGCCCAGACTTGGGAGCTGAGTCTGTGACCTTGAATGCTTTTAGAGTCAGCTTATAAAGGGAAAAACAAACAGCGGAACTGGGTGGTCGACTCCGACTCCAGTTATTTTTGCTAACTAGACAAGGCAGTTCTAGCTGACCTTGGCCCTAAGTAGGCCGGCAGTGAGGGCCAGCTTCGTCCAACTATGTTTATAGTTGGGGGATTTCCAGGAATAGCAAGGTTACAGAGTATGCTGAACATAAACATAGTTTTTGGCCAACTTGGGCTTGCACATTGTCAGCAACAAGGTGGAATGATGTGGCTGGTAATTCTGAAACAAAAATGGTTATAGTTATGCTAAAGGAGTAAGTTTGCACAGGAGGTAAGTGGACCTTAACAATAAGAGCACTGTGGCTGGTACTTTCTACTTTAACTGGAAATAGTGGCCCAGTGGTACATCTGCTTTAACATAGTCTAGAAATGTCTCCATGTCACCAGTAGACATTACAGTGTGTGTAATCTCTAGTAGACTACAGTGACTAGAAGACAGTACATGTCATAGTGATGGATGGCCAGAATTACAAATGGATTAGATTTGATTGTTTGGAAGCTCTTCCTGTGTGTTTAAGAATGAGACATCGCTCAGGGGTTAAGAGCCCTTGTTGCTCTTCCAGAGGAACTGGGTTTGGTTCCCAGCATTCATATGGTGGCTTACAAGTATGTGTAACTCCAATCCAGGGGATTCCCTGCTCACATCCAGAGTACTATGCATGCATATGGGATGCGTACATACATGTAGATAAAACTAATACATGTTAAAAAAAAGAATAATTGCATTCATGTAAAACCTTTGGAGTGGGCTAAGTGGTAGCATGCTTATTTAACATGTGTGAGCCCTTGGGTTCGATATTCGGTATTGTAACAAAACAAACCAAAAAAGTTAAAAGCTTGTTGTAGGTGGAGTTATATAAAATATTACAAATAATTACAATGAAGAGGCCATCCACAATCACTACTTATAAAGGTAATTGTCAGTAGTGGGTGCTGACATTCTGACAATTGTATGCCTCTTTGGTTTTTTGTTTTGGTTTGGTTTGTTTTTTGTTTTTTTTTTTTTTTTTTATTTGTTTTTATGTATGAATGATCTGTTTTCACACACTTAGAAGAAGGGATCAGATCCCATTATAGATGGTTGTGAGCCACCATGTGGTTGCTGGGAATTGCACTCAGGACCTCTGGAAGAACAGCCAGTGCTCTTAACTGCTGAGCCATCTCTCTCCAGCCTTCCTGTATGCCTCTTTGAGAGAATGCCGTAAGAAAAATAGAAAAGTCTCTATCTTATTTGTATTTTTAAGATATATTTCATTTTTAATTGTGTGTGAGTGTGTGCACATATCAGTGCCTGACAAGTTGAGAGCCTCAGATCCCCATCTCCCTGCCTCTCCTCTGCATGCCGTAACTGGAGTTACAGACAGTTGTGAGCTGCTTTCGACTAGGTGCTGGGAATTGAACTTGGGTCCCCTGCTGAGGTGTACTTAACAGCAGAGTAAGTTCTTTAGCCCCCTCCCCTTTAAAAGCATCTATCTTTATATTATTTTTGCCAAAAGTATTCAGCACTGACTCTGATCATGAAGAGACAAACTTGGATGTGGAACAGAAAAATACTAAGATGTGAAAAAAGAAAAAAAACAAACAAAACAAAACAGAAGGAACACTTTGATTTTGTTGGAGATGAAAACCAGACAGCTAGATAGCCAAACAAAAGAAGCCAAATGCAGTGCCCAAATTGAGATTTGTTCCTGATTAGAAAATGGCAGCTTTGAAAGACATTTTGAACAATTAAGAAATTTTGTGTATGAGCTTTATATTGAGTGATGCTAAAGTTAATTCCTAAGACAGTAATTATATTGTGGTTACGGAAGACTAGAGTGACAGGTTCAGGTGAGGTTTCCAATGCTGCATCCTACTTTCAAATAATTCCGAAGGGAAAAGGGGGATTTTTTTTGTTTTCTTTTTCTTTTTATTCGTATTTGTTTGTTAAAAAGCTGTTAGATATGGAAAGAGTAGTGCCTGGTGGAATCAGGTGGAGGAGTCAGGTATTACTCCTTTAGCTTGTCTGTGAGTTTCGGTTTTTCTCAAATGTTATAGGGAAAATCTCTTTAAAAGAAAAGCAACACTAATTAATCTTTCTCAGTTTCTAGTTTGTGTTAACTACATTTTTTCCAGCAAGTATGGAAAAGTCGGGCTTCATGAAGTGGCATTTATTCAAACCTGCTGTCTTTAAACCTTCATTCTCTCTTCAGAATCCATTTACCGCAGAGGGGCACGCCGATGGAGAAAGCTTTATTGTGCAAATGGCCACACTTTTCAAGCCAAACGTTTCAATAGGGTAAACTTATTTTATTGGATTCTAATAGTTTTAGACATCTATTTTTATTTCTTTTTTTCCTTTCTATGAGAGAAAGATAGTTTGTTATTAATCTTGTTAGTTCTTTTAAAAGGAGTAAGCAGTGAGCCTTGTGTTCCATTGCTCTGGCAGCGCATCTAGTTTTAATAGAACATCCTTTTACTGCCCAGTACTCTGCTCCACTCACAGCCTTTCACTCTAAAAGTGTTTCAGGTGTTTAAAAAGGTCAGGACCTGATGAGATGAATGAATATCATTAGTCTTAGGTTAAACTTCCAGTGTCTGCACCTTATTTTCAAGAGTCTGAAAAAAAATGTAGGTGTTTAGATTTATAAGAAAATTATGTGTAAATACAATTCAAAGCAGGCAGAAATTATCAAAGTTTATTGTGTAAACCCTTTAATTACACTGTTTAGAAACAATAATAGTAGCAAATACTTTGGCTAGCTTTTACTGTGTATCAGTTTCCTGAGTGCATTGCCTATGTCCATTCACTAAATCCTTACAACAACCCTGTGACATAGAACTGTGTATTTCCATTTCATAGATGAGAAAAATGAAGTTAAATCTTGTCTTAAATGTTTCAGCCTGTAAGTGCAAAGCTGGGGTTTGAGAGCAAGCAGTCTGCTGACATAGCCTGTGTTTAGAGACACCCCTTTTCTGACACCCGTTCTTACTGGGTTGCTACAGTTGGCCTGGCACTTGGTATATGGCTAAAGTTAGGTTAGACCTTGTGGCAAACCCTTCTGTCTGTCTAAGTGCTAGGAGTGCCTGGCTTAACTTTTGGTTAAGCTGTCCATTTATGGATTCTACTTCTATAATTAACATCATACCTAAATTCATCAATATCAATAAAAATGAATGCCAGGGATCTCCAACACTTATTGCCAGTGCCCCTGGAATTACCAAAGCTTTGGGCACTCAGCTCTCTAGGAAGGCAGGGCTTTAGTTTGCCCTCTGCGTGGCTAATGTGGAAGGCCACATGCTTTATTAGCCACTTATTCTATGTTTGTTACTAGGAAACTTGTGAAGATGAAAATTTCTTGAGTTTGACACTAGAAGGCAACATGGTTGTATATTCACTGTCTCTTTGAAACCAGCTGTTTTCTGTTTAGTTTTCACTGATCTTCAATAGCCTTTGAAGACAAATTATGCATGAGGAAATTTTGTTTTATTTGATTTTGCCATTGGCTGACAACTGATATCATGATAAGGGGAATTCAGTTAGAGAAGAAAAACCGCTTATTTTTAAATATCTTAGGTTTACTTACTTGGCTTTTTTGAGACAGCATCTCACTATGTAGCTTTGGCTGGCCTCGCACTCACTATGTAGACCAGTCTGGCCTTGAATGTATAGATCAGTATGCCTCTGCCTCATGAATGCTGGCATTAAAGGCATAATGAGCAAACTATTGGCAAATAATTATGGCTGTGGGTTTGTTTTTGTTTGTTTTTTGTTTCTTGGGGGGGGGTTGTTTTGAGACATGGTTTTTCTGTGTAGCTCTGGCTCTCCTGGAACTCACTATGTAGCATGGGCTGTCCTGGAACTCTCAGTAATCCACCTGCCTCTGTGTCCTGAGTCCTGGGATTAAAGGTGTGGTCCACGCCAGGCTATGATAAAATATCTTTGAATTTACTCTTCGCAGCGTGCTCACTGTGCTATCTGCACAGACAGAATCTGGGGACTCGGACGACAAGGATATAAGTGCATCAATTGCAAACTGTTGGTTCATAAGAAGTGCCACAAACTTGTCACAACTGAGTGTGGGCGCCATTCTTTGCCACCGGTAAGGCAGAGGGGTTTTGTTTCCTATATATGTGTATAGTATGCTTCATTTAACAAGAGCAAAACTGGAAGGTATTATAGAACTACGTCTTAGAAAATACAGTGTGTAGGAGTTCTGTACATTCCACTCCACTTAAACTATGTAAACTAATAGCAAATGCTCTCTAGGCAGCATTCTATTTTCAGTTGTTTGATAAAAGTTACTTCATTCTCAATCAGTATTCAAACTGCTTTCTTTTTTTCTTTCTTTTGGTTTTTATTGAGACAGGGTTTCTCTGTGTAGCCCTGGCTGTCCTGGACTTGCTTTATAGGCCAGACCTCATAGAGATCCACCTGCCTCTGCCTCCCAAGTCAGGCCCAGCTTCTCTTTAGTATTGTACTGTAGGAGAAACAATTGCTTTTTAGTCATTTAAAGTATTGAATTATTTTGTTCATTACTTTGAGTGTGTCTTTTCTTTTTAAACATGCTTTTAGTAAAAATCATATCATGGATATATGTCTTTTTCTAACTCATTTTTTCTCACTGAACATTATGATTTGCTGTTTTTCTTAGATTTATTTTATTTATGTGTATGTATCTGTTTGAGCATATTCTGTGTGGGATTATGCCTTTAATCCCAGCATTCATGAGGCAGAGGCATTCTGGCCATGGAAGCCAGAAGAGTGTCAGATCGTTTGGAGTTGAAGTTATATGTGGTTGTGAACTTCCCAGTATGGGTGCTAGGAACTGACTCAGATCCTTTGCAAGAGCGGCAAACAGTTTTAACTGCTGCACAGTCCCTCTGTCCCCGTAGTTACCTTTTTTATTCTCTCTCTCTCTTTTTTTTTTTTTTTTTTGCTTTATATAGTTATACAGTATTCTGTCTGCATGTATGCTGACATAGCCAGAAGAGGGCACCAGATTCATTATAGATGGTTGTGAGCCACCATGTGGTTGCTGGGAATTGAACTCAGGACCTCTGGAAGAGCAGCCAGTGCTCTTAACCTCTGAGCCATCTCAGAGAGGTGTGTGTGTGTGTGTTCTTTTGTGCACATGTTATGCACGTGACCACAATGTCTGTGGAGGTCAGAGAATAACTTGGGAGATGGTTTTCTCCTGTGTTGTCTCTTGTCTCACATAGGTGTGTCAAGTTGACAAGCAATCTATTTATGAAAATAGGTTATTATTGGTGGCTCATTTATGTGAGGATTATTTAGCTAATTTTTTCAAGTTTTCAGTATGAATTTATAGTTTGGGGGGGCAAGTCCACTTTTTAGGGGGGAAACCCTAAAAATTACAAGCATAATCTACCCGTTTCTGTTTGTGGGAGTTCACTCCCGACTTGACACAAAGTGGAAACGCCCAGGGAGAGTCTTGGTGAGCAGGTATACAGTTTGGGTTGTAGGTATTCAGGTGGAATGACCGTCGTGAGGGAGGCTCGTTTATGGATACATATGGGCTGTGTGTGAGTAGAGAAGGCTGCAGGCCTGCCCGTGCCTATTAATGTTACGCTTTTGACTGTGAATGTCATGTGACCAGCTGCTTGCGTGTCTTTCTTGATGTTCTCCTCAGTGATGGACTGCAGCCTGGGAATAATTATGTTACCCTTCTCACCTAAGTTGCTCATTTATTGATATATTTTATCACAGCAACAAAAATAGACTTTTCATGAGTAGTCTTAATTGGTGTAGGTATGTTTAAAAGAAAGGCAGTGGCCAGAGTCAGTGACTAGGTGAGACTTCACAGCAGGTGCTGATGGCATGCTTATTGTTAAAGCACTTCAAAAGTCGTAACTGCATACTTAATGCTCTTTCTAGGTTGGCTTGTTCCTGATGCTGTTATTAAACTTGGAGGCTTATTAATTAATAACAGATGGGTTTGAATAAGCCTTGTTCCTTAGGTTGCTGGCAGGTAGTTGGTTAAGTCCATTTCTGAGAGGTATTTGTTTTCCTTTTCTGGCCCTTTGATATTTTTGAGACTATACAAAAAATAGGAAACATCCAAAATATTACATATAGTTTTAAGAGGTTTATAGAATCTTAAAGCCAACCTCTGAACTTCCCTGCCAAAGACTTAAAATGCAGCCCAGAGGGAGAAAAGGGTAATTTAAAAGGGGGAATCACATTAGATAGGTCAGTGTTATTTTTCAGTTGACCTGAAATCACTTTTTTCTTCTTGTAAAAGTGTGGCGTTATGTCATTCATAGGAGTGTTGCATGGCTTTATGTAGTTAAGTATTATACTAATAATGTAATTCATGTCACCTAGTTTTTCGCATTAAGTCTTAGTGTGTATGATACATCTCATTGAAATACTGTTGTTTCTGAATTTATAACTTAGGGGCTTAAAAACAATCGTCTAAGTTACTGTGTCTTTGGAAATGTTTGTAGGAACCAATGATGCCAATGGACCAGTCATCCATGCATCCAGAGCATGCTCAGACAGGTAAGGGAGTAGAGTAGCAGTTGGAGACTATGCAGTAAACATCACTTCTTTCTGTCTGTCCTTTCTGTCCTCTCCATTCTTCCCTTTTCCCCCTCTCTTTCCTTTCTTTCATTCTTTCTTTTTTTCTTCAGTAAGTTCTCTCTCTTTTTTTTTTTTTTTTTGGTTCCTTCTTTCGTTTTTTCATTAGTTTGTTCATTTTCTGAGAGTTTCTCTGTGTAGCTCTGGCTGTCCTGGAACTCACTGTATAGACCAGACTGGCCTCGAACTCAGAGAACTACTTGCCTCTGCCTCCCAAGTGCTGGGACTAAAGTTTTGTTTTTTTTTTTTTAACTAGTTTTGTTTTTATAAATGGTTTATTATGTATACAGTGTTCTGCCTACATGCTAGAAAAATAGGGCACCAGATCTCATTATAGGTGAGCCACCACGTGGTTGCTGGGAGTTGAACTCAGGACCTCTGGAAAAGCAGCCCTTAACCTCTGAGCTATCTCTCCAGCCCAGGATTAAAGTTTTATGCCACCTCTCCACCTGTCTCATTTCTTTTTTTTATTTTTTTAATTAGCATCCAGGATATTAGATTTCATCATAGCATTTTCAAATAAAACTTTGGTTGCTTCTCCTTCCTGTTTTCTCTTACATTTTCCCTACCTTAAGCCCTTCTTTCCTCAGGAGTCTCCTTTCAACTGTCCTGTGGCAACTTTTTTTAGCTTAAGTACCTACGCATATTTTGTGGTGGTAAAATTGTCACAGTATTTTAATATACATATTTAGCACTTGAAAAAACAACCGTGTAACTAACAATTGGCTTTCTTAGTTCAAATAAATTCTTTTGAGAATCCTCCAGATTGAGCAAGCCTAATTTCTTTTTCAAAGTGAGAAAGTACAAAGCTGAGTTTGGAGCCATGTTGACTGTTTATTTAAATCTTTATTCTGAGAATGTAGAGATACAGCATAGCCAACTGACTGTGTGAGATGAGCTTAGTGTTTCTTTGTTTTTTTTTTAAAGATTTATTTATTTTATGAATGAGTGCACCTGTATACGTGAAGAGCACATCAGATCACATTATAGATGGTTGTGAGCCACCATGTGGTTGCTGGGAATTGAACTCAGGATCTCTGGGAGAGCAGACAGTACTTTTAACCACTGAGCCATCTCTCCAGCCCCCGAGCTTAGTGTTTTTAAACAGGAACAAAATCTTAAGTATTGTATTTGGGAAATTCTGAAGCTAAAAGAATGTTTCTGTGCTAAAGGCTTCCTTACTCCCACAGCTCCTAGCAGCTTTGGTGAGTAGCAGCCCTGGCCTTGTCAGTTCTTCATCTCTGTGAGAGTCAAGCATTTTTAAGATCAAGAGACAAGAGATGAATCCATTGGCCTGCCATCTCTGTCTTAGCATACTAAAGCATTTAAATAGGATTTGTGGTCACCTATATAGAACAAATTATTCATAAAGAAGAGAAAAGGTAGCAGTTGGCTGCCAGGTGGTTCTTCCTCTTTGCTTTCACCTTTTTTTTGGGGGGGGGTGCTCAGGGGTTTTCCTGGCTATCCTGGAACTCATTCTGTAGATCACACACTGTCTCTGAGTACTGGGATTAAAGGGGTGAATTACCGCTGCCTAGCCCACTACTCATAATAAATAATTTAGGACAAATGTTCAGCTTTACCTAATTAAATTCAGTCATATGTATAAACTAAGAAAAACCATCAAAAACTTTTAAGCAAAATTCATTATTGATTATTTGTTTTTTAATATTTGGTTTTGAATTTTCAGTAATTCCATATAATCCTTCAAGTCATGAGAGTTTGGACCAAGTTGGTGAAGAAAAGGAGGTAAGATAGTTTCTCTTCCTATGTACAGCATCATTAGCTTTTTAGAAAGACATAATCTTTTAGAATATAACACTGATCTATCTGCTTAGACATTAGATCATAACAGTAAAATACAAGGAAGATACCAAATGGTTTTTAGAGTTTTATTTTGATTTAACTTTTTAATTAAATAATTTTAATTATGAAATAATTTGAAATGCTATTTTTACTTTAAGATAGCATAAACAAAAATTATAGTGTATACAGGAATAGCATTTAGTACTTCATAATAATGTTTGAAACATTGTAGACTGTTTTGTATACTGATTGCTTACTTTAAGCATGAATGATTAAGTGCTTAGTTGCCACCTAAAATATTACTGTTACTGCTGTCTGTGTGCATGTGGAGATCAAGGGACGGTTTAGTGGAGTTGATAGTCTCCGATAGTCTCCGTCCACCTGTACCTGGCTTCTGGGGATCCAAATTAGGCTGCTTCGCCTGTGCGGCAGACGCTCCTATTCCACCATTTAAGCCAGATCAGCTGGAGCAGTAGTTACAGGCTGTTGGACCCTGATGCGGGTGCTGAACTTGGGTCCTCTGCCAGAGCAGCCAGTGCTCTCAACGACTCAGCTGCTTTTCCAGCCCGCGTTTACTGTTTCTGAAGCAGAGATGAATTAAAGCCGTGGCCAGTTTTAGAAAAGCTTTTGGTGAGAAAGCAAGCCATGTCTCACCTGTTCCTGGTTTGTTGTCTTGCAGGCAATCTTTTTCCATTTCTAGTTGTGCGAGCAGTGCTTATGTCTGTTTTTCGAATGTATGTATTTCTGGCCAGTGAAGATTATTTTTTTACCTTTTTCTTTCTCTTTCTAGTGTTTGATGGGTATGTTATTTTGTGCTTCTCATTTATTTTCCAACTTCTTATTATGGACATTTGGAACAAAAGTAGTAGACAGAATATTGTCGCAAAGTCCCGTATACACTCCTTAGATTAATTAATTAATTCCCCAGTTAGATTAGCTATGAACACACAGTGATTAATCTTGACCACCCACTACTTTCTCCAGCATAATTTTGAAGTAAATCTGTTGATCCTGTGTTTTTGTTTTTGTTTTAAGATTTATTATAGTTTTTGCCTGCCTGTGCACCTTCAGGCCAGAAGAGGGCACCAGATCTCATTATAGATGGTTGTGAGCCACTGTGTGGTTGCTGGGAGTTGAACTCAGGAACTCCAGAAGAGCAGCCAGTGCTCTTAACCTCAGAGCCATCTCTCCAGCCCTGATCCTGTTTTTTTAGTATGATATCTTATACTCTAATGTAGTCAACTACTTTTGTTTGTTTGCCCAGGCTGGCCTGGAACTCTCTGCATATCTGAGGATGGCTCAGTCTCCTGATCTCCCCACCCGCCCTCCCAGATATGGGATTACAGGTGTGCAGCAAGCACCTGCCCAGCCAGCTGCACCCATATCTCTACTCTATTTACCCTTATTCTTTCTTTCCTGTTTTTTTAAGGCCGCATGTTTACTTTTATGTCGCCAGGGTTGTTAACATTTAGAGCCCATCCTGCCACTGTAACAAAATCTTCCTTGTTTTGTTCATAGGCTGAATGAGTCAGACAAAGGAAGAAAACCCTAGTAATAAAAAATGTGTCCTCTGTTCTTCTGGATCCATATATTGCCAATGTTTCTCTGATCTGTTTTTCAGTGCTCTTTTTAATTCCCCTTTGTTCCTTTTAGAAACTGCCATTGGCATTTAATCATCATCATTCTACTGCTTTGCTTGTTTACCATTAAGATTTGCAATTATATTTTAAATGATAGAAGTAGGTGCAGCTAGATGAGTTTCCATACAGTGATCACTATGTACCGGCCTCTCAGAAGTAAGCTCTATCAGCACTCGAGAGGCCGTTTTGTAGTTCCTGGTCACTGGCAGCCTCGTCTTCTCTCCAAAAAGTACCTGTGTGTACTCCCCTCAGATTACCTTTGCCTTTGTTTGTTTTTGTTCCAGCTGTAGAAACAGATTCATACAATATGCAAGTCTCTGGAGTCTTTCATGTAATACAGATGCATGCTTCACAAAGCAGTACCCAATTATTTTACCAGTTCAGTTAATCTGTTCCACTATTCAGTTTTCCCTCTTGGTTGGAATTATGATGAGTTATGATGGAACAGTCTTATAAATGTGGTTTGGCAGCTGGCCCTGTTAATGAAGCTTGTCATTCCAGCTACTCAGGAGGCTGAGGATAAGTTAAAGGGCTGCCTGATACTGAACAGGACTGAGCCAGCCTAGGCAACTTAGTGAAGGCCCGTTTCAGAAGGGTTGAATGGTAGAACACTTAACGTTGTTTTATAAAATGAAAATCCCAACTTTTCTATTTTACCAATAAAGACTCAGGAGCCAGATGATAGGGTGAAAACTGGCTAGCTCAGAGAGGCAGATAAAACACCCGCCTGATCTTCCTTCTCAGCTCAGGTCTAGATGGAAAAAACCCAAAAGGCTCACTAGCTCATCTGACAGCCCAGGGGCAGAAGGCCAAATAAAACCCAAGGCCGAAGGCTTGTAGCTCAGAGCCCAAAAAACCAGGGAGCTGAGGAGCTGAAGCCTAAGCTAAAGCCAGAGTTGAACTAATAGCCTTTTCTTCTTCTGCACACTGTCTTAAGTACCCCTCAACTCAAAGTCCCTCCTACTCTTTAATCCCTGTCAGCGGGTTTCTTGCTCTGCCTCTTGACCTAGGGTTAACTGTGTTAAATCCTGTGTACAGGAAGCTCTTGGATTAAAGGTGTGTGCTAGGCCTGAGTGAACCACACCATGATCACCTGTTTACAATAAACAGTTCTTGGATTAAAGGTATGTGATAGGGCTCAGGAGGCTGAGGATAAGTTAAAGGGCTGCCTGATACTGAACAGGTCTGAGGCAGCCTAGGCAATTTAGTGAAGACCCATTTCAGAAGGGTTGAATGGTAGAACACTTAGTTGTTTTATAAAATGAAGATCCTAACAGACAAGATCAACCACAACAAAAACAAAAAACAAGGTTTTACAGGTCATAATTTGAGGGTTCATAATGCTATCAGATATTCTGCAACACTCTTACCTAGCACACATGAGCTCTTGAGTTCTGTTTTTAGTATTACATAAAACACAATAAAAATTTCAACCCCCAGAACTACATTAATTGTGTAAGTAAACAAGTTACGTGCATAACTAGATGTACTGAGTAGTATGTACGCTGTAAGACACAGTGGCCAGTCTTTTCATAGGTGAGTTTATACTTCCATCAACAGTGAATGAGAGTTTCATTGCTCCTCATTCTTGTCCATACTTTGTATAGTCCATCTTCTTTAAGCCAGTCCTTTGAGTGGATAGTAGCAAAGTATGATTTTTTTTTTAAACTTTTTTGTTTGTTTTGTTTTTCAAGACAGGGTCTCACTGGGTAGCCCTGGCTGTCCTGGAACTCACCCTGTAGACCAGGCTGGCCTTCAACTCACAGAGATCTGCCTGCCTCCGCCTCCTAAGTGCTGGGATCAAGGGCGTGTGCCACCACCACCTGGCCTTAAACTTTTTTTTTTAAAGCTTGTCATTCTATTGTTGGTTTATATGTCCTGCACCCTTAAGATTTACCACAAGCTGTTAATACTGTGATCATTTTCAAGATGTACTTTAAACTCCGCACTTGAAGTTTAGTCCTTCTCTCTTCCTGTCGTCAGTGTCATTTTTGCCATATTTTAAAATTCCATTTGTGTGTGTAGGTGGTTAAAGCAATGCTCTTTATTTAGATTTGCCCACATTTACCCGCTTTGTTCTCTGTGGTAGTGTCTGTCCTTTTCTGCCTAATGTTTTATCTTTTTGAAGAACTGAATTAGTATTTCTTTAATGTGAGTCTACTATTATGAAATCTAACTATTCTTTATAATCTTTTAAATTGACCATTTTTAAAAATATTTTTTAGATATATTTCTTTCATGTGTGTGTATCAGTGTTTTGCTTGCATGTATGTCTATGTACCACATGTGTGCCTGGTGCCTTGGGAGGTTAGAAGAGGGTATTGAATCCCCTGGGACTAGAGTTATAGACAGCTGTGGGCTGCCATGTGGGTTCTGAGAATGGAACCAGCAACCTCTGGAAGAACAGCCAGTGCTCTTAACCTCTGAGCCATCTCTCCTGCCCATGACCATTTTTTAAAAAACAATGTGTTTTTATTGTTTTTAATTACTTGTGTGTTGGGGGGGTGTGAGTGTGCATGTGTGTGAATGTGGGTATATGCACATGAGTACAGGTACCTGCAGAGGTCAGAAGAGCTTTTCTTTCTTTCTCCCCTCTCCTCTTCTTTTCTTTTTTTATTTTCTTGATACTTTTCTCCAGAGGATTTCTGCTTTATTCTTGTGGACATTTGTTGATTATGTGTTGATGGCTTTGTAGTACTGGGCTATAGGCATGGTCCCTAAAGGTGTTCTTTTTGGTTTTGCAGGAATCTTATAAAAGATTATCTTTAGTGGTCTATATAAATTGACAGGAGCTTAAAATTAGTTCTGAATGAATTACAAGGGTTACTTTGCTATCCCTTTATCTAATACTAAATCTGCCTTTAACTGAACTGCCTCATGTCTGTTTCCTGCCTATAGCATCTCATATACTTTGGAGTGCGTTCTCTCACTAACAAGTTACATTTCTCTAGCTTCTACCAGACTCCTAGTAGACTCCTCCATCCATTTTAATTTAAATTCTTTCACAAAACCAAACAGATAAACACATCTACCAGTGTTATCCTGTCCACCTATTTTATTTTCTTTATCAGTGGTACCTCTGCTCTCCAGTCATGAAAGTCAGTGTCATTTTTAATTCATCTATCTCTGTTGTAGTAAATAAAAAATGAGTATTGTTGGGCTACATAATGTTTTTTATTTGCCCTGTAATTATCATGGCTGTATTATCTAACCTGCTATCACAAATAATAAGACGCAGCTACCTGTTAGACTTATAATTTTTTATTTACTTTGTTTGGGCCAGGCAGATATTTCACTTACACTGTCTCAGTATCCTCACCATCCATCTCCTAGCCCCCATCCAATGCCATCTACCTTAATCCTTTCTATCTGGACCACATTCCATCCGTAATCCCATGGTACTTGAACCTTAGCCAAGCCTAACCCATGTTGCCCTGCTCAGGTGTAGACCATTAATCAACCAATCAGATATGTCTTAGGCAGGTTTACAAAACAAAGATAGGTGTAACCAGATCTTAAGGGCAAGTAACAGGCATCAGACCAACTTCCAGCATATCTCCATGATACTTACACTTAAAGCTTGTCAGGTTCTTTTAAAGGCATCCTTTAACACTCCTCAGATTTCAACTCTGTTCTTACTACTTAACTCACAAGCTAGCTTATCTCTTAAAGATTGAATGTTTTAGAATATATAAGAAAAGAGTTAAGAATTTAAAATATTTTTTATGTTAAAATACTTTAAAATCATTATCATTAGAACAGTTTGTTAGAAATATAAAGTACTGAGGAAAATATTTCCAGGTAAACTTCTGTTGCTATAAATGTTTTCAACAGGCGATGAACACCAGGGAGAGTGGGAAAGCCTCATCAAGTTTAGGTCTTCAGGATTTCGATTTGCTTCGAGTTATAGGGAGAGGAAGTTACGCCAAAGTACTGTTGGTTCGATTAAAAAAAACAGATCGCATTTATGCAATGAAAGTTGTGAAAAAAGAGCTCGTCAATGATGATGAGGTAAGCACGGTCATGTCTTTCTACTTTTCGACAAACCCTGGCATGCACAGGGCACTAGGTCTAATACAGAGTACTAAACATGCATATACATTCACAAAACCAAAGTCACACTGGTTCATAGTTTGTGCGTGATTATTTTGATGTACTTTTCTAAGCACATGCTTTAGGGAAAAATAAAATGAAGGCATATTATTATCAAGAAAAGTACTTGACCTTTTTAAGTTAGCTGGACAGTTTCATAATACTAGACATTTTGTTATGGTATTTTTCTCTTTGTATAAGTTTTGTCTCAACAGTGAGTGGTTTTGATATTTAATCTAATTAGTTAACATTTGTGAATGGTCAATGATGAGTTACTAAGAACAAATTTATCATTAGCCTTGGTCATTTCATTTGACATAGATTTCTTTGCTGCTTTAAATAGGATATTGACTGGGTACAGACGGAGAAGCATGTGTTTGAGCAGGCATCCAATCACCCTTTTCTTGTTGGGCTGCATTCTTGCTTCCAGACAGAGAGCAGGTAAGGTTAAAGGGTAACGGAATGTTGCTGGGCTTCATACTTCTTAACGTGGTGTATAAGAAGAATCTGTTTCCCACAATTCCCAAAGTGGGAATACTTATAACTTCCTGCTACAGTCAGTGATACCAGTGTAACACCAGTTACATAAAAGAAGGAATAAAAGAAGGCATAAAAGAATAAACACCAGGCATAAAAGAAGGAAACAGAGGGAAAGAGAAGGGGCTCCCAAGAAACAGCAGTAGACAGCCAGCCCTTCAGATACCCTCCGTATTCTCATCTTATGACACAGTGTCTTATGTACCTTAAGTGACATTTAAACATGAATCACCTAGAAAATAAGATTGTGCTGTTGTAAGTAGATCCACACTGCAAATGGTGCTACTCTAAAGTAGAATTCGAAGTTGGGTCGTGCTGGGTCACTTTGTGGTGTCCACGCCCCTTGTTCCCCTAATTTTGCGGCAGCATAGGTTAAAGAGTGAATCATTCAGAATGCTAGCGCCATTGCTGTGCGACTTGCTCTGACCTGAGGTCTTGCCTGTGTTCTAGGTTGTTCTTTGTCATCGAGTATGTAAATGGAGGGGATCTAATGTTCCATATGCAGCGACAAAGAAAGCTTCCTGAAGAACACGCCAGGTAAGCTTTTGTTTGAGTTGGATTTTTTCCTCAGGGTTGCCTGACCTTTTGTGTCTACTAGTTGAACACAGCACATAAACAAGTTATATTGTTAGTTTATTCTTTGTAACTCATGAGGAGGCTGAACTAGATTAATTTACAATATAAATTATTATATACCCTATTACATATTATCATAATTCTCTGTGTTCATTTTGTATTTAGAGTTTTTCAGATGGTTACTGCTCATAACAAAGCCATATATTCTTTTCAATTTAAGGTTTTACTCTGCAGAAATCAGTCTAGCACTAAATTATCTTCATGAGCGAGGGATAATTTATAGAGACCTGAAGTTGGACAATGTTCTGCTGGACTCTGAAGGACACATTAAACTCACTGACTATGGCATGTGTAAGGTGAGAGCCTCTCCAGGCAGCTTAAACCTGTCAGTTAGGTGACTTCATGTTTAGATGGGAGATAATCACTGTCGTGTTTGGGATGATTTGGAATTCTAGCCCGAAGACAAGTGTACTCCCTGGTCATTCGGCCAATTGCAGAATTCCATGTCTTCTGTGATTTGTGTGTTATAGAGGGTTAATTATTTTTAGTTGGTTGTAACTTTTTGTCTTGAGAGCTCTTACATGTTTGAAGAAACTTTGGAAATAAAAATTACCTTCAGTGCCATTATATTAACATAGTGTCTGCATATCACCTTCTAATCTTTTATCATTTAATAGACCTGAACCTACTTTCAAAGTTTTCCTAGGAGTCTGCTTTTATATTTAAATTTCAAACTCTGACATAAAGTATGACAAAAATTAAGTAAGAAATTTACTTTGTCTCAGGATATGTTTATTATTGGTGTTTTATTCCTTCAGCAACAGTGTTTTATTTAGAGGTCAGGTCTTTTCCCATGAAATGTCTAGAGAACTGTCCCACTTACTAACCTGCTCCAACAAAACCCCCCCATGTCTGAGTGTTCACACTGCTTTCTGCATTCGTTGGGAGGAAGTGCCATAAACATTCAGCTGTTAACACACCTGCACTTCCTATATTAGAAAGCAAAGTCTTGGCACAGTGTGGAAAACTCAAGACCATTTTCCCTATCGTATACCTTAAATCATTCTCTTATGTAAATTTTATTTGTAAATAGTGAAAAGGGTTAGTCAGTGAACCCCTGGTGTCCTTCACTTATATTCAGGATATTTTTTGCAGTGCCATTTTTTTCTATAGTGTTTTTTTTTCTCTAGTTTTAAAAAGAATCACAATAATAATGGATCCTTAGGAGATTCAAGAGCAGATAAAAATATGAAGAGTATTAGTCTGCAGTTAGAACAGTGGGTTGGTCACTAGCTGAGTATTAGTTAAAATTACTAGTAGCACAAGGAGACAGAAACATGGTGATACACTGCTGTAAGGCTGAAGCAGATGATCACACGCTCAAGGCAAGCCTGGATTGTACAGTAAGACTTATCCACTGAGCCATCTCCCCTGCCCTGCAAGGGGCCTTTCTTTTATGACTGTCTGTCCTCCCTGTCCCCAGACATACACGGCCATATGTAACATACTTGGTTATTGGTTTGGTTTTATTTTGTGTTTTATTTGTTTTGGTGGGTGTTTTGTGTTTTTGTTTCTGTTTTGCTTACATCTGTTCTTTGGAGACAAAGCCTTGCTGTGCAGCTTAGGTTGACTGAATTACCAGCCCTCCTGCTTCTTTAGTCTCCCAAGTGCTGGGATAACACGTGCACCACCATGCTTATTTTTATTTTTTTAGTTCTAGTTTTTAATCCAAAATTTTCTGTTTATTAGTTGGTGTGTAGGATATGTTTTCTGATATAGAAATGTTAGCATCTCATGATTGAAGACCATGACATTTTCCTAATGTGCTCATTTTTATTCTTTTTTAAAGAGTATACTAGTAGGTGTACAGAAATTTATATTTGTTACAGTTCTTAATGGTTGTTCCACTTATAACTGGGTATTTTCTCTCCTTAGCTTATTTGTGCATTGTGTGTTAGCTGTTCACTGTCCTACAGCTATTAAAATACCAAAGCAGGAGACTTGATGCATAGGAAGAATGACCAGAAGCAAAGCATTGCGATGTCAACAGTGTTGGGACGAAGGATTTAATTCATGAAATACTCATTTTAGTCACCTGATCTCCATTTTTGTAGTAAACTTTAGCATGCTATTTTAAAGCAGTTTTATCTTAATTGACCTGACTTCAGCAACATCTAGTGTGACTGGGTTTTCTTCACGCTTGTTAGCAGTGATCGCTGTCCTAGTGGTGCTGTTCAGGCTGAACTCAGACAGGTAAAACAGAAGAGGTAAACTTAAAATAGTCTTGTATCTTTATCTTTCTTTTCTTTTTCCTCCATGAAAGGAAGGCTTGCGGCCTGGAGATACAACCAGCACTTTCTGTGGCACTCCCAATTACATTGCTCCTGAGATTTTAAGAGGAGAAGATTATGGTAATAAATAAATGGGTGGTATTTTGGCTATTGCTATATTGGTGTTTAAATATGGTACCAACTATAACATAATACACTATGGCATTTTTAATATTAATAAATATAAACTTTTCTTGGTTCTTTTAACCTACACGAAGACCCCTATATTCTGAAACCAGAGCCAAAAAAAAGTTTGGCATTGGGGGAGTATACATTTTACTAGTGGTAAACACTGAACAATGGCAGGAACCATTATTAACAATCAACTCTAACTAAGCTCCCCTACAGACCTTCTGATGTGTTATTGATTCATTTTACAAATGAGGAAAGTGATACATAGAAGTTTAAATCATATGGTTAGAACACAGTAGATAGGAAGTGGCCAGGTAGGTACAGGGTTTTTCTGTGTAGTTTTGGCTGTCCTGGACTTGCTTTGTAGACCAGGCTGACCTTGAATTCACAGAGGATCTGCCTGCCTCTGCCTTCCTGAGTGCTGGGATTACAGGTGTGTGCCACCAGGCTCAGCCCATTCTTTAGTTTTTTTACCAAAGTCAGGGTCTCACTACGTATCCCTGGCTGTCCTGGCACTTGCTCTGTATACCAGGCTGGCCTCAAACTTACAGAGAACCACCCAACTCTGCCTCCCGAGTGCTAGGATTTAAAGTGCACCGCTATGCCTGCCTTTTGTTAATTTTTCACACTGATACTTAGTGTTTTTATTAATTCTTTGAAAATTTCATGCAGTATGTTTTTTATCATATCTACCCCTTTCCCATTCCTCCCAAACCCACACCGACTTTCCAGCCCTGTGCCCTCTTCATTTTCACTCATAAACCCAGATTGTACTGCCCAGATATTCTTGGATGTGTGGGCTTCCATGGGAGCAACTCTTTTAGAGAAAGCTCCCTCTCCCAGTAGCTACCACTTGCCATAGCTCCTTGTGTCTGCCTCTTCTTAATGTGCTGGGCTTTGGTCTGACTTGAGTGTGCACAGAGCTATGCATCTTTCCCGGTTGCTCTGAGTTCACGTGTGTAGCCTAATGTGTCTGGAGGCTGTTTTGTATTCATTCACCACCTCTGGTGCCTTTAGTCTTCTCCCTTTTCCACAGTGGTCTCTGTGTGGGAGGAGGGATTATAACATAGACGTTCCTTTTAGGGTTGGGCCAAGTATTTTTGTAGTCTTTAGCGCCTACCATTTTATTTATAATCTAATTAGAATTTACGTGTTCATTATGTTTATATTTTCATCTCATGACAAATAAGTTTCTGATTGCTGGCTAGCTTTTAATGCATGCAGAGATTTATTGTTTAACCCTTCTTTCTAAAGGCTTCAGCGTTGACTGGTGGGCTCTTGGAGTGCTCATGTTTGAGATGATGGCCGGAAGGTCTCCATTTGATATTGTTGGGAGCTCTGATAATCCTGATCAAAATACAGAGGATTATCTATTCCAAGGTAATCTGCAGTGAGATTCTCTGTTAATAACCTAGAGCAAGTCAGGGCTCTCAAATCACTATTCTGAATGAGAAAAAGTAATTTGTACCTACACCCCTGACTTCATGATAGTTTGGATAATTTTTAAATATACCCTTCTCACTTCTCTAGTATACAGTTACATTTTCAGTTTCCTTCCCACACTCAAACCCATAACAAAGCATCTTACTTGTCTGTCATATATCTTAGAGCTGGGTAACTACTGGTTAGAGAGGCTAATCTTTGTACATGGGCCCAGGCTTAGTGCCTAAGTTGAAGGAAAGTAGAGTGTGAATGATCAGAGGGATCAGAAAGGTGTTGAGGGCTCTGGGCGCCATGGTGAGGAGTGCTAAAAGTCAGCAGGACAGAACCAGGAGGCAAACACAGGGACCTTTACCATGAAGTGTAAATGGCCACAAAATCTGCATTTAATAATTAAAACCCTCACAGAATATGAGGAATTATTTCATATAACAGGGAACCAAAGTGCCATTAAGAATATGAAAAGAGAATACACACTGCGTGTTAATGAGCTCTGGTTTTGTAGCTATGCATTTACAGAGATTTCAGTCTGATAGTAACTGGCTAGTGCTAACGAAGGTACAGAACAGCAAAAGGCCATCAGGACTGCTGGTCAGGGTGGGAGTTGACAGGAGCTTTGCAGAATAATTTCACAATTCCAGGTACAATTCTGAGTTACATATGCAAGCACTTTACAGCATTAATTTTTATACCTCGTAAGAGACCTGTGAAGCAGCTATTTTTTTTTTTTTTATTTCTGATGATAGAAGAAGAAACTGAAGCACACTAAGGTAGTAAAAATGAGATATGCTTGTAAATAATAAATGGAATGTCCAGGCAAGGGGCTAGCTCTTAGAAGGGGAGCTAAGGGATTAGGAAAATCCATGAAGTATTTCAGTTATGTAGATAATGTATTTTCTGCCAGAATGCCTTAAATATCTTGGAATTTACAGAAAAAACAAAAACAAAAACCTTAAGATTCATGCCACATAAAAGCTAAAAATTATACTGTGATTCTTATTTTTTTTAGTCATTTTGGAAAAGCAAATTCGAATACCACGTTCTCTGTCTGTAAAAGCAGCAAGTGTGCTGAAGAGTTTTCTCAACAAGGTATGAATAGTGTGTAAAATCTTCTGTGGTTTCTTTACCTGTGTAAGTCTACCTGGTAAGTGGAGGCTCAGGCAGGGTGATGTTTCAAAACAAGAGTGTGTAACTTATCAGTTACAACTGGAATTTTTGTCACATAGCAAATACAATTTACCCCCAGCTCGATACTGCATTTGATGCTTTTAATGTAAATGATACAGACATATCATATCCTCAGTGGATGGAAAATGCAATTTGGGATTTGCTATAACTGCATTTTCAGCTCTATTTTTCTTTATCATTATCCATAAAACCCATTTATTACCACGTAGTTTTTTTGAGCATGTGGTCAAGAGTTTTCTCTATCCATTTCATATTAAAGAGTTTATATTTAGATAAAAATTCAGAAGAAATGAAGTGACATCTTAAAAATGTAAGCATCATTCAATTGCCTGTAGTAGTAGTTGGTAAGCCAGAAGCATTTAGGATCTAAGATTGTGAATTTGGGATTCATAAATTTTACCTCAAATAAATGAAAGTAGAAAATTAGTTATGTTTACCTCTCTGGGCAGATAATTTATTGTATGTGTCCAGGTGTTCTGCCTCATATGTATCTGTACCACATGCATTACTGTGCATGAGGAAGGCAGAAGAGGGCTTCAGATCTCCTGAACTGGAGTTAGAGATGATTGTGAGCAGCTGAGTCACCTCTCTGGCCCTGGATAGCCATGAGGGAAGAAAAGTGAAGTTGAGAGGTGCTCATGTATAAAATAACATGGCTTTCATCAGAAAGAAAACATTCTAATTCACAGTAACCAAGGTTTTATGAGTTCTAGCTTCCATCTCAGTTCAGTGATCACATAATTGCTGTGTCATTGTCTTAGACAAATTAGAGTTTGTTGCTGTAGTTGAGCATAGGGCTGTAACACTGAGCTAAACCTAAGAGTGTGGAAACGTTCAGTGGTTTCTGTATTGTGACTGAACTCTGGCCCACAAGAAAGAACTAGCTAAATGTGGCCCTTATTTTTCCTCCCAGTCTTCCTTTAGCAAAGACTGGTAATAGTACTCTACCATTTTAGAAACAGGGTCTCATGAAGCCTAGGCTGACTCTGAATTCTATATAACAGGGGATGGCCTTGAATTCCTGATATTTCTGCCTCTACCTCCCAACTGCTGGGATTATAGGTATGCACCGCCATGCCTGGTGTAGGATTCTCTACTTACTGAGATGATAAGTTTTTTTTTTTTTTTAACAACAAAATTTTTTTAAAGATTTATGTTATGTATGTATACAATATTCTGCCTGCATATACACCTGCATGCCAGAAGAGGGCACCACATATCATTATAGATGGTTGTGAACCATCAAGTGGTTGCTGGGAATTAAACTCAGGACCTCTGGGAGAGCAACCAGTACTCTTAACTTCTGAGCCATTTCTCTAGCCTGAGATGATAAGTTGATAAAGAGCCAGGAGGAAACCTTGCCTGTTGTGAGGTCTAGATGACTCACTTTGGTCTGGTGGTATGCTCTCTAGAAGTAGCTAGACATTTCAGCTTCACAAGTGAAGGCATCATAAAAGAGGAATTATACTCATCTAATTTCTTGAAATACTACTTTTGCCATAGGACCCAAAGGAACGATTGGGTTGTCACCCTCAAACTGGATTTGCTGACATTCAAGGACACCCATTCTTCCGAAACGTGGACTGGGACATGGTATGTAAAAATTTTTTTCTAGCTTGGGTTTTATTGTAACCCAGGGCCAACTTTAATAAGTTACCAAAAATTAAGGTATTATAGCTTAAATCACTTAAAATTACTCTGTAGTACTGATAAAAAGCTTTAGAAACAAAACAATATTAATGCACTGGAGCATTGTAATAGTTTTGAGGCCCATACTAATGTTCAGATTAGTAAGAGGTGGCTTTGTCTGCTGAAGTTGCTTAGCAGATTAGCTGGGGAGACAACAGAGAACGGGTGAAATGTGCAGGCGCAGTGTTTCTGAGTATAGACTGAACTGTCATTGATGTGTCTCTAGATGGAACAAAAGCAGGTGGTGCCGCCTTTTAAACCGAACATTTCTGGAGAATTTGGTTTGGATAATTTTGATTCCCAGTTTACTAATGAACCAGTTCAACTCACTCCAGATGATGAGTAAGTAAATCTACACACTAAAATGTTTTTAAACTTCTTTTGAAATCTCCTAATTTTAAGGCTATTGTTATGAAAATCCTAATCTATATGTAACCATTACAGTGCTGGGTGTTTAAATCCACCATGCTGTTAAAGGATCTCTAACAGTGATTACATCTACTGGCTTAAGTGATTACATCTACTGGCTTTGTGTGCATTGTTCAGTTCTCACTACAGCTTTGTAAAGTGGGTGTTGCCATCTTCACCTTACAGATGAGAAGCCAGGACCCGGAGGCTAAGCAGAGTAGAGCAGGAGTCTGAATTCACACCCGTAACTGACTGACCAAGGCCTCTAGGTTGCACTGCTCCATTCTCTTCTCTCTGAGTTTCTAGTTTAGCCAGCAGGGATCACAGTAGTGCTTGTCACATCTTTCAAAAATACAATTTAGAGTAATTTAAGATTGTGTTGATTCTCTTGAGGGGCCTTTGCTCCTTGGCATTCACTGTACTTATATCTCAGTCCTAGCATTCTTCGAAGCTATTCCTTCTAGTCTCCTTTTTTGAAGCCTTCTCTCAATGGATTAAATCGAAACTCTTGACTTTAACTGCAAGAATTGAAACCTCCCTGGGGTAGCCTGCTACATAGTGCAGTTCTCAGAGGGCTGCTCCAGCTCTTCAGCCGTAGTCAGAGCCTTTCCAGTGTGTGCTGCTCCTGCCTCCTTCACGGAGCGAGCTCTGCATCTGTGGCTTTGCTTGCAGTGTGCTGTGTCTGTGTAGGCACTGCAGTGCTTGCAAGTTTTGCTCTTGCTGTGTACTCGGCTAGGTGTCAGTGTAGCGGTGCCAACCCTCCCTGCCCGGCTGTGTTCTCTCCTTGCACCAGGTCTCTTGGTGTGCTTGTCTGTTGCCTTGGATTTGCCTAACTTGCAGGTCTTCTCTTCACCGTCGGCCTGGCTGTTGAGCTCATTACTAAACGGGATCTTAATTTAGACTTCCTGGCTGTTTACCTTAATCAAGAGTGTTGTTCAGGTTAAAAGTTAAAATAACTAGGATTGTGGTAACTTCTGCCTTTTTAAAAATTCCTGGTGTGATTTTGAGCCCTCTCAAACTCAAAGGTTGCTTGTGAGGTTCTTAGTCTTCCCATTCCGCTTTTCTTTCTTTCACTCTTCTAGAACTCACTTTGTAATCAATCCAAGAACTTGTTTTCTTTCTCCCACTAATATCAGTTAGTCCTATATTTTTTTTGTTAGTTGCATTTCACACATCTTGATTATGATGAAAGTAACTTTCTTTTTCTTTCAACAGTGACATCGTGAGGAAGATTGATCAGTCTGAATTTGAAGGTTTCGAGTATATCAATCCTCTTTTGATGTCTGCAGAAGAGTGTGTGTGACCCTCACTTTCCAGCTGTGCATTCTGCTTTCCGCCGTTTAGTGCATGGATTGACCTGTTAGCCTGGTCATAGTTAGCATTTGTGTAGTCACCTACGGAAATCTCTCTCAATACCCTGTTATAGACTCTAGGAATCATATAGCTAAGTAAAGTAAAGTAAATCATATAGCTAAGTAAAGCTAAGAAAAAGAAACTAAAACCAGCTTCCTGACAATCATGTCAAACTTAGTTATGCTCGCTCTCCAGAGGCCTGCTGATGAGTAAGGAAGTTGTCTTTTGTTTAAAGGAAATAGCACAGCTTTTCAAAAGAGGCCTCTGCTGTTGATACACAGGATGACATCATCTGTCTCCTGCAGTTGTCAGTTTGTGTTACAGTTGCACGCTTGATTGTGTAATGAAGGGTAATTCAGAATACATCTTGTATTACTAGTTTCCCAGTTCCTTGAGTTTAAGAGTCCTATAAATTTTCTCATCACTTTGGATAATTATTAATATTTAAAGGAACAGTTATCGAATTGATATACAGTTGACTTGTTTTATTAAGAATTGGTTTCTAAATTATTAGCCGTGCTTGAAAAACTGGCACAAGTGATTTATTTATTTTGAATTTTAACTTTTTTTTTTTTTAAAGAAGGGCGTAGCTTCTGAGCTTGCTTTTTCAGTGAAAACTAGCATGCTAATAATACATGCAATTGGAAGACCCAGAATGCACGTGGATGGGTAGTTGCGCAGTACATATAAAGGAAGAAAGTAGCTGCAGAATGAAGTGGGAATATTTTACCCCTCTGGAGAATGAGTCCTGCAGCTGGTTTTAACATCTGCTGTAAACAGCAAGGAGGTGCTCACTTCTTCCGAACGCAGAACAGTATCCCGTATATTTGGGGAGGTGGAGTGTACATATGTTTTTATTAGCATATGGGGAAATAATTTATCTGCTAAGTAGAGAGTCTTAACTACTTTTGATTCCTCAGAATACATTATCTGTACTTTTGAGACCTGTTTATGGAGTCTCGATGAAATTCAAGAGCTATAATAATGAACACGAGTAACTGTATGACATGTGTACTCACGTCACAGTTTTGATGTCTTAGGTAACAAATATAATAAAATGGAATGCATTTCAGGGGCAGAATTCTTCAGTTCTCTGCAATATTTTTTTAATATTAGTATTTAGTAATATTTTATTTAAAGAAGTACCATTTTAGCATCGTTCTGCTGTTTATTTTAAATATTTTTATATAAAGGACTTTAAAATGATCATCTAAATAAACTATAGTTGTCAAATCAGTAAAATTTAATTTTAGGGATGCTATAGAGTGTTGAGCTTATAATGATTTAAAACATGTAGGCATTTAAAAATATCTTTTTGAGGATGCTACATTTCATTAGAAGTGTACGTTTTCCCAAATTTGTGTCATGCATTTTCTTTTCTTCAAATAACTTAATACTTCGAGCAATGAAAACCTCCATTAATTAAAGCCAAATAAGGGACCAGCGAGGTGGCTCAGCAGGTAAAAGCGTGTGCTGCCAAGCCTGATGACCTCAGTTTGATGCCTGGAACCCACATGGTGGAAGGAAGGAGTCATCCTCCACGAGTTTGTATACCACGGCATGTGAACACGCCCCCCCTCCCCCGCAGTAAATCAGTGTGGGGGAAGCAGCCAAATAAATGCAGTGAAATACACATCAGAAGGCAAGTGTGTGCGTACATTTTCATGTTTGAGAAGTTTTCATGTTTCCCCTAATCCTAGAACTTAGTTAAATCAGAAGGCAGTATTCACACCATAAGCTTGTAGAGAATTCTGAAGTCAGTATGTGTATGACCTTTTAAGCGGTGCTGTTTTCCTTGGGGCATTTTAGAATATAGAATAATCACTGAGCGTTTGTTTAAAGTGCATGTTAGGACTCTTTTGGGACTTTGTACTTCATTTTGAGACATGTTTTCTTCAAGTTATTCTTTTTCTTGTGGCCATATTTCTTATTGGAGCATGAGCCTGCTTTTTATGGTAAAACATTTTAAGAAGGGGTATTTAGGGAGTTATCATGCACAGTTGTCAGCAAACTTAGATGAATAAATTCAAGGTACGTATCTTCTCCTCACCCCCCAACAAAACCTCTCTGTTTTCTGCCAATAATGTACAAATGATGAGCATTTTTCTATAATGTTTTAACCATTGTTAATGGTGGTTTTTGTTTTTAAATATTTTTTTAACTAATAAGATTTATTGTGTGTATTTTATACAGAATTATTACAAGTGTTTTTGATTGTGTTCTGTTTCTCAGCCCTTAAGTGCCATGCCAGCTCTTTGTATGTTATGTAAAAGTTCTCAGAGTACTCCGCAGGGAATAATGTGTGGATGGCAGAGTGAGTGGCATCTGTGTCTTAGGAGTTCCTCAGTGTGCACAAGCTTGTACTCAGATCACAGGTAGCTAGACTGGATGTCTAGTTCTTTTGTGTCCTTGTTGCCCATACACTTACTTTAGAAATTTGTCTTTTCATTTTTGTCATGTAGAATACTGCCTTATTCGCTATAATGTAATCTGTATTTGTATAATTTTTTTTTACATTAAAGTCTTTAAATAAAATGTTTAATACCTATGAGGAGTATGGACAATTTTAAACTTGTGCTACATTTTTAAGAAAAAGTTCCAGAACAAGACTATTTAATGTTTATTTGGGAAATTCTGTAATTCATACAAGATTCTGGTAATAGGTTCTAGTACATTCTAAACCTGTTCCTCAGTGGGTCTTTTCATGTGAAAAACAAGAAATCAGCTGAACATGGAACATTGTGCCCATTTTTCCTGTATTAGGCTCCATGCTGATCTGTTGTGTTCCAAAAAGCTGGAACTTTCTCTCTCTGGTAATAGCTGGTGTCCCATGAACACAGTCTTCCCCAGAACTCTCCTTTGTCCCTTGGGAATGTCATCTTCAGTACCTGTACTGACAGAAAGCAGAGAACCATGCATGGAAATGCCTTCCCGTGTCTACCCTGATTGCAGCCTTTGTTAGAATAGTTACGGGCAGCACCAGTGAGCTGCCATCCAGGCACTTCCCTCTATCTCTTCATCAGTTTAGCTCTCTGAGCATTAGTGAGATTTCCAGTCAGTCTGAGAGGACCTTGGAGTTCTAGGGGGAATTTAACATAAAACATTGAATCTCTGGACAGCCAGCTTCCCCCTGAAAGGTGAAACAGGTATCCAGCCCTTGAAACATTGACAGCTTGTTTCTGAACAACTCCAAGTGTGAGGCATGTGGTAGAGCTGGGATCTTCCCTAGACTTAACCTAGGAAAGAGGGGAATCTAAGTCCTGTGGAACCGGGTAGTCCCAGTAGGCATAGTCACGGATCTCCTGCGGTGTGCTGTGTGCCGTGTAACTAAGGCTAATGAAGCTGGACCGCCACCATTGGCAGTTGGACTAGAGAGACAAACTTGCAGCGTTCTGTTTCTAGCCCAGTGAGAAAGGCCAAGGAAATGCAGTCAATGCCCATGGTGTGGCCGTGATTACCATGATGTGACCTATTGAAGCTGGTGAGTTTTTATTTCTAGATGATCCATGGCGCACTCTCAGTCTCCACAGAGCTCCCCAGGCTTTGGATGCCCACACAAAGAAACTCAGGGCGTGGGTGCTCTCTCCCACACTAAGATGGGTTTTGCCTTTGCATTCTAAGAAATGGCAACTGGCTTTCCCCAGTGGGATGGGAGAGCAAGCTGCCATATGCTTCTGCTCGGGTCGGGATCTTTTTGCAGCTCAGAAGGAGAGATGTGGGTATATGAAGTGTGACAGAGGGGCATCCTCACCTGGCAACTCGGGTCCTGCTAACACCAGCATATATTTACTCCAATTGCGATGTGTAGTATTGGAGAAACTGAGTTTATACTTATCCTAGGGATGTTTGGTATGATGTTTTCTACAGTATAGGAAATTAAAAACTACCAGATGCATCTACTGAACCTGAGAGTTTGCTAGCTCATTTACACACACCATTTAGCTGATCAGTAGAAATGTGAGTGCAAGAAGGAGCCTATAGAAGGTTTTCATTTAGCAACATCCTTGAAAAAAATGGATGCCATGTTTTTTGTTTTCCCTGTGAAAAGAGAATAAAGTTGCCAATCAATAAATGGGCTAATGAGCTGACTAGGTAGTCTTTCAAAAAAGAAACAAATGCCGATAACTATTTTAAGAAGGGTTCACTATCCCTAGCTCTCAGGAAAAATTGCAAATTAAAAACTACTTTGATATACCACCTGAACCCAGTCAGAATGGCTGTTCTGTCTGACAACAAATGTTGGAGAGGAAGTTGAGAAAAAGGAATCCTTATTCACTGTTGATGGGGATGCAAAGTGATACAGCCATTATGAACATCAGTTTTGAGATTCCCGAAATAATTAAAAAGAATTACTGTAGGACCCCACTGTTTCACTTCTGGGCATATACCAGCGAACACATACCTAACTGCAGAGATAATTGCACCCCCGTGTTTACTGTTGCTTTATTCACTGTAGGAAAGAATTGGAATCAACCTATTTGTCCATCAAGAGGCGAATGGATAATGAAAATTTGGGGTGGTGAATTCTGATCAGCTCTAAAGAAAAATGCAAGAAGCTAGGGCTAGTAGCGCATGTCTTTAATCCCAGTGCTCTGAAAAACTAAAAAGGAAAAAAATGCAATCACAAAATTTATAGGAGAATGGATACACTAATTAGATTGAAATCTCAGAAAACAACTCCATCTTCTTTCTCATAGGTGGAATCCAGCCAGTATGACATAATATATATATTTTTAAATCTAATGTTTAGCATTATAGAGTATAGCATGTAGCAAAAATGAGAGGCTAAATATTAGGGGTTGAAGGAGGTAATGAAGATGAGTATGTAAGGATATAAGTCTTGTTTTTCTAGTTCTTACTCTTTGGTTTTTCAAGATAGGGTTCCTCTGTGTAGCCTTGGGTGCACTGTAGACCAGGCTGGCCTAGATCTCAGAGATCACCTGCTTAATCCCCAAGCTCTGGGATTAAAAGTGTGCGCCACCACCGCCCAGCTTCAAGTTCTTTCTCTTGTCATAGGTTGTTTTGTTTGTTTGTTTGTTTTTGGTGGTAGATAAGTGCATAAAAACATACTTGGTAGTGAAACAAAATTCAGCTTGAAGCACCACTGTTTCTATTCCAAATGGCTATTCTAAATATAGAAGCTTATTTGAGTTGCATGGTCTGGGTCTGGTTAATTTGGGTATGTAATATATTTCATTTACAGTGTTTTCTATAATATAGTTGGGGGGGAGGGAAGTTCTATGCTGGGTGGTGGTGGTGCACACCTTTAATCCCAGCACCTGGGAGGCAGAGGCAGGTGGATCTCAGAGATCCACAAAGCCAGATTTAAAACGTAACAAAAGCTGGGCATGGTGGCAAACACCTGTAATCCCAGTGCTGGGGAGTTGGGGGTAAGAGGGTCAAGAGTTCAAGATCCTCCTTGGCTGTATTGAGAGTGCCGGGTCTACCTATGATAGAAGACTTGTTGGGTGAAAAGTTCAGTAGTGCAGGCCCTTGCCAACAAGCCTGACAGTGGGTCAGTAAGTGGGTCCCGGGGATCCACAGGATGAAAGTAGAGAACACATTCATGACCATTGTCCTTTGACCTCCATACAAGTGCTGGGCATCCTCGTCCCCTCCTGATAAATAGAAATGTAAAAATATTTTGTAAGAACATTTTGCTTGCTAGTAGTTTTGTGACTTTGTATTAACATTTAGGAATAAAATGTGTATCACAGAAATCAGACTTTGAAATACTGGGTGTGATTGTAGGTACACAGGCTGTCAGACAGCCTCAAGTGGTCCTCAGCTCCATCTTTTGTTTGTGTTTGTTTTTTGAGACAGGGTTTCTCTCTGTAGCCCTGACCTAGAACTCACTCTGTAGACCAGGCTGGCCTCCAAGTCACAACCATCTGCCTGCTTCTGCCTCTGCCTTCCAGAGTGCTGGCTTTAAAGGCCCAGCTCAGGGTTATCTTTTTGTTTGTTGGTTTTTGTTGTTATGCTAGAGTTTCTCATTGGCCTGCAGCTTGCCTCTGTGGGCTGGTCTAGATGGCCAGTGGTCCCCATGGATTCTCCATCTCCCTGGGCTGGGATTACCAACACCACCTCGCTTGTATTTTTATGTGGTTCCGGGTGTCACACTCAGGAATTCCTGTTTATAGGCAATCACTTTGTGGCCATTTCCCCAGCTCCCTAACCTACCTGATTTACATTTTTATGGTTGTGCTGGGGGCTCAAACCCAGGACTTTGACCATGTTAGACAAGCACTCTGAACTCAGAGGTGGTATCCTAGCCTGAAGAAAATTTAAACGGTTTTCTTTCTCGTCAACTGGAGTTTTGCTTAAAAGACGTGTCAGTGTATAGAAGGATGTGTATTTGTGAGTAATTTGACTCAGTTTTACTGTTTTTGATTTTTTATTATATTGTTGAGGATTGGACCCTCAGCTCCATAGATGCAAGGCAAGCGCTGAACTAACTCACTGAAATTGGAGTGAGCCTTGAAGTTTTTCTAAACTTTCCTTATTTTAAGATTAGAGTATTATGTGTGCATTGGTGGGGAGATTTTTTAATATATTTTTATTTGAGACTTTCATGCCTGTATACACGTATTTTGATCACCCGCGCCCTGCACTCGCCATTCCAACTCTGCCTAGACCCCTTCCCCGCAGCAGGCCCAGCTCCCGGCTGCTTTCTTCCTTCACAACCCACAGCGCAGCTCGTGCAGTCCGCAGGCCTGTGGAGCAGCGGGAGCACAGAGCAACCTCCCAGAAGCCACAGCCCGACGAAACCCGGCCCCCTTTCCTCAGCCGGCCACCAACAGCTCCTCAGCTCGGGGTGGGACCTTGTGAGCGCCCCTCCCCCCTTCAGTTTGGAATGTGATTGGCTTGGTCGCGTGCAAGTCTTAACAGGCAGGTGACCACCACAGCGGATTCCTGAGTACGATTGCCACGTCCTGTTCAAAAGAGCATTTCTCAGCTCTCCTCCGCATCCTCTGTCTACCGTCTAAGGTGTCTGCTCATCCTTGGGATAGGGTATTGACTTACGATGTCCAGTTTTTATGGCTAAGCACCCCAAAGTTGATTCTAGCACGCTGAATTTTGAGTTCACATTCACTGCTGCCGATTGCAAAAAAAAAAAAAAAAAAAAGCTTCTCAGTCAAGGTGGAGAGCATAAATGTATGGAGAATTGCCTGCACGGTTGCACAGGGTTGAAAGGTGAAAACTACCTCTCCCCCTCCCTCCACTCCCAGCGCGCAGCCGCAGGGTTCCTGAGGTCCTGGTGGGGGCGGGGTAATCTTTACCTGGAAGTTTCCTCCTGTCTGGCATTCCTCTATGGTCCTCCAAGTCTGGTTGGAGGCACCTAACAGGAGTTGGAAAAGTGCTGTCTTAAGGAATTTATTAGTATTATTATAAACAGCTGTGTTGCAGAAAAGTTGGCTTAAAGCGGTTGTGTGTGTGTGTGTGTGTGTGTGTGTGTGTGTGTTTTAAGCATACGTATGTGTTTATGTAGGAGGGTTTTCCTGGATTAAAATGGTCTTTAGCAGTGTGGTTTGGCCTGCGGGAGCTCGGAACTGAGGGCTGACAGCACCGGGCCTGTTTAGCCGAATGACGCTGCTCCGATTCACCACTAGGGGTCAGTCTCTTGCTTAGTGATGGTCAGAGTTATCCTGCGGAAGCGTTCCTGTACCGAGAAGTTGAGGATTTTATTGGCGTTCATCTGTGTCTCGATTTTATTGAAAGTCAATATACTATTCAAATTGCTCTTGAGAGTGAAGTCTGCGTTATTTTGAGTTTGTTTTAAATAGGATTCTTGGCTCTCTTTAATCTAGATTTTGTAACTTCTATGTTATTGACTGTGAATGAGAACCTTGTATGTGTCAGGCAATGAGGAAATATACATGAGGGTTTAATTAGGCCGTTTTCTCCAATGAAGAATACTTCTAGTTGACAATAAAACCAGGGTGGGCTGAGGGAGCCATGGCAGACGCCTGTAATTCCAGTCTAGGTCACACGAGATCCTATATCAAATGAAAATTAATTGATTTTTAAAAATACAAATAAAGTTAGAACTGACTTTGGTTATTGGTGTGCACAGGAATTTAGTTAAAACAGTTCAAGAAATTATATTGTGACGTTTCCTGTCATGTTACGTGACATTAAAGTGCTGTCTTTTGCTGAGTTAGCCCATAAAACTCAGACACGCAGATTATCAGTTATAAACATGATTTTAGCTGGAAATATAGCTTGCATGAGGCGCTAGCTTTAATCCCTGGGCTGATGGGAAAACAAACAAGCAAATGAAAACAACGAGTTGGCGAGATGACAGTGGTTAAGAGCACCCACTGCCCTTATGGAGGACTTGGGTTCAGTTTCCAGGACCTACCTGGGGAGGCAGAGGCAGGTGGATGGCTGTGAGTTCCAGGCAGGTCTCCAGAGAAACCCTGTCCAAGAAACAAAAACAAACAAACGAACGAAAAATCTTACCAAAAATGCCCACCTGATTTCAGAATCGCCGACTGGGGTTTTACGACTTTATTTTATCGTTATAACGTGTGGGCGTGAGCCGGCGGCAGCAGAGAGCAGCCTCCAGGAGACAGTTCTGTTTCAGGGCTGGAACTCCTGGCTGCCAGGCACGCGTGGCGGGTGACCTGCTGACCGGGCTGCCGTGCTGGTGAGGGCCCGTGTTAACAGTCTGTAAGTGTTAGGTGCCCGTATGTTGGGTGGAAGCGCATCATCGCATGGTTGGAAACAGCTGCCAAGAAGTGACAGTTCTCTTTCTAGCCCGGCTCTCGCTCCTTCCTGCTGCTCCTCCGTTCAAAGCAGTTATTGACTTCACTGCCCGAAACAACTGATTATAAGTGTGTGCCGTTGCTTTCAACAGCTTCACACCTCCTTCATGGGTTTTTCATCAACAAATTTTTAGGTTTGTTGTGTTGCTGGCACCCCTTTAAGATCTGCACTTTGTGAAAAGAGAGAGTGGGAAATATGATGTATGACCACTCACAGAGGGTTCTTGAAAGTAAAAAGAAAAAAATAGGTTTGTCTTCCAACAGAGAGTAGCACCTGTATTTTATTAACGAGGCCTGCTGTTTTTTTGACTTGTCTTTGATTTTCAGAGATGCTAAAGGTGCATGACCTTCCCAAAGGACGTCGACATCATTCCTTACGCTGGGGCCACCCAAGTAGAAACAGTACTGTAGATGGTTGCAACTGACCTGGGTCCCCCAGGTGTTAAATATTTGTAAACATTCTACAGAACTGTTCAAACCCAGTGTGAGCCAGGCGCAGGAAAAAACGGCCTCGTGTAACCCAGTATAATGAGAATTTTTATCCCACTCCCACCTAAACATCCCTCCCCATTATCCCGTTTCCCTTTGTATCCCCTGTGTTCTGCTACTACCCTGACCCGGTGGTTTTCCTTCTCCCCCATCACCAACAGTCCCTTTCTGGACTCTACGACTACTCTGAGTTAAAGACACAGATCTGAAGATTCGACACTAAGATTCCCACAGGAGCGATGACAGGTGGGTAGAAGAAAAGGCAGGGGAGGGTAACTGGAAGGGTAGAGTCACATGAGGGAGCTGAACTAGAGTTACCTTACATGGGATTATGTTCAATCCAGAAGTCACCGGTTGCCAAACGAAAAGCCAGGTGTGGAAAAACCTCTCCTTGAGTTTTTTGGTTCCCAGTGTCCTGGACACCCCCAAAATAATACAAACTTTTGCCACTGGTACTGGTTGTTCACCAGAACGTAAGACCCTGTTGCTGAAGACACCGTCCTTGGGTCACAGGACATGAAAAAAATCAACTTGGTGCTGATCAGGAAGCTCCCTTCCTGGGGCTAGCCCTCACAGTAACGGACGGTGTTTTGTAGGCTGCTGGGGTGGGGGGGGGGAGGGCATCAGCAGTCTTACTCAGCTGTGAACCCTGTGAGCTACAGTAATGACAAGGATGATGAATCTAATGATTCATATTTTAAAATGAATATTTTAGGTCAAGATGCCATTTGAAATGCTCTTCTGAAGGAAATCTTTTATCTTTGGGGAGGGCGGAGGGTTAGAGATGCTTTTTCTGTGTCTCTTTGACTGTCCTGGATTAACTTTGTATACCAGGCTGGCCTCAAACTCACAGTGACCTGCCTGCCTCTGTCTCCTAGAGTGCTGGGGTTCCAGGCTTGCACCATCATGCCTGGCCTTTTCTCCACCTTGTCAGGAAGTCTGCTTTCAATAGAATCACTTTGCCCTCATCGCTACAACACTGTAGTTAGTTACATTCCATTCTATTGCATTCTGTGTAAGTTCTCCCTCCCATCCAGGTACTAACCAGGCCACACCCTGCTTACCTTCTGAGAGCAGACTAGACCAGGCAGGTTAGCCGTGCCGCGTGACTTCTTAAACATCATCTTAAACACACATCTCCTTTATTTTATTTTTAAAGATTTAGTTGTTAGTTATACAGCATTCTGCCTACACACCAGAAGAGGGCACCAGATCTCACTGTAGATGGTTGATGAACCACCATGTGGCTGCTGGCAGGTGAACTCAGGACCTTTGGAGGAACAGCCAGTGTTCTTAACCTCTAAGCCATCTCTCCAGCCCGCACACTGCACACTTCCCATTTAATTGCAAAGATCTGACAAGTATCTTTCACCCCAGGACTGCTGGATCTGTGGGTGGGCACTGGGCCCGGCATCGCAGGCATTTGGATAGATGCTGTTATCCCCCTTATACACTGGAGCCGCAGAGAGCTGTGACTGTCTCAGGGCCAATGTGGCTCCAGTTAAGCTCATTAACTATCAACGGGGAATCTAAAACGTGCTCTACGCTTTTGTCTTTCTCTTCGAGAGTGCAGCACGCAGCTGGTCCGCAGTCTAAAACCCTACCCCGTTTACTCCTTGATGCCCCATTCCCATGGGTCCGCTCAAACCACCCTCACTCTGCCCTCTGGAGCTGCCTTGCCTCAGTCCTGCCACTTTTGTCCCATACTAGATCTTGAAGTAGTCTGAGCCTGCTGTGTCCTATTTCCACAAAATACATCTTGGATAGCCCATGGCTTTCATGTCCCACACCAGCCATGAGCAAAACCAACAAAACAGCGCTGTTTTTGGCTGCCTCACCTGACGCTGACTTCCTCGGCTGGAGGAATTGAGATGGCTGCTGGCCTCTGAGAAATCGGGGTGCTAGCTTCTCTGAGAGAGCACGTAAAAGTCATGCTCCCATTGCAGATAATCTGTGTTGACCATCCGTCCATTCGAGGTGTTTCCGTATCGGCCTACCCTCCCTGAGGCCTCACTTTCCTGCCCCCAGCCTTCCCAAGCTTAAGCCTCCTCTATCTAGCAGGTCCCTCTTTTGGGGCAAATGGAGGCCTGTACTCCCAGCTTACCTATTGCCTTTTCCTGGTCTCTGACGTTGTTCTGAGAAGGCCCTTTTCTTGTCACCCTCTCCCTGGGAGAGGCTATGTATCTTTAGAATGTTCCTAGGGTTCAACCCGCTTCCCACAGCATACTCTTACCCGTGTGGGAGAGCTGTCCCTCAACTCTTGCTACCTGGTTCTGCTCTTTCCTTAGCCCCTTTCCTGCCTGTTTCGTCTCATTTGAGGAAGAGTTGGTACCTAATTCGCACTGCTCTTCCCCAAGGCCTACGGCCTCTGAAAACATCAGTGCCTGCACAGGACAAACACAAACCCTCTAAACACCAAACTGCATCCCTTCTGACCACATTAATATACACCCAAGAATCTTAACCCATGCTGTCCCCATGCTTGTCGCCATTCCCTCTTTGCCCTTCCTCAGGAACACATCTTCTAGCCTTCAAGGGAGTCACATCCCGGCCATATTCCTTAGAGGTTCCTCCATTATTCTCCATCATTGCACTGTCAGCATCTTTCCTTCATGGTGCCTCTTGAAGTGTATTTCTGTCCTGTCTGGGTTGTTCCTTAGCTGTCACCTTACCACAGGCCAGCAGCTGTGCCATCTTCTTCACTCTTTGAAAATTACACTTAAAAACATTGTGTGTGTGTGTGTGTGTGTGTGTGTGTAGTCTGAGGACAATTGTGTTTGTTTTTTTTTTTATTTCCTTCTACCCTGTGGGATTCCAGGGATCAAATTCAGGTCATCAGGCTTGGCTGCAAGCACCTTGAGCTGCTGAACCATCTCACTGGCCCTATCTATCTTATTTTCTGTTGCCATCCCAGAACCTAGAATAGTGCTTGGCACAGAGACACTCCAGAAATACCTATACATGAATGAACAGATGAGCAGATGACAAATGTCTCTGCTGGGCTTGGAAAGAGATCCCACCGTCTCACACTTCAACCAGAGCATGGAGGGAGCCGTCCACTACTCCAGCTCGCTGAAGCTGAGGAAACAGCAGTGTGACAGACCACCCAGATGGCTTAGCTACTTTGATAATGATTGGGGGGGGAGTTGCACAAAGGAAAGGCCTTCACCCACTCATTAAACGCTGACCTGGGCTAGCCCTGCCTCTGCCAGGAAAATGAGTCATTGTGGGTTTCTGTGGCATTCCACAGTGCTAGGGGAAAGGCATGCCTCAGCCACGACCCTGGTGTCCCCGGTGAAATCATGGAAACCAGAGGGAGAACTTGCAGCCTGATTTCCAATCACTGTCAGTTTCCTGTTTTGTGCTGTGACGTTAGGGGCTGTTAGTTTTTGTTTTACAGTATGAATCTTGGTGCCGAGCTATTTCAGGACCTAGATTACCTTTGGTGCATTTACCAGATAAGTGCCCTTGAAACCCCTCAGTGGCAGAGGTTTCCTCTGTCAGTCAGAGATGCGGTTCTCAGGATGCTGCAAGGCCACTTGACTGGAAGCTGACGTTGGCAGAACATCTCGGGAACACTGGCCGTTGGGATTTTTCACATCAGTCCTCCTTCCTCCGGGCACACCCTCCTGTGTGGCTTCTTTTGAAGATACATCTTTATTATTTTTTTTAATTTTTAAATCTTGTTTTACTTTATGGGAGTTTGCCTGCGTGTCTTTCTGTGTACACATTGTGTGCAGGGCCTGTAGATGGCAGAAAAGCGTGCTGGACCCTCCTGGGACTGGAGTTACAGACAAGGGTGATTGAGCCAGGTCCGTTAGGAGAGCAGCCAGTGCGCTTAACCACCGAGCTCTGTCTCCAGCCTCTACCCACCAGTGATTTCTTAGGATGACTTCTGGAGGCAAACAAGATCTCATGCGCTTTGGCTTTGGCCCTTGGACTTCTTTTCGGCGCAGAGAGATGTTGGCCCAGAAGACAGTTGCTCTGGAAAGCCGTGCGGTTGTCTCTACCATCAGCCCACTGGAGAGACCTTGACTGAGGAGGGAGGGAGGGAGGGGTCTAGTTCTTCCAGGCCAGTACTCATGGAGCCCAGAAAAGTATCCACCTGATCTCTCCTCCAGAGTCAGGGTCATGGTGTTGGAAATGGAAGCTTTGCACCTTGGTTTCTAAAATTAAAGTGAACAGCAGGGTTTCCTTCCAGGCCTTAGTGGTCTCACATGGATGCTAAGATAGCCTAGACCAGCGGGTCTGTCTCAACCTGTGGGTTGTAATCCCTTTTGGCGGGTGGTGTTGGGCGACCCTTTCACAAGGGTCACCTAAGACTATCAAAAAAAAAAAACAAACCACTGATATTTACACTATGATTCATAACAGCAAAATTACAGCTATGGAGTAACAACAGAAATAGATTTCTGGCTGGAGTTTACCATCACATGGGGAACTGTGTTAAAGGGTCATGTTAGGAAGGTTGAGACCACTGGCCTAGACCATCCAACCCAGGGCCTGCCCCCTCCACACCCTGCCTCCTTACTCATTGCCTGCCTTTATTGTTCTTTCTCTACACATGCTCTTCTTTGTTTTCAGGGTCTCCCTAGAATCCCAGTCTGGCACTGAGTTTGTGATTACCCTACCTCAGTCTATTAGAGTTCTGGCATTACAGACATGTCCAAACCATATCTTTGCTTCCAGGACAAGTAGGGTGAACTGTCAGGTTGAGAAGGGGACTCGGGTGGGGGACAGAGGTTAGGGGCAGGGTCGAAGGAGCCTCTTCAAGGGCACACTCCCAAGTCTGGACCTTGGGAACCGTTAGGAACAAGTTTCTGTTCATTGTGGATGACCCCTTCTGCAACATGTCATTGCACAGACCACTGGATGGTTGGTCTTGCCCTCAGCCTTGATTTGATCACCAGTGTCCAAGAGGAAATCAGTCCTGCTTAAGAAAATGAAGCCTCCAAGGAAACCCAATGGTTCAAAGAGTGTCTAAGGAGCTGGCTGTGGGAGGTTCCTGGGAGGTTATCAGCAACGTGCCCCTTAGCTTACAAGAGAGGCCCCAGGCACCAACTCTCACCTGGCTATTTATGTGCTGTCCTTGTAGTAGGTATTCTTTTTATTTATTTACTTGTTTTTCGATGTAATTATTGAGTTGAGACATGGTTTCATATATCCCAAGCCTGCTTCATTCTTGTACGTAGCCATAAAGAACTTTGGACTTCCTATCTTCCTGCCTCTGCTCCTGGTGTGCCAAGATTACTGTCCAGCTTTGCCAGGTTTTATGAAGTGCTGGGCATGAAACAGCTAAGCAGGCATTCTACCAATCACGCCACAGCCACATCCGTGGCACCTACAATGTCCCTTCTGATAAATAAGGAAGCACAAGTGTTAGCCTGAGTTTTGAATGATAACGTATGATTAATCCTAGCAAATTACTGGGAACGCCCAGTTTATATCCAGTCTATCGGAGGCCTGGGCCACAACCTGGGGTTTGCTACTGGAGTCTGAAGTGGGAGCAGACTTAGTAGACTGAGCCCTAATCCTGTGGGACCTGACACCCCCAGGAGACAGATCAGGGTTGAGATAAAGTGCAGGGTGGCCGGTAGCTGTGCGGAGCATGGGCTGGTTACTCCCCGGCAGGGAACACGCTGCTGCCGCCCAGAGGGGGCCTGTCTGTGTTGAGTACTGTATTAACTGTGTGTAAGAACACAGCAAACATTTTGCGTTTTTTTCTTCTTTTTCTTTCTTTTAATTTATTTGTTTATCTTGAAAAGGGGTCTCACAGTGTATGTACCCTGGGCTGCCCTGGACCTTACAATGTAAACCAGGCTGACCTTGAACTCACAAAGACCTTTCTGCCTCTACCTCCTGTGTGCTGGGATCGAAGGCCTGCATCATCAAGGCTGAGTTGGTTTTTCTTCTTTTAAATATGACATCAAATACTTTAAGACAATGTAAGCACTAGGCGTAGAAGAAAAGAGAAAGCTAACTCTACTATCCTGCTCCGAAGATCCTTCAGGCTGGTTGTGGAACTCAGGACCTTACGTGTGTGAGGTAAGCTCTCACTGCCAGCTCCAGCCCTTACTGTACTGATGATTTTGCTGTGTTTTTAGCAGCATTATAACTACATTTTGTTGTAGGGCCTTAACTATATTATAAAATGAGACTCTGTCTGGCTTAAAACACAGGCCTTGAAGGCAACATGTCAAACACACATCCTACCTACATAAACACATGCTAAACATTGGTCTGAAGAAATTCTTCAAAGCCTTATTTTGCCTTATGTTGTCTGGAAAAAGGGACCTGGAGAAGAAATTCTAAGTTAGTAAGGAGAGTGAAAACTTGGGGGAAAAAAATCTGTTAAGAAAGAAAAAAAAAATTCTTCTTCACCGAACCTGACTCATTTGAAATGAGAGGAAAAACTGATAGAATGTTTTAAAAGGAAATGTTTGACTGGAGCTTGCCTGCTGTACCCATAGCTACCTGCCCACAAGACTGTGGCTCCCTGGTGACAGCTGTACTAATTATAGAAAAGCAAGTGGAAGATGAATTATGTAAATTTACGGTGACTGAGGAGCCTGCTGGAACGCTCAAGAATCATGATTATCAAAATAAAATGAGAATTTTTCTTACACTAAAAAGCAGTTAAAAGATGAAGTATAATTTGCGATATGGTCTTAGAATGAGATCTGGATCCATCAAAGTAACACTGGCACCATAAATTATTTGCAGGTAACAGCCGTTTTGTAAAAATTTACAGAAAATATCAAATGGATTTTTGGCCTCAATTTAACAGACTTTCACTTGTAAAAAAACAAATGTACAACAAATTCACATTTTTCATCAATCCTCATTGGTAAGGAAAATAAAAATCTGCATGTTTTCTGCTTCATTTCAACCAGTTTTCTCATTTTTTTACATGTCAACCTAGTTTAGAAATTTTATTAGAAAACAGGAAAATAAGAAAGAATAAAAAGCCAGGCTTAATGAGTACGTTTATAAAGGTAGGCTACTGAAATCAGATCCCTTATTAAGGGTACGTAACACAATTTTTCACACATTAAAGAATGTAATAAGCCTGGTTTTGGTGAGCATGCTAGCAGAAGCAAATGAAACTGGTATTTAAAACGTTTCTTGGTGAAACATTATTCAACAGCTAATCGAGCATGCTATAATTTAAAAGAAATCTTTTTGTTTCCTTCTCAGACGAATTGGAAATGTAGCCACACTGTACCCACCCTCCATTCGCTATACAGAAACACAAACTGTAACATTTAGACCAGCTAGATGCTATTTGCTGTGTCTCGGGAAGGCTGAGGACCAGCCTTGGAAGCAGCATCCTCCCAGGGGATGCCCCCTTCTCTCTCCTGGCCTCATCTGACTTAGAAAACCAGGGTAACTCTGCTCTCAATCCTCGCTGAGGACGAATGTGTCTGCAGCCTACAGCCCAGTGGGGGAACGCCAAAGCCTTTTTCCAAATCCGAATCTCTAAGGACCTGTGTAGTACCGGTGCAGACAGAGACAGTGTGAGGATTCCCACTTGATCACACTTACCCCTGACACAGTGCCCTGATCTACGTGGTGCCTTAGAGACATGAACTAACAGGAACAATACCGCTTCAAGGTATTGAGCAGGTTGCAAAAACGAAAATCTACAAGCAAGACAGCCACGGAGCATAAACAGTGCATTGTTAAAGCAACACGACCGAAGGCCGGAGGGCTCCCTTTTCTCTTCTTACGCTGAGGTCTTTGGGGAAAGTCAGGAAGTTATAGTTTATGTCAAGGTGTGTCTGTGTGTCCGATGGCGGGGGGTTGTGGCCTACGTGGAGATCACCTGAGAGAACTGTGATGATTCCGGGTATCACATTGGCAAGGGGGAAATGTGCTAGCTCACAATTAGAGGCCTCCAGGATACAGCCCTCTTAGAGGTGCCCCAGAGGATGCAAAATCAATACATGCTTTAATTAATCGACTACAGATGGACTTCGCACAGACAAGGCCAAGAAGGGAAGTGTCATGCTGGGAAACAGACAGGTGGGAAGTATGAGAAAGCTAAGGAGTGTGGGATCGTATTTGTTTGTTTGGTTAGTTAGTTAGTTAGTTAGTTAGTTAGTTAGTTCTCGTAAGAGGCCAGGAGACAGAGGAGGACACCGTGACCCCCCACCTCCCATATCTGACTGCACAGACTTCTTTGGCCTTTTCTTTAAAAGTGTTCTTAATGGGAGCAGCACAACACAGTAGTCGGTGAACTGAGTGTTCACTTTTAGAGGAGGCAGTAGAATGTCGCTCAGAAGACTCTGCCCTGAGGGGCGTGGCCAGCCAGTGAGCACAATGTTCATATTTTCATATTGCAAGTTCAGCGATGTTTAGGATGTTCTGTTAGCAAAGAAAGCACTGGCCATGCTTGTCTGATGCTGGTTTTCATGGGGAATCAAACCACAGTTGCTAAGAGGAAACAGAAGAGGAGGGCAAGGGGATAGTTTCCTCAGTAAAGTGCTTCCATGCAAGCTCAAAAAACAGTTCAATCCCCAGGGCATTGTCACCTATATTTGTAAAAACCAGCACTGGGGAGACAGAGACAGGCAAGTCCCTGGGGCTAGCCAGCCAGGTTAGCCCAACAGGCAGGCTCCAGGACAAGCAGAGATCCTATCTCAGAGCCCAAGGTGGATTTCTGCTCGGGGATGACAACTGAGGTTGCCTCCTGGCCGCAACCAGCATCGCACACATGCGCAGGTACACACAAGTGCACACACATCAAAACAAAAGTAAGCAAGCGAAAAGGATTATGGCTGGAATCAGTAAGGGGCTTGCTTGGCATGCACAGCACCATGCATGCGTGTCAGTGGAAGGCTTAAATTCACGTACGAAACCTAGTTGATAGCTCATGTTTTTGTTGTCAAGCATTGTCCTCGAATATCTCTGATTGTTACTTTAAAACGTCTGAAAACACCCCCCCAAATATATACTTTTATGCTTGCTTCCTTAGAAGTGACTCTTGAGGAGGCCAAGGCCCTATTTGTCACACTCTGCTGGGGAGAAGCGTTTACAATACAAACTGTAACTGACTGGTGAGTTCCATGATGGGCAGCCCCCTAGTGAAAGGAGAGAACTGGACGCCTGCGAGCTGTCCTCCGACTACCATTTGTGTGCATGCCATGCTCCCAACACATAAATAAATGCTAAAAAAATAAACTGTAGTGAGAATTGTTGGTTTCTTTAAAAACAGGAATGCTATGGGAATATGTTTTTGTTTTAATCCCAGATGTGGGATCTGGGGCTGCTTCAGATTGTCCACAGCAGTTAACTATGATTTGTCTCGTGCTCTGGCAGAGGAGTGATTTTGCCAACTGTAGCTAGTTTCTGTAAGAGTGAGACCTTTGCAATTCTGGGACTCTTGTGAGGCTATGAATGCTAGAGCCTAGCAAGGGGCTGCAGCTGCTGCTGGTTGCTGGTTGTTACAGTTTGTCAAGTGGTCTTTCGAAAAGAGATGAAAGGAAATTGAATATCCTGATGGAGAAGATCGAACTTGCCCCAAGGAACTCCATGCCTCTAATCATCGGGAAGTAGTCTAACATTAATGACACTCTCTTTCCCCTCTATCCTCCTTTCTCTTCTACCTTGTGTTGGGAGGTTGGAAGGGTGGAATAAGGGTGGAAGAGAGTAAGAACTCCACAAAGGGGGGCTGGAGAGATGGCTCAGAGGTTGAGAGCACTGTCTGCTTTCCCAGAGGTCCTGAGTTCAATTCCCAGCAACCACATGGTGACTCACAACCATCTATGATGAGATCTGGTGCCCTCTTCTAATGTGAAGGCATACATGCAGATATTGTATACATAATAAATAAATTTCAAAAAAAAAAGAAAGAAATCCACAAAGTAGCAAAAGCCGGCCACAGTAACAGTAACAGCATATAGATCAGTCAAGTACAACCAAGATAAATCATTCAGATGTAACAAGATAAGAGAGCTGGATTCCCCAGTTCCCTCTGCGGCACTTTGCTGTCACTGTGAGCAAGAACCACACAGGCAGGTTGCTCTGACGCAGAGGCTCTCTGCAAATACAGCCCTGCAAAGAATCAGGAATTGCCATATGGGGCGAGGACAATGATAGGCTCATGGTACTCTTCCTGCCTTCTTCTTTCCCCATTCTCTTGTAGTGAAAAGATGTGAGCTCGGAGTCTCTCCAGGGTGGAGATGGCCGAGGGGTTGCAAGATGGAGGAGGTGCTGGGGAGAAAGTGCCTGGAGCCTGGGGAGAAAAGCATGCACATGTTCTCAGGTCTGGAGAGTCCCACAGTGACAAGACTCCCTTCCTGCTTCCTTCCTTTCATGTTTCTTCCTCCCTTCTTTCCTTCCTCCCATCTCTCACACCCTTCCTCATCCCCCTACCTCCATCCCTCTCTCTCTCTCCCCTTCCCTCTGTGGACAGGGTCTCATTATGTAAGCCAGACAGACTGGCCTTGAGCTCAGGATCTGCTTGCCTTGAGTTCTGGAGCATCTGGGATCACCAGTGTGGACCACCAAACCCAGCAACACACAGAAAGCCTTCTGATGAGACATGTCAGGAGATGCTAGGATCTGAGCATGGATGTGACGGTTAGCGTTGACTGTCAATTTGACAGGACTAGAATTCCATAGGACACAAACTTCTGGGCGTGTAGGGGATGTTTCCAGAGGAGTTTAGCTGAGGAGCAAAGGCCACCCTGAATGTGGGTGCTGAGGTCCCAGCTAAAGTGGGATCTCTGAGATTGATACCCCAGAACTCATGTGATAGAAGTGCAAAACTAAGATGTTGGCACACACACACAACACACATGCACACACACTTAAAATAAAAACAAGAGCACAAAGCCAAACCAAAACAACAACAAAAACCTACATTTAAAAAATACTTTTGTCATTTTTGGAAACTTAGAGACTTCAAAAACCCCTTAAACAAACAAACAAAATAGTCAAAAGTTTGCCTTTCCTGAAATAAGAACAACAATTATATTTTATGGCAATCAATAGATGATAAGAAAGCATACTTGGAAAAAATTATTTCTAGCTAATCAGTAGAAACAAATAATCTAGCTAATCAGAAGAAACAAATGATGTTGCTGTACTAGGGAAATACTGAATCCAGGTTGCTCATCAGTGACTATTGAATCTGCAGTTTAAAACTGATAGGGGATTTTGTTGTTGTTGTTGTTTTGCTTTGTCTTTTGAGAGGGGTTTCTCTGTGTATCCCTAGCTGTCCTGGAACTTGCTCTTCAGACCAGGCTGCCCTCAGACTCACAGAGATCCTCTTGCCTCTGCCTTCTGAGTGCTGGGATGAAAAGCAGGCACCACCACCCAGCTCCAAAGGAGAATTTTACAATGGATTCAGCCTGACTACACCTGAGCACAGTGATCAATCTTAACAGAACAAAACAGAGCACAGGAGCCACTGTGTGTCTTTTGTAGCTATGGGAAGGTAAAAGTACTGAATTTAAATATTCCTGCTCCTCAAATTGCATGCAATCTAACAAAGTCTCTAATCTTTTCTGAAAACAGGGTCTTGTATATCCCAGGCTGGCACCAAAAATATATAGCCGAGGACGACCTTGCACTTCTGATCCCCCCTGCCTCCACGGTCCATTTGCTGGGATTGTTTGCATGTACCACCAAGGCCAGGATCTGCAGTGCTGGGGGTTGAACACAGAGCTCACGAATGTTAGGCAAGCACTTGGTCAGCTGACCTGAGTCCACAAGTGCAAGCCTCTCAGCTTTTATCGTCTCTGTCCCGGAAACAGAGGGAGCAGGACACTGTACCTGATACCACAGGATGCAGCTTATACAGCCATCCAGGCTCAGAGTGCAGGGGCTTCTGCATAGCACAGACAACTCCTTCAGACAGTGAAGTGTAAGGAAAAGAAGGGAGGCAGCCAGAGAAGGAGCCTCAAGAAACGAGTGCTTGAGTCAGACACACAGACCACACAAACAAGTCAGCAAATCTTCAGGAGACAGCTGGAACACTGGACACTGACAGGAAACACAAAGCTATCACTGAGTCCTCGTTAACCACTGACACTGGCAATGTGCGCATGTACGGAGATGCCTCTCTAGCTAGATACAGCAGAGTACGGAGAAGCTGCTGCGGCCTGGCACTCTGGCTCTACCAGGTGCTAGCACAGGGTGTTTTCACAACAAAACCGGAAAGCTGTGCTGGGTGCCCAGGTCCCTCTGACCTTTCAGGGAGTTTGTTCTGTCGGCCTGCAGAGTCAGAGGCTCAGCCTAGGTCTGTGGAGCCAAGAAGATCCAGGGTGGCTGTCTGCTATGGTTGCTACTAATTGCTGGCTATCAAAATGTCTGCCTGGGCCAGGGCCAGGGATCAGTGGGGCCAGGGCAAATCAAAGAACAACGCCCTGTGAACGCATTCAGGTTTAACAGAAGAAAGAGGAGGGAGGGAATGAAGACAAAGAGGTGAAAAGGAGGAGGAAGGAGACAGAGAGACAGAACTAGGCTGGAGAGAGCACAGCCCCAGGCTCTCTCTTCTAGCCAAATTCATGATCCCTACTTAGACATAAAGTTATACTCGAATTAAATCCATATTTTTTTTCTTGGAAGTATGGCTGTTGAGTGCATTCATCTCTTTGATAGTCACTGGAAAAGTCCAGTGCCTAGTCAAGGCGGCATAAAAAAAAAGAGGGGGGGGGCTGGAGAGATGGCTCAGCAGTTAGGAGCACTGACTCTTCTTCCAAGTTCAATTGAAACTCGAGTTCAATTCCCAGCACCCACATGACAGCTCACAACTGTCTGTAACTCCTGTTCCAGGGGACCTGACACCCTCACATGCAGGCAAACACCAATGTGCATAAAATAAAACTAAATAATTAAAAAAAATTAGCACACTTATCAAAAGGAATGGGTAGGAAATGCTTCTACTAGGAAAAAAGCTGTCCCTTGGGGAGCCTGACTATGTTGGTTTAATGATAAGAATCTGTACACTAAGGTTGTCAGCCAGCACAGGAAATTTCTCCTGGTGGAGGACAGGGCTTCCTAGGCGGGACTCATGGCCTCCGGCCACATCGATTGGCTCCAGAGGGCATCTCTTAGACACAGGCAAAGGGCAGCCTATCTAGATTTCTGGGTCACAGAAGGCATTCCTAGCTTCTGAACGGGAGCAAAGGGCAAAAGTGGAAGAAAGAGGCTGGAACCCTGCTTCTCCATGCCTGTGAGTGGTTAGTTTTCATTTCACTCAAAGACACTTCTGGGCCTGCAAGATGGCTCAGCTGAAGGTGCTTTCTGTCAAGCTTGACTAACCAAATTCGATCTCTCAAATCAACATGATGGAAGGAGGGAACTGATGGCAGCAAGTAAAAAGAAAAGAAAAAAAAAAAGCGCAAAACCAGAAAGCATTCTCAAGAGTCTTTAAAACTCATAGACAAATATCAGAATGTAGGCTGAGACCATTGCAAACAAATTAGGATTTTTGCTGTGTTACGGGATAGGAATTGTTATTTATGTTTTGGATTTGCAGAGAGACTTGCTGTATTAAATTTTCCATTTACGTTCTTGAGAGTAGCCTGTAAGGGAACAAGGTCATGTCCATGGAGGGCATGGTTGTGGAGGAGATGCAGTCTTTGCTCTGGAAGACTTTTATACCACAGAAGCCTGTAGAATTACATAAAATAATTTCAAATATCCCAACACACAAACTTTAACCCCGGTCTTGAGATGCTCAAGGTGAGCTAGGTGAGGTGGCACACACATGTAATCCCAGCACTTGGGGAGGCAGAGGCAGGCAGATCTTTGTGAGTTTGAGGCCAGCCTGGTCTAGAAAGTGAGTTCAGGACAGCCAAGACTACACAAAGAAACTGTCTCAAAAAAACAAACGGGGGAGAGAGAGAGAGAGAGAGAATGAGAGAGAGATGCTCATGGTGATCAGGTTGAGATTGAGAAGATCTGAGAAGGAATACTAGCCTTGCAAGTAGCCTGAAAGTTTAAACTGGGGAATCACTTGTTTCCTTCACAGTAACCTGATGTGTCCAGGGTCCTACTCACCTGCATTTCTTCCAGAGAAACTCCTTTAAAAACTGTTTTCTTGCCATGTTGGGGGTCAAACCCAGGACTTTTCACAAGCTCAGCAAACTGCTCTTCCTTGCTTTTCCTGCCCACACCCTAGTATTTCACTAGGTTGGGCAAGAGGCGACCCAGACGGGTAGACACCCGTCTCTGACATAGCAATGGTCTGACAGAGGAAGTTAGATTTGGATCCAATCAGAGTCTCTTTGACAGTTTGAATGTAGGGACACAGACAGAATTCAGGTCCAAAGAGAGCACATATAAACGAAGAACAGAAGGTTGTGCTCGGCCACTGAGAGCCTGCAGACTTTCTGGTTCCAGCTACAAGTCTCTTTATGATCCTCCTCCCTGAAGTGACTTTGACCAGATTATCTCATGACGTTATATGGAGATCATGAGTGGGAAAAGTAATACATGTTTTGTTTGTTTCTGAGACCCTTCTGCCACAAGAGTTCCTTCGGCGTTCTCAAGAGATATTCCTGCTCTGCAAATAGTTTAGCGTTTACAAAGTGGACATTGTCCTTCATTTACACCCAAGAGGGTCAAACAAATAATACATTAACGAGCATTTCCAGTCTTCCTTTCTTCTACTTTGGACTTTCCTCTTCTCCCCCACCCCCTTTACTCTTTGTGGATAAAATGAGCAATGGGAATTTAATTTGTAGGAAATACAGCCATCCCTGGGTAGAGCAAACACTTAAGTTTTTGTTGGTGAGAGATGGTCCATGAAGGGAACCATATAGCAAAGGAACTTGGGAGAAACACGCTTAGTCTCCATCCTTTGAGTCCAACAAATTATAGGCATCTTCTCCTTAGAGAGCCCCCTCTCTGAAAAGGGAATACAAAACTCAGATTCTCCTCAGGCAGAGAACTCACTCTGCTCTTGGATGTTCTGAGAAAAGACTCCAGCCAGGAAACTCTTATGCCTGGAGGAGTGGCTGGCCTTTCTTCAGGACATTCTTGATGAGTCAAACAGCGCTCTCCACAGATGTGTGTGGTAAGGTCTCACAAAAGCAAGGGCTGGGAAGATGCTTCAGCAGGTAAAGCTCTTGGCACAAAAGCCTGAGTTCCCCAAAGCAGAACCCTAGAGCACAGGTTAAAAAACTGGGTACCAAAGTGAGTGCCTGTAATCCCAATCCTGAGGAGACGAAGACAGGGGGATTCCTGGGACTTACTGGCCAGCCGTCAAACTGATGAGTGAGCTCCAGGCTCAGTGAAAAACTCAGTTTCTAAAGTAAGGTGGGATTCACGTGGTGGTCTAGGAGCGTATGTGTAACAACTTGGAGGGCAAAGTTTCCCCCAATACAAGTGTTACAGCTCTGAAGGAAAACCCCCAAGTACACAGTCCAGCTCTGAGGGGAAGGCTTCCCCTACGGAGGTGTCACAGTTCTTGAGTGGAGAGGTTTCTCCTGTGCACAACTCAGCGTTACAACTCCTATCAGCTGAGAGCCAAGGAATACCACGAAGTCACACTGCACGACAAATCTCACACAGGAGAGTGGCTGCCTGTCCTCGGGCAAGACGTGGCAGGGATCTGAGCAGGAGTCTTCCAGGGTGAGTGACGGGATTTCAAGCCAAGTCTAGGGACTGATGGGTTTTTCATGCTCAGGGACTGGTGAGTTTTAGGGCTCAGGGATTTGTGGCTTTTTGGAAGTGGGCTTAGGCCTTTTATCCTACAAGAAGGCAGAGGCAAGGGGATTTCCATGCATTGGAGGCTGGCCTGGTTGACACTAAGAGTTCTACCAGCAAACGCTACGTAATAAGACTGTGTCTGAGAAGCAAGAAAACAAAGTGACTTGTTTGTTGGAGAAGTGATTGAGGAAAATAATATTGATTTTGCCTCCTCACTGCCCCCAACACTTGCCTTAACACAACACACACACACATGTGCGCACACACACACACACACACACGACAATTCTGAAAGGACAGAAATTTGCCACAGCTGATGAGCAGGAGCTGCCTGTTTCTGGTCATTTGATATTTAGACACCCAGTGGCAGCAGGAGTTATGGCTGCTATTTTCTGGAAGAGAAAAAGGCAAATTTGGAGAGCTGACAGCAGAGGAGCTTCATGTTAGGGAAAAGATATCAATGGACACCGAGCTGGTGAGGTCACAGAGGCCTGCGGGGGACCGGACACTTTTATTTACTTTGGCTGGGTGTGATGTCTGCTGTGTGTATTTTACGGATGGGCCTGGGAGTGTTCTTCAGAGCAGACAACTGTTTACAGCAAATGTTGACATCTATTAGCAAGCGCTCCATGTTCTTAAAACTATGGCAGTGCAGTGTTTATTCTGCCTATTTTTGAACACGTTAGATATTTAAATATTGAATACTGAATGCCTGTGCCTTGTTCCTCCAAAAGAGGGTGGCCGAAACACAGGAGGAAAACATTATATAGAGCTTTATTTGACAGACTGATTTATTTTAAAACCAACAAAGTGGCTGAGGGAACTTCAGTATATTAATTTCCCATTTTTTATTAACTTTTAATAAGCCCATGTGGTTTCTTTAAAATCTCTATTACCTATGTAAAGAAGCCTATTCATTAGAAATTGAGTTCCTGATTTGAGTACTGAATCAACAGTCATTTTCTACAGAGGCCAGTTAGAGTGAGTGTAAAAATCCAGGACCTTTATGAGAAGAAGACCTCATTGTCCCACACATATTTCCCATACTCTCCATGAAAAACATATGCTGAGCACTCACCATTGCTAGTAAGGGATGGAGAGGGTGCTAAGCAAAACAATAGTGCTCTTAATATCTTCCTCAGTAAATTTTACACATATATTAGGCATATTTACAAATAGCTATTTTACCACCTAGGTAACTTTGTTTTTGTACATTAATAAACATGCAAGTTATTTATTTAAAAAGTCTACTTCAGGATGGGGAGAGAGCTCCGTGGGAGTCAGTGGGTCCTTTTGGGCTCCCTGGGCAGCCAGACCAGTCTAGTCCAGGGTCCAGTGAAAGATCTGGTGGACCTCTGGCCTTAACGTGCTCACACGTGTAACTGCAAAAGTACAGACTCATGTGAACACACACGCAGAGAGAGAGTGAGAGAGGGAGGGAGGGAGAGGTCAGTTCCCATTGACTAGGTCATGAAGAGAAAGTGTTGTTGGCTGACGGACCCAGTATCAACCCTTTAGTAGGCTTTCTGGGTCAGGCTAAGTCCAGGTTGTTGGCCAGCCTAGAGTTCAGTTCCCTTTTCCTGAGCCTTTCAGTGCCTATTCTTTACCCAGCAAGGGACTGTGGCCAGGCTTGTTCCTGCCAGAGGAGGAGTTGGCACACTCAGAGTGGCGTGTTCCGTGTAAGCAGGTCTCTGATTTTCTCAGTGGGACACAACAGCAGTGTTTCTGCTCACTCGAGAACTTTTTTATGATGAATGCTTAAAAGAGCAGCTACTGAATCAAAGGGTGTGGAAAAATGCTTACCATGATACCTATCCCGACAGAATTTTACCATTATGTTTTTCTTTCTTAATTGATTTCTGTGAGTGTGTGTGTGCCTCTGTGTGTGTCGTGTATACACACATATGTGTAGATATAGAAGTCATAGGAGGGTGCTGGTGTTCTGCTTGATCACTCTGCATTTTATTCCTTTGAGACAGGGTCTCTCACTGAATCTGGAGGGGGCCAACGAGCCCCATTGATCCTCCACTGCCCATCCCCCAGCACCAGGTTTGTCAGGATTTGAGTGGTCACATGTGACTTTGAGATGGTGCTGGCATCAGAATCCAGATCTTTGTGGGTACAGAAAGCCACGGTAGCCCCTGAACTGTCTGTCCAGCCCTATATTTTCTTGATTTTCTATTCACATCCCACTTAACAAATACCATGAATATGATTTTTCTTTCCTTTTATTTCCCCTGTGAGAAAACATGTAGGAAATGAAAGTTTTTCCTTTTCCTTTCCTCCTCCTCTTGCACTCCCCTTTTTCCTATGCTGGAAATCAACCCCAGGCTGTCTCAAATGCTAGACACTCTATGACTGCAATAACAGTCACAAAGCTTCACTTTGGAGATCAGCTTGCATATGTAGTTGAACCTTACAATCTTGTTCTGTTTTTGTTTGTTTTTGTTTTTTTGTTTTGTTTTGTTTTTTGAGTCAGATTTTCTCTGTGTAGCCTTGACTATTCTGGAACTCCATCTGTAGAACAGGCTGGCCTTGAACTCAGAGATTTGCCTGCCTCTCCTCTGCCTCTGCCTCCTGAGGGCTGGGATTAAAGGTACCACCCAGCTTGTTTTTCTATGGACTTGTTTAGGAAAGAATTTCAAATAAAACTTGGGGAAATATGATAGGAACTATCCTCAGAATGCTTTCACTCCAAGAAAAGCAGCTTGACAGCTGTGAGGGAGCTAAGAATCCGGGGCGACGGGAGAGAATGAATATCCCAGGTGTTCTTTTTATTTAACTTTCCAGTTCTGTGAACAAGTGTAGCAGACTGCTGTTGAGGCAACTTAACTTCAGACAAATGTGGGGAGAACGGAGCCCACTCCTTTCCCTCAGGTAAGCCTGTCTCTATACTACAGTTCTGCCAATCTGGGAGGCCTGTCTGAGGTAGATCCTGAGCTACAACATCTCTGTCAGACTTCAGGAAGAGAGCTTTCTCTGCTTTTTCTTTACTGTATATTTTCTATTATATTCTTGAGTCTCTATTTCTTCCCTTGGGGCTGTGTCTCTCAAGCTTAGAGGGCAGAAAATTAGCTAGAGCTAACAGAATATGCAGACTCCTGCATCCTAACTCCTGGAGGTTCTAATCTGAAAGTTCTACTGTCCTAGCAATTCCTATTTTTAAAGAGTTCCTTGGAGGATTCTATGGGAGTTCTTGGAAAAATCTCATTTTGAGAAACGTTGCTTTGAAAACTCTATAGGTGCTTTTTTAGGGGGTGGGGATGGGGGAGGGGCCATCCAGATGAAACTATCTGAAAACCTCGGTTTGTAGCTGGGTGTGGTGGTGCAACCTGTGCTCTCTGCTGCTCAGGAAGCTGAGGTCTGGGAGACTTGAGCTCAGGAGTTTGTGGGTTGCCTGGGGAACATGGTGAGACTTCATCTCAAAATATTTAAAATATTTAAAACAGTTTGTTCCGTCAGTAAATTCCTTGCAAGCATGAAGACTTGAGTTTTATCTCCAGACTCCAGGTTTAAAAAATAAATAACAAAGTAGGGCGTGGCAGCTGGAAATCCTGGCTGTGGGGAGGCTCAGGTGGTCCTTGCCTCTCACTGACATCACTGAGATCCATCTCAGCAATCCAAGGTGGATGGCTCCCGAGGCTGTCCTTCAGTTTCCACAAGTGCACACAAGTGCAAACGCACATAAATTTAAAAACACTGGCTGTAAGGCTTTATCAGTAAGTCAGCTCAGCAAACCCCTGCCTTACAAAGGTTGAATTCAGAGCCTTGTTTCCCCAACACTTTCCAGGAAGTTTCCTTCCTTCCTTGCTTGCTTGCTTCTTCCCTTCCTCTCTTCCTTCTTCTCTCCCTCCCTCCCTCTCTCTCGTTCTTTCTTCTCTTTTCCTCCTCTTCTTCCTCCTCCTCCACCTCTTCTAGCTCTGTTATCCCCAATTTCTGTGTTCAGCAACACGCCCCCCACCCCCCCACCTCCTCCTCCCTCCCCACCCCCCCATCCCCCCACCCCCTCCTACCCCCACCCCACCCCCCACCTTAGCCTTCTGAGTGGCTGGGATAACAGGCGCATGCACACTCTGCCTCCATTTTAATTAACTCTTGGATCTGGTAGTTTTCCACTTCTAGCCCCTCCCTCTCATGTCCTTATTAGGACCTTCCAGAATACACCCAGAATCTCCGGTTTCACCTTCTGCAACACTAGGAAGCACTGATTTGATGGTATGTCCCTGAGACAGGTCAGGGAGTTGGTGGGGAGGTCTTTGGCCATCTGCCAGCGGTTGACAAAGCCAGCGTTTTATGAGTTAATTAGAACCTGGCTCCTCGCCTCGTAGGTTCAGACACCTGATTTTGTCAACAAACAGGATTGGATCTAGTCTGTGACCAGGTTCACATTAACCAAACTCATAGCACCATGAACACACAAGCCTCACACCACAGGCTTGTTACGGAGAAGAAACTAGAACATTTCATTAATGTGGACTCTTCCCACACACAAGCGGTTTGGGAAGCCCCATTATACTCAGAAGGCTGCTTTGTGGGCAAGAAGGTAGAAAAGGGAAGTTAAAACACATAACTCACTCTCTGCAGAGACTGGGCCTAGTTCGTGAATTTCCACAGCTGAGATGCCATTCCTGATCTTGTGGACTGACTTAAGCCTTCTGAGTGGTACACTCATTTTGTGAATTTGTTAAAGTACTTGAGTTAAATTTCACTCAGAAGAAAATTAATTTTTTTTCATTAAAGTGATTTTGCAGGGCCCAGGAGAGAGCACCTGCTATGTAAGTATGAGGACCAGAGTTCAAACCCTAGAACTCATATAAGAAAGATGGTAACTCAAGTGACAACACATGCTGGAGAGGATGTGGAGAAAGGGGAACCCTCCTCCACTGCTGGTGGGAATGTAAACTTGTACAATCACTTTGGAAATCAATCTGGCGCCTTCTCAGACAATTAGGAATAGTGCTACCTCAAGAGCCAGCTATACCACTCCTAGGCATGTATCCAAAAGATGCTCAAGTATACAATAAGGACATTTGCTCAACCATGGTCATAGCAGCTTTATTTGTAATAGCCAGAACCTGGAAACAACCAGATGTCCCTCAGTTGAGAAATGGATACAGAAATTGTGATACTTCTACACAATGGAATACTACTCAGCAATTAAAAACAAGGAAATCATGAATTTTGCAGGCAAATGGTGGGAACTAGAAAATATCATCCTGAGTGAGGTATCCCAGAAGCAGAAAGACACATAGGGTATACACTCACTCATAAGTGGGTATTAGACATGTCATACTGGATAAACATACTAAAATCTGTACACCTAAAGAAGCTAATCAAGAGCAAGATGCTCAATCCTCATTCAGAAGCACAAAGAGGATGGACATCAGAAGAGGGGGAAACAGGGAACAGGACAGGAGCCTACCACAGAGGGCCTTTGAAAGACTCTACCCTGCAGGTTATCAAAGCAGATGCTGAGACTCAGAGCCAAACTTTGGGTAGAGTGCAAAGAAGGGGGAGATAGAAAGACTTGGAGAGGACAGGAGCTCTACAAGGAAAGCAACAGAACCAAATAATCTGGACACAGGGGTCTTTTCTGAGACTGATACTCCAACCAAGGACCATTTGTGGAGATAACCTAGAACTTCTGCATAGATGTAGCTCATGGCAGTTCAGTGTCCAAGTGTTCAGTTCCCTAGTAATGGGAACAGGGACTGTCCCTGTCCTCTGACCTGAACTGATTGGCCTGATCTTTGATCACCTCCCCCTCAGTGGGGTGCAGCCTTACCAGTCCACAGAGGAAGACAATGCCGCCAGTCCTGATAAGACATGATAGACTAGGGTCAGATGGAAGGGGAGGAGGACCTCCCTTATCAGTGGACTGGGGGAGGGGCATGTGGGGAGAAGAGGGAGGGAGGGAGAGATTGGGAGGGGAAGAAGGAGGGGACTATAGCTGGGATACAAAGTGAATAAACTGTAATTAATAAAAATAAAAATAAAAAAGAAAGATGGTAGTGCTTACTTGTAATTTCAGTGCTGGGAGAGGGAGAGGGGCAATCACTGGCCGGCCAGCCTAGCCTACTCAGCAAGTTTCAGATACGAATGGGCCCCTGTGTCAAAAAGCAAGATGCATGGCACTTGAGAAACCACGAACAAGGTTGCTCTCTGGCCTCCACACCTGTTCACGCTGGCACACACATAAGCAAAAATGTGACTTCCCCCCCCCGCCCCCGTGCCTTGCTTCTCTCTCTTCCCTGCCCTCTCCTTTTCCTTCTCCAGCTTTTTCTCCCTTTTTGTGAGAGAGCCATCTCTATTACTTCATTCCCTGTTACTAATAACACAACACCACAGGCTGGATACATCATAAGGAAAAGGGTTTTCCGCTGATCTTGATGGTGCACACCTAAATCCAGCACTCTGGAGCAAGAGATAGGACTACTGTAGTAGGTCTGAGACCAGCCTGGTCCCCAGAGCAAATTCTAGGCCAGGAAGAGAGGAAGTATGGGGGTAGTTTTATCTATTTTGGCTCATAGTTCCAGTCAAGGGCATCTGGTTGAGGAGATAGCCTTCTTAGGCAATTCGGAATACTACATGGGAAGAGACAAGAGGACACAATTTGTGTCCCCTAGTTTCTCACTCTCTTCTTATGAAGCCATCAGTATTCACACACAGGAGCCCACATCCCTCAAGACTTACATAAGCCTAATTAGCCCTCCAAAGGCCCCATAAACACTGTAGTGTTTTTAATGCCTTACAATGGGTGTAAAAACTCCACCATAGGTCTTACAGGGCATCATAAATAATATTCATTTTTTTTTCTAAGCTACTACATCATGAAGTAATAGCAAGTAATATAGTTTATAGTACTGGGGCAGTTAAAGGCACAGTTATCCATAATGTTTCTCCAATACCCACTTTTCAAAGAAGACCAAAAGGAGAGCAAGTAAAACAAAGCATCCCATTTCTTTTTTGCCTTTGATATAGAATATAAAATATCTTAGGATATTCATGTGTTTTTTTTTAATTTTTAAAAGGGTTTTGTGTGTGTGTGTGTGTGTGTGTGTGTGTGTGTGTGTATCTGTGTTTGTATGTGTGTGCACATGCATGCAGGTGACTGTGGCCACTGGAAATGCCGTCAGAGCTAGAGTTGGAGTTGCAGGCAGTTGTGGGCCACCCATCTTGGGTACGGGGAACAAAACTTAATCCTCTGCAAGAGCAGCAAGTGCCTTCAGCTGCAAGCTCTCTCTTCAACCCTCATGCTTCTTAGGGGAGGAATCTGAAGACCAAGGCTACCCAATGGAACTTCTGACCTAATGGTGTGTCCTGTGTCCTGTTCAGTGGAGCCACTTGCCCATGTGTGCTGTTGGATACTTGAAGTGTGTGGTGAAGAAACTGAATGTTTTTACTTTAGTTCATTTACATTAAGCACCTCGACGTGGGCAGCACATCTCTCTTGTTTACAGGTTTCTTCTGTGACAAGAAGCAAAGGGCACTGTTGAGGAGTAGCCGCGTGGTAGGCTTGCTTGTTGAACACACTGGAGACCATGAACTTGGTCCCAGTGCCCATTGGGGAAAGGAACAAACGTAGGCAGAGTTCTTTTGCAGAGTCATTACCCTGCCTTCTGGGTTCTTCTCGGATCCCGGATCCGGGCCTGTTCGTTAGTCAGGACTCTGCAGACTGCAGATAGCAGAAAGTCACTTCGGTTCAGTAAGAGGCAGAAGGAGCAGAATCCGAGGGCACAAGATCAGCTCCAGCTCTGGGGTAAACGATATTTTACACACTATGGGCACTGATTTTTACCTGTTTCTCCACTGAATCCACCTCATTTGGTCACATGCGGCAATAGCTTACTACTTTTCTACCTCATAGCAGCAGATACGATCACCTGAAGCTCCTGAGGTTTTATTTCCTCCATTCAGCACAGCAGCTAGACTGAGGCTCCATCTCTGTGTTCATTCCACACACTTCTGATGAGGAACCCATTGGCCTGGGGTGGCGGTGGCTTAAATGTACAGTCTGGCTCTGATTCCCTGTAATGGAGGACAAGGCCAACCTTAGCAGAATGAAGCTCTGTTGTTTATGGCTGTGTGGCTCAAGAGGGTGGGGAAAAGGACCAGATATAGGAGAAATAGGAGCTGGGGGTATGGTGGCACAAGCCTTTAATCCCAGCGCTGGGGAGGCAGAAGCAGGTGGATCTCTGAGAGTCTGAGGCCAGCCTAGTCTACAAAGGGGGTTCCAGAATAGCCAGGGCTGTTACGCAGAGAAACTCTGTCTTGAGAAACAAAAAACAGCCAAAAAACAAACAAAAATGGGGCCTGGGTAGGGAACCTCATGAGGGGAAACCACTGGTCTTACTCTGCCACTTTGTTACCTGGTTCTTCTCTGATTTGCATAGTCTGTCTCTAGAGCCTCCTTTGATGGAAGCTTCCTTATCTTGTGTTTCATTACAGCAGGGTTCTGCTGCTAGGTAACTAATTGGTCTGATACAGGCAACAAACTACATCGCAGAAGTTAGTTCAGGAGGAGAGAATATCAATTTCCTCACTGAACCAGAGAAGATAAAGTGGCCTACCTTGAAGTGAGGGGTTAGAGACTAGTAATAGAAATTAATACCGATAACACTTATTTCATTCTAATAAAACACATTTCAGTTTAATCTGTGTATCAACGAAACTGTCATCTGGGGATTATAAGCACGGCAAAATGCAGTGTGAGACAGGTTCTAATGATCCACTCATAGAATAGAGTTCCATACCCTTTAAAATGTTAATGTATTGCTGTGTGAATGTATACTGTGTGTGTGCGTGTATGTGTGCCATCAGGACATCAAGAGGAGAGACTTCTGGAGCTGTTCCTCCTTTGAGCTTCACATGGGTTTCAAGAGTAGAACTCAGGTCAGTGGGCCTGTATGGCAAGTGCTTTTATCCCCCAAGTCATCTCACCAGCCCTGTATCATTTCTTAAAAATATAAGCAAATTTGTCCTGCCTATAAGTCAGATCTGAAAAGCAAGGGTAAATCTTTCTCATGTTTCAAGGGTAAGAATGTATCAAACTGTGTGGTTTTTGAGTAACAACTCTGTGCCAATTTCCTGATCTGTAAAATGGGATAATAATAGCTTCTACTTCATAGGATCGTCATGGCAACTAAGGTTGTTACTCTATGTAAAGTGCTTGGGACAGAGCCTAGCAAAAGTAAACACCATATAAATGTTAACAATTAATTTTTTAAATTTATGGTTTCTTTAACTTTAAGTTGTAATATGTCAGTAATGGATGGAAATGCAAAGATGCAGAATGAAACAACAACAACAAAACTGCAAAGAATTTAATAAGACAGGCAGGGTGGCTTATACTTGTAATTCCAGTTCCTGGGAGTCAGAGGCAGGAGGATTATTGCCAAGTTCCAGGCCAGCCTGTTCTACATAGCAAGTTGCCTTCCAGCTGGGGCACCACGGTGAGACACTGTCTTCCATTTTAATATTTTAATACAAATCACTTCATTGTAAAAAAACAAAACAAAAAACAAAAACCTCCTGAATAAAATATCACAAAACTAGATTAACCTAGTCCTATACATAGCAGTGACCATCTACACAGGTAGAAAAAAAATGCAAAAAGAAACACAAACAAACAAGTACATTGTACGTGATAAGGGTACGTGTCGCTGCGGGCTACAAAACAGGAGCCCAACCCATGAGTTTCAATAGTTGTCTTTTTGCCTAATATGAATTGGTTTTTCTCATTTGAATACTCACCAAGAAGTTAGAGAATGAAAACCAGAAGCTGCGTGGGTGTTGGTCAAATGTATACGGTTCTAACTCCTGTTTGGCCACCAGTGAGTGAGGAGGTTCAACAGATGACCTCAACTCTCCCTCCACGGCCTCCTAGTCTGAGGGGTAAACTCCTAGCACCCATCTTAGAAGAGCGTGTGAAGCATTTTGAGCTGCTTATGGAGTTCAGTTCCATTAACTAGAAGACATTTCTCAGCCTGCTGGAGGCACATTATAATGTGGCCCTAACACAGGGCCAGTTATGACCTCCTTCTCTCCCAGATTTAAAGAAAGAAATAATCAAGGATAAATGTTTGTTTTATGGGGCTGGGAGACACTTAGGTTGGTAAAGTGTTTTCCTTACCATCGTGAGTGAGAGCTCAGAGCCCACCTAAAGACTAAAACATACAACAACAACAAAATGCTGATGCAGTGATGTGTGGGCCCCGGGACAATGAAGAGAACCTATTTGGAAAAACAAGGTGAATGGTGTCTGATGAACACCTGAGGTTGCTCTACACACGAACACATGCATGCACACAGGCAGGCACACAGGCACACACACTTTGCCAAGTTTCTTAATCACGGTTGCAGTCCCTGGAACTGACATATTTTTGTTGTTGTTTGTTTTGGTTTTTTTTTGAGAAAGAATTTCTCTGTGTAGCCTTGGCTGTCCTATACTCACTTTGTAGACCAGACTTGCCTTGGACTCCCAGCGATCTGCTTGCCTCTGCCTCCCAGAGTACTGAGATTAAAAGTATGTGCCACCACACCCAGCTTGACATATACTTAATGCAACTGTTACACACTAATTTTAGACTTTTTCTTTTTAATTTAAACATTGAGAAGTTGGACTAGAGGAACGGCTCAGTAGTCAAGAGCACTGCTGCTTTTTCTAGAGGACTTGGGTTTGATTACTAGTGCCAACGAAGCTGCTTACAACCAATTTTAAAATCAGTTCTAGGACACTGACGTTCTCTTCTTGCTATATATGTGATGCACAGATATACATTCAGGCAAAACACTTATAGACATAAAATAATAAAAATTTTAAAAAGTTGGAGAGTCTAACATCTAATGACTTTTTTTCTCTTTTTGGCTATTCCTTTTCTGTTTTCTCCTCCTTTCGTTCCAGTTTTATTAGGTTTAGTTAAAACCTGGAAAAAAAAAAAAGCATGTTGGGGCAGTATTCAGGGGAGGAGGTTAACTTTTCAATCATTTGCTTGTCTTTAAGGCATGAAAGTAAGAACTGGGACCTTGTTACTCTAGCACTGACTTGGCAGATAAGAGGGAGAGGCCATGCAGGGAAGGAAGCCTAGGCAGGCATGGGAAGGAATTTCTCACTGCTGACGACTGCAGCACTGAACAAATATGGGAGAGACAATTGTGCAAGGAAAAGGATGGGAAGGGGAGGGCTGCGAGGGAGGCAAAGCACATCATCCTTGTCCTAACGAAGCGATAAACGAGAAGCTACAGGAAAAATCAAGGAGATGGAAAAGGCCATGGCGGAGGACCGCCCAGGTCTGTCCTGTTGCTAACAAGTCTTCGAATGGATTATGCTATCCTTGGAGGGCAAAGAAGAAGGGAGCAGAGGAAGAGGCCGTGAGGCTACAACCAACTTCTTTTTGGAAAAGAGCAGGTTTATTTTTCACTATACGTTTGTCACTGGTTACTGTTGTTAACATTTACTTCTCTTCCCCCACCATTATAAAAAGAAAGATAATTTAAGTCACACTTTTGCTATTCTTTCTCACCTTCATATTCCTTGTAACTAATATTACTAGGTCATTATCAAGGCAGTGGGGGAATGGGGGGAGGAGACAGGCATGAAGAATTAGGATGATATGACAGAGGACTGGGAACCACAGACCTCTACTTACATGTCACAGGGTATTCAGGACCCTTGGCATCTAGAGAGGCAGGTGCTATGTAAATGACCTAAAAAGACCTTTCCTTCCTCTCCAGCCCACTTCAATTTTGGGGGGTGCTTTTCTCTCATTTAAAAATGTCTACCAATACCCTTGAGTGTCTCTGGCCCAAATTTTTGTTCTTGGACACCAGACCCAGGAAGTTTCAGTTGGTGTCCCTTCGGACTCAGATCCTCCTCTATTGCATCATTAGAGCGGCATGGTGGCTCTTAGCTAAATGGCCAAAGAAAGTGATAACAGATCAGTTAATGGGGTCAAAAGGGAAGCATTTGCCCCAAACCATCAGGACATAATGAACCAGGGAGAAGGTCTGTCCTTGTGTCATGGAGACTTTCCTACCTCAGGTGTGTATCCCACAGAACTTCCTTTGAGTCAGTGGCTTGAGTCCTTGTCTCCCGAGGTCAAAGAATGCAATCCACAGGCTAAGAGAAGGGAGTTTTGAAAAGCAGTCTTTATTAGAGAGAGAAGCTTAAAGAAGAAAGATTACAGAAAGAGCAGAGCTCTGGGTAGCAAGAACAGCTGGACAGGGGACACAGGAAAGGTTAGATTAGCTCTAGAGGGGGTTCACGGGAGGGAAAGCCCCCTGGGATCTTTATTTAAGGTTTTTCCCCCTCTCTTTAAAAGACTCATGGCAGAAAGTAATCAAAGGCTATTTCTATTCTGACTGGTTAAATCCTCTGAGCGCAGTGCACACTGAGGCAGCGGAGGGCTCCTACCCAACTCAACTGGGCGGTGGTCATGCAGTGTTCACTCCGTGTTCAGTTAGGGGAAGGGTCACAATCGGAAGCCGTCTTCTGTCCATCTCCGACTTGCTTTGTTAGCTGTTCCTGTGACTACTGGTCATTAGTTATGACTAATTGCTAGGCTGACAGCACAGGTATTGCCAGTCTTGGACCATCATGGGGTCTGTGAGCTGCTTGTTAGACTGTTCTGTCTCCTCTCTCACGGCCAGCTTGGCGTTGATCATGGGCCTTTCCCCACTACTGTCTATGCACAGTTAACACTTAACACAGTCACCAAGATGTGGCTGCAGTTTTCACTGGTCACCTCACACCAACGCCTTTGTCTATCCTGATGGCCTCTTCTGGTATGGGTGGCAGCTCCTTGTTAGAAGCCATCCTTCTTACAGTTGCGTCTGTACCATTGGTTGCAGTGGAAGCAAGAATATGTGAAAGGAGGACAGGGTCTTGTATATGTTCCTCAGGCAGACTTCAGCCAGGGGTGGCAAGAGCCAGCCAGCCAGCCAACACTGGCTCACAGCCCTGTCCTTCCTCTTATCTGTCCACTTGGTTATCTCCTCTCCAGCAGTAAATCTCTTGTTTACCTTCCTCAGTGTTTCCAACCTCACCCTTTTAACTCTAACCTTTGTTTTTGCCATGAGAACAGGACAGGATTTGCTTTTACATTTGCAGCTTCTGGATCCTTGGTTTCTGCTATTACCAGAGAGCTACAGCTACTAATGAAGGGACTCTAAGGTATCTAGTCCCAAGCCTTACTATCTAAGCAAACACTGGGCAAGGGCACACTCCACCACTTGGAATTCTTAGACCACTGGCATGCTCTCACAGTGGTCTTGCTTAATTCCAGCTGGTGGCCAAGAAGGTAAGTGTAATCCATCTGATGGTTATTTACTGACCAGTACTTAACTTTTCAACACTGATTAAGACTACTAATACATGTAATCATAACGTTTGTTACTTCATGGTGCTTATTTTTTTTCCTTTTGTGTGTGGACATGTTCCCATGTGTACATGTGTACAACTGCATATGCAGGCCAGAGACTGATAATGGGTGTCTTCTTCTGTAGTGGTTTGAATAAGAATGACCCTCATGGTCTCCTATATTTGAATGCTTAGTCATCAGAAACTGGAACTGTTTGAAAGGATTAGGAGGATTAGGAGGTGTGGCCTCGTTGGAGTAGGTGTAGCCTTCTTGGAGGAAGGGTACTGGGTGTGGGCTTTGATGTTTCAGAAACTCAAGCCAAACCTAGTATTTTTCTCTCTGCCTGCAGATCAGGATGTAGCCCTCAACTGCTTCTTCAGTGCCAGGCCTGGCATCATGCTTCCTGTTGTGATGATGATGGTCTAAGCCCCTAAAACTGTAAGCAAGCCCCCAATTAAATGCTTTTGAAGAGTTGACCTGGTCATGAGGTCTTTTCACTGCAGTAGAATAGGGCTTCAGACATCTTCCTGGATTATTTTCCACCTTATTTTAGGAGAGTTTTGCCTGCATGCAAATACGTGTATCCCATGTGTGCTAGGTGTTCCAGGAGGTCAGAAGAGGACATTTGATGCCTTGGTCCAGGAGTTACAGACCATTTTGAGCCACTGTGTGGTGCTAGGAACTATACTCAGGTCCCTTATAAGAACAAGGTGGCTCTGATGAGCCATGTCCTCAGCCCCTCCACCTTGCTTTTAACAGGATCTCCTATTAAGTATGGAGCTTGTGGATCCAGTCAGGCCAGATGGCCACTGAGCATCAGGAATCTTCCTTTCTCTGCTCTCCCTCAGCGCTGGCTCACAGATGAGCACCACTGTGTCTGGGTTTTATGTAGGCCGTGGGGAAAGCACACGCAGGACCTCACACTGTATAGTGGACACTTTACAAGTGAGCTATCTCCTCCACCCCCGTGAGTTTTCCCAAGGCCTGTATTTCTTGTGTCTGTTTAGATCTGCTTCTGGAATAAAGAACCATCGTCATTTGCTTTCAGTATCTTTAATTAAAAAAATTTTTTTTCCTTGAGATTGCATTTCTCGTAGTCCAGGCTAGCTTCTTATTATGTAGCAGAGGATGACTTTGAACTTCTGATCCTCTTGCCTCTACCTTCCAAATGCTAAGATTGCATGTTTATGCAGTTCTAGGGTTCAACCGAAGGCTTGATGTGTGCCAGGCAAGCCCTCTACTAACTAGCCTACATCCAAAGCCCTAATTTTACAGTACAGTTTACTGATAATTCTGAAAACCCTTAAGTAGTCTTCAGAGGTGTGGTTCAGAAAAAGCCCACCCATCTGCAGCAGAGCTATGCAGCCGGACCTTGCTTAGTTTCACTCGCAGTTCAACCTTTACTTTTAGGCTAAGACCTCGGGATTTCAAGGGCAAGGTGAGTTATTTTGTATTTAAAGAATAATGGTGAAAATGGGCCCCCACAGCTTGGTTTTGATTGGTGCTAGCCTCATGGCTATGACCAGTTTGTCAACTGTTACACATAAAATCCCAGAAACAAAAGATCCTTTTCTCAAAAAGAGATTCCCGGAGAGGACAAAAGAACAAAAGGATAATATATGTAATTTTTCTAAGAAGTCGACATATTGTCCAATTAATTTTGTTTCCAAGGCCTTTGGCCATGCAATCAAGTAACTGCTTTGATGGTTGGTAAAATGCCTACTAAAAACTTAGCATTAATTGCAGTTTCAGAATCACCTAAAACACACACACACACACACGTTATCTTGGTTTCTAAATTTGTTTCTTCTGGCCAGAACGAGAGCCAGGTGCAAGCCGCCCAGGTGCTTAGTCTCAGGACAGCCCTGGCTTTCGCTTCAGCTCTCCAGTCAGGCCTCTAAATATTCTGGCGGTTAAAACATCTATTCCCCGAGACTCGCAGATGCTGCTCTCCCCCAACCGGCTCTGCACAGAACATCATTATCTTTGCTGAGCTTCTGTCTCTATGGCAATAACAGATGGGAAGTGCTGTGGAATTATTCATGTTCACACAGGCAAGCAGTCAAGGAGCGGAGGGTAGGAGGTGGGAGAGGGGCATGACCTGGGAGCACGGAGACGGGGGCCGACAGGAGCTGGGGCGGGGGCGGTGACGAGAGGTGAACATTTGTTCGACCTATTGTGGGGAGAAGGGAGAAAAATGTTCGCGCGCAGAACTACTCCCAATTGGAAAACCGCAGACGTGGACCCAAACATGAGTAACCCCGAAGCGGTAAAATAAACTGGGCGAAAAAAAAAAAAAAAAAGAAAAAGAAAAAAAGGAGGGGGGATGGGAGCGCCGTCGCCGCCAAAGCTTGAGTTCCCTAAGTCTGCGCAGTGCTACTCGCTGCGCTATTTCAGTTCCTGATCCTGCGGTGGGGTGGAGAAGAGGGGATTTCTTGAGGTTTCGAAATATGACGGACTAGCCTCCCAGACTCGAACGTTTGAGTTGACTCTCCCGGGGACGCTGGCTAGGAACTCCCCCCACCCACCCGCCCGCCCCCGCGGGCGGCCCGAGGTGGCAGCCGAAAGTGGTTATCTTTCCCCCACCCCTCACCGTGTCTGGGAAAAAGAAAAAAAAGGAGAACCCTGAAAACCCCAACCAAAGGGCCCAGGGAATGAGGACGGGTCGCCCGGGGGCCGAGCGCGGCCGGGGCAGCAGGGTCTGTCCCGGCGGTGCGGAGAGCGCGGCCTCCCCGACGATGGCGGCCGGGCAGGCAGCGGGCGAGGCCACCCCAGCGCGGCCAGGCGGGGCCCAGCGCCGGCAGCTGGCAGGGCGGCCGCGGCGGGAGGCCCCGCGGGGCGGGAGGCCCCGAGACGGCTGCGCGTCGGCCGGGGCGAGCGCCCGGGCGGAGGGGGGCGGAGGGAGGGCAGGGTGGCTCGGGGGTCGCCGCCTCCGGCCGGGGGCGTCTGCGCGGCGGGCTCGGCCCCCCGGGGGTCGCGGCGGGGAGCCGCCCGCGGGCCACCTCCGGGGCGGGGCCGGGCGGCCAGCTGCGGCCGCGGGGAGGGGGGCGGGGGCGGCGGTGGCCGAGCCTGACCCCGGGCGCGGCCAGCTGCCGGGGTCGCGCGCAGTGCAGCCCGCCGCGCCCTGCCCCCTCCCCCCGCCCTCCGCCTCGCCCCGCGGAGGCCCAGCGGCTAGGGCGCCCCCGGGTCTGGCCCGTCACCACAGGCCAGCGGGCGTGGCGGGGGCGGCCCCAGACAGCCGGCTGGGCGACTCGAGGAAGGAAGGAGGGCGGCGGGGGTGGGGCCGAGGGAACATCCTGTCTGCGCCGGGCACCGCAGACAGCGCCGTGCGCCAGCCGCCCAGACGGCGCGCCGGGCCAGCCGCGCGGGGCGCGCGCGCGGGAGGGAGGGGGCGGGGAGCGCGGGCGCGGCCCGGGCGGCGGGCGGGCGCGCGCGCCCCCGGCGGGGCTGGAGACGCGGGAGCGCGCGGCCCGCCGGCAGCCACAATAGGCCAGACGGCGCGCGCGCCCGCGGGGCCGGCCGGCGCGGGGCCGCGCGGCGCCGCTGGCTGCGTTCCCTCCCCTCCCCTCCCCCGCCCGCCGCCCTCGCTGTCCCCCGGGCGGCCGGAGACGGCGGCGGCGTCTGCGGGAAGCCTTGTCTCCGCAGTGACGTGGGCGGGCCGCGGGCCGGGTGACGTCAGAGGCCGTGTGTAGCGATGTGTGTGGGGTTCGGAGCGGCGCCGGCACAGCGAAGGCGGCGGGCGAGCGGCGGCGGCGGCGACGGCGGGCACAGGTGCGGCCGCAGGTCGCGAGGGGACGCGAGGGGCGGGCGGCCCCCGGGGGCGCTGAGGCGGCGGTGGGGGGTGACGGGGAGGCCACGGACCCCGAGGAGCTCCGCGGGCGCCGAGGGCCCGAGCGGGGCGTCCGGGATGAGAGGGGTCCCCGGGCGGGGTCGCGGGCACAGGGCGCGCGGCGGGGGTCCCACGGGGGAGGGACAGGCCTCGCGGACCCCGGGACGGGTCGGCTGGGAGGGGGATGGCGCTGCACTTGACCCGAGCCGCCGGGACCCGGGAGACCCGGGAGACCCGGGCGCCGGTCATCGCCGCCATCCCCCGGCCGTCTGCGCTCGGCGGGGATGCCCCGGGCTGGCCCCGGCTCCGAGTGTCGGGCGACGCGGGCTTCCGGGCTTGGCGCCCAACCTGCCCGCGCCCCTCTCGAGTGCCGCGGCTCGGGGCGGCCAGCGGGGGGAGGCGCAGCCCCGGGGGCGCCGAGGTAGCCCCGGAGAACTTCCCGCGGACCGGGCGCCCGGGGGGTTTCCACCGGCGGCCCCCGCGGAGGGACGGCAGGGGAGGGCACTTGGGGTGATCCTAGGGATGGGGGTGGGGAGGACTCCTCCTCCTTCCCCTGCCCCCTCACCTCTCCAGACGTCCGGAGTCCCCTGCTCCCTGCCCTCCCTCCCGCGGGCTGGTGGGTGGGTGTCCCTGCGTGGGCGCAGCGCCGTGGGGCGCCCCCGGTCTAGGTCGTGCCTCCTGCCCTTTCCCTTGGCTCGCCTCGCCCGAGGTGTCCCTGGAGTGGCGAAAGTCACAGTGCAGTGGCTGAGGTGGCTTTCGTCCGGAATCCTTTGGGTTTGCGTTAACGTGAATTGCTGAGAGTTCAGAAGCAAAGGTTTTTCGCTGTCGGCTTTCATTTGGTTTTCTCTCGGGAGGGAAGTGGAGGACTACTCTTTTTTTTCCCCCCACTCTGCCTCCATTTGCATTCTTTGTGAGGTCTGTCTGCCTTGTGCTTTTTTGTCCCGGATTAGTCTTGCTCAAGGATGGAGATTTCCAGGCTTGGAGTCTTACAGCTTTTGGCTTTCATTAAGCAAATTCGCTAACCTTTTAAAGGAAAAGTTTTTTTCCTCCCTTCATTTCAGGAAGATAGTATATATTGACTAAATGAATTAATCCACTTGAGACTAACTTAGTTACATATGGTAGGTATATTAATGTGTTAGCTAGTTTTTTTTTTTTTTTGTTTTGAGAGCTGAAACTACAGGGTTTTTTTTTTTTTTTTGAGATGAAAAAAAGAGTTCTTTTAAAATGGCATAGTTGAAATAGCCTCTAGTACTGAGTTTAGGGTACTATTCTAAATTTGTGTACTCTCCCCCTCTATTTGGGGAATATTATTTAATGCTCCTGTTACCCACCTTCTGACTGCTTCATGTTAAAGTGAATTTTTTTTTTAAGATAATTTGTGTTAGATTGAAAGAGATCACCCAAGTGTTACCTTTGGTAAAGTGAACTGAGTTTAAGATTAAGAAACTGGTTTTAAACTGACCCTTTGGCCTCTGGAGCAAATTCAAATGTAACTCTCCCCACCCCTTTCTCTTCTTCCAGATCAATTAAAAGAAGAATGAACTGTAATTCTTGAAGATAACTGGGCAGCTTTTTCATTTAGTATATATATATGTGTGTGTTTTTTAATTAAAGACGTTCAGGTGGAGTCAGGCTCTTCTTACTGGTATGGAGATTTAGACAAGACTCCAGTTTGTCAGCTCAGAGCAACTGACCGTTTTCAGTGAAGATATCTGCCTCCTTTTTGGTGTTCTTGGCAAAAATTAAACTCGTTGGTTGCATCATTGTAACAAATGTTTGGGTGTAGTTTTAGGATACAGCAGTAGCATAAACTTTCCACATGCTTTGCTTAAAAAACAAGACAAAACCAAACCACCAAACTCAACCATTACACCAAACCTTGGACATCTTGAATTGAGAAATGAGCTTCATTTTAATGCAAATACACGAAGTACTCAAGAAGACAAGATTTTCCTCAAAAGTGTGCTTATGATTATATTCTTTATCAGTAGAAGCAAACTGGGAAGTTTTGTAGTGTTTTCGATTATATCCTAAGGTATAACTAACCCAAAACAAAGTTGTACGAATCTATTCAGAAAATTCATCCCTGGAAACTAAAAATTTCTAAGTGAGTCATAAGTATTTGTATATATTACCCCTTTCTCTTCAAATTAGCAACTGAGTACAGCATGCTAATTGCAGACTTAATTATTTAAAACACCAGTGTAGCCATGGAAAACCTACAGGCCAATTTCTCCTTGGTTCAGGGTTCGAATAAAAAACTGAACGGGATGGAGGATGATGGCAGTCCTCCTGTGAAAAAACTGATGACAGAAATTCATGCCAGTGGAAAAACGCTAGCCAAGGTGAAGAAGGAGCATTTGGATGACTATGGAGATGCATCAGTGGAGGCGGATGGCGAGCATGCTGAGCGGAACTGTACTTCCCTACCCGAAACTTTAAACCCCAGCCTGAAACACACGCTGGCACAATTCCATTTAAGTAGTCAGAGCTCTTTGGGTGGACCAGCCGCATTCTCCGCTCGCTACTCCCAAGAGAGCATGTCACCAACTGTGTTCCTGCCACTTCCATCTCCCCAGGTCCTTCCTGGTCCTCTTCTCATTCCCTCTGATAGCTCCACAGAGCTCACTCAGACTGTTTTGGAAGGGGAGTCCATTTCTTGTTTTCAAGTTGGAGGAGAAAAGAGGCTCTGTTTGCCCCAAGTCTTAAATTCTGTTCTCCGAGAATTTTCACTCCAGCAAATCAACACAGTGTGTGATGAGCTCTACATCTATTGTTCAAGGTGTACTTCAGACCAGCTTCATATCTTAAAGGTCCTAGGGATACTTCCGTTCAATGCCCCGTCCTGTGGCCTGATTACGTTGACTGATGCACAAAGACTCTGTAATGCTTTACTGCGGCCACGGACTTTTCCTCAAAATGGTAGCGTGCTTCCTGCTAAGAGCTCTTTGGCCCAGTTAAAGGAAACTGGCAGTGCCTTTGAAGTGGAACATGAATGCTTGGGCAAATGTCAGGGTCTCTTTGCCCCTCAGTTTTATGTTCAGCCCGATGCTCCCTGTATCCAGTGTCTGGAGTGCTGTGGAATGTTTGCACCCCAGACATTCGTCATGCATTCTCACAGATCACCTGACAAGAGAACTTGCCACTGGGGCTTTGAGTCAGCCAAGTGGCACTGTTACCTTCACGTGAACCAAAAATACCTGGGGACACCTGAAGAAAAGAAACTGAAGATAATTTTAGAAGAAATGAAGGAGAAATTCAGCATGAGAAATGGAAAGCGAGCCCAGTCAAAGGCAAGTTTCTTTGAGTAGTGATAATGGTATCCTAATTATGTGTCTGTAGCTTTGTTTTATGAAGCCAGTGCTTTAACATGTTCATGTAGCAACAAAACCAGTGTCATGTTTGCCTGTTTTTGGTCTTAATGCTTTATCCTGAATATATTTTCATCTGAGAGAAGTGGGAGCATTCCCATTTTACAGGTAAGAATGAGCCTCTGAGTCTCGAATGACTTTTCTAAAATTGGAGGCATTGTGGCTTCTTTTGGCCAATCTCTTACACATCCTGCTTCTTGACTGAATCGCTTTCCTAGGATTCAAGGTAGTTTACATTTTGTGTTGTGTTATCTCCATTTGTAAAGGATACAGTGACCAGCTAAAACTGGTCTGATGGTAGGCTCAGAACTGCTTTTTGAAGTTATACCAGTGGTCTTTGATGTTTTTGTGCTTGAAGATTGCAGATTGATCAGTATTCAAATCAACTTAAGACATTTTTTCTGAGTAGTTTGGTACTAGTAACCAAGATTTTGTTTTTAATACAAAAAGAAAGGAATGCTTTTGAAAAACTGTGATACAAAAGCAGAATAAAGGATATTTCAGATTAATGAAATATTTCTATAACAAGCTATCAGCAAAGAGATCTTAAACATTACTTTTCCCACAGCATTATCTGGTAGGCTAAGATAATGTCTTTATTCTAATTAAGATTTTGAATGGCTGGATGAAAGACAAAGTTGAAGTTTTAAACCTTGATGTGGTTATTTTATATCTTTTTTACTTGGTTTAAAATTAGTATGTAATATACCCAGCACAGTTTAAAATGTATTGAGTGTTACCCTGGAGCTGTTCTTCATGTATAATTTTACTTAATTAACTTTTATAACAGAAGATTGGCCACATTTTGACAACTTTTAAGTTTTCCATTATTAATTATTTTCCCCTTTGAAATACCATTTTCTGTTTCCTGGGAGAAGGTTTATTAAGGGTTGTTCACGGAGGGTTAGGTAGGTTTAACTTACAGTTTAATATTGGGTGTTCTGTGCTTACCATTGAAGGAACTTCAGTGTCTTCTAAGGCTGTGATTTGTGGCTGAAGCTCAACATGGAGAGAACTAGACTTTTCCTTAGGGTAGCTTGCTGCTTTCCCAAAAGTATCACTGAAATTCTTCGCCGGTGGCTACTAGATAAGGTTTATTCTTCAGGTGCAGCATTAACTGGTTTTAAAGCAGGCTTGGCTTGATGCCGTGACTTTCAAAGTGGGAAACTTGCCTATACCTCTATTTGTGGTTCTGGACTTCCTGCTCAGACATGGTCTATATTTGAAAATGAAGGCTGCCTCAGCTGATTAGGGCCCCTACCCTTAGGTGTCTGAGGTGGCCTTATTATTTGCCAGAGACTCTTGTTTTGGTCTTTTCTGTTGACAAGCATTCTTAGAACCACCTGTTCTGTGCTTGGCTGAAACCATTTACTGAAAAGGAATTGAAACTGTCCTTCACACTTGGGATACAATAGTACAGATACATTTTTTTATTCGATTTTGGGTAGGTATGAGAGCCTCCCTCCTTTAGTTTTTTGTTTTGCTTTCCTCAGAGATTGTTAGAGGTTTTGTGCCATGTTGTTTCCAATTTTATGTGAATTGAAGGAAGTTAAGAAAGTTTAAAGAAAATTTTAGTCAAACCTTTTAGGAAAAAAAATTGGAGTTTATATTTAACACATACTTAATCAATTTTAAAATGCTGCTCCTGCACATTTTAAAATTTCTTCCTCTAAACATGGAGAGGTAGTTTTTCAGGATCCATGAGGGAAATGATTTAGACTATTTCCTCCCGTCAGGTGTGCCTGGCGGGTAACTGGTAGGATGACCTGAAGGTGGGTTTTCTGACTTAGAGGCTAGACATTTTCCCTGAAGCGGCAGAAGCTGCATCTGAGGAGTAGTATTAGCACGTAGGTTAGCACAGTGACTCTTAAATTCTTTGCTGATGGCACAAAGCCGAAGTGCAAGGGAAAGCAGTCTTAGGTTGCAAAAGGTGTTTTCAGGGCATTCAGAGAGTAAGGAAATTTTAGCTGTTGGTTGTCAGACAAATCAAATTGACGGGGAAACTCATTTTAAAAAATCAGATCAGACTTTTGTATAATTCAAAGACTGTGCTGGATATTTTAACCTTCTAAATGAAGGAGTATATTTAGTGTGGCCAGTGTAATTTGATATGCTTTATGTAGTCAAAGTACTGGTTTTGGATTAAAATACGAAGAAACCTGAAGATATAGGCAAATGTGGCAGCTTATTTTTATTTATTAATGGTTTAGTCATATTTCATATGCATTGAGACTTTGCCTGCATGTGCGCCTGTGTGAGGGTGTTGGAGCTCTGGAACTGCAGTTACAGACAGTTGTGAGCTGCCATGTGGGTGCTAAGGAATTGAACTCGGGTCCTTTTGAAGAGCAGCCAGTGCTCTTAACAGTTGAGCCATCTCACCCGCCCCTGTAACAGCTTGTTTTAAAGAACAGAAGTTATATTAGTAATAATCAACAAGCTACTTATTTGCATAGCTAATATATTTAATTAGCATAGTCTGATATATTTAGATTCTAGGAATAAGTGTGGTAAGGTAAAATGTTCTTAGTGGGAAACTGAATTTGTTTGTAGAAACTGAAATATTTTGGACCCTTCCGTAGGTCATCAGAAGTATTCATGATGGGTTTGGGAATGTAGCTCAGTTAGTAGACCTTCCCTAGTGTGCACAAAGCCCGGATTTGATCCCTCACACTGGTAAGCCATAGGTGGTGTTGTGTATCTGCCATCCTGTGTTTAAGAAGTGGAAGTGGGAGGGTCATCCTTGGCTACATACAGAGATTGAGGGCAGCCTGGGCTATTTGAGACCTTATCTCGAAAAACTAACAAACCAAAACACCAAAACAACACAACCCCCATAATTTTAGGTATGCTAGGGTTGCTAGGCCCTTTGATAGGTTTCTTCCTTTTTTCTTCCCCCTTTTCTTTTTGCTATGCTTTTTATTTAGAAAAAATGGTTGTTGTGCTTTAGAATGCTTAAATAATATGCAAATATATTGTTTTCCTAATTTTTCACCTTACTAGTAGTATTTTTCACCTTACTTACTAGTAGTATTTTTCACCTTACTTACTAGTATTGGGCCAGATAAGAATCAGACCAACTGAACTTGTGCCTGTAGAAGTTCATCATTGGTAGATAAGCGTGAAGGGTGATGCTTAAGATCATTTTCAAGCATATTGGAAAAGGTCGTTTATAGTTAGCTGACAACAGAATCGTGGGCCATTCTTCACTGGAACACAGGACTGGTAATTTCTAATTCGTTAACTTAAGAATGGTGAATGCCAGGCTAGAGAGATGGCGCAGCACGTAAAACCACTGGCTGCTGGTTCAGAGGACCTGAGTTCAATCTTCAGCATCCATGTGGCAGTCCACAACCAGCTGCATCTCCAGTTCCAGGGGACCCAAAGCCCTCTTCTTCTGGTCTCTGAAGGCAACAGGCACATCAATATATTCAAATGAACACTTATACACATAAAATTCTTTTAAAAAAATTGGGTGGATTTCTAACATTCAGACTGTCTACTCAGTACAGTAATAATAGTTTTATGGTAAACAGCTAAGGGAATATTGTTTTTTAGGTGACTGATGCAGATGTCCTTAAGATAAACAACTTAGGAATACTTTGTCCTAGTTGATAGAGAACTTGGCTTAGTTTGGGTTAGCCCTGGTTTGGGCTTCAGTTCACATATGTGTGTCTGCCCCCTCCCAAACTAACTGTTTCACTCCCTTCAGTTTTGCCTTTTTGTTTTTGCAGTGGTCTCTGGAACAGTGGTGCACACATCTCTTTTCTCTGGCAAGGTGCTGTGTGTTTAGCACTGCTTTTAATCCTAATGATGAAGCAACTACTTTTAAAATATTTGATATTTATTAAAATCTTTTGTAGTTCTGAGGTCAAATCCAAAGCCTTGCCTTTGCTAGGCATGTGTTCTCTCCTTTGCCCAACGCTTTTTTTCCTTCGAGGCAGGATTTCTCAATGTAGCCCTGGCTGTCCTGGAACTCATTTTGTAGACCAGGCTGGCTTCAGAGATTTACTTGCCTCAGCAGTTTTTTTTTTTTTTAATTTAAATTAATTTTTTTTATAAATAATGGCTTAACTTTTTAAAATGTATGTAGTTTATAAATATAACTTAGTGTACTCATTAAATGAGAGAGTGTATGTGAGAGCATTTTGGAAGTTAAGCCTTTTGTATAGAAATGTCAGATGGTAATTAATGATCACTGAAATACTACTCTGTACATGGGAATTCCTCCCCACTTACATATGGAAGAACTTTGTCGTAAGAAACAAACATTTTAAAATTGTTTATACTATTAGACTGAGCTCAAATGATATGTGAATTGGATATGTGAGGTGTTTTCCAATTCCCACCCTGGTTGACATCACCTTGAGGAAACCACAGTGGAGCCCAGCACAAACCTGCTTGGATTGGGTTGCAGTTTGTTTGGTACACCGTTTTCTCTGAAGGTGGGTCTTGGTGGGGAGTGGATAGTGATTGAGTGTTTAGAGTATTTTTTTAATAGTAGAAGTTCCTTGATTTTATTGTAAATTTTTAGATTGCTTTAGGAATAACGTATTTTAATAAATATAGGACATATTACTCTTTTAATCTAAAATGGAATTGTTAGATATTGATTCTTTTTATTTGGAGTTCCTGTCAAACTACAACTTTTCATCTGTGTACTCCTTCTTCATGTGGGCTCCATGAGAGAAGCAAGCCCTACAGAAAATGCTTGGGGAGATGGCTTTGCTAGTTCCCCCAGGAACAGTGCAGAGCACACACGCTGAGTGTCTTGGCATTTTTAACTCTCTTCATAACCAGGATGAGAAAGGTCAGAAGGAACATGAAATCATTTTAGTGGGTCATTAGCATTTAAATAAAAGCCAACACAAAGTAGAATAAAGTAGAAAATTGAGGATAATATACACAGTAAGACCAATTTTCTTTCTTTCTTTTTTTTTTTTTTTTAATTGATAATGCACATTATTTGAAGGCCCAAATCAGGCCATGTTTTTAAAATGCATTTGTTTCCAGTAAGATAGAAAAATAAAGCTTTACATTTATTTTTAACTTGAAAAGAACAAGGGGACAAATAGAGTACTAATAAGAGGGTAGATGGAACATGATACTAATAACAGCAAATGTAAGTGGTCTAAACACCCCCAGTTAATGGCCAGATTTCTAGATTGGCCAAAAATAGCACAATTATATCCTGTCTAAAGAAAACCATTCCAGATAGAGTCGGTAAAGTTAAAAGTTGGAGCATGAAAAAAAGGTAGCACCTCTGAAATCTTAAACTACATATATTCTGGGTTGGAGAGCTGGCTCAGTGGTTAAGAGTATTTACTGCTCTTGCAGAGGACCCAGGTTTGGTTCCCTGCAGATGGTGATTTACAGCTAGTTCTAGGGGACCCATTACCCTTTGCCCCTCTGGTGCACATCTATACATGCAGAAAGTGTTAGATTTATACACATTAAACATTTTGACAGATATTTCAGTGAAAATACGCGTATGGCATTGAGATTGCTGGTTTTTCTAGTTGGCTTCAGCTGGCAGGGTTATCTAAAGGAGTCTGAATTGAGGGATTACCTCAATTAGATTGTCCTGTGGCTAGTCTTTGGGACATTTTCTTTATTGCTAATTGATGTGGGGGGGCCCCCGGGCAGATGTTCCTGATTTGTAGGCGCAGGCAAGCTAAGCAAACCAGCAGTCAGCTTTCTTCCATGGTGTCTGCTTCAGTTCCTGCTTGTGTTGCTCTCCTAACTCTAACTTCTTTTAGTGATGGGCTGTGACTGGGAAGTGAAAGTCACATAAACCTTTTTATTTCCTTTCCAAGCTGGTTTGGGTCAGTGTTCTGTCAATTGTCTGAGGATGTAGCTCAATGGTTGGCTGCTTGACTGGCAGGTACTAGGCTCTGGGCTTTGATCCCAAGCACCTGAGGGAAGCTGATGTGTGTAGTTTATTATGTAAAGTTCATACAGCAATTACAGTATAAAATGTATTAATTTTGTTGTTACTTTCTCATCGAGAGTTTATCAGTTCTTCAAGTTGCAGAGGAAGAGCTATACTACTTGAAGTTCACAAGAAGTTTAAGACAATGGCTAGGTATTTACTATAAGAAGAGCAGCCCTTGCTTTCCACTTAGGCCTTCTGAGCTATGTGGAGAGTTTGGTCTTCCAGTGTGAGCAGCAGGCACTGATGTCACGCTCAGTGATCCATGGGATCAGCCCTTGATATGTTAGTACAGGTGCTTAGATCATAGTTTTGTCTCAGTTTTGCATTAGGTTAATTAACTCTCAGTAAGTGCGGCATAACCCTAAGCCTGAAAAGCTCCTAAGTAGCTTTTTGCTCCTTGTAAGACTATTTCATTTCAGTTGTTGACACACTCATTCAGGACATACTGGGCACTCCAAGGAAATGGGATACCATCTGAGGGATTGGGTTTCTTTTAGTGAAAGTTGCTGGCAGCTACTGGGTGAGAAGTACTTGGTATACTTTTGCAGTCATTTATTGACCACTCGAATGTCTTAGTGTTATGTATGGTAGAAAGACCCAGAGCCCAGAGTATCTCTGAAGACTGAAAGGTATTTCTTAAGCAGTAACGACCAGGTTATCTAGTAGTGTCCTTGGTAAGGCTGCTGCTGATTTGTGTTGAACCTATTACATAATAATGTGTGTTATATTTCAGTTCTTCCGTAAGCATTCCATTAAGATTGTTAGACTTACCAACTGGTGTGCTGTACTGTCTTTAAACACAAGAATTTTAAAATGATTATTATTTCTAGAACTTTTAACCTTTGTTGTATGTGTGCGGGTTTTGTGTGAATGAATGTCTGTTTATCACTTGTGTGCCTGGTGCCTGCAGAGAGAACAGCAGAGGCCATGAGGGCCACGGAACCTGGAGTTTCAGATACTTGTGGGTTACCCTGTGGGTTTGGGAATCGAGCCTGGTTCCTCTACAAGAGAAGCCCGTTCTCTTACCCACTAAACCATCTTTCTACCCTCTCTTAGTAAAATTTCTGGTTTTAAAAGGTTCTTTTGTTGGGGGGGAATGTCAGTGAGATGACAGTGGGTAAGGGCATTTGCTATCAAACCTAAGTTCAGTCCCCAGGTTACTTAACACATGGTGGAAGAGGAGAACTCTCTCAGGAAAATTGTCTTTTTGAAAACACACACACACACACACACACACACACACACACACACAAACACACAAACTCATGTGAACCATACTCTTACACTCATCTTAAATACATTAAAAAAAAAAACTTTTAAAATGTCTTTATTTTTATTTTTATTGGGAATTTGGCAGTCCCGCCAGCGTTTTAAAACATTTAACTACAAATTAAAAAAACATTGTAACTACAAAATAAAGAACATAATGTTAATCTGAAATAATAATTCAAAACAAGCATACCACTTAAAAGCCAAGTTTATTCTTGAATGTAAGTCAGAGCTCATAAGGGCTTCGGTGTGGTTTGGAGTGTTTGAATACAAGTAGCTTTGAGCAGGTGGACATGCTTTTGTATTTAACGTAGTACCAAAAATCTTCTTAAAAAGTGATGTCAAGTTCCCTAAACTATGTCACTGTGAAACTGATAAGCATGGATCACCAAACCCAATAGTTACTTGCTAGGATATCTGATTCTGCTAGGCAGTGTGTATGAAGTACACAGTGTTCAGATGTAGAAATTTAGGAAACTGACATTTTTTTCCTAAGCTTTATTTATTAAAAATGAACTTACTGTACACTTTGGGACCCTTTAAATTTGGTGTTCATAGATGTTGTTTTGGTGTTAAGTAGAAAAAGTCTTTGAAGTAATGAATCTGAAACTTTGCTTGTGTGTGTGAAAGGGTGCCATCTATTCATTTGAGGTAGATGGTGGGGCAGTTGAGCAGTAGGAACATTTAAAAGAGTAAGACTCTGCCTTAAATGATGTCCTCCACTTGCCAAGTGACGGAATGCATATTGTTTTAATGTTTGAGTACACAAAGGAGTAAATTGTCCCACATTGAGTGGTAAAATAAAAGGCAGAAGATGCTCCCATTTTGATATTTATTTGTATTTCTGATCAGGAGCATTACTGCTGTACCATTTAATTATATTCTTTTTCTAAAAACCCAATTTGTATGTTGACACAAATGCAGGCGTAGAGAAAATCTGGCATGTCTGAATGTTTCGTTTTGTAATATGTGCTTAATTGTTTTGAAGATGTACTTAGGATAATTTGTTAGAAGTGTGTTTACGGCTTACTACAGCGTTTTAGGCCAAGTGAACTTGCAGTACTTCCCTGTTGGCATTGTACTTAGGATTTGTGTTATTTAATTTGTGCATCTGAGGAAATGTAGCCAAACAGTTCAGTTTCCCTTGTGCTGCACAGGCGAGAAAGATGCCTAATGTGGCAGTGTCTTGAGTTTCATGGTAGCTGGTAACCTTGTACTACTCTCCCTCCCTTCTTTGTCCTTTCCTCCTCTCTCTTTGCTGGGACTGATGATCGAATCCACAGTCTCACATATGCTAGGCAAATGCTCTGTCGTGGAACCATTGCCACTCTTTACCACCACAGTGACCTTATAGAGTGCTGTCCCGTGGATTACTTAGGTACCACATCATTCAAAATCACTCAACAAATGCTGCATGGTAGGCATGATGCTAGGTACCGAAAAGACACAATGAACATGTTCTCGACTTCAAGTTACTGTTCAGAGGCTGGATAGCCGCTTACTAGGACTGAATAGGGAATTTTGACACTGGCTAGAGACAGTAGTAGATACTTGTTAAAGGGGGCATTCTAGTTTGCTTCGGTTGTCTGCTTGACACAGTCCACAGTTATCTGAGGGAACCTCAGTTGGGTTGTTGCCCAGATTGAATTGGCCTGTGTGTTACTTATCTGTAGGGCATTTTCTTGATGGCTAGTTGATGTAGAAGGACTTACCCCATTATAGGCGGAATCAGCCATAGGCATGTTGGTCTGTATAAGCTAGCTGAGCAGACACTGGAGAAATGCACTAAGCAGTCTTACTCCATGGGTGGCCTCTTGGTTCCTGCCTCAAGTTCTTTACCTGACTTCCCATGGTGATGGAGTGCTACCTGGAAGTGTGAGCCAAATAAACTCTTTCCCCAAGTTGCTTTTGGTCATGGTATTTATCATAGCAACAGACAACAAACTAGAACATAAGGTTTGCTCAGAATCTGTGGTCTGTGACCCTGTTAGTTGACTGATGGGAAAATAGGAAATAAAAAATAGAAATTGAGAAGTATGAATACTTAAAAAAAATGAACAAATGCAGTTATTTAAGATGATGTTTAAAAGTTAGAGAAATTGCTGAAGTAGAGGTATAACCAGGTGTGGTGGCTGCAGCCTTTAATCCTAGTACTTGGGGGTGAAAGGCAAGTAGATCTCTGCATTCAAGGCCAGCCTGGACTATATAATGAGACACTTACGACACTGTTTCAGAAAAAAAAAAGGTGTACTGGACTTGAATTGTGAATAAAAGTCAAAGTAGTGTTTTGAGATGAATTTAGTAACTAAAGTTATATTCCAAGTCAAAGTTTTGAATAATTCTTGCAAGCTATTCTGAAGATTTCAGATTCCAATATCCATAGTAGGAAAACCTTTTAAATGTGTGGCTCATTTTAGTGAGTTTAAATTTAAAAAGTCTGAAAATGATTTATTGGGTAATATATCTAGAATTGTTTAAGATATGAGACCAATTCAAGAGTTGTTTTAAGTGAGTTTAACCAAAATATTTCACTATTTCACTTAACTCAGGGTAATCTTAGATTTTTCTTGGATTGTTAAAATAATTTACTGATGCTTATCAACATGCCCTCTAATCAATTGGAATTGGAGTACAAAGTATTTTTAAAGATTTATTTATATAATATTCTGCCTGCATTTGTGCATGTAGGCTAGAAGAGGGCACCATATTTCATTATAGATGGTTATGAGCCGCTATGTGGCTGCTGGGACTTGAACTCAGGACTTTTGGAAGAACAGCCAGTGTTCTTAACCTGAGCCATCTCTCCAGCCCCGTATTCTGCTTATTAATCCACTCTTTTGAGCATCACAATTTTAAAGTACGATTTTTTTTTGTGTGTGTGTCATTTGTGTCTTTTTAATTTTTAAGGTTTCTTTTCTGTGTATGAGTGCTTTGCTGGCTTGTATATATGTGTATATACTACATACGTGTTTTGTACCCTTGGAGATCAGAAGAGTGTGTTGGATCCCTTAGAACTGGAGTTAGACTGTTGTGAGCTTGCATATGGGTCCTGGGAATTAAACCTGGGTCCTCTTCAAGAGCAGCCAGTACTCCTAACCACTGAGCCACCCTTCAGATTTCTAAAAATGTAAACATTTATAATGAATTTGTTTCAAGTAAGTTTAGATCTAAGTAGTATACAGAATATAATTTGATGATGGATTTAAAACTTAAGTTACCATAGTAACTCAAAGTACTGTGTTAGTCATACAGAATTGAAATGTAGTAAATGACTTGCCCAAGTCAGTTCTCTCTAATCTGCTGTGGGCTGCCAGACTGTAAACAACTGATTGGTTTACTTGTACGTGGTTGAGCTTGCCCAGATTATGAGTAATACATCAGAATCGTGGTGCTTATTCAGTCTCACGAATATTTTATCAGCTTTGTGACGTTTTCGGAAAAAAAATTACTTACATAGAAGTCTTCAATGGATAACTTTTTTTTTTTTTGAGACAGGGTTTCTCTATATACCAGCCCTGGTTGTCCTGGAGCATTCTCTGTAGACTAGTAGACTAGGCTGGCTTTTGCCTTCCAGGTACTGGTACTAAACTCATGTACCACCACCTGGCTGCTTCTGCTGCTTCTTTCTTCTTTTTTCTTTTCTTTCTTCTTCTATTTTTCTTCTCTTCTCCTCCTCTTCTTCTTCTCCTCCTCCTCTTCTCTTCTTCTCCTTCTCCTCCTCTTTTCTTCTTCCTTTTGTTAACTAACTCTTAAACTGTTTTTTTTTTTTTTTTTTTTTTTTTTGTGGTGGCTCAGCAGTTAACTGGTTGCTCTTCTAGAAGACCTGGGTTTGATTCCCACCACCCAAAAGGTGGCTTACACCCATCTGTAACTCCAGCACCAGGGGGTCTTATGCCTTCTTCTGGCTTCCACTGTATGCACATGGTTCACAGATGTATATACCCGTAAAATAAAAATGAAGATTCATTTATAAAAAGATTTTTCTTCTATCATCTTGAAGTTTTATTTGTATTTCAAATTCCTCACTCCATAATTCTTAAAAAACATGCATGTCTCTCAGCAATACAAATAACCTTTTTATTTATTTATTTATTTATTTTTTTACTTTTCTAAATTTTAACAATAAACATTTTTTTGTTTGGAGGAGAGCATGTGTCACAACATATGTGTGGAGGTCAGAGGATAACGTACAGGCTCAGTTCTCTTCTTCCGTTGTGTGGCTCCAGAGACTGAACTCAGGACATCAAGCTTAGTGGCAAGTGGCTTTAACGTACTGAGCCATCCCACCCAGCCTTGCTTTTTGATTCTTTCTTTTTCTTTTTAAAATCTTTACTGGCGTTAAAGTCATTTTTGGATTGTAAAGTTGTGTAATGTTTATTTATTCTAGGAGTTGTTTCCTCTGTTTTGGGCTTTCTTTTTTGTTTGTTTTGTTTTGTTTTAGGCACTGGGCTGCTTGTCTGTTCTATCTAAGGCTTCTTCATTTACATTGTTGTCTCCATTAGCAACATGTCTCCCAGGCCATTGGGAATTGATTTTGGTTTTAATAAGGACTGCATGTCATCCTTTCCTTTATGTTCTTTCCCGACCTGAAATACTGGGACGTGTAAACCAGTTTCCCCAATTCTTAGTGTTTGGTGAGCATCCCTTGTGTGTGAGGAGCTCTTTAATGTGTGGTACTGGAAATTGAACTCAGGACTCTGCATATGCTAGGCAAGTACTTTACACTGAGCTACACCCACAGAACTGTATTTTCTTGATGAGGTTGTCATTCTCCCTGTACGTCCTAATTGCAGAGGGGATTGGAGCCTCAGAGGCAAGAGTTGAGAAGAATATCCCTCTATCTTTTTAGGTGATCCTTCCTTTAACTCACTCTCTTGGATCTGTCAACATCCTTTCTCTGCTGTTTGTCTTAATCAGCACCATTCAGCTCTTCTTTCATTTTTCTATCAGGGACCCTTGCTCCCTATTTTTCCATAAGATCAGGGTGGTGACAGTGATGGAAATATGTGGGAAGGACAAATATAAAGCAAGCCAAAATAAGGAAGATGTAAGAATCATAGATAATTCATTCTTTTTACATAATTTTTAAAATATAAGCAGAGGTAATGATCACTGCTTAATGGAGGGGAGCATTTATTAGAATTAATCAGTGTGTAAAATTCTCAGCCAGTAATACTTATCGAGTCACCAGTTATCATTCTCCTGTTGCTTTATTTATAGGTGCTTTAAAAAACGCTTTTAATATGAGGAATATGGTTTACTGAGTTTTCTCAGTAAGCACAGTAGTTTCCGATTTAGTTGGCTGCTATAGAATGGTGTCTCTTGAAGTTCTAGCAAGTGCTGTCTGTGGCTTTGGCTGCCGGCTAGGGGCAGGGTGATTGTATAGCAAGAGTAAGAGTCAGCTTCTCAATGCTATGTATTTTTAGGGTTCTTCTGTTAAAATTGATTCCGAAAGTATGCAATTGTTTCTGGTAAGCCGTGCCATTTGATTGTGTATTTTGAAACTTGAGACCAGATGGTGGCAGTCTCTAAGTTTGAAGGAATGAGACATAGCACTGAGGGAAGGTGCTTAGTAGAAGATGGGCCTTAAAAATGTGACGCTTCTGCAGCCCTGTCAAGTAGACATAGATTTGCCATCAGGGGCTGGCTGTGGAGCCCAGTGGTCCAAGTTTCTGCATAACAAAGGCAAGGCCCTGTGTTTACTACTTGGGTTCTGCCCTGTGGACCATACTAAGAAAGACTTCTGAAGTTCCCCTCAGTAATGTTCCTTTCCACATACTCCTACAGACAGACCCGCCGTCAGGAATGGAACTGCCTTCCTGGTATCCTGTTATCAAACAGGAAGGTGACCGTGTTTCTCAGCCACATTCATTCTTCCACCCCAGGTAAGTGCGCTGTCATTTGTTTGCTTGTCCAGTGGTGGTTTGCTTGTTTTTTTTCCTTGCTTGGTTGGTTTGCTCATTTACTAACAACTATCTTCTAGGCAGAGTTCTGGGAATTGAAATGTAAATTACTTACCTTTAGGTTTTCCTTTCAATTAATTACCTTTGAAGATTGAGAATTGTTTTAGATAATTTTTAGGCAGAATACCAAGTATTAAGAACTCTAGATAAAGAATGGTAACATAGGTATCCTGCAAGGAAAGTGAATGTCTGACTTTTTATCCCGCACGTGGGAACCTTCTCCTCCTCCTGGGTCGCCTGTCTAGCCTGGATGACAGTTTGTGGCTGTCCACGTTCAGTTGGTATCCCTGGGAGGCCTGCTGGGGTTTTGGTTTTTTCAATGGAGGAGGAGTATATCTGGGGGAAGAGAAGTGGGGAAGGGAGGGGTGGGGGAAGGGAGACTGGGAGGAATAGAGGAGAAACTGCAGTTGGGGCGGAGTGTATGAGAGAAGAATTAAAGAAATGGAGACATTAAAGGAGACTAAAGTGTGGGCAGTGTTAGATAAATGGCGTATCTTTTCATGGAAGGGTGCTTAGATTATATATTAAACTATGTTAAATAGCTCAAATTTGTTATGTAAGGCTTGTAAATAGCCTACTAAGCATTTTTATGTGAACTTTGAGAAAAATGAGTTGTCCTTTTAGTTTTAATTTTGTACAGTTTATTATTGCTGCTTTATTAAGAAATTTAAGAGATTGTGCTATGGGATTGGATGTATGCATTGTCTGGTAGCTGGGCAGTATTCCCAGAACCTGTTGTCTCTCTGAAGTGTATAAGGAGGTCCCTGGGAGCTCATCATTGACTCACCTCACTGTCTTACCTGTGGGTAAGAAAACAGTGGTGCAGAGTAGCCTACACCCTGCTTTCTCCCTGCAGCAAGCCTTGCCAGCAGAGCTCCTGAGAAGCACCAGAACTTCATGCCTGTAGCTACTTGTATTTTGAGACAGGGTCTCACTAGCTAGTCCAGGGAAACAGGCCTGGAAGTCACGATGTTGCCTAGGCTAACTTTAACCTGTGGCAGCATCCTAGGTCCTGGGATTGTAAGTGTGAAGTACCACACCTGCTGACCCATGCTTTTAGTTCTCCGGTGGCTTTGAGGGAAGAGGAAGACACTTTTGTTTTCCAGTGTCTTTTCAGTGTTTTGAAATTACTCTCAAGTAATGAAAATCCCTTAGTTTTGCTGTCCGTAAGCGCTGACTTTTTTTCTAAGAAATCTTTTCTGTAGCCTGTATTCTTTGTGTTTTTACATCAATTGTTCTAGTGGCTGAGAATTAAGTTTTTAGCAAGGTGCCACATTGTAATTTATACTTGAGCAGGCTATTTAATGCGTGTTTTGTTTCACCCCTGTTTCCAGCTACTACTTGTACATGTGTGATAAAGTGGTTGCACCGAATGTGTCACTCACATCTGCTGTCTGCCAGTCTAAAGAGACCACCAAGACAGAGACAAGTAAGTCCATCTCCAGACAGTCAGGACAGCCTCATGGTATTAGTAAAGATCAAAGCACAGTGTCTTACCCAGACGTCTCACTTGAGGAACAGGAGAGAATGGATTTAAAAACAAGTAGAGAACTATACAGTTGTGTAGGTAAGTATTCACAAGTTGTATTTTTAAAATCAGCTAGTTAAGAAACACATTTACTCAGTATTTTAAAAGCCTTTTCTATTTAAGGTGATTTTTCTCCCATATACCCACAGCTTCATGCAGATGCTGTCACTTGACTTCCCCCTTCCTCTTCCTTTTGGTAGAATTCCTCAGTGGTTCCTCATCATCTCTGGTTTTTGTTTTGTTTTGTTTTTAATGTAAACTGAGATGCTGTTTACCTGATGTTAAGTATATTTAAAATTAGGCTCAGAAGGTAGAGAATGGGTCCTCTTAAGCAGTAAACAAGGTTGAAACAGTCAGGTGGTATTAGTGCAGGTGCTGGCTGTATCTCAGAGAAACCCTACAAGTTTCCTGTGCCTTTAAAAATGCCATGGACCACAGGAGAGGGGTGCATATAGATGCCCCATTTTACTGTGCATTGCAGCTCAGCTTTGCTCAGTGCCATGCAGGTGAAGTCATTTAGCATTTTCGGAGTTGTCAGGCACTCCTGCTGCTTTGCTACTATCTTCATACAGTGTGACAGCTTCCTATATTTGAGTTATTGCTGTGGTTCAGGTTCCTGTGAATTGAACTGATAGTAATAACTCATACATCATCATAACATACTTGCTTTCTGTTTAACTGCCCAATTAATTCTAGTGATTTAAAAAAAAAAGTAAGCTGAAGAAATGGCTCAGCGGTTAAGAGCACTCGTTGCTCTTTGTGAGGACCTGGGTTTCATTCCTAGCATCCATATAGTGGCTCACAACCTTACCTGTAACTCTGTGCCCAAAGAATCTGATTTTTTCTTCTGATCACTGCAGACTCCATACATACATAACACATGACACACAAACATGTGTATGCAAAACACAGCTAACAAACTAAATCTAAACAACTAAGTGAGGAACATTTGACGTACCATATAACTTAAAAGTGCCCTACTTACCGTCTTTAATGTAATCACCGCGTTGTGAAGAGCCACAGCTGTTCACCCGGAGCATGTGCGTGGCTCCCTTCCGAATCCCTGCCACCCTCCAGCAGCCACCCCCATTCTCCCCTTAGCTCCCTCATGATGGTCTTGATGGAGGTGCCTATTCTAGACAATTCAGATAAAAGAAGGACAATACAGAGTTTTGTGTTCTGGCTCCTGTTGTAGGCATGTTTTTCTCAACTGTGTTTCTGGTAGGAACAGTTTCTTTTACGAAAAGAACTTAGTGTTTTACTGTGGATATGCCCTTTTCTGTTCCTCCCCTCTTCAGCTGGTAGATGCTTTGCATTGTGTTTTTTACGTAGTTGTGAAGAATACTGCCAACTTGTATTATGTTTTAGTGTGGACGTCGATTTTCAGTTCTTGTTAGTATATATTTAGTAGTAGAGTGTGTTGGTTCATATAACTGCCAGTGTTTTGAGAGACTGGTAGACTTTTCCGTAGTAGCTGCACTGTTCTGAATGTCTCAGCAGTCGATGAAAGTTTGTGTCTGCACATCTCTGTCAACACTTGTTACTGTCTGTTCTGAATACAGTCATTGCAGTGGTTATGGTACAGTGTCTTAAGTGATTTGGACTGTAACTTCCTGATGATTGAGGAAATTGAGTATCTTTTTATGCTTTTCTGGACATTGGATACTTTATTTGAAGAAAGAATCCAATTCAGAACCTTTACTTGTTTTTAACTTGGATCACCTCTTTCCTATTCCTATTGAGCTCTCTCTTTGTATTTTGGTCCTTATTAGATGTATGATTTGCCATTCTGACAATTCCCTTTATATTTTTAGTGAGGTTGTAATTTTTATGCAGTTTAGTTTGTTTAATTTGCTTTCTTACCTTAGATGTCATACCTAAGAAAGCCTTGTCTAGTCCAAGGCCAGGAAGATTTATACTTAATACTTTTAGCTTTTACAGTTTATTCTTTGATCTCCTATTTAAATCATTTTGAATTAATATTTATATATGTGGAGGAGCATGCCAATTATTTGGCTTGTTTGTTTGCATGTTATCATTGCTGCTCATTTGCTGAAAAGATTATTCTTTCCTGATTGGATTGCCTTGGTACCATAATAATAACAGCAGTTGATGAAAGTTTTGAGACATGATCCTTGCTGGTAGCCCAGGCTGGCCTTGTGCTTTGACCTACATCAGCTTCCTGTGTGTTAGGATCACAGGTGTATGTCACTATGTCACCTACCACTCCTGGCTTGGATTCTAAAAAAAAAAATTGTTACCTTTTTAAGTTAACATACAAAGGAGTGGTGTTATTATATTTTCTTTCTTTGTCCTTTTTTTTTTTTTTTTTTGAGACAGGGTTTCTCTGGGTAGCCTTGGCTCTCCTGGACTCGCTTTGGAGATCAGGCTGGCCTCGAGCTCACAGAGATCTGCCTGCCTCTGCCTCTGAGAACGCTGGGATTACAGGTGTGCACCACTGTGCCCAGCTAGTTTGAATGTCGTCCTTCCTCAGAGGCCATGTCTAATTTGAGTCATTCCACTTTTGGCATATGTGCTATTGAAGTGAGCACTTGGACTCTGAGTTCTTTTTTTGCTTGGTAAAATGTCTAGTCGGATGTCAGTACCACAGTTTGATTGTGTGTTTATGTGGGTATGATGTGTGTTGGTGTGTGTATTGTGTGAGTGCGTATGTTGGTTAGAGGATAACCTTGAGTGTTGCTCACCTCCCACCTGAGTCTTCCTGTCATTTGGCTCTTCAGCTTCTGGGGTCAGCTGTGCCACTTCCCCCAGCCCTCGGAAGGCTGGGCTACAAACGTGTGGGATGGCACACAGGCTTACAAGTGTTTCGGGGGCTCAGACGCAGGTGTTCATTCACACTGGCGTGGCACACACTACCGCCCCACACTGTGACTCCTCTAGCTTGTAAGAATATTTGAAGCTGATGGTGTCGAGTCCTCTTAAGTTTATGACTCTTTCTAGGTTTTCAGGGGTACTTTGAATTTCTCACATTTCAGTGTGAACCTTAGAGTGACCTAATGAGTTTCTACAGAAGGAGTTGGGGTTTTAATGTGGATTACATCGAGTAGGTTAAGTCTTTAGCCCATAGCATGGAATGCCATCATTTATCTTCGTGTTGTAGTTTATTTTGCAGGTGTCCCTCTACACATCTGGCACTACTTCTGTTAATTTTCCTCTCTAAGGATTTTATTACTTTTGATTGGATTTATAAATGGAATTGCTTTCTAAATTTCACTTGTAAATTGTTCCAGTGACTTTTTACCACTTTTTTTTTCCCCTAAAGATCCATCGATCTCAAATAGTTCTACGAGTAAAACGAAATCTGAGTCTGCTGTTTGCAGCTTAGTAAGAGACGTAAGCAAGCGGGATGCTGAAGCTGCTTCTCCACTTCTGGTCACAGATGTTAATTGTGAAGATGATAAGGGAAAAATTATGGAAGAAGTGATGAGAACCTACGTAAAAAAGCAGGAGAAGCTGAATTCAATTCTGCAAAAGAAGCAACAGCTTCAGATGGTAAATTGTTTTAACAAATAGTCATTGCCGTGCTTTTGTTTTCCGAGGCACGGTTTCCCTGTGTAGCTCTGGCTGTCCTAGAACTCACAGAGATCAACCTGCCTTTGCCTCCCAAGTGCTGGGAGTAAAAGTGTGCAGCATCACTGCTGGGCTAGAAATAGTCACTGTTTAGACACCTTTTCATAGTAAGAAAGTTAGAATGAGACACTGCAAATGGACTCAGAGCTGCTCAGTTTTACACTAAGAAGCTGTTGCTCATGACAGTCACTTCTGTATAGACCATATATAGATATATAGATACCATAGCTTAGATACCTTGTGACTTATTTTTTCCTAAGGGTATGGAAATAAAGAATTGTCACTTTCTGTTACAGGAAGTGGAGATGCTGAGCAGCTCAAAGGCGATGAAGGAGCTCACTGAAGAGCAGCAGAATCTGCAGAAAGAGCTTGAGTCTTTGCAGAGTGAGCATGCTCAGAGGATGGAGGAGTTTTATATCGAGCAGAGAGACTTAGAGAGAAAGTTGGAGCAGGTGATGCAGCAGCAGTGCACCTGTGACTCGAACATAGAGAAAGACAAAGAGGCTGAGTATGCTGCACAGGTGAGATGCGTCAGGCTTCCAGCGTGGCGTGGGCGCTTACTTCCAAGGAGTTAGTTACCTTTGTCAAGTTGTAAGTCAGGCTAGCTTTCGGAATGGGAAGTTGTTAAGCACAGTTTTTATTCACCAAGATAAGTGTTTTCTCTCTCTCCTCCCTCTTTCCCCCTCGATATTCCTCCCTCTCCCTTTCTCTCTTCCTACCTCTTTCCCCTCTTTCCCATTCTTCTTCCTTCTCTCCCTCCTTCCCTCCCTCTCCTTTTTATTTTTTATGGTTGGGGTGTGGGAGAGGGTGTCACTGCTTAGTCCTGGCTTGGCTTGAACTCCGAGATCTGCCCGCCTCCCAAGTGCTGGGAGTAAAGGTGTGTGCCACCACACCTGGCTCCAGTAAGATTTTTTTTTAACCTTTATTATTTTCTATTTTAATTGAGATTCTAGTACTCTTTATGTATAGAACTTTGTATCTTTTCAGGCTAGGGAAAATAGCTAAATAGCTAAAATAGCTAAACCTGCTTATTATGCATAGGACCCTGTGCTCAAACTCTAGCACCATATAAATGAATAAACAAGTAGACAGAACATAGTTTTTCATTACTTTGATATAGTAGGATGAGCTTTTGTTCCAAATTAGCAAGCATGAACTACTGCCTGCTATATTTGGAAGTCTGGAGGCAAACATAAGTAGTCCTGTGTTACTGTTACCACAAATACAGGAAGGTGAACACATTAAATATCAGGTGTGGAGTCAGAGTGCCGCCGTAGGCCTCAGTGAGAGTGCACTGCACACTCATTTCTCTTGCTCCAGTTCACTGCCATGTCAGTTGTCAGAACTAGGTGTTCTGAGAGATGCATGAAAATAGTTGATTGTGTAAAAAGCAAATGGCAGTTTGTTTTGTAACCATGGTAGGATGATTAAATGGGAAAGGAAATCAAAGTGGTGGAAAACTAACAAAGTCTATTCAATCACACAGTTGGCAGAGCTGAGACAAAGACTAGACCATGCTGAGGCAGACCGGCAAGAACTCCAAGATGAACTCAGACAGGAGCGGGAGGCAAGACAGAAGCTAGAGATGATGATAAAGGAGCTGAAATTGCAGATTGGGAAGTCATCAAAGACCAACAAGGAGTAGGAGCCGAAGAAGAGGTGCACCTGTATTTGGTTGACAGGCTTTATGTTCGTTGCTTGCTTTGAAAATTGAATTCTACCATCTTATCTGCATGAAGATTACTAGGCATTCTGTTCATTTCTAGGGCAGCAAAGTGAAGATGATGTATAGTACATAAAATTTTCCAAATGAATGAAAGTATATGCTTCTTTGTATTATTTTTTTCCAATCAGCTGGATAATAATAACCTATGTAATTTCGACCTGTAGACAGTCTACCTGTGTTTCTAAGACAAACCTAACAGTTACATACTTTCCAAAGCTGTATTATGTGGTGGAAAATAGCTGTGTCAATTTTGTTGTGCGTATTTCAGGCTTGATTTTAGATACAGAGGTGATGTTTATGATACAGAGCTACTCACCTTCCTTCTCATTACAGAATATGCCATTCTTCTCATTACACAGTCTCCTCATTTTTATGCACCCATCTCTATGTTGTTCGGGTTGTGGAAGGAGTTTCTTCTGGTTTCCTCCTAGAAGAATTTACTGATGAAATGATGATAGTACCGCCACCCCAACATAAAGTGGGGAGGGGGGAGAGCACGCTCTGCTGTGCCCTGATGCTGCCTGCACATTAGGAGCAGTTTGCAACTTGTTCTTTTTAGAGTGGGTTTATCTAAATATATGTGTGATTTCAGAAAATTCAATGATTTCTGAACTCTTATTGTTAATAGTGGTGTGAAAATACTCATGTTCACGAGGAAAATGGATTCCACTGATGTACATTGGTTCTTATGTAACTCACAATCCTCTTGTACAGTTTTTATATGTAGTATTATAAAGGTCTTACTAAAATTTATATAATTTTTTTCTTTTAAATTATAAAATATTAAATATCTTGAAGGTTATTTTGGACTTTTGTATGTTTAAATGTTATCTTAAATCTTGCACGAATGGACCATTATGATTAATCTTAAAATCAGGAATTTACAGTCAGTGAATAGTATCTGATAGACTAATAATCCACAGCTGAAGTATCTGCTACCAGCAGGAATTTTAGATGACAGATGAATTCCATGGTTTGGGAAGGGCAGCCTCTGCACTTTTCTTTTTTGTTTTTTGCACATAAAGTCTGACATTTTTACCAGCAAATTTCACATTAGTTGATGCTTGGCTTGATGTTTACTAGGGAAACATCTCAGTGAGCATTGTATGTTCTTTTTGTTGTGTTTGGCCCCCAGCTTGCAGGGATCCTCCTGCCTCTGCCTTCCAGGTGGCAGGATTACAGGCGTGAGCCCTCCACACCTGGCTATGGGTGGTTTCTTAGGGAGGTTCCTGAAAGCAGCACTGGCATCATCCAGTTTCATGTTTCTAGTGCTGTCTTGAGGCACTGAATGCAGTGATTTGAGACCTGTGCTTAGGAGTGACTCAGAGTTGACTGCCACGGTACTCCAGTGGTGCGGAACACAGGACCCTGGGTCATCACTTACCTTCTTATGGTCACATTTTGTTTCATGATACTCATATTTAAAAGCAACTTTTCCACTTTCCAAAAGTGAGTTTGTTTTCTAACTATATTGTGACCTAGGTGTGAATTTCCTCTACTATGTTAGCGCTACATTTAATGTGTTGGCTTTCATAACCTCCTTGAGGAAAAACAGATCTTAAATGGCACAGGGACCACATATGTCATTTTATTTAGATCTGGAGAGAAAAAAAACCGCACAGGCATTTGTAAAATAGCCTTAGCTTAGTTGTCCATTGATTGTATCACAGCTGGGTATGTGAGAGGCAAAATCAAGGATTTACATCATTTACTTTTCTGACTTACCCAAAACTGTTCTGCTTATGTGCTACTTAGTACATGTAATTCTTCAAGTCTTGATGAAATTTGCCTCATGATCGTTTAGTATAGTATTCACTATCCGGAAGATGAAAGAATGTGCCATATTTTTTGTCTGAACTTCCTTAAAAATAATTTTTAATCAACTGTAAATATATCTACTACTGTTAAAAGTAACTTTAATTTACATTACACCATATAGCTTGAAAACAAAATTGAAATTCTGTAGTACTCCAAAAGTGACCTCTGCTAAAATATCCACATGAAACTTATTTTATGCATGCTCATTTTGTGTGCTGGTTGCTATCCTAGAGTTTGTTTTGGTGTTAAGTCTCGTATGTTGTGCTAAATTCGCTAAGCAAGCGGATTTTTCCTCCGACTCCACATTCTGTTTAGCAAAAAATGAGACTGTTCACTCTGAACAGCTGTGTTGGGAGTGGCTGTGGAGTTGAGGAGAGTGGGGGAAAGATGGTGTCCGCTTTCAGGCTGGGCGATGAGCGATGCTTGCTGTGCGTGGTTTCCCTCTTTGGCCAAAGTCTGAGTGTCACTATATTTCGGCCCTCAACACCCTCTGGCACCCCGAATGCTTTGTGTGCAGGGAATGCTTCACACCGTTCGTCAATGGCAACTCCATCAAGCACTTGCCCTCGAAAACAACTCAGCAGGAGAAGGCTCTGAGGCAGCCACACTTCATTTAGAAGCAACCCAGATAACAACTACCAAGACTGTAATAATCACTGACAGGACAAGCACAAGGATACACATCTTCTTGCGAGATTTTTTCTGATAGTAAGCAGCTCTTTGTAGCTGATCAGTGGCTCTCTCCACATGCACCTCTGAGCTTTCCACATTGGCTTCTATGCTATCAATCAGATCACCTTGGTCATGGATCATCATAGCTAAATCTTTAAATATTTGATTGACATCCAATATGTCAGCCTCCAGCTGCCGAATCGCCGTTTCCCTCTCTTTAATAAGTTCCAGGTCTTGCTCAGTGATGGGCGCCTCATCCTCCTGTCTCTGCATCTGGTTCCATTCCTCATGGCTGTCAAATGAGACGAGCTGCTCTTCTCTTTGCCTGTCTTCTGCAGAAAGACGAGATCCAGCCCTTGCTCTGGCGATACTTTCTTTTTCCTTTTCAGATACCCTTCTCTGCACAACCTGGAAATTGTTTAAGGCTGACGAGAAGTCATTCATGAGGCGTTCCTTCTGAAGTTTCTGTGTCCTGGGGCATCAATGATAGTATTTGCTGGTACTCTGGCTCTTCTCCTCAAGCAGAGGCGCTGTCCTCATCTAATTCTGCTTGTTCATCAGGATCAAGCCCTGTTTCCTCCTCAGAGTCAGATGACTCTTGCTGATCCTCTCCTTCGGAGGACGTCTCCTCCTCGGAAGAGGACGATATTGTATAATTTTTAAACTCAGTGAGGAGAGGATACAATTTAGGGTCCTCCTCACCTTTACTTACCCCTTTCTCAGAGGCAGGCAACAGCTTTAAGTTTTTTGCTCGCTGTTCGAGCTCTTCTTCCTTCTTTGCAAGTTGCTTTGCCCTTTTTTCAAGTTCAGCTAGCTTATCTTTACCTTTTACTTTCTTTTTTATTGGCTTTCTTTCCTGCCTAGCCTTTTTTCCCTTCTCAGCTTCTGATAGACTATCCTGATGGTCTGACAATGCCCGTTGGCCTTCCTTGATTTTTTCCTTACATCTTTCATCCTTAATGCAAGATTTTAACAGTTTGTATAGTGGCCACACCCCTGGTTTCAGGGTCCCCTGTTCTTTCTCTCGTGTCAAATCTCCTCCTAACTTATCCTTTTGCCTAAGCAGCGCCTGCGCTGCTTCCAAGATCGGTTTAGTTAACCAGGAAACAGGAAGCCAGCGCCATCTTGTAATGGCGAATGCGGCTCCCGACATCTGAGGAACTCGCATCGTGTGTATACAGGTACTCAGTGTGGAAGCTCCTGCGGCCATCAGGGATGCTTTAAACCACCTGCTAATCAAAACCGAGGCTTTGAACATCACAAGGTTCAACCAGCAATTAGGTTTGGCTTGGGCTTTCTTGAAGTATATTCTTTTGCTTGAATTTCTTGTGTTTTTTGAGGATAAGGATGTTTTAGGCTTCTTGAGCTGATTTTATAACATATTTAATATATAACCTGTTTATATGTAAAATCTTTTGTACAGTGGTGGGAAGGAGTAATGAATAAACTCATTGTACATAGTGAAAAGCAGACAGAAGTAGGTGAAACAGAATGAGTGCCACAATGTTCACAGGCTCCCTGCATCCTTCCAAAGTCACATCAGAACAACCAGTTTCTTTGTGTCTATGGCTTCTGTTTGCAGAAAAGCAAAATGAAAAGGAAGCAGAAGTAATAAGAAATGTGCCCGAGGTATTTCCCTAGCAAGAGCTGCACGCTGGTCCTGAAGGGCTTTACCGGCTTCTGGAAGGTCTCCTCAACATGTTATGCTTTGAGTGAGTAAGGAAGAATGAGCTTTTATTTGTCCGCTATGCATTTACTCTTTAGGGCAGGACATTACAAACTGATGACAAACGGTGTTCACGCTGTACATCTGCTCCTGCACTTGGATCTACTTGCTAATGGTTTCATGGAAGCAATCAGCAATATGTGCTGTGAACTGCATTATATATTATACTTGTGGGACTGAGATATTTAAACAGAGCTTAATTTTTTTTCTAGTGTAAAATACTTAAGCATTTCCTCTATTGGAAGAAAAACATATATGGGTATTTTGTATTGTATCTTGTTTAAAAGGGCAGTCTTTTTTAATCTTCCCACTTAAATGGCTTTTAAAATACATAATACAATTTGAAGCTTGTTTAGAAATAGAATTAAATGTCTTATATAGTGCTACTGTTTTGGAATTAGAAAGTGATCAAATATAAAACATTTTAAAATTAAGCCCAGAAAACAAAGTAGTGTTTAAAGTTAGTTTAGTATCAAAGAAATTTATAAGCTTTTTTCTTCAATAGAGATACCTCACTTGAAAATAAAGAAAGCACAGCACATTTAAAGTAATTCTCATGAAAACACCCCACTAAAATAATTCCCGAGTCTAGGACATCTTTTGAGTTGTTACGGTTTGTGATGAATGTAGTCGCCATTAGCTTTTCTGCTGGAAGTACTCACCTTGGTAATCTTAAAGCATTGCAATAGTTTTCATTGTCCCTCAGCTTCTAACCTGTGAAGGCAGTGAGTGAGCAGCCCCTCTGCAACTGCTGAAATAAATTGACTAGATTGAGCAGAACTCAACTGATAATTTTGCCAATGTGTATAGTTTTATGATTAAAATTGCTGTGGTTGGTTGCATTACATGACACACAAAACTGTCCTCTACCTCACGTGAAATAAATATTTTATATTGTTTTACTAAAAAAAAAAAAAGACTCATCTATCTGGTTACTTAGTTTACAAATTTTGGATTATATTTATTGAAACATGACATACTGTGCTCTTAGCTTATACCTCAATTGTATTTTGTGCTGTTTTCCATTTTCATGCCTTGTACATAACTTGTATAGATTGTGGATGATATTCCCAATAAAAACTTTTAATGCCAATGAAATTTGGTTCAAGTCATCTTGGTATCAACTGCTGTCTCTCTTGTCCCCCAAAGGTGGACATTTTCCTTTAGTATTAAATAGATTTATTTGTTTCTATGTGTGTGGGTGTCTGCATATATGTATGTCCACTATGTGAATGACTAGTGCCCATGGTGGCCAGAAGAGATGGTTGTGAGGTGCCATGTAGGTGCTACGAACTGAACTGGGGTCCTCTGCAAGAGCACCTAACTACTCAACTATCCCTCCAGCCCACCCCATTTTTCTTTTTCTGTCCCTTACTTGTTATATACAGATTAAATTATGAACTTCCATGTAATGCTTCAGGTGTTGAAAATGCCAGCATTTTGCGCTCATTTGTTGGGCTACTGAGACTCTTTAACATTCTCCCCAGTCCCTGGCATAAGTTCATCACCACCTATTTAGTATGTTAGGTTCTATGCCAGTATCTGAGGTCAAATACAGGGCCAGGTTGGCTGGGTGTTTGGGCTTGGGATCCAGAAGGATGATGTCATTAGTGAGCTCGTGGGTGGCTGTGGCTGTGCTGTGTTGTGGCTGTTGATGGCATGGCATTCTAGAACCTGACTTACCCAAATAGTGACCCAGAAGAAAGCAATGCTACTGTTTCCTTATGACCAAATTCTTAGTCATTTGTCTTGCCTTGTGTGTTAGAAATATGTCATTACTCAGGTGTAGTGGCCCACACCTTTGGTTCCAGCCCTCAGGAGGCAGAATCAGTCAGATCTCTTGAGCTTGAAGTCAACCTAGTCTGCAGAGTGAGTTCCAAGACAGCCAGGGCTACACAGGGAAATGCTGGCTCCAGCACTAACCTGCCCCCCCCCCGCCCCCAAAGGAAAAAATGGGTCACTGAGTACAGCTCATACTCAACCAAAGGGTTTTTCATAAGGGCACAAATATCAAGAGACAACAGTCACTGGGGTAGAGTGTAGTTATACTACTCTGACAGTTTATTTTCTGTGACATACTTAGACACACATTACAGCCATTTTAGGTTGTGATTCAGTGCCACTGGGCACAGTCATTATTTCCAGACTATCAGTGTGACTGAACTGTAGCTTCCTCTGCTTTATTTTGTGTCTAATTTGCTTCTTCTAATTTGGTACTTACATGGTGTGATTTCAGGATCTCTTCCATGTCACAAGCATCCAAATTTTATTCCCTTTACCATTGAATAATACTCCTTTATGTTTATGGCAAAGTTTAGTTATCCCATTGTCTGCTGATGGCTATTGGGTTGTTTCTGCTTTGTAGTTCTTGTGATTTACAAGTCTATATGGCATTTTTAAGTTCATTTTCAACTTTTAATTTTATAACTGTTCTAGGAGCCTCCAAATACCCAGAGAGCTGTACTTTATATGCCCACTGGAAAGACAGTAGCCCTATCAGCGTCTCTACATCCCTTTGAATGTGGAACTTTTCATCTTATCAATAATAGTTACCCACATGCTTATGAAATGTGCTTTCATTATGGTTTGACCTCCGTTTCTATAGAGACTCCTTTCATGTGCTTGTTAGACATTTTTGTATTTTTGGAGACATCTTTAATCCATTTATTTGTTTTAAAAATTGGCTTCTGTTGTGCTTCGTTGAATTGTATGAGTCCTTAGTCTAGGCTTCTTTACTGCGCTGAATATTCAACCCTGGCTCTCTTGCCCGCTGAGCATCCGTTATTTAATTCTTTGTCAGACTATGACTCATCTGTGTTTTCTATTATTCTGGATTGTCTTTTTCATTGGAGTCTGACTTTGCTTGTGGCCATGACAAAATAGTAGACAAAAGGAATTTAAGAAAGGGTTTATTTTGGCTCAGGGTTTGAGGGGATACAGTCCCAAGTGAAGAAAGCACAGAGCTTGAGGCAGCTGTCACATGGCATCTACTATGAAGCTCAGCTTGCTTGATCTTTTTTATTCCTCAGCTCTTGGGCCGATGTTGCCTTTATTCAGTTTCCTTCCTCTTCAGTCAAACCTCTCCAGAAATACCCTCTCAGACATGTTTAGAGGTGTGTCTCCAGGGTCATCTTCCATCTCAGGTTGACCTGAAGAATCCCTTTGGTGAACAAGTTTTGAAATTTAATAGCCCAGTTTGTTTCTTCTTTCTTTTGTTATTTGTGTTTTTGATGTCATAACAATTGTTACTAAATTCAGTGTCACTAATCTTGGTCTTTGATCAGTTTTCACGTAACTTTTGTATCTGGTGCAATACAGCCTCCTCCTTTTTCTCCTCTTAAATGCAGATATCCAGTTTTTCTAGCCCTCTAGTTGGAAAAAACAAGTCACAAAACCCAATCTCTGTTTTTCTCAACAAATGGTCTTAGTACCTTTACTGGGAGAAAAACAAACAAAAAACCTCACTTAATCATACCACTTAAGCAATTATTTCTGGGCTCTTTTGTATCTGTCTTCACTCCCAAAATACCCTGTTTTGACGTGGAACTTTGAAGTAACTTTTAAAATGAGGACTTGTAAATTTCTTTTTTTTAATTTTTTATATTAATCACAGGTTATTTACTTTGTATCCCAGCCGTAGGCCCCTCCCTCATTCTCTCCCAATCTCATCCTCCCTCCCTTGTCTTCTCCCTGCCCCTTTCCAAGTCCACTAACGGGAGGACCTCCTCCCCCTCCATCTGACACTAGCTTATCAGACTGGCTGCAATGTAATTTCTTTTCTTTTTAAAACAGAGCCTCAGAACTCAGAAATATGCCTACCCCTGCCTCCCTGGTGCTGGGATCATGTGTGCCACCATGCCTGGCCCCAGATTTTTTATTCTTACTGCTTTGATAATTTGATGTCCTTTGCATTCATACCAATTTTATAATGATAATTTTGCTATGATTTGCACTAACTATGGAATGCCTTGGGTTTATTGCTAATCTAACAAAGTTAAACCTTGTGGAGTTTGAACTTGCGATGTTTCTTCACTTGGGTCTTTAATTTTACCCAGCATTTTTTGTAGTTTTCACTCCACAAGTCACTTTCTTTCTTTCTTTCTTAAATTTATCCCTAAATAGTTTTTGATGCATAGAATAAATTAATTTCCATTTAGGATTTTGTTTTTAGGGTGTAGGAATGCAACTGAGCTTTACATGTTTATTTTGTATCCTGGCACTTTGCTGAGTGGATTTATCAGCACTCTCACTCTGTGTGTGTGTGTATGTGTGTGTGAGTGAGCGGTCCTTGATCATTCTTGAAGATGGAATTTAATGATTCAGTCTTGTCACTGTTCAAGTTTTTCTATTCAGTATTTCATCTTGGTGGATTAAATGTGCCCAATAACATACAAGTTGCTCTTGGTTATCTAATTTATTATTATTATTATTTTGGTTTTTTTGAGACAGAGTTTCTCTGTGCAGCCTTGGCTGTCCTGGACTCACTTTGTAGACCAGGCTGGCCTTGAACTCACAGAGATCCGGCTGCCTCTGCCTTCCTGAACACTAGGATCAAAGGTGTGCATCACCACATGCTGGTCTGGCTATCCAGTTTATTCCCATGTAATTATTACTCTTAGTCTCATGGTCCCATGCATTCTGTTGTGTTGGTTAGAATGAATGCATTTTTATTTTGATTCCTCTCCTTAGCCAAGCTAAGTTTTGTTGATTTTTTTTTTTTCTTGCTCTAACAAGGAACAATTGCTTTTGAGGATATCCAGACTTTTTAATGTTTCTTTTGTGGTGTCTCAGTTAATCTCTCTCATCTTTATTACTCCGTTCTTTCCTTCTAGGCTTCTCTTGGCCATCTTCCTGTAGATAGGAGAATATTGAGAATATTTATTAATGTGTGTGCGTGCATGTTGTAGTGGTCATTTGAGGGCAGAAGACAAGTTTGTAGAGTTTCTCTCCTTCCATGTTTTGTTTTTTTTTTTGTTTTTTCCTGGCATCCGAGGATCAAACACAGGTTGCCTGGCTTAAGACAAGTGCTCTTATTGTTTTGTTTTGTTTAAATGTTGGTACTTTCTGCCATAAAATCTTCTTAGCATCACTTTGGCTGTGTACAATGAGCTTCAGCATACTGTGTATCTGTTTTCATTTGTCTCAAATGAAATTTTTAAAATTTTCCTTTTAGGTGTTTTTTGTTATTTTTACTCATTCGACTTTTGTTTGTTTAGTTTTTATTTTAGGAGCTATTATTTGGTTCCCACAAATTGGAAAATTTTTGAAATTTCTTCTGTTACTGAGTTAGAGTCTCACACTATTGTGGTCAGAAAAGATTGTTTTCACATTTTCGTTTTCATTTATTCGCACAGGACTTTTTAAATCCCTCCCCCATTTCCTTCCTTCCTTGTGTACATATCTGTCTGTGTGCCTTCATGTTATGCACATACTCTGTCTACTGTGGAGCAATGCCCTTAGTCATCCTTAAATTTTTTCCCCTGTGTCTGCAAAGGCAAAATGAGTAAGCACCATCCATTGAGATTCCCTGTCTTTAAAAAATATTTATTCATCTTATTTAAAAATGTCTGTGTGTGAGATGTGTGAAGGGACCTCAGAGTTGGCACAGAACACACCCAGACACCAAATTGTCAGCACAAAGGAGATTTATTACCCTGGAGGGACCTAGCAGGTTGGCGGTGGGGGAGGGGCTGTCTGGCTCAGACAAGGACAGCAGCAGGTGTCTCTGCAGGAGTGGGTTTTAAGGAGAAAAGGAGAAACCTGTGCTAGGATGAGTGGGTGAGTCCTGATTGGACCTGTTAGCCAGTGCAGCCAAATAGTTTTTTGATTGCCAAACCGTGGCATTTTGATAATTGGTTGGACCTTGGAGTTTTAGACAGACATAAGGAAGTGGCCAAATAAGGGAATGGCCCTTGGGGGCTAGCTTTAGGAATGTAATGGTTTAGCAAGAGGGAGGGAAGCGGGAAGGGGGAGGAAAGGGGCTCCTGGCAAACATGTTTGCCAAGCTTGGCCCTGTTAGCCCTTCAGTTTGTATTCATAATTGAAGTGCAGGTACCAGAGGGGTCGGATCTTCTGGGAACTAGAATTACAGGAAGTTTTAGTCACCCAGTCAGTGTGTGTGCTGGCTACTGAACTCTGGTCACTAAGGGAAGAGCAGCAAGTGTTCATGGGGGCTGGAGAGGTGAGTCTGCATCTTACCAGAGCACTTGCTGCTCTTGTAGAGGACCAGGATTCAATTCCCAGCACCTACATAGCATCTCACAAACATCTCTAAGGAGTTCCCAGAATTCTTACATAGGAATTCTTACGTAGGAAGAACACTCATACACATAAACTTTTTTTTTTTTTAAGTGCAGCAGCATATCTTAACCAGAATCTGTTTTCCAGCCCTGTCTGTATCTTCTTACAGGAGAACTAAACTAATTTACATTCAAGCTATATTGGTGGGTAGGGCTTTACCACTGCCATTTGGTTGTTTTGTGGTTATTTTATAACCCTTGGTTCCTTTTTGTTGTATTCCTTTGTAATTAGATAATTCTTTCAAAGAGTAACTTTTGATTTCTTTTTAAGAATTATTTATTTTTGAGACAGGATCTCCCTGTGTCACTCAGAACAGCCTCATACTTGGGGTCCTCTAGTTTCTGTCTGCCAAATGCTGACATCACAGGCATGTGTCACCTGATTCCTTTCTAAATTGTGTGGCTTAATGGTAGAGGGTTTTGTTGTCATTGTTGCTGTTGTTTTTCCAATCTCACACTGCTGTGCACGATTGTTAAAATTTTTGGTTTGTGGTTATATATGCCTTACACAAAACACCAGTAGTTAACAATAGGCAATTTTGGGCTAATAACTAACTCCCAATTCGCTTTCTGTTGCTATGATAAAATGCCAACCAAGATCAACTCAGGGAGGAAAGAAATTATTTCAGATCTTGCAACTCCCAGTCCATTTCTGAAGGGATTTAGGGCAGCCCCTCCAGGCAGGACCCTAGAAGCACAAACTGAAGCAGAGACCACAGAGGAATGATGCTTAATGGCTTGCTCCCTCTGGCTTTGCTCTGATAACTTTCTTACATTGCTCAGGTCCACCTGCCCAGTGGTGGCCCCACCCACAGAGGGCTGGATGGACCTCACATCAATCACTAATCAAGATTTCCCACAGACATGTCCACAGGCTAATCTGGTGGAGGCGGTTCTCAACTGAGGGTCTGGTCTCTCTTTCCAGGTGGCCCTGGTTTGCGTCAAGTTGACAAAAACTAACCAGAACAGCTATTTAACTGAGCAAAGAAAAAAAAAAAAACTTTAGATTTTCACTCCCCTCTCCATTTCTAAATGTTTTTAGTAGCATATATTAATTACACAAAATAATGGGTTTCATTATGGCATATCTGTAATCATCTAATTAGAAAGGAATACAGCCAAAACACACGTTCTTTCTTCATCTATAAAATAACCAGAAAACAAACAAATGGCAGTGTTAAGTCCTACCTACCAATATAGTTTGATTGTGAATAACTTTGGTTCATTAATAAAAATAAACATGAGTTTCATATGTGTACAGGATGTGTTCAGTCATATCAACCCCAAGGGCACTCTCATGTTCCTTTCCTGCTCCCATCCATCCCATTTCTTTCCCAAGTAGCCCTCCTTAGACGTGTGTGTGTGTGTCCATGTTCCAATGAGTTGCACTAGGGTTGTTCCCAGGAGTATGGGTAATGCTTTGGAGAAGCATGGATGCTTTAACAGTGTCTACACCACTGAAGAAAATCTCTCTCCTGTCAGCCATTAACTGTGTGTAAATCCTGGGGCTAAGGAGATGGCTCAGTCATTTAAGAGCCTTGCAGAGGGCCTGGGTTCAACTCCCAGAACTCACATGGTGGTCCACAACCATCCGTAACCCCAGTTCTAGGGCATTGAACACCCTCTTCTTACATCCTCAGGCACCAGGAGCCCATGTAGTGCACATACAGAGAGGCAGGCAAAACACCCAAACACATACAAATTAATAAATCTTAAAACAAACAAACAAGCAGACCTGAGAGCCTTGTGTAAGTAAACACAGCTGCTATAAATTCAAGAGCACAACAGCCAAGTCTCATCTGAAAGTCAGAATTCTACACCACTGCCCACCCCTCCCTCCCTTCTCCCTTCTTCCCTCCCTCCCTCCTCTCTTTCTCCCTTCCTTCCTTCTTCCTTCCCTTCCTTCTTCTCTTCTCCCTTTCTTCCTCCCTCCCCCCTTTCTTTCTATTTCTTCTCTGATCATGCTCTGAGCCTTAGAGGGGGTAATAATCAATATGGATGACCCATTATGACTGGGAGTTCAACAGTTGCTTATTATCAATACTTCGACCACTCATGAGTCTCTTCAGTCACCATTCTGAAAAGAAAAAAAAAAATTTCTCTGACCAAAGCCAAAAAACAATCTATGCACACAAACATAACTATTGAGAAGGCAATTTGGCAGGCACACCTGTGTCCAATTAGCAAAACATCAGTAGTAGCTTCCTCACTAGGCCATATTCCCTCCCCAGCCAAAACTGAGTTTTGGCTAGCTTAGAGTACCAGATAGGAATTTCCCACCTGTGCAGTGGGGGGGGGGGGGGGGGAATCCAGTCACAAACAGATTGGTTACCTCTATGACAACCTTGCCACTTATGCACCAGTGGGTTCATCTTCTATAGTTGGTCAGAATTGTTGCACCCAGGGTCTATGGTAAAATAAGACTTTGATGACAATTCTCTTCCAGTAGTCTGCATAGCATATGCTGGCACTATGAAAACTAACCAGCAGAGAGGAAATTTTCAGACCAATTCTAGCTTGATTTCTCTATGACCTGAAGCAAAAGTATGTGGTGTTGTTGTGGTTTGTTTGTTTTAGCAATAGAGTCTTACTATCAAGTTCTGGCCGGCAACCAGGAGCACTGGCAATTGCCTGCATTATTATTTTGGGAGCCTCTGGGTCTCCATAGCCAACAATTTACAGGGAGGTTGCCCACTCCTGGCTCTGGGTTTTTATTTAATAACCTATGACTTTTGGGTGCTGCTTAATCCACCCACATAAGACTTCTTTGTCAAACTTTTTTTTTAATTTTAATTTTTTTCTTCACAATTTATTCATTATATATCCCAATTGAAGCCCCCTCCCTCAACTCCCCCAGTCCCAATCTTCCTACCTCTTCCCCCATCCCCTTCCCCTAGTCCACTGAAAGGGGAAGTTCTCCACTGTTGCCATCTGCCCAAAGCTTGTTAAATCTCATCAGGACTGCCTGGACCCTCTTTCTCCGTGACCTGGGAAAGCCGCATCACCAGGAGCAAGTGATCAAAGTGCAGTCAACTGAGTTCATGAGAGAGGCAGCCCCTGCATCCTTCACTCAGAGGTACACATGGAGACCGAGCTGCTATTCGGCCACATCTGAGCCAGGGGGTCTAGATTCTCTCCATGTATAGTCCTCCATTGGTGCATCAGTCTCTGAATCCCTGGGCTCAGATCTTTTAGCTTTGTTGCTCTCTTTGTGAGGCTTCTCTCCCCTCCATATCCCTCTATCCCTACCATTCTCTTCTTTTATAAGATTCCCTGTGCTCTGCTCAAAGTTTGACCCTGAGTCTCAGCATCTGCTTCGATCTCCTGTTGGGTGGATACTTTTGCAGGACTGTCTTTAGCAGGCTCTCATCCTGTTTTCCTCTCTTCCACCACTTCTGGTGTCTATCGTGTTTGCCATTCTGAATGAGACAGACAAACCTTTAGCCAAACTAACTAAAAGGCAGAGAGACACTATCCAAATCAACAAAATCAGAAATGAAAAGAGGGACATAAGAGCAGACATTGAGGAAATCCAAACAATCATTAGGTCTTACTTCAAAAGCCTATACGATGCAAAATTTGAAAATCTAAATAAAATGGACAATTTTCTTGAGAGATTCCACTTACCAAAGCTGAATCAAGGTCAGGTAAATAAATTTGTTATGCCTAGGTCATGAGACCCCCAAGAGACCATCAGGAACACAAGTCTGATGCAAAACACACAAGAGTCTTTATTCAACCTCAAGCTTGGATCTCAATCCCTTCTGACATAGCAGGTTGGGAGAGTTACAGCCAGCTTCAAGGGAAGAGGGTTTTTAAAGGGAAAAACCACAACCAGGGGCTTCCAAGCCTTAGCATTACATGATTGGACAAAAGGTAAAGGAATGAAATGCACTTTGACCTAGTTGGTTAACAGCCCCTGGCCAAACCACAGAGGCCAAGAGGAGCACCGCGACTCTGGGAACAACTTATGTTTTCTTAACTGACCCCGTCTTTATTGGTTTGCCTCAATTGCTGTGTGTCTAGCTGCAAGCTGCTGTGAACATTCTGTGTTTTTTGTTTTTTTCAGAACTCAAGGGTGGGAACCAAGGTACTCCAGGGACAAGCTGACCTTGGATGATGTCTGAGAAACAACACAGAGTTAGTTCTGCTAATTTAACCCTTTCACATTAAATAGTCCTATATCCTCGAAGGAAATAGAAGCAATCAACAAAACTCTCCCATCCAACAACAACAACAAAAAACACCCAGGGCCAGATGGTTTCAGCAAAGAATTTTACCAGACCTTCAAAGAATAGGTAACACCAATACTCTTCAAACTATTCCACAAAATAGAAGCAGAAGGAACATTATCAAACTCTTAAAAATTAATTTTTGAGTAAGTTATAGACTCTCAAACATTTTGATTTTGATAACACACTTTGGCTTTTTTTATACTGTATATTTCTCAACAAACCATTGCAGCTTTTATTAGTTTTCATAGTTTTGTGCTTTGAGCTTCTTATAAATGATACATGAATGATTTATTTGCATTCCACCATTGTAGTACTTGAATATACTGAATTTGAGCGTCTTTAATTTTTCTAGTGAGTTTTATATCTTCATACGTATAAAACACCCTCTTTTTTTCATTTAAAGAAATTCCTTTAGCATTTCTTTAGTCAGGCCTGGTGGTGATAAAGGCTATTTAGGCTTCTGTTTGGGCAGGTTTTCTTTCCTCCTTCATTTCTAGGAGACAGCTTTGCTGTTGGCACTTCATCTACTCTGGACTTTAAGTGTACTGATCCCACTCTAGCCTGGCCTGAAAGGTTAAATGCTCATAGGCCTGTGCTAACTGTATTGGAACTCAGATGTGCAATTTGCTTCTCTTCTATGTGTGACATAGAAGTGCTATTTGGTCAGAAAATTTGATCATCTTGTACCTAGATATTTGTATCTTTTAGATTTGAAAAGTTTACTGCCATTATTTCTCTAAGTAAGCATCCCATTCCTTTCTTCTCTCCTGAAATGAATGACTCTTGCATTTGGTGTTTGACACTGTCCCTAAGTCATATAAATTATCTTGTTTTGAGATAGCATCTTAGGTGGGCTTGAACTTGCTATATATCTGAAGACATTCTTGAACTCATGATCAGCAGGCTCAATGTCCTACATGTGTGTGGGCCCAGGATAGTGGCAGAGCCAGTGTTGGGCACACCCAGGAAGCAAGCATGAGCCACATGAACCTCAGGGCTGGGCATGCATGCATTCAGTAGAGGTAACCCCCACCCCCCTCCTTCCCTTCTTCCATGTTCTTTCCTTTACAGTTACTAGCATCTCTTCTTTTTATCTTCTGGTCATTTCAGCCACCACAGCTACAAGTTTAGTTTCTTTCGAATGTGCAAGTCAGTGCTTCAACCTCATTGTGCTGTGACTATGTGATGTCTCTGTGGACTCACTTGGCCCCTCTTTGGTGGCTGTTTTGGAAGGTTGCGGAATCTTTAGGATGTGGAGCTTTAATGGAAGAGGCGGGTCTCTAGGGAGGGGCCTTCATAAGCCAGCCCCACTTGTCTGCTTTCTGACTGCAGTCGTGGAGTTGTAGACACCGCCCAGCCAACTCAGGCTTCCGGTGCCATTACTTCTCTATGTGATAAACTCTCTTCCCTTGACCTTTAAGCCCAAATAAAGCCCTCTCTGAAGTAGTTTCTGTCAAGTACTTTGGTCCCAGGAATGAAGAATTAAATAATAACATGAACTTATCACCCAGAAGCCTGTGATTCTGATATCTGTTTCACCAGAAGCGTTCCTATCGATCTTTTTGGTGACCACTTCTTTTTAAGAGACAGGGTCCCACTGTGCAGACCAGGCTGGCCTAGAGAGCTCTGCCTTCTTCTGCTTCCTGAGTGCCAGGATTGAAGGCATGCACCATTATGCCTGGCAGAAGGTTGCTCTTTTGAACCGGTACTATTTCTCTGTTTCTTTCCATGTCTTTTTAAAAAATTTAATCAATTTACTTTTTTATTAATTACAGTTTATTCACTTTGTATCCCAGCTGTAGCCCCTCCCTCGCCCCCTCCCAACCCCACCCTTTTCTATGTTTTAATGAGTTTTGTTTTTAGCTGAGTATGTGAGAAATTATAATTTAGTAACTCCAAAAAATAGATACTTTTTTTGTTCAGGATTAACTACCTTCATTTTTTTTTTTTTAAATTGTTAAGTAAGAACTACACTGGCCGGTTTGTTCTGAGACTCCCCTAGACTATTTTTGTAAAGATTATTTATTGTGGGGTCACTTAAGTTTCTATTTTGCCCATGTTTACTTAATGCTTTGATGGCTTTTCTTAAAGAGTAGGAGCTAAACCTAGAAAGAAGAAAACAATCAAGCAAACAAACAAAATTCCAAAAACCAAAAAAGAAAATCAGAAAACCGAAACAGATTAAGAAATGCCCAACTATTACGCCCAGCGTTTGCAGCTGAACCGTCTGGGCGCTCCTTCAGCGCTGAGCTAGGCTTGCTAGGATCCTGAAGTTTGCTTTAGCTTTGGGGTCAATCCAAGATCAACGCTCAAGGCTTTCTCAAGTTTTTTTCTGGGCATGTGTCTTGCCTGGGCATGTGTCTTGCTTTCCCAACTCCTTTACAAACACAACTCCTTTGAATGTCCTGTTTGCCAAGAAAATTTTGTTCCAACCTCTCTAGTCCTTAAGTAGCCTTGAAAAAAAAATACAAAAAACAAAACAACAGAGTCTCAAGACCTCCAGACTGACCTTAAACTTGCTCTGTAGCAGAGGATGACCTTGAATGTGTGATCCTTCTGCCTCTACCTCCCCGGGGCTGTAACTGTGTCACCGTGCCCAGTTTATGTAGGGCTGGGGATTGAACCCAGGGCTTTGTGTGCGCTAGGTGAACACCCTTCTAGGCAGGCTGCTCCTCTAGCCCCTCGGCAGTCTGGAAGTGTTTTGTTTTTTTTTTTTAAAAACAGCTTTCCATCTTTTTTTTTTTTCCAAGATTGATTTATTTATTATGTATACAGAGTTCCGCCTGCATGTACACCTGCATGACAGAAGAGGACACCAGATCTCATTATGGATGGTTGTGAGCCACCATGTGGTTGCTGGGAATTGAACTCAGGACCTTTGGAAGAGCAGTCAGTGCTCTTAACCTCTGAGCCATCTCTCCAGCCCCAGTCTGGGGGTGTTTTGACCACCACTATTTTTGTTGCGGCATCTACGAGCAGGTAGTCTACCTTGTGTCTTTTGTATGCGGTATCCATCAAACATCCACACCAGAGACATCTTACTGCAGAATTACAGCAAAACCCCAGCTCTGGGAGTCCCAACAGATGAGGTTCAGACACTTAGGCAAACACACCGATTAAAAAGGTGTGTGTGTGTGTGTGTGTACCTGTTTATGGGTGTGTGCTTGGGTCCGTGAAGGCCACAAGTCAAGGTTGGGTATCTTCTTCAGTCACTCTTCACCTTATTTGGAGACACTGACCCTGAAGCTCACTAAAGTTGGCTGCTGGCCGGCCACTGAGGCCCACAGACCCTCCTGTCTCCTCCATCCCCACAGTGCTGAGGTTACAGACAGAAACTGTCCTGCCTGGCTTTTTGCATGGGTGCTAGAGACGGACCTCACGTCCTCCGACGTTTACAGCAAGCATTGTACTGACTGAGCCATCTCCCCAGCTGCTGCAGAAAGGAGATTTAATGGCTATTGCCTACTGGGAAGTACAGATAAAGAGGTCAGCAACCTCTCCAGTCCAGCCTTGGGACACCCTTGAGAGTGTTAGGCTTATATAGGGAAGAATCAGGGCTGGGGCAAGAGGCTGCATAGCCTAGTGGCCTTGGCCAAGGTGTGGTCGCTTTGATCAGTATCTCAGCTCTAGTTTCCCAGTGTGCTTTGCAGGAAGAAGCCCTCACCGCCTGAGGGATGAGCCAGTTCCCAGGAGACTACGGCTTCGGTAGAGGGTGATGTCATGATAAGGTGATAAGGTGATCTGTCCACAGCTGCAGACTCCGCTGTTCCTGGAATGTCAGGTGAGTGCCAGCTCAGGACAGTGACTGGGCAGCTCCAGGCATCCTTTAGGGGTCTGGAACAGTAGTACATTGTAAAAGGTGCTGATTCAATTACTCTTATCTTTTCTTGCACCACGGTAAGAAGTGTTGGGTAACTCCGGCTTTCAGACAGACACACCTTAGTGATTAACATGCCTACAAAGAGTCAAGCAGGTGACTGTCCCAGAGGAACAAGAAGAACTAAGGCGGAGATGCCAGGCTTTTAAACACTTTTAGTTACTCTTGGGCCTGTATGAGGAGTCCATGTCTCTTACCAGAAGCACTTTCTAATTGTCTGGTCTGCGATCATAACAGTTGTACCCAATACAGTTCAAATAAGGTCTGACCCTGCTCTGGTTTGAGAGAGGAAACTGGACTGGGGCTGCCTCGCTGGACAGGGCTTGGGCCCGACGTATGAAAATCCTTCACGGCTTCCTTGTCATTTTGAAGGTGGCATTTCCCACTCCAGGTGCGCAACTGTGTTTGTCCAGCTGCTTTCACCGTTTCACAGAGCACCGAAAATGCTGGTCCTGACAAGTTTTTATTTGTTTGTTTGTTTCCTCGTTCCTGTGGGGAAACAGTGGCTGCAGCTTCCTACTCGGCCATTTTGACCACTGCCGTCCTGCTCAGCCATAGCCTCAGTAACCTTGTCTCTCAAGTGATAAACGGCCATCTTGTCACATGCTGTTGGCAGCACCAAGGCTGGAAGAATGGGAGAAAGCGTCACCCAGGACTGAATGCCAGGAGATGGGGCCACTGGGAGACATCTCAGAGGCTGCTTACTCCAGGAGAAAACTAGAAAATCCACCCCCAACAGACCGTGGTTGATAGCAGGAGATTGCACACACTAAAGCTGGAGACTTCTGTTGGAGAGATGTAAAGGCCCGGATTTAACTCAGACAGTAACGATTGCTGAGCTCTGGCCTGACGTCCATACCGTCACTTGCAGAAATGAGTCTGACAGGCCTTCTGCCCTTGAGGAACTCCCAGACAGTTGAACAAAGCCCCATGGGTGGGCTCAACAGCGCAGGTCTTCACAGGGCACTGCACTGAGGAGGCTCAGCACAGAGGCTGGGTGGCGCCTCCTCCAAGAGGATACCTGAGGCGAGGTTTCAAAGATGGGAGAGTCAGTGAGAGTCAATAAATGTGGTCTCTTCACCCCTACCCCCAAGGTGGGGCAGTCAAGGGAAAGGAGGACTGACATGTCCTAGGGAGAAGTTGCTGCATGAGGATAGGCTAGGGGCTGTGGGCAACATGCAGCATTACACTTACAATGAAAACATCTCATGATGCCCAACATAGAACTAAGACTGTGTGTGTGTGTCCGTCCGTACCTGCATGGGTTGAGGCCAAAGGAAGACGCTGGGTGCCTTTATCTTTCTCTACCTCATGTTTGAGATAAGGTCTGTTTCTCACCGCGCCTGGAGCTCTCTCTTTAGGCTAGACCGGCTGGTCTGCAATTCCCTGGAATCTCTCAGCCTTTTGCACGGGTGCTAGGATACGAACACAGGTCCTCCCCCTGCTAGCACAGCAAGCACGTCGCCCACCGAGCCATCCCCAGCCTGGAGGACATTCTGGTAGGAGAATTCACAAGGGTTCTATGGGACCCTTTAGGACTCACCAGGGAGAAGTAGGAAGGTCATCTTGTAGGAGAGTCTTGGGCTTTAAATGGTGGGAAGTAACAGTGAAAAGAGCCGGTTTTGGCCCAGCGGGGAGCCAGCAATGCAGAGCAGGGGCCGGAAAGCTCGGCCTTTCACGAGGGGTGAGCAGAAGCTCCGCTGAATGGTGGCTGGGAGAGCAGTCTGCACACACCGGTTGTTTGCAGCGTTGTATCATGAAGGGCTTGTGGGAATTTCGTATCCTTAGTCTTCTGTTTTGCTTTGTCTTGCTGTTGTTGTTTTTTGAGACAAGATCTTATCGTGTAGCTCTGGCCGGCCTCAAACTTACCCCATCTCTGGAGTGCTAGTCTTAAAGGTGTGAGCCGCCGTGCTCTGCATACCCTTAGTATTATTATTATTATTTTTAAGGTCTGTTTTACTTCTAATCATGCATCTGTGTATGTGTGTGGGGGGTGTCTGTGCATGTGATTTCAGGTGTTCGTGGTGTGGGATTTCCTGGAGCTGGAGCTGCAGGCAGTTGTGAGCGGCTGGCCTAGGGTCCTGGGAACTGAACTCAGGTTCCCTGCAGGAACAGCAAGTGCTCTTGACTGCTGAGTCATCTGTCCAGCCCCACCCTGAGGTTTTGAACCTTGTCCTTCCTGTTGTGGACGCAGACTGTAACCCAGTCATGCTGACTGCTGGGCTGGAAATGTAGCTCAGTGGTAGAGCACTTGCTTAGTGTGTTTCACGCTCTAGGTTTGACCCTTAGCTAAGGAGGGGGAAAGAGAGGGCTGCTCGCTGTCCGGAGATAAGGGTGTCTCCAATAAAACCTAGTTCTTGGTTGATTTAGGGTATGTGTGTGAGATGACCTCCTTGGAGGCCAAGGAGCAGTCTGTGAGAATCAGTTCCTCCTTTCAGCACTAGGTGTCCAGGAATGGAACTCAAGCCATTAATTAGGCTTGGTGATAAGCGTCTTTACCCATGGAGACATCTCACCAGCCACAGAGATTTATACATGCTTAAGATACTTTACACTTAAAAATTAAAACCGTTTCCTAGTTATCAAGACAGCTCATGTTTCTTGTGGGAAAATGTCTGAAAATCAAGAGAGAGAACCTGGCAGTAGTGGCACTCTGCATCCCAGGGAGGCAGAGGCAGCCAGGGCTACACAGAGAAACCCTACCTCAAAAAACAAAGGAGAGAGAGAGAGAGAAAGAGAGAGAGAGAGAGCAAGGGAGCAAAACGCCTTAATCTCACTTCTCAAAGGGATCATTTGTTAAATTTTAGTGTATATTTTTCAAATACATGTGAGCGCTGGGATTAAAGGCGTGCCCCACCATGCTTGGCTCATATCTGGTTCTTACTTGACACTTTATTGAAATGTAAATTGCAAAAAATTTAGGTTAATATTTTAACAAATTTCTTAGATAAACTTACAGAAGCTGGGTCAAAGAATATGTGTATCTTAAATCTTTTTGTTCTATCTTGCCAGATTCTCTGAGAAGGGTGTGCCAATGAGGCTGGTGGTATTTTGTTAACATTTTTTTTTTTTGCATAAATTATTTTAAAGTCAGCTTTAAATAGAAGCAATGGGAGTCTGTGAGAGCCCTCTAGTGGCCAATCACTATTTGAGTTTTGCAGAGATTATTTTCTGTGGCATTAAATGTTTGTGTAAAATCTTAGCAGAGAGTTTATCTTGGCTGTTTAAAAGTCCTTTTCTCAGCCAGGTGGTAGTGGCTCATGCCTTTAATCCCAGCACTCAGGAGGCAGAGGCAGATGAATCTCTGAGTTCCAAGCCAGCCTGGTCTACAGAATGAATTCCAGGACAGTCAAAGCCTGGCCTTCTTAATTAGAATATAAACTGCACCTTCAATTTTCACAGCTACAATGAAAACAGTTACTGTCAATAATACTCTTTTGTTGGTGGGAAATACAATACGAGTCACAAAACAAAAAGGCTAAACGTGCTATTTGAGTGATGGAGGTAGGGTTCCAACCCAGTGTGCAAAGCCATCTGCCGTAATGGCTCCCTGGGTCTTGGTGCTCACGCATGTCCCGTTCAGGCTAACCTAGGAAAGTAGAATACCTTTTTATTCAAGAAACAGAAAGAAAGAGACACAGACCTGGTGGGACGGGCCTGTCATCCTAGCAGAGAGAGTCTGAGAAAGTGGATTATCAGTTAGAAGCCGGCCTGGCTTACGGAATGAGACTCAATCTTGAAAAAAAGAAAAGAAGATGCAGAGAAAAAAAAAAATCAAAAAGCCTTTTTTTTCCTTTATGTTCTTTAGAAAATGGAATAGCTACATAGTGTTAAGAACAATTTTTCTTTTTCAAAGAATTATTTTTATTATTTTAAATAATTGTGTGTGTGTGTGTGTGTGTGTGTGTGCGCACACACACATGTGGGCAGTTGCCTAAGGAGGCCAGAAGCACTAGCTCTCCCTGGAGCTGGGCCAGCTTCCTGACATGGGTGCTGGGGACTGAACTCAGGTCCTCTGCAAGAGCAGAAAGTGCTTTCACACCCAAGCCAGCTCTCAGAACCTATCCTTTCTAAATCATGCATTGAATGAAGGCCAGGGGCACATGTGATGATTTGGTCATGTTGTAATTCATATGTTTTTGGTAGAAGGTCTAAAACTTGACAAATTTGTCATTATCCTGATGTCCTATGTAGTCAATTGTCAATACTTTTTCTGTCTTTGCTGTAGGACCCTGGTGGGGCTTTTTAGATTGTTTTCTCAGTTTTTCCATCCAGTACACCCATATTTTATTATTATCATGTTTTTAGGAAAGGTGATCTCCAGTGCAGGGCTTTTTACTAACAAACCAGTAAGTATGATCTTATGGCTGAAACACAGGCCGTCACCCTGCGTCTTCTTAGGTTTCTGAAAGAAGGAGAATGGGCTGTCTGAGGACAGAAGAAAAGACTCAGCCCCAAACTCCAGCTATTTTTCAAGTTCATTGTTTTCTTCCCGGAAGGAAGGCAACTTTGGGATAAAAATGGCTTCTGGGCCAGAAATTGCACCTGTGGCTCTTCCTTCCTTCCTTCCTTCCTTCCTTCCTTCCTTCCTTCCTTCCTTCCTTCCTTCCTTCCTTCTTTCCCTTCCTTCCTCCCGTCATCCCTCCCTCCTTCCTTTTTTCCTTCCTTTTTTTCATTCATTTTTTCAAGGCATAGTTTCTCTGTGTAGCCTTGGCTGTCCTGGATACTCACTCTGTAGACCAGGCTGGCCTCCAACTCACAGAGATCCACCTGCTCTGCCTCCCAGATGGCTGGGATCACAGGCGTGCAGCACTGTGCCTGGATCCTGTGGGCTTTCTTGATGAGCACAGTTCTCACTCCTCAGCAAAGAAGCCGCTCTCTGCAGCAGACAGAGGCTGTTACAGAGAATCGCAGCTGGTGAATAAATAGAGCATAAGTGACTGTGAAGTGCCCATCCCAAGTAGGACATTTTTAAGGCAATGCCTGCACTCGGGGCTCAGAGAACACCGTAAAAGGCCAGCTGGAAAAGCTAAAGGGATCGGGACGATTGCCATGATAGTGTCTTCTGGTCAGGACAGGGTGTTGCAGCGGTGACCTCTCAATAGCTGTGGTTGTCTGCACCAGGCCTGTGTGAGCCCACACCAGCCAACAGTCCAGCAGTAAGGAGGAAGGGCTCACAAGCCCCACTCCTAGCTGTGAAGCTGCAGGCGGCCCACTGAGGGAGTGAGAGTCAGTTTCCTCTAGGGACAAGTCTCCTGATGAGTGGCCCATGCCCAGTAGTTAGCCCTGATGTGCATACAGGCATATGTAAAAGATGGCATGAATTTGAGAGAAAGACCCTGGGGGGAGCTTGGGCAGAATTGGAGGAAGGAGGGGTAGAGAGGATAAAAATGCACTGTACTTGTGCGTGAAAAAATTAAAAGGAGAAAAACAAAGGCTTTTGAAGAAAATGGTTTAATTGAAGCTGGAGGCCCACAAATGAGGCTCTGCACGTTCTAGCAGCTGAATAGCTGACTTTTAAAATTTCTATTTATTTATTTTTTGGGACTGCATCTTGCTGTATTGCCAGGACTAGTTGCAAGTTCCTGAGCTTAAGCTCTTCGGGTGGATTTTCAGGTTGGCCTCAGTAGCCTAGGCTGTGGGGGCACCACGGGGCCGCGTGCGCAGCTCACTCTGGGGATAGATTTGCAGAAGAGGCTGTTGGCACCCCAGAGAGGCAAGGAGGGTTTGACTAAATGCTGAGCAGGAAGAGCATCTATTCTGTTGGAAAAGCTCTCTCTGTGTAAGGGCAGCAGGAGCCGGACTACAGAGGCTGGGCTCTGCCTGTGGCCCACTCCCTGACCAGTGCCGATTCCATACGACATTGTCTGCACACGGCGTCTTCAGATTCCCTTCCTAGTGAGACTAGGAACTGTGGAGTTTTGGCACTCTCTCTCTTTCTGATTTTGTGCTATTGGATCATAATGTATTGAGTGTCCTCATGGGTGCCATCTTAAGTTTCAGGGACAAACAACGATAGATCAAATCCTCAAAGCACGGGGCATTTAACTTATTTTAAGTCTTTTTTGTTCTGTTTTTGAGACAGGGTTACTCTGTGTAGCCTGGAATTTGCTTGGTAGACCAGGCTGGCCTCAAACTCGTGGAGATCTGCCTGCTTCTGCCTCCCAAGTGCTAGGATTAAAGGCGTGCACCACCACAGCACAGCATTATTTCAAGTCTTTTTTCTGAGACACTTGCTTACACCATGAAGTTGTACTTCAGTAATTCTAAAAATATGTGTATATGAACTTTTTGTATTATCAAATGTTTTAAGTCCACTAGAGAAATTTGTGGTTTGAAAATAGATCTTATTAAAGGAACTCGAGGGGCTATGGAACTGGCCCAGTGAGTAGCGTACTTACAAGCAAGAGGACCTGAGTTTGAGTCTCAAGACCTGTGTAAGAAACGGTTGACTTGGGCTAGGGAGATGGCTCAGTGGTTAAGATACACACAGTGATAGTTTTCTGAGACTGATTCTCCAACCAAGGACCATGCATGGATATAACCTAGACCTCTGCTCGGACGTAGCCCATGGCAACTCAATATCCAAGTGGATTCCCTAGTAAGGGGAACAGGGACTGTCTCTGACATGAACTCAGTGGTTGGCTCTTTGACCTCCCCACCCCCAAGGGAGGAGCATCCTTGCTAGGCCACAGAGGAGGACATTGCAGCCAGTCCTGAAGAGACCTGATAAGCTAGGGTCAGATGGAAGGGGAGGAGGACCTCCCCTATCAGTGGACTTAGAGAGGGGTAGGGAGGAAATGAGGGTGGGAGGGAATGAAGGAGGGGGATACAGCTGGAATACAAATTAAATAAACTGTAATTAATATAAAAAATAAAAATTTAATAAAAAAAAAAGACACACAGCAACATATCAGGTGGTGCCCGTAATTCTAGCTCTAGGAGATCCGACCTCTTCAGGCATCTGCACTCATACACACTTACCACACACATGCACACGTAATTAAAAACAAAATGTGGTAAAAAATGAGAGAAAAAAGGTGCACCGGGTTGTGTGCAGTGGTAATTCCGTATCTGGGAAGGTGGAGACGGACAGTCTCCAAAGCCAACTGGTCAGCCAGGCTAGCTTACTTGTTGAGTTTCCAGGCCAGTGAAAACAGAAAAACAAAACACCAGGTGGAGAATGGTGCCTAGAAAGCCGCACTCGATGCTGTCCTCTGGCCTCTGCATGTGCACACCCACACATATGTGATCCCACTCTCACACACACACTCAAAAGATAGTTGATTTGTAATCTTAGAGAAGTGCATAGACATCTTGTGCTATCATATATTTGGTTTCCTAAAGAGACAAATATTTCTAGCATATTAAAGAAACTGTCACAGAACAGTGTACATTTTAGTTGAGCCTGTCACCTATTTTGCATGTGTGAAGTAGAGGTTAATCTGTCACAGGGTTCCTTCATAACTCATTTCCTTCAGTGCTTTTTAAAACACTTTTTTTTTAAAACCACTTATGAAATGACATGATCACTAGTGGGCGCTAAGAGCACACTTATTTGGCCCAAAGTTCCTAACTTGAGCTTTTTGATGTTTGCTAGCAAGCATTGGCTCTGAGTTGACGCGCTCTAGCAGGATGGCCTTCATTTTCGCCAGCCGATTTCAAGTGTAACGGTTAGGATAACATTTAACACAACTGTTTCCTTTTCCACACACATCTGTGGTTTAGTACACTCATCCATCCTCAATACACTCCCTCTCAAATGCCTCCCAGTAAGAATAAAACATTTCATACTGAATATAACATTGGGCTTACAGTCAGAAAGCAGAAGCTCAGGTCTCCTCTGGAACTTTCTAGTTCTGTGTTATACTGTGGGGAGGAGGAGAGGTGACAGGTCAGAGTTCCTAAGAGAAAGCGACCTGAGGTGGGATAGTGGGAACCCACTGGTGACACTGTCTGGGTGTGGTTGGGCTCTGAGCCTCACCGTCACACCCAAGGGTGCCTGAGATGGTGCGGGGCTCAGAACATTGGCTTATTGAGCTGTGTTATGTGGGAAGTCTACTTCTGATGGCAGGGGAGATTTGAGATGCAGTCACAGCAAATACTGTGGGAGCGACCCCATGACAAATAAAATACAGCGGAGAAAAGAAAACAGTACACAAGAGAGCCGGCGGGCCCCCAGGACCCCAGAGCCTTGCTGCGGAACTGCATCCTTGGTGCCTGTGGCCCATGCCGCCGTGTCCCACGGATAGTGAAGGGTTCTCTGGTCTCTGTGCTTCAGTGGCTGCGTGGCTTCCTTGGGAGGAGATAATCTTTTTGCTCAGGGCTAATTTATTCAGCGAGGTTTTATCTCTGCCGGACTCCCTCAGATAGTGTCCGTGTGTATATGTCATAGAACATAATGGAGAATTTAGTGTCTTGTCTCTTAAATGCAGCTCACTTTTTCTATTGACGTGAAGTCCCTTAAACATAATACCCCTACTGGGAAATCCACTCTTCCCATTCCTGAGAGAAGGTCATGAGAGTCACAGCGCTGAAGGAGTGGGTGTAGAAGGAATGAGTACCCTGGGTGTAGCCCTCCAAGACAGAAATTCTGACAGTTTAGCAAGTCATTTTACTACTTTGTGCTTGAGTTCTCAAATTAGGCTTTGCAAACACGTGTGTGTGTATGTGTGTGTGTGTGTCTGTGTCTATGTGGGTGTGTGTGTCTGCCTGTGTGAATATGTGTGTGTTTGATTGTGTAAATATGTGTGTGTGGGGGTGTGAGCATGTGTGTGTGTGTGTCTGCATGTGAGTGTGTGTATGTATGTGTGTAAGTGTGTAACCCGTGCTCAGTTCCGATTGGCTGGAGTGTCATGTGTAGAACATTAATTCTAATGGAGTCCCCAAAATGTAAATTTCTTAACTAGTTTTACAATGGATTGATGGTGCTTGGGGTTTTTATATTTTATATTGTACTTAGCACAGAGCTAGTTTTGGATGTTAAAGAAAATACTTGACAACATCCAGATTGATAGAACTTATGAGGAAATACTCTATGGAGTTGATGATTCATTCAAAAAGGGGGTTTATTCCTACAAAACTGTTTGAACAAATGCTCACCTTACATGAGTGCAAGAAGAATGCAAAAGCAGGAGTTCTGAGCTCCAGACCACAACGTAGTAGTCAGGTTTACTGAGTCCTTGTACCACATATTTTAGCTCTGCGCATGGAGTGACTTACATAGAAGTAAAGAGCACTCTGACGTAGATCCCACGTTCACCCCCACTTTACAGACGGGAGGAGGGACATTGAGCAGGGCTGGTGAGATGGCTCAGCGGGCAAAGGTACCTGTCTTCAAGCCTGACGACCTCACTTTGCTTCTCGGGGAACACATGGTAGAAGGAGTGCACGGACTCCTGCAGGTTGTCCTCTGAGCTCTGCACATGTGCTACACACACACACACCACACACACACACACACACACACACACACACACACAAAATCATGCACACACAAAATAAATAAATCAAGGTGTAATAAAAAATGCATGAAATTCTCAAGGAATGAATGAACATATTATTATTATTATTATTATTATTATTATTATTATTATTTTGGGACAGAGTTTTTTCCTTGTAACAGGTCTGGCTGTCCTGGAACGCACACTGTAGTCCAGGCTGGCTTTGAACTCACAGAGATCCGCCTGCCTCTGCCTCCTGAGTGCTGGCATTAAAGGTATGTTCGACCACTTCCCCGCTAACTCTTATGTTCTTTAAAAAAAAGAAAAAGCAACGTGAAATGTTTTGATCCGTAGCCAGGAGCAGAGCCAGGACTCGAACGGTGCAGCCTGGTCTGGGCAGCACCAGTGACTGGCGCCATCAGCAGGACCAGCTCTGTGTCACGTGTGCTGTGTGAGTTATTAGCTCACAACAACACCGATGAACTGTTTGCCATTCTTGCTACAAAGTGCAGAACCCTTGGGTCACACAGGCTAACCGACAGCCCGCTTGTGTTCTTGATCAAAGGCAGCCTTCCCCAGAAGCCTAGGTGACTTGCAGTGACTGTAGCATGGCAATGGCCGTGGGAAGCTCAACACCAATGGTGCGCTATTGGTGTCCGAGGCTTCAGAATGCTGTGTTTGCCGAAATCCTTCACCATTTTAAATTGAATAAATGACGAGCGGGAAGTGGCCCAGGTGACTACATCAAGAGTACGTTCAAGGCTGGATAGATCAAGATACATAGTAAGATAATCAGATACTTTCAAGGCTTAACACTGCGATAGCCTGAAGTTGTAGCTCAGTGGTAGGGCCCCAGCCCAGCATGCTCAGGTCCTTGGGTTCATTCCCAGTACCTTCATCTACCCAAGGCCACATAACGGGCCTTATCTGAATGCTTGGAGGGGAGAGGGCGGCCAGGTTGCTGTTGCCCATAGCTTCTGCTTCCCACTCAGCCCCGGCTGGCTGTTTTCTCAGTGGAGAACAGAGGCTATCTCATTCACAGTGATCTGGACGCAGTGCCTCCCTCCTAATGTATCACAAGTGGAACACCAGGCCCTTTAGGAACATTCGGAAAGTGATAACCAGGCTGGGTTCCCAGGAACGGTCAGGGACAGGGATGAGATGAGGCCGGTGGATTCTAGTTTCCCTCTTAGCTGTGTGGACTTGAGGAGCTCGTCCTTTTGGGGGCTGTTTCTTCTGTGTAAAATCGACAGTTGTTCCCACTACCGAGCGTGGAGAATTCAATAAGCTATACTATAAAAACACACGTACATAGTTAAATACTGATAACAATACCACAAGTAGCTACTGTCACCATTATTGTGACCACAGCTAACTCTGCTGGTTTGCCACCAGGGCAAAGTATCTTCGTTATGTTATTTGTTTCTTGTGGAGTGCCTGTGTGCGCGCCCGCGTGTGTGTATACACAGTGTGCACTAGAAGGATGTTCCGTGTCCTTTGTCACCATCCACCTTTTTCTCTTGAGACAGAGAACAGCACTGAACCTGGAGTAGGGTAGCAGCCAGCAAAAACAGAGATCCTTCTGTCTTAGTCAACAGCACTGGGGGGACAGACATGCTGGGCCACGCCAGGCCTTTTATTGGGTGCTGCGGATGGGGATTCAGGTTCTCCCTTTCTCCTTAGGGTCATAGGAAACTCTGCCGGGTGCCCTTGGAAGTTTTAACAGCTGAGAAGGGGAGTGAGCGGGTAAAAGTTGAGACAGGAGACCCAGACGCGGAGACAAGAGAGAGGTCTTAAGAAGAGAGACTGCGTTTTGCAAATCCATCAGGAGCCCGACGCACCCCGCGCACCCCGCAGGTCTCCATCGGGATGGGGTTAATTAACTTTCCTGCGCGGTCCCGGCGTCACCGACCCCCTGCTGCCGGCTCCTGGTCCTCTGCTTCCTTCCACACCCCTGCTCCGGAGCCCGGCCGGCGATTGGCTGGCTTGGCCCGGGGCTGTCGCGGATTGGCGCTTGCTGGCCCGGGCCACCTAGTTTAAAGAGGGGGCGGGGGCGCGCTGCCCAGCTGCGCTGCTGTCCCCTCCAGGCGCACCTGTCCCCGCTGCACGCTCGCAGCCTCTCACCCTCCGCGGAGGAGTTTCCCCGGAGCCAGGGCCGCGGAGAGCAAGCCCAGGGCGGGCTCTGTCGAGGCGGGCGCAGGGGGGCACAGTCCGCGAGGGTCCAGCCGCGCGGACGTCGCTGTGGGCACCATGGTAGCCACTTGCCTGCAGGTGGTGGGCTTCGTCACGAGCTTCGTGGGCTGGATTGGCATCATCGTCACCACGTCTACCAACGACTGGGTGGTGACCTGCAGCTACACCATCCCCACCTGCCGAAAGATGGACGAGCTGGGATCCAAGGGTCTGTGGGCCGACTGTGTCATGGCCACCGGCCTCTACCACTGCAAGCCTCTGGTGGACATCCTCATCCTCCCGGGTAAGAACGCCGAGCTTGCAAGCAGTTCCCAGAGGCAGGACGGGCCAGAAATGGGGGTTTTAGACGGGGTTCTCACAAGTCTGGGCACTCAGAGGCTTCTTGGGTACATTTTTGGCATCTCAAATCCCTGCCTAAAGAACCACCTGCCAGCTCCAGTTTCTTCATCTGGAACATGACATGATTACGGCAATTTGGCCACCGGTAACACTGACCAATGGCTTTGATAATTTCACCAATCGAATCCTACACGCATGGTAGAAACTTATTAACTCCCATCGCTTCATCATCCCAGGTTCCCAAGCCAATGGACCAAAATTGCTGCAGTCCTGGCCCCTGCCTTCTCCGATGGGCTTCTGATTAGGGCTCTCTGTAGAAGTGAGGAGGAAAGAGCAAAGTAGGAACGATCTGGTGTCTCAAGTGGGTGTAGGTTGAGCTTCTAGACTGTGGTGCCCCAGAGGTGTTCAGGTGAGGCTAGGCTGATGTTCAAGGACTCTCTGGACTGCCCAGATTAGTGACTCCAAGTTGGTTCTCTCGGCCACCCCTATCTTTTGCCCAGAGATCCCTTAACAGCAGGCTGCAGTGACACCCCTTCCCTGCTAGGGTGACATGCTTCCCCAGTTCCACCCAGCAGGCTACTGGGTTTTGGGAAAACCCAGTACCCTGAGAAGGAAAGGCTGCCAGGGAGACACAGGTCAGTTCGAGGCTCCTTGCGTGTGTGTTGGAGGGTGCCTGGGGTGGGGGTGGCGTGGGGGTGGTGGCGAGCCTCTGAAACCCTGGGTGAGGGAGTTTGGGAAGGAGCATCTTTCTATGGGAAAGTCTGTGGAAGCAGTTTTAACAGTTAGGCGACTTGGGCTGCTGTGAGCACCGCTTGTATATTTCTGCTAGAACTCTGTCATGCCCTGCGGCTTCACTGTCACCTGGGTCAGGTTGTCTAAGTCCCTCTGGCCTTGGGTCATGTATGTCTTCAAGGGCATAGTCAGGCCCTTACATGAGGAGAAATCAGCCCTAAAGCTGCTGGTCTGACAACAGCCAAATTTGTACATTCTCCAGGGAGAATATTTGGCTTTCTAGAGACCTGTGAAGAGCCTCAAGCGCCCCCTACTTTCCAGACAGGGCATTTGGAATTCACCTCCCTCCATCCAGCTCACTTACTGCTTGCTGACTTCTTTATCCCAGGATGCGGTATTGGGAATTGAACCCAGGGCTCTGTTCATGCTAGGTGAGCTCTCTACAGACTGAGCCACATTCCCACCCACACAACATTTTAAGTTCTCTTTGCGTTCTCTCTTGGTCCATACCTTGCCTCTACCATATAGTAGGAGGGCACAGTGCATGTCAGACCTGCCGTTCACTACCCCTTCCTTTCTCCATTTGGACATTCAGAAGGCCAGGCATTAGGGAACCCCGGTGTGGACTCAGCATCAGTTAACGCTGGCTTTGGTAGACCTGAGTCAGACTCTGGGACCTAGCCACTCACCATCTGGGATGTCTGGGGCGAGTTGCTCACCTCAGTAAGCCCTAGCAGCTTTCTGTAAAGAATGTAAACCAGGTATCTTCCGGGATTGCTTGTGGGAGCCAGTGAGACAAGAAACAAAGTCCCGCTTTGAAGTAGAGATATTCTAGAAAGGGCAGATGCCATTTTCTAGTAACAGCTGGGCTTGGCTGTAGTGATTTCTCACTGATGTATAAAATCCTTTTGTTTCCTTCCCCTGAAACTACATTTCCTGAGTGCTCCATGCCAAATGATTTGTTTTCAGAACACACAGGCCATGCTGGGGGGCAGGGAGTATATTTTGTGGAGAAGCTTATTGTTCCGCATCCCCAACCTCACCCAGCGGGTGGGGGAGGGGCACCCCTCTGTCCCCGTCTTCCGATTTCTAGACAGGGTGTTGGTGTGGCAGCTCGTGGACGGCCTCGTGCCATAAATTTCAGAGCATCAGTTTGAGTTGACTGCTGCCTTTGTGTGGGCCCTGGATGCAAGGGGGGCGCTGGGCTCAGGCTCTGGGGCTCCTCCCAGGGGTCCACAAGTCTATGGTAACTGATAAATTATCTCATTCTTATGATGAGATGGGCAGCGGTTGGAAGAGAGCCCATGTGGCCTGCCCTGCTAAGGGGCAGTGTTTATGCTGCGTGTTGGCATACAGGGAGGTTGGCTGTGTCTGACATGGGGGTTCTGGTACGTGGGAAAGAGTTAGGGTCAGTTCTTGGCCTCGACGGGGCCTCTAGCTTCACTTCTGCCTACGAAAACGAAACAGACAACCGTCATTCGTAAATGGGACTCTTTAAAAAAAAAAAAAAAAGGAGAGTGGTTTTAATGAGAAGCAATAAATAACGTGAAGGTGAAACAGTGAACTTAAATCTGTGAAATTCCCCTGGAATCTGTACAGATTTATCTTACACGAAATTGTGCATATTATAATCTGAATCTTCATAATGTTCTCACTTAGCTTTTTTATTTGGCAGTATAGAGTCGATACCTTTGCTCTACATCTCTCTTTCAACTCACATTTTCCTCCATTGATAGATATGTCAGCTGTTGTGGGGGCATGAAGACCAAGACAGGAGTCTACTCAAAGGAATCCCCAGGCTAGAGATATACCTTTCAAACATTGACAGACCAGGGGGAGAAACATGCCCAAGCACCATTCATGAAGCAGGAAGTAGAAGCTGACCATCTGAGGGGATAGGAGACCAGAGGACAGCAGCCTCTTGGGAGGCAGGAGAGAGAGAGAGGGAACCATAGTCTTAGCTTACACTGTAATTCAGGGCTACAGATAGTCACACCCAGCATGAACTGAGGATAAAATCAGTACTCTGGAGATAGCAGTACCACGCCAGGCTCAGTGTGGTGCCTCATGCCTATAATCCCAGCACCGGGGAGGCTGAGGCAGGAGGATCATAAGCCTGAGAATTGCCTGGACAGGGCAATATTGCCAGTACTATTTGCTACTATTTTTTTTCACTCCTTAGCACAGAACATTTTCTAAAGACTCTCTGACTTGTGAACTTGATGGCCGGTAGAATTCTACTTGGAAGGTGGAGACGATCTAGTCTTATCACTCTGCAGGTGAGGAAAGTGATGCAGTCAGTAACTGACTTGCTGGAGTTGCACAGGCCAGTCACGTCGCAGCAGACTGGAATCAACAACCCAACGTCACAGCTGACCTTTCCGAACACTTGGGTTTCTAGGTGAATCTTTACCAAGGTGTTATAGTAATGCAGGTCAGTGCCTGGTGGCTCTGCTGTGAGCATGTGGTTTGATCTTCACCTTGGGTCTGTCTCTCTAGCACTCTCCCTGAGTTGAAGGTGTGATCTTGGATATTTATCATGTTTGAAGTCGTACAGGGGACAACAAGAAGGAGGACGGTGGTGTTGAATTCTTGAGAGGGGGGACTCAGGAGCAAGAGGACCCCCACCCTCTAATCCAAGTCTAACCCTGCCTCTCTGCTCTCTTGTCCCCAGGCTACGTTCAGGCTTGTAGAGCCCTCATGATTGCTGCTTCAGTTCTGGGTCTGCCGGCCATCTTGCTGTTACTGACAGTTCTCCCCTGCATCCGAATGGGCCATGAACCTGGAGTGGCCAAGTACAGGCGAGCGCAGCTGGCCGGGGTGCTTCTTATTCTGCTGGGTAAGCTTTCTCTTTGGCACCCCAACTCCACTGAGGGTGAAGAACCTCCGCTCTTGCAGTTGCTACTTCAAGAGAAATGTGAAAAGGAGTCAAGCGAATCCAGCGGGCAGCAGCAACTCACAATCTAGATGCCTTTAGATCGTATTCCAGAGGAAGCTGTGACAGGATTCCAAGTTAGATCTGTGCGAGGAGCCGATAGGTTAACAAGAAAATGACTACCCGAGGAAGACCTGAAGGAAGTGGGTCATGGGGCTGCTCTTTAGGCAGGCTTCACAGTAGAATCAGTTTAGTATGGCTTCTACTCAGACTTCACAGCAGATCAATTGAACTGGAGTTTTCCAAAGATCAGGTCAGAAAAAAATATTTTTAGGAGGCTCCCAGGGAGATTCTCATTGCAGTAGGAAATGAGAGCCTCATTAATAAGTAATGGAAGGTCAGGAAGAGAGGAGCACAGAGGGAAGGCATGGAGGGAGGGAGACCAGCAGGTGATGGATCAATGGTTTTGTTCAGTAAGCGTTCATTGATCGGGTATAGCAGTTTCTGTGGTAGTAACGGGGACCCCGACGGTGAAAAGGGGTCTATACCTTGAGTGCGTATAGACACTCCAAGATATGGCCTGGGGTCACCTTAAAAGGCCCGTGTGCAGTAAACAGGAGGAAAGGCAGCTAAGTCACAGTGAAGGGGTTTCCCAGAGCACAGGAATCCAGGGACCAGAGAGCAGAAGGGAAGGTGACCGGTCAGTGACTGGAGGGAGGAGCAATCTAGGCTGAGGAAGTGGTGCGTGTTCATTCAGTTTCGCTGAACCTACGTGAACACGGCAGCTTGAATTAACTTCCTGCTGAGGGTCTTGTCTCCTGTACCGCAAAAATAAACGCTGGCAAAGTGAAGCAACTGTGTGATCTTAGCCCTTACAAAGTGAAGGCAGCAGGATCAGAAGTTCAAGGTCATACTCTTGGCTACGAGGATAGCCTGGGGTACATAAGACCTTGTCTTTCCTGACCTTTCACATAACTGTTCCAGAACACCTCTAAGTGAGAAAGCACGTTAAAATAGCTGCAAACAAGCCTGTGGGAAGGAGAGAGACGAGTGGCCTCTATTAATGCACACCGTGGTTTCTGCTTTTTGGGGGTGGCGCTGACACAGTGTGTGGTTTGAAACTTCCCAGATGAATTGACTTTTCTTTCTCTTTATTATTATTATTATTATTATTATTATTATTATTTTAAACAGAGTTTCTCTGTGTGGTTCTGGCTGTCCCAAAACTTGCTCTGTCGATCAGGCTGGCCTTGAACTCAGAGATTCACCTGCCTCTGCTTCCAGAGTGCTGGAATTAAAGGCTTTCGTCGCCACGCCTGGCTGGTTTTTTCTTTATCTTATTACTATGTTTTGTTTTTTTTTTAAACATATGTCTATGTGTGTGTGCACATGCACGGAGGACAGTGGGTTCTCACCTTCCACGGAGTGTGACCTGGAGAACAAACTCAGGCTCCCGGCCTTGACAGCAAGCACCTTTACCCACCGAGCTCTCTTACTGGCCCAAGTTTTTCTTTATCTTTTTAAGGTGGCTTGCTTGTATAGGCAGACTGTTTGACAGCTGAGCAAAGTGAGGCGGGGCTGGGCATCGCTCAGTCCCTGTTTGTCTGTCTCCACCCAATCTGTGGAGAAGAAGAAATCTGAGCCTGAGGGAGCTCTGGCATCAGCTCGGTACCAGAGCAGGGGCCTGCGGCAGTTCCAGATTCACATTTTCTCTGCTGCCCTCCTCTTTTGATTGCTGTCAGATTTCTCTCTCGGCAGGTCTCTGCTTGCCCCTGGGTTTCATGCTGTTTTGACAGGATGGAGCTGGCTCTGTAGAGCTCCTTGTCTCAGGAGTATCACCTGCTGATTTCCTTGGAGTCTTCTTGGCCCCTGCCATAGGGTCAGGGATGGCTGGGGGAAGCCGGAGTGTGAAGGCTCCCTTTGTGTGCGGCTCTGGGTTGTTTTCTGCCACTCTCCCCTCTCTGGGGAGATGTTGATGATGGACCCATGCCCAGTGCTGAGGGGTCACGGGGGATGTTCCAGCTCAAGTGTGGCTGTGGAGAAAAGGGCAGGGGGTAGTACAGGAGCTGGGGGGCCTGGGAGTGGGCACTGTCACAGCTGGTTCTGATGTGGAAACCAAACGTGAATGAACCTCTGACTGTTTCTTCTGAAGGCTTGAAAGGAAGCCTGCATGCTGGCCAGCTCCACCTTATTGGGAAGAAGTAGGGGCATGGTTCTGCAGTGCTCAAGGGGCAACAGATGCTTCCGAGCTGGGGGAGAGAATGAGGGGAATCTCATCTGTTAATTTTCAAGGCACAAGGCTCTGGGCCCTAACATTTTGTTGGTTGGCGTCAAACCAACCGGACTGAATCAGGATCCCACTGACTCCCCAGTTGTGTCAGCTGAGCAGTTACTGTCGCTAGCAACCATGCGTCCTTCCCAGCTTAGTAGGAACGGCACAGTGAAGTATGGGAAATCTTCAGCATGGCATCAGGCACATAGTAAGCCATGCTTGCCACGACTGCAGTTGTTGTTGGCTAGGGGAAATAAAGAGCCAACACAGTCACGTTTGAGTTCTAGGAGGGTCTTGTCCACGGCACGACTGTGCATCCTGCATCCTGGCTTAATGGAAATCAGGATGTGGGGACCTGATTCATGTCCTCCATCGTGAAGGAACCCTGATTCCTAGCTCTGATGCAGCCTGTTGTTGCCTTGCTGCACAGTGGAAAGCACTTCTTCCGAATGTCTCTCGGGAGTGGCAGGGAGGAAGCTGTACTTGGCCTCCTCAGGGAACTCCTTTCAGTTTTTCTTCTTCCCTTTAAACATCTGGGCCTGGTGGCTTTATTTATACTTGAGAAAGTTGTTACTGTTATAAACTTTTGGGCTTATGGTGGATTGTGCTAGAATTAAGGGTGAGGGCAAATGTGAGGTGAACTTCTCTACAGGGAAAGGGAATCCTTGTGTGTGGGAAGAGGATGTGGCATTTCAGTATGGCAGTGACCGTGCCCGTCAGCAGATAGCCTAACTAACTGCTGTGTGAACCCTTCCTGTCTCTGAATTCTTTTTTTTTCTTGACAAAATACTAACAAGTACCTGGATATGCAATATTGTGTAGAGCAACAACTAGCTTCAATCCCTAGCCACACACACCTAAGCAACAAATAAGAATGCAGTTAAATTCAGCAGACCCCCACGAGGCTTGTTTTAGATTGCTGTAGGAGAAGGGAGGTGATGTGGGGAGGAAAAACAACAGGAAAAATGTCGGTGTGGAAAGCTGGCCAGGAAAAAACGTACTCGAATATTCCATTTGACTTGATGGCAGTGGCAAACTTGGGTTTTCCTGCCGATTACCGGTGTGAGAGGACCATGTCGCCTGATGGCTGCTTTCTTATGTCCGTGCTTTAGAAGATGACAGGCGAGAAAAGAACAACTCAAGCTCTTCTAGCTTTGAATGGGGAAGGACAGCTGATAAGTATGACTCAGTGAGGACTATTGCTTGCTCCTTTTCCCCTCCCTGATCCCATACATAGGCCTCTAACTTACCATCCCGGTACAGTTCAAAAAACTCAAGTAATTCAACGGTGCTTTAAAAAAGTCCCTTCCTTGCCTAGTACAGGAAGCAGCAAAGCCTGAAAACGAGCACATCACAAAAGCACATCACAAAAGAAGAAAGGCTAGTGTCTGTGGACTTCCTGCATTGCCTTTTTCTTCCTTTGTTTTTCTCTCATTTGTTACCTAAAATGTCAGGCACACCTGCATCATTTTACTTAACATCACTGTATCTTTTTTTTTATTTGCGTGTGTGTGTGTGTGTGTGTGCGCGCGCGCGCGTGCGTGCGTGTGTGCGTGTGTGTGCATGTGTGTGGTGTGTACCTGATAGGTATGAGGAGGGGTGCCTCAGTTATCCTGCTCTGTCACTTTTTGCCTTACTCCCCTGAGACAGGCTTCACTCAACCTGGAGCTAGGCTGGCAGTCAGCAGGCTTCAGTGAGCCTCCTCTTCTGCTCCCTGCCATTCTGGGGTTACAGGGGCAAGTGGCTATGCCCAGATTTTTATGTGAGTGCTGGGGATTTGAACTGAAGTCCTTATGCTGTGCATTACATGCTTTTACCCACTGAACATGTCCTTAGCCCACACTTATTTTTCTTTTGCTAATTTGTTTTTTAGCTGACACCTAATAAGTGTACATATTTAAGAGGTTGTGTGTATCTCATTCATTTAATTTTTTTTTCATATTACCATGTATTCTTTAACATCTATAAAGATAGAAAGATACACTTAAGTTCTGCTTTGGTAAACTGTCTTCCCAAATAATTTGTTTAGTTAAGATAGATCATGAACTTTTAGCAAAGACATGTCCTGTCAACTAAGGAACACATCATATTGCATTATTTGAAAATTGTCCACAATACAGGCAAATTTTGTTTTTGATTTTTGAGACAGGGTTTCTCTGTGTAACAGTCCTGGCTGCCTTGGATTTCTCTGTATATCAGGCTGGCCTGGAACTCACAGAGACCTGCCTGCCTCTGCCTTCTGAGTGCTGGGATTAAAGGTGTGAGCCACCACTGCCTGGCCTCAGGCAATCATTTTTAATCTTTAACTAGGAGGGGTTCTACTCTGGAGAAGGCTGAATCCTGTGTGCATAGCTTTCTCCCCTCTTTCCTCTTTTGCCTCCTTTAGTTGTTACTGCTTGTCCCTAAACAGACTGCAGAGTCCTGCCCTTGCCTGTGCAGTTAAGGAGGGTGACTACTGAAGGAGCAAGAACAAGCCTGGTCTACAAAGTGAGTTCCGGGACAGTCAGGGCTGTTACACAGAGAAATCCTGTCTCGACAATGCCCCCCCCTCAAAAAAACAAAAACAAAACAAAACAAAAAAACAACAAAGCAAAACAAAGTTCTTTACCTTATGGGTACGTATGACTTTTTATAAGACCTTTTTACTTTTCCCAGAGAGCAAAAAAACCTCTCTTTTTGGAGTATATGTAGGTAGGTACACAGATAGGAACCAATCTAGAGGAAGTCCTTGAGAAAGCCAAGAGTGCATGCAGTTTTATCCCTGGCCCTGTTTTCAGTGAGGTGGTGATCTGGGCTGAATTTTCTAGCTGCACTGCTTGGTCAGCATATCTAGTCCCCACAAAAGGTACTGCTGGAAAGGAGCGTATCCTCCTTTCTTTGTGTCTAAACCTTTTTCCTTTGGTTCAGTCTGAGGTCACTGCAAGCCGGCCTCTAGGTCCCTTTCATGTTGTGTGTGGCCTGTCTGTTCCTCCGCGGTTTTGATGTAGTTCAGTTTTGAGTGCCACAGGAATTCTACCCCGAGTTCATTCATCTACTGGTGCCTTGTTTTGCATGGAGTATGAAAGAGGGGAGATTTTAATTAAGTAAACGGTGAGTTTGTGACTCTCAGTGTGTTAAAGTCACGTTAAAATTTGTGATTGGGGTGTAGGTAGGGGAAAGTAGAGCCAAAATTAGACTACTTTTCATTCATCTGTCTGTCCATTCATGCATCCATCCATCCATCCATGTATCCATCCATCCATCCATCTATCCGTCTGCCTGTCTTTTATTTGTCTACCCACTCAGGTGATCATTATATGATTGTATAGACGTTCCCTCTTTAGTGAATTGCATACAGTAAACTAACACCATCGCTGACACATGTAAAATCAGCGGAGCCATCACTCTTGGAACACAGAGCCTAACTCTGTGTTTCAGAGTGGGCTAGGAGTGTCTGCTGTATTGCTTCTTGCCATGAGAAGCTCATGGCAATTTTCTCGGGCTGAAACACTCTAGAACAGAATTTCTGCACCCTGTCTCCACAGAGGAAAAGCTTTCCTTTCATAGGACAAACTTCAGGCCAGCCTGGGACACACAAGGCCTTTTTTTTTTCAAAACAATGTAAACAAAAAGAAAATCAAACCCTTCCAATCCCAATCTCTTGCCTCTGTCCTCTGCTTTGGGGGTGTGTCTGTACTCTTTAAGACCGGAAATGACCTCTTTTTATTGTGTCTCTGTACATCTTGCTCACCGGTGTACACTTAGTCTACTGTTAATAAGAAGTGTTGTAAGCTACAAGGCAAATTAGTTTACATAAAGAAAGACTATTTCTTCTCCTTGGGCAGATATCATAAGTTAGAAACCTTGGCAGAAACCTGAAAAGTCACTTGCTGCATTGAAGTTGACAGGGGCACCCCAGGTAGCAAATGTTGGGCTGGCTGAGCAGTGCTCTGCCTTGAATCTGTCTGTATGTTTTTGGACACCAGCTGGAAATCCTACCTTTCTGATTAGCTTCATGTCTGGCAATTCTAACGGTCTAGCTCAAGTTAAAGTTCTTCCTAAAATTTCTGTCCTGCTGTGTTTGAGAGAAATTAGAGGATACTAATTGTTTTGAGCTGTGTCACCCTGTAAGATAGTCATTAGACACATGTGGCCATTTTAATGAAAATCATTAAAACTAAAAAAAGTCAGGTTTTCAATCTCAGTAGCCCCATGGCCTAAGTGAAAAAATGGCCCCATGTAGCTTGTTGCTGCCCTGTTCAAGAGCCAGTTTATATGCTCAAATTTCCTTAAAACAAAACCTGGACTAGCATGCAAGTGCAGGAGATAGAGACACATGCCTCCAAGCCTGACGATTTGAGTTCCCCATCCTTGGAACCCACATGGTGGACTCATGGAAGTTGTCCTCTGAGCTCCACACAATGCCCTGTGGGGTGTGTGCCCCCAGTACACATGCTCACACACAATAAATCCGTTAAAATGTAACAACAGTTAGAAGCCTTGGGTAGGTTTTTTTTTTTTTTTTTTTTTTACCTCTGGAACTGTCCATTTGTGTGTTGGTGGTTTGTGGCCAGGAATGGCCCCACACAAACTCAGACCTTTTGCATGGTCCTCCGTCAGTGTTTGCTCTAGTAAGAGAAAAGGGGCAGCTGGCGCAGGTCTTTTACTGTGGGTTGACTAACTCAAGACGGGATGGAAAACAGTTTTCCATTTCTGCAGAGCCTGGTTATTCAGCCATCCAGCCAGGAAACACTGAGCTGTGCTGAGCTTGGAGTTTATAGACATAAATAAGGCAAGGCCCCCGCCTTCACAGAGCGTGGGGAACGGATGCACAAATCCAAAAGCCTAATATGATTAGGTAAGTATATAATAATAGAATTGTAACAGTACAGAGCTAAGAACAAGGCTCAGTCAATAAAGTGTGCCTAGAAAACCGTGGGGTTCCATCCCTGGTACCCCATAAACTGGTTGTACCAGCCCATGCCTGAAATCCCAGAACTCAGGAATGAGGTTCAAGGTTATCCGTGGCTACACAGCATGGCTGCCCTAGGCTATATGAGGCCTTGATCTGGCAACAACACACACACAAAACCTGGACCCAAACGAAAAAAATAACATGATGTACAAGTGAAAACAAATACGTGGGGTTTGGACTTAAACTGTTTGTATTAAGTCTGGATAAGGGGGTTTCTGCTAGCTGGTCCTTGAGAAAACCAAGGACCGGACACTGGACACAAGCTTATGTAAGCCAGCTTGTTCTATGGAGCAGAGATTGCCGAAGCTGCAGTGCTTTGTTTTTGGTGGTTTGGTAGCTGACAGAACGGACGTGTGTGGAGTGAACCTGCTTGCCCAGCGCACTTGGAGTGTGATGCGTGAGTCCAGTCACCCTCTCTCCCTGTCTCCCCAGCTCTCTGCGCCATTGTCGCCACCATCTGGTTCCCTGTGTGTGCCCACCGTGAGATCACCATCGTGAGCTTCGGCTACTCGCTGTATGCGGGCTGGATCGGTGCTGTGCTGTGCCTGGTGGGTGGCTGTGTCATCGTCTGCTGCTCTGGGGACGCACAGTCATTTGGAGAAAACCGTTTCTACTACTCTTCTGGCTCCAGCTCGCCAACACATGCCAAGAGTGCCCACGTCTAAGAGGGCGGCTCCACTGCCCACCGAGGTGCTGTAGATGCTGGGCCTGGGGCCCCGGGTTTGCTCGCCACAGTGGGGAGAAGCCCACTCTCCTGCCAGGCACTAAAACCAAAGGTCTAGAACGTACCCTGCCTATCCTGCCTGGCACTCCGCAGTCGTAACCCCGCCCACCCCACCACTTCTTGGCTGCCTTAAGAAATCTCCAGCTCAGATAATGCCCACCTAGTTTTCTCATGGTGTCGCTGGCCGTTAGCTCTTTCTTCGGGCATTCCATTGTTGTTGATTAAAAAAAAAAGATATTTTGTTTCTCTCTTAAATTCAGATGTCTTGGGAGCCTTGCTGACGTGGGTGTGGACTGGGAGAGAAATAAAAGACACTTTTCAAACGGTTACCAACGACAATGGAAGCTTCCTAGAGATACCGCTCTGTTTTTCTCTCGCCTCTTAGTTTCAAGGTCACTTACATATAAGAGATAGAAAAGGATAGACTCGGGAACACGGGTGGGAGGGGAACCTCGGGACTTTCTCTCTGTGGGAAAGCTTCCCTTTTATAAGTTGAGGGGTTGGGACTCTTTTTTAGTTTGTGATTTTACATTTTTCTGTACATACTTCTTCAAGATTGATCATTTTTTATAACCATGGGTTTCCTGAAATTCTCAGTTCACCAGTATGAAGGAAATGAACCAAACAGACTTTAGTTATGCAATAAGTAACAGTACAAAGATTATAACTTTAACTGACCGTCCATGCGTTCCAGGTTTGTATGCTGTAGTTTTTAATTCTACAGTTGCGTATACTTCAGATTAACACATTTTAAAACGTTTTCTCCCCTCTATCCCCGTCTCCTTTCTGTTAGCGATCTTGAGGCAATGTTGTTTAACATAAGTTGTACTGTTGAATTTGGCTCCCTGGGTGTAAACACTGATGCTCTGTCAGTGTCTGACTGGACACTGCAAGCACAGTCGGTGCATTTGTTCAGGTAAAATCTGTGCAATAAAATAACAAACTGTCTCCAAAGCTGCTCTTTAGTCTTCTGTTGAATTCAGAGTATTGTCTGATTGAAAAAAAAAAAAAAAACACCAAAAAACTCCACAAGTTAATTTCTGATCACTGAGCTAAGAACAGATCATCTGGGGTCGGGGAGGTGGCACAGTCCATAAAATGTTTAAGGTTAAGGTAAATGGTTAAGGATGAGGATCTGAGTTCAATTCTCACCAGCTAAGGAAAAGCTGGTAATCCTAGTGTGCTCTCTCTCCTTCTCTCTCCCTCCTTCTCTCTGTACATGGTGTGCATGTTGTATGTGAGTGTGTTGTATGTATATGTGTGTGTTGTATAGTCAGGAGGATCCCTAGGGAGTCTGGACAATTGAAGAACTCCAGGTTCAGTGAGAGACCTTATTTTAAAAATACAAGATAATGAGTCTGACCCAGGGGTTCACATCTTTAATCTCAGAACTCGGGAGGCAAGGGCAGGGAAATCTCTGTGAGTCTAGCTTCATCTGCAAAGTGAGTTTTAGGACAGCCAGGGCTACACATAGAGACTCTGTCTTAAAAATGAAATGAAACAAAACAGACAACAAAACATATAAGAGTGGTTGGAAAAGATACTTGACTATAACCCGTGGTTTATGTACACACAGAGTGAGAGAGAGGAGACAGACAGAGAGAGAACAAATGAGTTTGAATTGCTCTGACTGGTTAGAAGTTATTCTTTATTCACTATATCATGGTGATAGTGTAGTATCATAAAATATAGCCTAGTTTTCTTTGGTTTCTTAAATGTGACTTTACTGCCCCTTGTGTCAGGGGAAAACATGTAGCCACAAGAGCCAAATTTCAAGCACAATACAGCCCGACTACTGCTTTGAACACTTGATGAAAGGATTGGCTAAGTCTGGAAGGAGATGTGAACAAATTCATTTATTGGGTCTTAGTTGTAATACCTCGGTGTATTTTGTGCAAACACTCACAAGACCATTTGGACAAAGGCATATTAAGGTTTTATTTTCTGTTTCAGAAACTGTTAGGTCATCAGCCCTGCTCTGAATCACCAGGTTACAATGTATTTTGGCTTCTAATACCCCCAATTATTCTGGCTTGGGAGATGGCTCAGTGGGTAAAGTCCTTGGCTTGCAAGCCTGGAGATCTGAATTCCAAGCTCCAGAACCCATGTAAAAGCTGGAGGCAGCAGTGCACCCATACCATGGAACTGGAGGCGGAAACAGGACAACCCCGGAAGCTTGTGCAGCAGCTAGCCACGGTGAGCAAGAGAGAGCCAGGCTCAAGCAGCAAGGTTGGAAGAGAGGAAAGATAGCTACGGTTGTTCTCTCTCTCTCTCCCCATCGCACACCGTGCTCCCCTACACACACACACACACACACACACACACAGAGCTTAAAAACACTAATTTCATTAGTATAGCGTATACTTAAGACTGACAAACATTCTCTTTGGAAACGGCCATGCCAAAATACCACGGTAGAAACTATTTCTATGTCGGTCTCCTTCATGTTAACAGAAGTGTTTGATTTGTTACGCTCGGGGTTTCCAGGGCTCTGAGTCATGCTGGGGACACTCTTCCCCACTGTACTTGTCAGTGTTAGGGTTATGAAGGTGAAGGACAGACAGCCCGTGCGGAGAGTGGGCAAGCCACACCTGAAGGCCTCCTGTTCTCAACCAGCCTGAAGCAGCAGCATCAGGCAGGCAAGGTGTTCTTTTTCTTGGGGACTTGTGTTTTTCTCTCCTGGATCTCTTTTTCTGAGGTGGCTGCATGCCTACTCTTGGGAGGGGAGTGTGTTACCTCTGTAGCACGAGAAGGGAGACTTCAAGTCTGTCCTCCATGCTGCTGCCTGACCAGCTGAGGACCATGACCTCATCTTGCAGGTCATGCCTGCAGTGTTAGGGCTCATTGTCAGTGTGAGGTAGGAGGCTAGATGATGTTTGGGAATGCCGCCATCCGACGGGAAGCTGTAAACCATGTCCGACCCTTGAAAATTTCTGATAGCCACATTAAAAGGAAAAATAAACAAGTGAAGTGAGTTTTTAATGTATTTGGTTGAATGTTGTTCATCTAAATTATTCTCACACTTTTTTTGAACGGTGACCCCCACTTCCTGCCCACCTCTCAAGCACACCCCAAATGGTAGCCTCAATATACCTAGTCCACACGGGGCAGGGAGCCATGTTCTTGAGACCTGGTCCAGTCAGAAACTTCCCATCTTTAATCCTCCGCACGGGCCCTGCTGTTTGGATGAGGAAACGAGAGCGGAGCGTTTCTGTGGCTTGTGAAGGCCAAGTACCCCACTGTACAGAGCTGGGAGGGATTTTAGCCTTCACTCCACACCTAGAGACCTCATCGCTCTAGGGGGTAGGTATTCCCTTTCCTCTCCCCTAAACACTCGGTAGACCTGTGTCCTGAGAGTGGGGACATTTTTGTGTACTGCTCGGGTGGCCACCATAACACACTTTGAGGAGCACTGAGCTGACAACCGTTTTCCTCATGTTTCCCGGAGTGCAGAAATCTTGTCCTTTGTCCTGTCTGTGTGATGGTCATTGGAGATCGGATGATTTTTGAGGGTGAGACTATCAGCTCTCTCTCTAGCCTGTTCTGAATAGACAGCATGGAGGGACCTTTGCGTCGAAAACGAATCGGTTCTGTTCATGCTTTCCAAGAACTTGACAGGAACCAAACCTAAGAATGTTTCCAGGGAAGCGCTGGATTTGGAGATGCTGGTGACAAGGCTGGGACAGAAGGAGAAGCCTGTGAGTTTGGAGAATTCGAGTTGCACGCTCGTGCTGTGCTGGGGGCTTGGTGAAACAATAGAACAAGGTCCGGCTCTGTCTTGTCCTGCCTCTTTTCTTGTTTGAGTTAGAAATAATCTGCGTGTCAGTGTTTCTCTATACAATGTACACAATGGCCGCCGCATCTTAAATGTTTGGCAGGACATTCGTGCTCATGACCTCACATGCTGGGAGGACAGGGAGGCCACTGTGGGGCCGGCCCTGGGGAGAGGCAGCATCAGGGCAGCCTTTGAGATGGCCCCACAAAAGAGTGTGTGACAGCCAGATGTGCGACTTCACGGAGACTGAGGCGGGATTGTGGGAGGGACATTGGCACATGCTGCTCTTGAGGAATCTATATTTCTGTGGCTTGTGTATACTCAGAGCTCAAGGACAGTGGCCGTGTCTGGGAGAGTGAGAGGAGACAGGGGGACTTGTCACTGCTTCATGTCCCCTTGCAGAAACGAAACGTGGGTGCGCGAGGCCGTCCTTAGAGGACTGTGGAGGGCGAGTACCACATGCAGGTTGCTTCGGAAGATCGGTGGCACCCATCTGCCCCCCTAGGGCTTTTCTTTAAGTTAGTTAGAACGGGTTCATCTCTCAGGCTGGGTTATCTGTAGCTCTGCTGTGAGTCTTACTAAAATGAAGATTCTGATCGATCCATGTGGTCAGGCCCAAGGTTCTGCATCCCTTGGGGGGGGGGAAAAGGATGGAAACTCTCATTTTTCATTTATTTACCTGTGTGTGGTCACACGCTTACCATAAAGTGCTGATAGTGCATTTCTAAGAGGTTTTCAGAATGTGCTGGTGTTGCCGGTCCATTCTGGTGGCACCTGGGGCAACCATCCCACAGGCCGTCCTTATGCGGGTACATGACGAGGGTGCCTCATCTACACAAGTGATGGGAATCATCCTGTGCCTTTCTGAACAATTCTGGAGCTTTGCGGGCTGATGATTGCGGGGCAGAATCGTTCATTTGATTCTCAGGACCTTCTTTCCTCATCAAAGCATTAAGAGCCCGTAGGCCAACTCATGACAGCTGGCTAGTTAAACTCTAGGTATTTTGTGTGCCGGTTCGTGTCACCCAGTAGCTTGGTAACAGCTGTGGTGGATACTCATACCCAACACTACAAATGAAGCATTTCGTCCCACAGGCTCCCACTCTCTGGGTAATCTTCAAACCCCAGCCCACTATAGGACGTCTCTGAGTGTATCACACCTTACCTGTGAAAGATGCATTCCGGTTTTCCTTAATACAAAGGAAGGTAGGGAGGACAAGGAGAATGTGGGGAAACTGAGGAAAAGGAGATGAGCTGGTTGTCACATTGCTGTTATGTCCTCGTCTCATATTGAGTGAAGGCCTTAGTGGCCTGGGCAGGTGAGGCAGTACTTTTCCTACCTTTTTTTTTTTTAAATTAATTTTTATTTTTTTATATTAATCACAGGTTATTTACTTTGTATCCCAGACGTAGCCCCCTCCCACATTCCCTCCCAATTCCACCCTCCCTCCCTCATCTCCTCCCTGCCCCTTTCCAAGTCCACTGCTAGGGGAGGTCCTCCTCCCCTTCCATCTGACCCTAGCCTATCAGGTCTCTTCAGGACCGGCTGCAATGTCCTCCTCTGTGGCCTAGCAGGACTGTTCTTCTCTCAGGTGGGGGGAGGTAAAGGAGCCAGTCATTGAGTTCATGTCAGTTCCTGTTTGCTTTACTAGGGAACCCATTGGTTACTGAGCTACCATGTGCTACATCTGAGCAGGGGTTCTAGGTTATATCCTTATATGGTCCTTGGTTGGAGAAGATAAACAAGGAGGAGGTCCCAGGGTAAGATGATCAATCCTCACTTAGAAAGACAAATGGGATGGACATTGGAAGTAGGAGAAAACAAGAAATAGGACAGGAGCCTACCACAGAGGGCCTCTGAAAGACTCTACCTAGCAGTGTATCAAAGCAGATGCTGAGACTCATAACTAAACCTTTGGCAGAGTGCAGGGAATCTTATGAGAGAAGGGGGAGTTAGTATGACCTGGAGAGGACAGGAGCTCCACAAGGACCAAATATATCAGGGCATGGGCGCCCTCTATGAGACTGTTTTTCCTACCTTTTAATACAAGTGTGGACATTAGTTTTGGAGCACAGGTGGAAAAACTCAAATTCCAGGGCTACCAGGCCAGTGCCCAGAGCCACGCTGATCTTTGAGCTCCAAATACTCACCAACAGTCCCTGAAAGCATGTTCTTTGCCAGATACAACTAGTTATCTTACAGATGACCAACCCTGAGATCTTCATACAAATCAGGGCTCATGACTGAGTCACCCTTTACAGACACAATGGCGTCCTCAGTCACACAGCTACTGAGCAAGGCCTGGTCACGACAGAAAAGATGAGCCCTGAAAAAAGGCAAATGAGAATAAGCCCGTCCACTCTCTCCTCATCCGAGTCATATGTTTGCAAATATTCTTCCTTGCATTTTAAAACAGAAGTCCAGGTAGCTGTGTAGTTTGCTAGAAAGAGAACAAGCAACAGTGGGCATTTCCCCAGACCTTGATGTATTTTTCTAGTGTTTAAATTCCTGCACATGTTCTAGAGTCTGGGTCTATCAGAGTGGCTTTGCAGGAATACCTTTACTAATCTGGTTTCTTTCTAGTTTCTTCTGAGAAGAAAACCTTTGCTTATCTATATGATGAGCTCCTTAGGAGTTCTTTTGAAGTAGTTCCTGGCCCCAAGAATCTTTTATTTGTAATAAGAGGATGACTAGCTTTCCTTAGTACTTATAGCAGAAGGTAGCATTTCAATTTAAGATGATATTCTTTTAAAATTAATTGCAATAAATATTTTTTTCAGTTTTAATGATGTGGGATTAAATAGATACATAAAAATATTTGGAGTAAGTAGTCAATAGGAAAAAAATTGAAAATATTCACAAAAAGAGAAGTGGGGACCCAGAGTCCTCTTGTTCTCACCTCAGTGGGCTGTGCTTCTCAGGGGAAGGAGCCTGCTCACAGCCTAGAGACTTTACGTGTGGGACACTTATACCCACAGTTCCAGTGAGGGCTCCGGGCATGGTTAGTTAAGCTAATTCTTACTTTACTGCTAAGCATAATCCATGAGACAAATAAAACTAGGGAGAACAAATGGGTTGCCCCTTCCCAAGCCTTCTGAATACTGTGTGTGTGTGTGTGTGTGTGTGTAGGTGTATGCATGCCATGGGTGGATAGCTTACCACTCCTCTTCCTTTGTTTGTTTGTTTGTCTTTGTTTGTTTTTTTTTTTCTCCCATTATTTTAAAGAAACGTCATGGAAACATAAAAGATGAGCTGGATTGGCCCAGGAGGTCAATATTTCACCCAGTTAAGATCAGCTATAGCCTATCTTTGGAGCTGTGGGCGACAGCACCTTTTTGCCTTGACAGCAAACTGGAAGGATGTGAGCCTTGAGGCTCCCAGTAGCTGCCATATTAACTGTGTGGAAGGAAAAAAACAAACAAAAAACAAGCAAAACCCAACAACCAAACCAAACATAAAACATGGTCTGGGACAATGAGGTCGACATCAAGAGGGAAGCAGGAGCCTAAAACCAGGCAGAGACTATATGGAGACTGCCTCACAGTTCCCCAGGCCCTTTGGTTATACAAACATGTATGGCCAGCATACTTTTCATTTTCCTCCTTGGGATCTGTCAGTTGTAGTCTGAGATATTGTGCCTAGGTGAACTGTAGTTATTTTAGTCAGTATGGAAATGTCCTTGGATTTTCTGCTTTTTCTTGAGAACATTGAACTTTTTGATTTACTAGTTGTACAATCTGAGTGGAACCGTGACCCCATTCAATTACTTTGGAGGCTCAGAAGTGTATGTGTGTGTGTGTGTGTGTGTGTGTGTGTGTGTGTGTGTGTATTCCAGGTCAATCAAGTCCTTCTCATGCTTGGGTTCTTCCTAGTTATGAGGACTCCCAGTTCTCATGGTGTCCATTAGCCTGGTGTGGAGGACAGTCTGTAGAGATGGAGAGGAAGAAGAAAGGAGAAACCCCTTTGAGGGCATGACCTGTCCTGGGGTGAAGTACTACAGGACAGTGGGGTCAGCCTCTGTCTACAGTCAGGAAGCAGAGAGAGACAAATGCCAGTGCTCAACTGTCTTCCATGTTTTAATTCAGCTCAGTATACCCAACCCCTAGGAGGGTACTGCCCACAGTCAGGGATGATCTTTCATCACGGACACACCCAGAGCTGTGTCTCTTAGGTGATCCAGTCAAGTAGAGGATGAAGAATATTGTCACACCTGGTTTCAGGTGAGGCCCTGTCACTTTCTTTTCTTCTTTCCATCTTCCTCTTCCCCCCTACCTTCCCCTTGCTCCGCCCCTTCTCCTCTTCCCTTCCTCTGATTCCTCCTCCTCAGCTTCTTTGAGGCAGTCTCACCTTACAGCCCAGGCTAACCTGGAACCCATTACGCAGATAACTCTGGTTTGAAAACTTGCAGCAGTCATCTTGCCTCAGTCTCTCATGTCTGAGACCTCTCACCAGCTTCCGAGATTATGTGTGTGAGCCACAGCAGTCGCCAATCACTGTTATTTTCAATTAAAAATCTCTTCTGGGGGCCTGGAGAGGTGGCTTGGTGGTTAAGAGCACGGGCTGCTCTTGCAGAGGACCCAGGTTGGGTTCCCAGTACCCACATAGTGGCTTCCATTCCAGGTGACCAAATTCCCTCTTTTGGCCTCTGTGGGCAAAAAGGTACAGGCACAGAGTGCAAACAAGCATATGCACCAAATAAAGATAAATAAACCTTAAAAGAAAAAAAAAAAGCCTAAAAACACCAAAACAAACCAAGAGAGAATTGGTATTTTTACCAAGGAAAGGGGATGGTGATGGTAGAGGATAATGGGTGTCCACGGCACTCACCAACACCCAGTGCTTTAATTTAAGCCCTTGACTTCTTGTGCGATGTCCCCACCCCCAGCTGCTGCAGAGCCATGACCTCACTGAGAGCAAGCCAAACAGTAAACAAAGGACACCCTGTGGGTCTGGATCCTGGGCAATTGTGATAAGCCCATCCTCTAAAGCCATTTGCATTTTCAGTAAATCTTCAAGGCCTACATTAATGAAAACATTTCCCCTATTCTGCCTTCTGCACAGAAAGGATGGATTCTGAAGAAGCAGGGTGGGTCGTGAGCTACACACTCTGTGGCTACCTTTTGTTTCTTGACCAAGTTAGCTTTCTGGTGTGGGGCTTTGAAATCTGCTTATTTGGCGTTTGCAAATTCACGAATGCTTAAAAGTTTGGTCATTTTAATAGGTTTTGTGAGCATCAGCTAAGGTTATATGTTTTGTGTATCTACCTGTGCCTGTAGGTGTGGGTGCACACATGTTGTCCTGGATAGTTTTTCTGTCAACTTGACATAAAAGAACTAGGGTTATTTTTGAGCAGCGAACCTCAATTGAGAAAGTGCCTCCATAAGATCTGGCTTAAGGCATTTTCTTAATCAGTGATTGATGTGGGAGCGCCAAGCCTATTGTGGGGGGTGCCTTCCCTGGGCTGGTGGTCCTGGGTTCTATAAGAAAGCAGATGGAGTAAGCAATGAGGAACAAGCCAGTGAGCAGCACTGTTCCATGGCTCTGCCTCCAGGATCCTGCCCTGTTTCAGTTCTTGTTAAGTAATGGACTATGACAGGGAACTGTAAGCCAAATAAACCCTTCCTCCCCAACTTGCTTTTGGTTATGGAGTTTCATCACAGCAATAGTGACCCACACTAAGACACATGTAGAAGCCAAAAGATAACTTTGGGTGTCATCGCCCAGGCATCATCCATCTTTTTTTGAGACAGGATCTGTCATTGGTCTGGAACTCGTTAAATAGGCTGGGCTGACAGGCCATTGGGACTCAGGAATCTGCCTGTCTCTTTCCTCAGCATTGGGATTACAAATGAGCTGGGGTTTTTTGTTTGTTTGGTTGCTTGCATTTTTTTTTTTTTTTTGACAGGATTTCACTGTTTATGCCTAGCTGGCCTAGAACTTACTACATAGAACAGGCTTGCCTCAAACTCACACATTACAATCCCAAATGCTAGGATTAAAGTTGTGCGACACCGTGATGCCTGGCTGCATTCAAGTTAAAAAAGTTAACATTTATTATTATTACTCCTCCTACTATTATTAGTGTTTGTGTGTGTATTCATTCACGCGAGTGTGCTGTGTCACGCGAGTGTGCCACAGCACACACGAGAAGCTCAGAAGACAACTTCCACCTTTATGTGAGTTCACGAATCGAACACAGGTTGCCCAGCTTTGTGGCAAGCACTGTGACTCACTGAACCATTTGGCTTGCTGCAGGGAGAGTTTTGGTTTAAGAATCAAGCTATGTTATGTGATATGTTTATGTTTTACCAAGGGTGTGGGAGAAGAAGCTGCTTCACAGCAGGTGATTATGATTTGCCTCATGCACTAGCAGAGGCGTGATCATTGCCAGCTGCTGATAGTTTAAATCTGAGGGCTCTGGAGAAGGTATAAATGGGAGAGCCCTAAGAGGGCCTGAGAGGGCTGTTGCTGTCCTGCTACTGCCGGTTTGTTCTGGTTCTGCTGGTTTGTCCTGGTTCTGCTGGTTTGTCCTGGTTCTGCTCGTTTGTCCTGCATTTTGCTGTTGCCTTTGCTATTGCTGGATTGCTGGATTGCTGGTTTGCTGAACTGCTGGATATCCTGACAAAGAAGATTGGACTTGCCCAAAAGAACCCAGTACCCCTAATCAGAAGGAAATAGTCTAAAGATGTTTATGTCCCCTTTCCCCTCTAACCTTTCTTTCTTGGCTGGTTGGGGAATGGAAGGGATTGGGGCAGAATAAATGTTGGAAGGGAGGTAGAGAAATAAGAACCCAAATAAGGTAGGTCCCCCAAAATATGCCTACAGCTTGAACTAAATTTAGCCTCTTCCCTTCTTTTTTTTGTTTTTTTGAGACAGGGTTTCTCTGTGTAGCCTTGGCTGTCCTGACTCACTTTGTAGACCAGGCTGGCCTCAAACTCACAGAGATCCACATTCCTCTGTCTCTGAGTGCTGGGATTACAGGAGTGTGCCACCATGCCTGGGTCACTTTCATTTGTTTAATTAAAATTATTTATTTTATGTGCAATGCTTTGCCTACATGTATGTCTGGGCACATGTAAGTACCTGGTGCCCAAGGAGGCCAGAAGAGTTTGGGTCTCTTGGAACTGGAGTTATGGGTGGTTGTGAGCTGCCATGTGGGTTTAGGGAAGCAAACCACGGTCTCCCAGAAGACCGGAGCTATTCTTTCCTGCTGAGCCATCTCCCCAGCCTCTATTGCTTAAAGAAAAAGGATATATTTGATTTAATTATTGATCATTTGATACTTGTAAGCCCGTATCTTGATCATATCTGCCTCCAGCTGTCCCCTCCTGCTCACTTAGGCACACACCCAGCATGGCCCCTCTGTGCTGCATGCCCTATCCTTTCCTTTTTTAACCCATTGAGTCCAGTTAGTGCTGATGTTGGGTGTTGACTGGTGTTTCTGACTTGATCTTGTGTAACTGAAGCTGGAGGGAATCCATGGATGTAACACCCACGTCATGTCCAGAAGACAGTAGTTCACATGTTTCTTCCCCATGCTCGGGCTCTTGCATTCTTTCAGTCCTCTCTTCTGGGATATTCTCTGAGCTTTGGGGGAAGGGCTTGAGATAGATATCCTGTTTAGGGACAGGAAACAGGAGTTCCAGGGCTTAAACTCAGAGTCCTTGCAGGGTGAGCACTTCATCAACTGGTCTCTCTCTCTAGCCCTATGTTGTTGACTTATCATTCTTTCTTTCTTTTTTTTTTTTTTTTGAGACACAGTGGATTTTAATGTATTGACAAATAAAATCAGTAAAACTAGACATAAAAATGGCGATATGCAAGTAAGTTTGATGCCAGGAATTGATGTAATAATAGAATAATCACATACACAATTCCTAATGATGCATGCTCTAGTTTTAACAGTTTCTAGAAGATACAAAATTTTACATTGGCCCATTAGCTGAATAGGATTCATCATTCTTTTGTTGATTAAATAACCATTTAATGGGCATTTGTCACATGACAGCCATACATTAACTGTGAGATATAAAACAAAAATATAATGACACCCTCAGCCCTCAAAATAACTCAGTAGTCTAGGGCTGTAGCCGTGAGTAATGACACTATCAGTACCTTGTCATTTTCATCTTTAACCTATCCTGGGCAGTCACACTCTGGAAAGGGAGAATGAAGCATCAACACAGTCCCATCACTGGAAAGATTATAAGCTATATGATATTTGATGTATGATTGCACACTGACTTTAGGTCTTCAGCCTTGTACTTTTGTCATGAGCGTGAAGAATCAGACAGTTCCTAAGTTTTATGAAGTCTGATGGAAGTGTGAGGAAACAGTGAGGTATCAGCAGAGAACTCTCTTACGAAGGCTTCTTCGGGATTTCCTGCTGAGATCTGTTGAGGAACATGGCATTTCTTCTTAGTGCTGCAAGTTAGCTGAAGGCAGCAATCTTATTTTATCAAAATGATTTCTAAATGCACCCTGACGGTGTCAGAACTCAGTTTCTGTTGCAGCTGTGCAGTGAAAATACAACTGGCTCTGCTGGCACCCTCTGGCACATAGTGGGCAGCCGGTGAAGCAGGGACTTGGAGCAATGGCCCCCTTGCTGGGACTGTGGATGGTGTAAGGATGCTGATCCAAAGGCAGAGATGAAGAAGAATACAGCTTTGCATAACTGCTTTAAAAGCCACCCATAAACAGACATTAATTGGCACTAATCTGGGCACTGATTGATTGACAATAAAGGCAAATACACTACTGGATAAGACATTACTGAAATCCATGTTACAAAGCACAAGTCTTGCGATCCAGCCCAGGTTTAGTTTGGAAGTGTTCACTGGGAATCCTAGCTCCTTCTAGATCACTGCTTCATCCATCCCAGGATGTCGGTAAATGGTGACAGCATCCGTGCTGCAGGTGGGAGGGGCCGAAGAACAGGTGCAAAGGTGCCTGATCTTTGGGGGAAATTCTTGATGTTGCCACAGGACGTGTGTGTGTGTGTGTGTGTATGTGTGTGTGTAGGTGTGAGGATCTGTGTGTATGAGGCTGTACATGTCTATTAGAGGCCAGAGGACATTCTTAGATGTCACTCCTCAGGTGTTGTCCACCAATTTTCCTTTTAGATAAGGCCCTCACAGTGGCCTGGAGTTTGCTTGAGCATGCTAGGCTGGCTAGCCCGTGAGCCCCAGGGATCTGCCAGTCTCTGCCTCCCCAGCAGTGGGATTACAAGTGTATGCTACCACACGTGGCTTTCTCACGTGGCTTCCACGTGTTGAACTCAGTTCAGGCCCTCATGCCACAAGGTGAGTGCTTTACTGAGAGCTATTTCTTCAGCCCCACAGTGCTCCTCTTGAGTTAACATGCATGCACACATAGCTGCAAAAGAGGCTGAGCAAATACAGCTGGTGTCAAGGCTCATTTCATAGCTTGAGGTGCTCAGTGTGAAACAGAAATGTAGAACAATTTTTACTTCCTCATTAAAGGTATGAAAACATAAAAATAACTTAAAAATGGTTTTCCTCTTACTGTGTTTTTACTATTTAACGTTGTTCTCAGTAAAGACAAATAAATATTATGCTGAGTTTTACTGTTTGATTTTTTTAAGATTTATTTATTTATCATTTATACAATATCCTACCCGCATGCAAGAAGAAGGCGCCAGACCTCTTGTGAGCCACCATGTGGTTGCTGGGAATTGAACTCAGGACCTTTGGAAGAACAGCTGGTGCTCTTAACCTCTGAGCCATCTCTCCAGCCCGCCATTTGATTTTTATACAGTGCAATACCAATTATAAAAAATATTTATTATGACTTTTATTTGTGGTTATGTCTGTGTGCATGTATGCATGTGTGCAACCTGTGCGGGAGCCTGAGGAAAGCAGACGAGAGCATAGGATCCCCTGGAACTGGAGTAACAGGTGGTTGCGAGATGCTTGATGCCGGATGTGGCTTCTGCGAACCAAACTTAGGCCCAGAGCAAGAGGAGCAAGACCTTCAGCTGCAACATGAATTGCACATATAAGCAAAGGCACGTTTAACTTCTACTCCCAGAGAAGCATGACAGTTCATCTGTAGCAACTTGTACTTGTATTTTACTTTTTTAATGGTACAATGAAAATATCACAAAAAAACAACTGAAACTCCTTTTGAGACAGTGCCTCATGCAGTTCAGGCTGTCTCACACTTACTTTGTAGCCAGTCTTCTTGCTCTCAAGTTCTGGGTTCTTAGGCAAGAGCCACCATACCAGCTTTGTACCTCGATTAAAAAGACATTTCTAGGGCTGGAGAGATGGCTCAGTGGTTAAGAGTGCTCTTGCAGAGGGCTGGAATTTGGTTCCTAGCACACCCATATCTGATGGCTCACAACTTCTAGTAACTCCAATTTAAGAGGATCCGACACTCTCTTTTGCCTGCCTTGGATGCACACACACACACACACACACACACACACACACACACACTTAAAATACTTGTTTTTCAAGACAGGCTTTCTCTGTGTAGCCCTGGCTGTCCTGGACTTGCTTTGTAGACCAGGCTGGCCTTGAGTTCACAGAGATCTGCCTGCCCCTGCCTCCGGAGTGCTGATTACAGGCGTGCGGCACTGTGTCTGGCACAATAAAATCTTAAAAAAAAAAAATTTCCCCAGTGTGCATAGACTCTGCCTGTGCTGAGTCAGGAAGGACTGGGCTGCCAGGAAAGTGTGGATGCCCTTCATTCTCTTTCCTTCTGTGTCATCACTTGCATTATTAAGTCATTGACTAATAAAATTAGCAGAAGTAAGGATATGCTGGGCTCCTTGGTCATTCGTGCTATTCAGAACTCTGTTTCCGGTCTTTTCTGAAAGCAGTTCTGGTTTGGTACGTGTGGCCCCTCACGACCACTGTACACTGCGTTCCTCTGCTCAGTCACAGACCTGACACACATTTAGCGGTGAGCTTGCTGAACCCCTACCTAGCAGGGTGCGCCTGCGTTCTGTGCTCGTGGGACATTGTGAATGAGCGGTACCTACACGCCGGGTGGAAAGAAGATGACCGTTGAGGACTTCATCTGCTCCCCAACACATCCCATTGCCCCCTAGAACTTACTTACAAAATACAGCTTCGTTGATGAAGTTATCAGCGATTTCCAGATGTTGACAGCAGAGCTTTTAAGCTAATGGCAGGCGCCCTCTGTCTCTAGGCTGGTGAGACTGATAACGTTTCTCTGTGAGGCTGCCCCCAGTCTTACTGGCTGCCTGGATGCGCAGCTGTAATTTTGATTAAGTCTGCAAAAGAAGAGAATAGATGTTGAGGGAGACTTGCAGCCCAAGCCACGACTTTCAGCAGTTCCTGGGGGAGCGTGTCGTCTCCTTGCTGTAGGAAGGACTAGGCGGTGCTCAGGTTGCTGCAGACCAGAGCCAGGGTCACAGGGTCAGTAAGATCATGTGTGCTCATGCTTAGGCTGCTTCCTCCCCTCCCCCCCCCCCGAAATGAAGCAGAATCGTGTTGAGCCAAGTAAAGGCGGGAACAGAAGGAATGGAGATCTTTACCACCGGGCAGGAGCAGGAACAATTCTATTTAGAATCATAGCACAGAATAAACAGCACAGAGATTTGTTCGTTCAAATTTCCCCTAGCATCAGGGACTAAACATAACTGCGTGAGGCGGGCACTCTAACACTGAATTACCACCCTAAACACAAATTCCTGTTGTGTTTTCCTCTTATAGGTCTCAGGTAGCTCATTATATAGTGAAGGATGGCCTTGAACTCTCTACCTTCCTCCCTCTGCCTCCTGAGTGCTAGGATTACAACTGGGTGCCTTTATGCCTGATTTGTGTGGTGCTGGGTTGGAACCCTGGGCTTCGTGCTTATGATGCAAGCACTTGCTCATTCAGTACTTAGGAGTCTTACATACTGGTGTTAACTAATGCATCTATTTTTTCAGAATAGAAAACAGAGCCAGAGAAGCGAAATAAACTTCTTAAGGCTTTCTAGTCAAGAATGCATTGCGCGTTGCTCCCTGCACAGCCTGAGGTGCCTTCCACTGTGCCGGCATTCAGAGTTTTCCCTAAGGAGGTAATGTGAGTCGTGTTGGAAAACATATTGATAAAACATACTGATAGGTTTACACTTAGTGTTAGGTCTTTTGACATAAACATTTGGAAGGCAGAGTCGGGTGGATCTCTGAGTTCTAGGACAGCCAGTAAACACAGAGAAAACAAAAACAAAAACAAAGATTAATTTTAGTTGTAGGGTTAATTTCTGAGTCTGTCTTCAGAATGACATTCTTAGAAAAGGACCGTTTTTCTGTCATCAACTGGAAATAAGGAGAAGGCAGGCTTCTTGACGGTGTGGAAGGCAGTAGGATCCCAGCTCTGGAAAGAGGAGTCATCTGCATCTTGCTACCACAGCACACCTGGGCTCTCAAGGAGTGAGGGTTAGCTAGCCCTGGGGTAGACTCAGGAGTGGGCTTTGAGGACCTAATTAGCGAAGGAGATTACGGTTTTTACTAAAGCTGGGCAGTCAAACGGGAGCCCCCTAACCGGAAGTGCTCCTGGTGACATGTAGCGCCTTCCCCAAGTCTTTAGGTGTCAGTGAACTGTGCTCGGGCTGTGGGTTTGATTTGCTAACAAAACGTTAAGGTGAGTACCTATACTTGGAGGTGCCTGTGAGAGGTGTGTGTCTGTGTGACGTCTGCTGTAAAGGAGCAGCTGTGTGCAGGTGCAGGCTGGAGCAGGACATCGGGTGTCTGCTTTTTTTTGCCATATTGCCTTGATGTAGGGCCTCTCACTGAGTCACAGGCTCCCTGCTTAGACTAAGCTCTGGCTGGTGAGCTCTCAGGTCCACGCTCTGTGCCCGCCCCGCTCTCCTCCCCAGGCCCTGGGGTTGTAGGCATGCGCAGTCATGCTGGGGTTTTTGAGTGTATTCTAGAGGCTGGAAATTAAGTCCTCATGTTTACATAGCTATCTCTTTTTACCGTTGAATCACCTCCCAGCCACACTCCATTTTTTTAAATTTGTTTTTAATTTTTAGTAAAAAAAAAAAAAAAAAAAATTAGCTGGAAGACCTTGACCGTATCAATCAGTGTTAGGACTTTCAGAGTCTTTGGAGTTGACCAGTTTGGGCTTACAACTAGAGAGAACACAACTAGGTCTGGAGGTCCTTCAGAGCGATTTTCAACCCTGGGAAGACACTCAGCAGGGCTCCAGGACCTCTCTTTGCTGCTTTAAATTGGCTTTGTTGTGGAACAGGAGAACCAGGGCTCTGGTTTCTCAGCACCGTCCTCTCCTTCCTAGGCAAGGAGAGAGCACTGTATGAAGACTCAGGAGGTCATCAAAGAGTCCTGCTTGTCAGGACTGGGAATCCCCTTCTGCTGTGAAAAGAACAAAAGAATCTCTGGCTGTGTCAGATTGGTGACTCGCTGCCCCGCAGGCCAGGCGGAGGGGCTGAGGACCCTCCTCAAAGACAGCCTCCCCCAACCAAATCCAGTGCTTTCTTCCTAGCTGGCTGGAGGTTATTCTCCACGAATTTCTCTGAACCCTCCTTGAACCCTGAAATGTTCCAGCTAGTCTGTCACTTGGAGTTAACAAGGTCCATATGTTTACCACCCATGGTGAGAATAATTTTTTTTCTCTCGTTTGTCCTCAAATTGTGTCATGCAGGCTGCTTGCTTCACCCCATCCAGTGTTCATTTGCCCCCCCACCCCGCGCTAATGAGGGCTTTACACTGGTCTTAGCACCTGGAAAAGTGGTGCACAGGCCCAAGTTTCTGAGGAAGAAGCCCAGCTAACTGTTTTCAGGCTTCCTGGGCAGGGCTGTGAGCGAAGGCAATTCAAACCCATCCGTCTTCTAACCTGTTAAGTGGAAACAAAAGCACTGCCGAGCGTGCCAGAAGAAAATGAAGCGCGTTCCAGTCCCGTTCTCAAAACACTAAACTGCTGCAGGATGATAGACGATGAAAATGCCCCTAATTCTTCCTGTGTTCTTTCCCCTAACTGCTGGGCATTTTCTGGCACCACAGGCTTTCATCATATCTATGAATTCAGTGTGTTCCTAGGAAAGATGATACATGTGCTTTTGTTTGGTAAAGTGTATTTCTTTAATAATCATTCTTTAAGAATATGCCAAAATTGCTACATTGGATATGTTTTATAGCACACACACACACACACACACACACACACACACACAGCAGGAATGGCATGGTGTCAGAAGCACATAGTAGCTGGACACGTTGTGTCTGCAGTCAGAAAACAGAGGACGATGAAAGCTGGGGTTCACCTGGCTTCCCCTTTCCCTTTTTATCCAGGCTGAGACCCAGCTCATGTAAGGGGTATCAGCTACATTACGGCTGGGTCTTCCTACCTCCTTTAAATCATTTTGGAAAAACCCTCCCAGACGTGGGTGTGGGTGATTCGAAAACCAGCTGACAGCAAAGATTAACCATTTCTTCCTTTCCCCAGTTTTGTGTCTTTCCTTAGAGAACTTGTGGTATCTTAATTATTATTATTATTTTTTTTTGAGATAGGGTTTCTTTGTGTAGCCTGCGGTGAAACTGGCCTAGCTTTGTCGACCACGCTGGCCTCGAACTCACAAAGATCCATCTGCCTCTGCCTCCCAGAACGCTGGGATTACAGGCTTGCACCACTGAGCCCAGCTTCTTGATATCTATGCTAATACACCTTATCAGATTTTCATTATATGAACTTGTATTAGCTGTCTCTTCTGTCTAGAGATGTAAGCACGTTTAGTTATTTTTAGACGTATAATTATATAAATCTGTTATTCACAGAATAAGATGATCACAAAATATTGGAGTAACTGAAAAGACAAAGCAAGACTTAAATTGTGTTTCATATTATTTGCCAAAGACACAAACTCTTTTTTGTATCTTTTAATGCCAGGGATGGTATTTTAATGAGACAATGATTCTGACCTGAACACCTTCTCTCTGGGGACTAGTTTTTATAGTACCAGAAGATGTTATGCAGTCTGTCAGGAGAGAAAAGTAGTCAGTAGCCCTTCCCAGCTGTGATGCCTGTGGACCACAGCAATGCTCATCATGCTGGGTGATCGTTAAGATAGCCCCAAAGGTGCAATGGTGCTGCTTATGTCTCAGCGAGAACCAACTCTAACTGAACTTAAGGCCCACTTAACAGGAGGGAAATTACACCTGGTACTAGAAGCAGAGCCAACTAATCATTGCTGCTTAGGCCATAGAACTTAGAAGAGAGCTAACTACTGCTGTTTTCCCAAACCAGTAGTTTTGAATCTTTTCCACTATTTAATATTTATATTAAAAAATTCAATAGCTCATAGTGTTAGTTATTTCTTTTCCTTTCCTGTCTCTCCTTCCCATCTTTAAAAAAAAAAAGGAACGTAGTTTTAATTATGTGTATGCTCGCATGTGTGTGCGTGTGTGTGTGTCTATGGTGGGTATGTGCATGTGGGTATAGGTGACCAAGGAGGTCAAGAATGTCAGATCTCCAAGGTGGTTGTGAGCCATACAGTGTGGGTGCTTGGAACAGAATTCCAGTCTTCTGTAAGACTAGTACATGTTCTGAATTGTTGGGTCATCTCTCTAGCCTTGCTCTCTCTCTCTCTGACTCTGTCTCTGTCTCTCTCTCTCTCTCTCTCTCTCTCTCTCTCTGTCTCTCCCTTTGTTTCTCTCTTTTGGTGACTGAGGCAAAAGCCTCATGCACATGAAGTTTGCACTGGATCACTAAGCTATCCCCTCAGTCCCTTAATTTCTTCTTTGGCAGAAAAATATCTCCTTGGCGTATATAGAATCATAGTTGGAAGAATACATCAGTAGATTATTACACTCTGTGTCAAACTTCACCAATTTTACAAAGGCTTGTGTTAAAATCTGACAGTTCTCATTTTCATGGATGCTTTTCTTTTGTTCTTGCAAACTCATCTGACTACATTATACTTTATAATTCCAAGACATGTTTTGAAAGCTAGAGATTCATCTTGATTTGTAATATTATTATTCCAATTTACAAATTTAAAAATTTCTTCATATACAACCATCAACTATTTGTATAATTGAGATACATTACTTTAGTAGTAAGTAAATAGTAAGATATTTACACAAATATCTCTGGGCAAACTGATCTTTCCATGGTATTAATTTCTTTTGAAAGTCAGTTGCTGTCTTAGTTTCTACTGCTGTGAAGAGACATCATGACCAAGGCAACTTTTTTTTTTTAAAAAGATTTATTTATTTATTATGTACACAGTGTTCTGTCTGCATGTACACCTACACGCCAGAAGAAGACACCAGATCTCACCATAGATGGTGTGGGTGCTGAGAATTGAACTCAGGATCTCTGGAAGAGCAGCCTGTGCTCCCAACCTCTGAGCCATCTCTCTAGCCCCCAAGGCAACTCTTATAAAGGAAAAAAATTAATTGGGGCTGGTTTACAGTCTCAGAGGTTCAGTCCATTATTATCATGGTGGCATGCAGGCAGACCTGGTGCTGGAGAAGGAGCTGAGAGTTCTACATCTTGATCTTTAGGCAGCAGCAGGGGACTGTGCTACTGGATGTAGCTTGAGCATAGGAGACCTCAAATCCCACCCCACAGTGATCTACCTTTCTTTCTTTCTTTCTTTCTTTCTTTCTTTCTTTCTTTCTTTCTTTCTTTCTTTCTTTCTTTCTTTCTTTCTTTCTTTCTTTCTTTCTTCCTTCCTTCCTTCCTTCCTTCCTTCCTTCCTTCCTTTCCTTCCTTCCTTCCTTCCTTCCTTCCTTCCTTCCTTCTTTCTTTCTTTCTTTCTTTCTTTCTTTCTTTCTTTCTTTCTTTTGTCTATCCATTAAATGATGCTTGCATCCTGTCTTCCCAATGTAGTTTTGAGCCCAGTGCCCAGGCTGGGGCACTTGACTGAGTGCAGCCTATCACTCCATGGAATTCCATTACTTTTTTTTTTTGTTGCTGTGATAAAACAAGAGCAACTTATGGAAGGAAGGGCCTACTTGGCTTTATCATTCTTGAGGCACCGAGCCCATTGAGGTGGGGAGGCACAGAGCACCAAGTGTCGGGCATGGTGATGGGAACTGGGAGCTGAGAACTCACCTTTCCAAACACAGCCACAAAGCGGAGAGAGAAAACAAAGTGGCATAAGGTTTTAACTGTCAAAACTCTCCCCACTCCCCATGGCATGCTTCCTCCAGCAAGATGGCACCTGTAAGCCTCCCCAAACAGTTTCACCAGCCAGGAACCAAACACGCAAATGTTTGAGGCTGATGGAGACATCCTCATTCAAGGATGAGGTACCTTAACCAGCATGTACCGAGATGGAGAGAGCTGTCAGGACAGTGTGAACTTGAGAGCACAGCTTCTGTTGTGGCATTACTTGTGAGAGGGACCAGGATGACCCTTTGGTCGTCTGTTAAGGACATAACAATTATCTGAAAACAAAACAAAAGAAAACACCAAAACTTCCAGCAGGCCAGAGATTAATTAGGGCCAGTGCAGTGAGGTAGGTCAGCAAGAAGGGGGGCTTGACACTCACTCCTGACACATGAGCTCCATCTTGGAACCCATGGTGGAAGGAGAGTACCGACTCAGGAGAGGCATCGTCTGACCTCCACATGTCTACAGCCACATGCAACAAACAGTAAAAATTGCATGAATTAAGATGAATTGCATTTTAATATGAGTTATAAAAGTAAAATTGCATTTGAAAGAAAATCTAGAGAAAAGATAAGAATATGAAGAAGAAAACACAAAACCAGCTTCAGCCAAACTTCTTAGGGTTGGTATTGATCGATCTTCCGTTTAATTTCCTTCTAACTATTTTTTCAAAACGATGTAGAATACACATATTTTCAAGTTCTATATAGCCATTGTATCCTCCATTTGGGACTTAACGTGGGGAGTGAAGGATACACACGTGATAACACACACTTCGCATGCTGTGTAGAGCGCAAGGACTCCATGTGTCTCCTTTCTGGGATCCAATTAAGCAGAGCTTGAAAGTGCTTGAGAGGAGACGTCTGTACTCTACTGTACTCATGTAGACATTTTTGTTGTTACTCCCAAAATGTTACAATATGACAAGTGTTTACACAGCATTTGTGCTGTTCTTGTAAATAACCTAGAGATAATTTAAATCCCATGGGAGGATTTATGTACTTACATACAAATACCACATCACTTTGTTTAAGGCACGTGAGCATCTGTGCATTTTGGTACTTTTAAGGGAAACCTGAAATCATCCCATCTGGGGATAATCAAAGGATGGATGCCTCCCATTACTTTGTAGTGCTTTAACTAATTTGGACCCCCAGCCACCATTTTGAGGCATGGTTGATTACATTTTTCCCGCTGCTCATAAATATATCCTTTGGTGTAAACATTTCACCATATCTCTATTTATTTTCTTAGGACCAGTTTGTGAATGTAAAGAGAGGACCTGGGATTTGTCAGACATGTGAGCGGCGGAACACTTGAGCAGAATGATGAAAATTAGTCTCGCTGTTGCGAAGGAACAGCAGATACTCTGGATGGGTAGGAAAGACAGCTTCAACATTCATTTTTCCAACCAATAGTTATTGAACGCATTTTGCAGCCCAGGCTATGCACTAGAAGGAAGAAAGACAGATACATGACTCTCCTGGCAGTGACCTGGGAAGCTAAAATCAAAGGTCAACTTCTCTGAGGATGAAGAAACAGAAAGAGTATCTTGCCCTAGTTCATGTGATTAGTGATAAGTGATGGACAGCTCGGTCCAAGACTCACACACTTTCTTTCCTTAAAATGGTCTTTGGAGCTTCATATCAGGGCTGGTTTGTGGTATCTCTGGGCAAGATTGTGAGGTAAAGAGAGCCAAATCTGTCTTTTGCCACCCTGACTCTTCCTGAGGTGCCTCTTTCTCCTCCTGGATTCCCCCAATTTCTGCACGTGAAGCCAAGGGACCTTGTGATCATTTCTAAAGGCTTACGCAAACCTGTTTGTTGAGAAGGAGAGAATGGTATCAGCCGTTCCTATCTTGCTGTGGATGAGTTAAGACACTGTGTTCCTTCTTTCGGTGGTGGTGGCAGAGTGGTGGGGGCAGTTAGCCAGAAGGCAATTAGAGATTTTTTTTTTTCAACTGAGGCCCAACAGACATTGTTTCCAATGGAGGAAGTCCAGTTACCTATCTGCTGACACAGCAGAAGGTCTTTCTCAATAGGCCCTCAAATCTCCAGACTGATAGGAAAGGATTCCAGTTGCCTATTCTTTCCTACTTCAGCTAACACAATCTCAATCTTCTCCTACAAGACAGAAGGCTGAGTGGGATGACAATTCAAGGACATTGTATTATTATCACACCTAGAACAAACTTAACCCCAGCCCATTCAAGGGACTCCACTGGAAACAGAGCTTCATAGACTAGGAAAACCCTAATGCCAGAAACCCCACCCCCTTTCTTTGCTCCACCCCACCCCTTGAGGAGTGTCTCTTTTCGGAAGGAAATTTAATCATTGTCTTTTAGCCACCACAGCTGAGTTTGGATTCTGTTCCAAACTGCATTCCCGTTCAGTGTTTGATGTTAATTAGAGCCACAAATCATTCCTGTTTCCCTTCTCTGCAAGAAGAGTCTGTCACAGGACTTATCTCATCCAGCTAAATGAACAGAAGGCCCATTCCTTCCCAAAACTATTTCAAATGACCTCGATGGGTGAACAGCTTTGGCATATCTGTAATAAAAGCTTGGAGACCTGGGATTTCTGGGTCACAGAATGGGGCCTTGCGGGTATTTTCTTGGATCTGCGCAGCCTGGAATTTTGCTGCAGTGGGGTTGTAGGAGGTAGACATGAGAATGGAAGGAGTTACCCTGGCCAGGGAAGCTGTACATACCGTATGGGCAGAAGAGGAAGGGGATTTAGAACCAGATAGACTGTTCACCGGCCAGTGAACTGTTGACACTGGAAAGAAAACACAGAAAGGCTGTCATTTCAATGCTTGGGATAGGGCATTTCTAAAACTTCTAATGGAACATATGATTGTGTGTGCAAGTGTGTATGGTATATGTAGGTTGTGTAAATAGGTGTGTGTGTGTAGACAAAGGTTGATATCATGTGTGTCCCTCAGTTACTCTCCACGTTACAATGACGATGGCGATGATGATGATGATGATGACGACGATGATGGATGACAGGACCTCTCGCTGAGCCTGAAGTTCACTGACTGGGGAGAGAGCTCCAGATGCTTGACTGCCTTTGCCTCCACAGAGTTAGAATTGCAGGTGCTCTGCCACGCCCGGCTTTTATGTGGGTTCCGGAGATCCGAACTCAGGTCCTCATGTGTGCATTGCCAGTAGTATGTTGACTGACCCACTTCTCAGCCCCTGAAACTCTGAATAAGAAACAACCTTTCATTAAGACAAACCTGTGGTAAAAATACACGTGACATGAAATCTGCCGTCTTCAGCGTCTCTGGGTGGCATCAGAGATATTGCTTTGTATCTGTCACCAATGCTCCCTCCTGAACTTTCAGCTTGCAAAAGTGAAACCCTGCCTCTCTAAACCTCACCCCACTGCGCCCCAGAGCCCCGGGCAGCCCCTTTCCGCTTCTGCCAGTACCCCTTGGGAGTGGAATCCTACAGTGCGTGCTGTTTGGGGACTGGCTCATTTTACTTAACATAACGCTTTCAAAGTTCACCCTGTGGCCTGTGTCAAACGTTCTGTCCTTTCGAATGTGGAATGTTCCATTGTTGCTATTTTCCACTCTTGCCAGTCCGCTGTTGGGACCATGGTTTAGTGATTGTGAATAATGCAGGCGTGGGCAGAGGTATACACATATTTATAAACCCTGCTTCTAATTCTTTCGCAAACATGGAATATAGTATATGTAATTTCTGGATCGCTCGGTGATTTTCTTGTGAAGTGCTTTGGAGGTGATAGCATATTATTTTCCACAGCAGCTATGACAGTTTACATTTCTGCCTCTTAGTATGCACAGGTCCAATCTATCTGCAATCCAACACTTATCCCATAGCCTTCTACTCGTGAGATACACGCAGTAAGGCCGCAGTTTAGAATGCTAATCTAATCATTTTTAATATTGCTCATTTCTGGTGCCAGGCTGTCCCGTCACCTTTTTCTGATGCAATTTGCAGTTTCTTCCATTGGGGGGAGGCGGGGAAAGAAACTAGGCAATCCTGCCAGTTATGAGACTAATCATCTCCAAGATGAAGGACAATATGCGGTAGGGAGGTTTAGTCAGACTAAAGGATGGTTGAAAACTTACCTGATCTTCCCATCATCCAATGGGAAGAAGAAGAGAAACAGGGGTGGGACGGAGAAGGGGAAAACACTTATTCAGACCTTCCCCACAGTAGCTGATAGGATAGGAGCAGGGAAGCCCCCAGACAGTGGGCAGGGTAGTGGTACAGTTAATTGAAAGGGACATGATGTACAGCTTATAATGTATATAATAAACTCCTTGGGAAAACAAAAGCCAGCGCCATTAAATAATTGTGAACTGGCATGGTGTACCTACCTCTCTCTACCATGGCTAACTCCAAGCCAGCGATGTGAACTAACCCTCATGGAATTGGGGAGAAAGGTGAAAATCATTGTCTAGCGGTCCCTTCACGTAGATGAAAGAGCTTTAAGCAACCTCAAGAACCCAGACAGTAAACTGTAATATAACACACACACACAAAATTAAAAATTAGTAAAAAAAAAAAAAAAAAAAGTCATCCGTTAGACCTCTGTCTAACAACATTAGTTTCTTCGTAAGTTTCAACAATGGTCTCGTGGAAAGTATTCATCCTCTTCAAGGAACCCGTGGCCCACCCCGGCTCAGAAACCACAGTGTGTTATTGGACGGGTATGTGGCTGTGCACCTGGGCCTGGCGTGGTGCCTCTGCTCCCTCAGGTCTCAGGGCCACATGCAATGGCTTCTACAGTGAACCAGCGAAGGCTTTCATTCTGAGCGGAGAGGCCCCAGTTTGCAGGAGAACCACAGCCGAGTGTGTCAGATGGTGGACTTGGACAATAAGCATCATCTGAAGCTCAGGTGACCAGATGGGCCAGTCCTTTTTAGGGCTCATCTGTCCAGGGAGTTGCCTATGTGGCCAGTGTGCAGCTGTGCCATTGATGGTCCAGAGTATGCTAGTTTTCACCCTCGTCCTCTGTCTGCCTGCCTTGTGAGATCATGTAAGTTCTTATGTGTGTATGTGGGAGTCTCAGGCAGCCCAGGCAGCCCAGGCAGGCCTTGAACTTGCAACACAGTTCAATACTACCTGAACTCCTGATGTTTCTGCTTTCATCTCACAAGTCCCAGGATTATAGGTAACGTCACCAGGCCTGGATCATTATCAGGTATAATACTGTGGCATCAACAAAGACAACATTAAGCCAGCATTTATGCCATAGTGACTGGATTGGGACGGTGGGCAGGCAATGTTTTCCTAATTTGTTTTTAAGCAAATAGGAAAAATGAGTTGAAAGTTCCACAGTAATCTTAGGATCATGGTGTGTGTGTGTGTGTGTGTGTGTGTGTGTGTGTGTGGCACAGGGGATGGGACAGTAAAGGTGGCAGCCATGAGCAGGGGCCCAGAAAGAGCACATGGCCAGAGGAAGGCTCTCCAGAAAAGTCCACTGGAGTGGAGACTCCGTGCTGTCCTCCAAGGAGAAAGGTGAACAGAAAAACTTATACGGCTCTGACATTCTGCCCGTTTACATTTATTACTGTGATTTTTAAAACATTTTGAGGCTGAAAATGGATGTTCTGTAATCACACGAGTAGTTTTAAGTGAGAGCATGTTTCTGTCTTTTCTACAAAGGATCCGTAAACATGTAAGACTAGAGTCACTTACTCATCTCCACTGGGAATGGAAGAGAGCAGCAGCTCAGGCAAGTCAGCTTAAATAGCAGGGGGAGCTCCTGTTTCCCTCCTCTCTCTTCTGGAGTCTTCTGAGTAAAAGCTTAAATTACTACGAAAATTTAACAGCAAGACAGTTTTGTTTCTGACTTTTTTTTTTTTAATAACCGAAAATTTAAATGTAAAGGCACACAATAAAGCTTTATGCATTTATTAAAATATACACATTTTGGTAAATTTATAACTTTCCCTTAGTATTTTGATGAATCAAAATATTGTCAACACCACGGTCATTTGAAAATAAAACACACTTATAGTACATCTGCATACCATCTCGTTCTTCATGGTACATTACAACACCCCATTGTACAGTGCACCAATGGGAATTAAAAAAAAAAAACCACAAAACAAACACGCGTTAACAATACAGCATTTCCATACAGAAAAAGAAAGTAGCAGAGGACACACCAGAAATTACCATCTGCAAGTGCAAGCTGTACTTTTTAAGGACCAAACAAAACCAAAACGAGTTCATGGAATTTACAGGTTGCATTTGTAACTTTGGGATGTGAATTGAATGGTTGTGTTACTTTTCCACAGTGAGAAAAACTAGGATGTGGGGTCCTGGTGGTTGTGACTACGTGGAAGGAGGGTATCAGCCGCTCTCTCAGAAGCCTGCAGCTCCTTCTCTCAGCCCGGATAGATGAGGTATTTAGGTGCTTTTATAACATTAACAGTGTCTCTGCTTTGGAGAGTGGGCGCTTACGATTTCCAGTGTAAATTTATGACTGTGAACAAGACCACTGCCGTGTGCATCAGCCATTGCCATGGGTGCTCAGTCTGTGTCCACAGACCGGGACATCATCCCAGCCCCAGAATGAACACAGCCCTTTAGAGTCTACACTTAAGACAAAGTCCTCATGGCCCAGTTTCCTCGAGCCAGTACCACCAGTGTTAACATCAGGAAAGCTGAACAGAAACGAGAGAGCAGAGGAAGATCGCAACGTAAAATCCAGGCCACCCGTTCCCTAAGTTCTAACAGACTGCTGTTTTTCTTCCTTAGGGGAACCTACATGCACTAAATGTTCTTAAGGAGTGAGAGATCAGAGCCACCTGTGGTCAGGAGACTTCCAACCTAGGTGTCTCTACGGAAGTCTCTGTTGGGCTGTGTGATTCCATGCACGCAGAGTGCTGCTGAGTGATTTCAACACGATTCTAGCTGATATGGCAGAATATGTCTGCATTTCTGATGGGCTTCCACTGATCCTTTTGGGGCTTTCAGCCCTAAACAGGAAAAAAAGGACATCCCATTCTTCTTCAAAGAAGTATTTTTATTTAAAAATAAAATTATGTGTATGTGGCTGTGTGTGAGCATGTGCCCGGGTTCAGTGCTGGAGAAGGACAGGAGAGAGTGTTGGGCCTGGAGCTGGAGTTACAGGTGGCTGTGAGCTGTCATGTGAATGCTGGGAACCAAACTCAGGTCCTCTGGAAGACCGCCAAGTACTTACACCAGTGAGCCATTTTGCCAGCTTCACGCTCTATATTTCTGGGGGCAGTAATTTTGGCAAAAGGCATGTGCCTACGTGTTTCAGAATGATTCGTGAGCTGCTGAAGAAGAGTGAGAGGCGCGGTGCGATTGGGAAAGCATTTCCGAAAGGAACTTGCTTTTGAGGAAACAGAAAGCAAAAGCAAACGAGATGGTCTCTGCTCTAAAGTCTTAGAGAAAGGGAAGCAGGATGTGGGACTGGCAGGCACTTTTTACTGCCTGTCAGCATTCTAACTAAAAATGCAGCTCTGGGAGTGGTGTCTGTAGTTGGGATGCTGTTTCTAGCCTGAACTAATGTTAACGAAACTGTGGCCCCTTTCATGGTCAGGCCACTGCTGATTAACTGCTGGCTAGAGAGTCTCCAAAGGGCTTCTCTGTGGATAAACAAATAACCGGCATTAAAGAAGTACCGGGGAATGGGGCTGCAGCGGCTTCGGAAAAACGCTTTGGAAACACCTGTCTTCACAGGTCTTTTTGAAACAGGTGTGAGAGTGGAGGGAAGTCCCAGAACCCTGGCAGGGTACCTTTTCCTCCCTCTCCCTCTCCTCGGTCCTCTCCATAGGAAATAGAAGGCGCTCTCTGGCCCACTCCCTGTGTGGAGGCTGGAGGCCAAGAGTGGACCACGCCCCCCAGGAACTGATCCAGCTCTGGCTTCAGCTTGTTTCCTGACTTTTGACTTTATAGCACAGAACATTTTAACATGAGACGTAAAGTTAGGCAAACCCATGGTAAAAACAGTGGCAAACAGGACCTTGATTTCTCCTACTATCTAAGACAGATGGAAATTCTATTTATGATTCTATATATTTAGAAGAGGGACTCTCTGGTAATGTGGTTTCCAACAATCCTGATTTAAAGGGTGTTAAATTTCTCAAGCCTTCCCAGCAGTGTAGACATTTCTCTGAGTCTTATTTACTAATAACGACTGAATTTTAGCATGATGACCAGTACTGAGGCACAGGATTTCCTCTTACTAAGAGGCAGACCGGATTCTTTGCGTAATTCCAACACTCAGCTTCTCCCTCTAGTTTAGAGCAGCCTCATCCTCAACCCGAGTCAAACCAGGAGGGGAAATCTTACTATCTAGATTAGAGGATATAAGCCGTTGTTAGATTTGGTCATGGAAAGGAATTACTAAAAACTGTACGAAGTTTTTTCATTACCATGTTAAATGAACTCTGAATTTGTACGTGACCTGTTCGCTTTTCGCCTGGGCAATGATGCCAGCGCCCAGTTTTTCTCAACTCCAACCTTGCCTGAGTCACTCCCCAGGCACTCCCCACCCACGGAGAACTTGTGGGCTTGTCATTGGAGTCCTGGCACTATTCTTACTGTGTCACATGTGACTCACACGTAAATTATAGCTCCAGTCAAACCAGCTCCTTCCTTCTCCTGGAGGAAGGCAAAGAACGGAGTACTCAAGGGCAGCGCTCAGTCAGTCTGCGTCTTCGGAGTCCAGTTCCATGTCTACCTCGTTAAGACTCTGCTACTTTCACAGGCTGCAGGTGGACACTGTTTTCTCTGATTTTTGTGTGGAGGGCCTTTCCACATTTGAACCCGAAAAGCGTGTTTTCATCTTCATCTCGTCTGCCATCTTGAATACTGTTTTAAATATATTCAATTTCTTCAAAGAATTTTGTTTAGGATTACTGCATGGTGTGTGTGTGTGTGTGTGTGTGTGTGTCTGTGTGCATTAACATACGTTCCAGAACACCCATGTGGAGGTCAGAGAACAATTGTGGGAGTCCCTTCTGTCCTTCATATTTGTGCAGGCTCCAAGGATCAGACTGAAGCTAGGAAGCCTTTGACCCTCCGAGCTGCCTGGCCGGCCCTATAGACCTAATTTCTTAAGAGCCAAGCCTTTCAGTTATGGCATCAGAATATGCCATAACACACAATGGGCACTCTAGGACTAACTGCTAAATAGTTTATTTCCTTCCATTTCATTCATGTGCTCAGTTTTTCCATGTAACCAATCATAAGATATTTCTTTTTTTCCCTGTCTTTCAAGATGGGATTTTTCTGTGTAGCTCTACCTGTCCTAGAACTTGCTCTAAAAACCAGGCTGGCCTTGACCTCAGAGATCTGCCTGCCCTCTGCCTCCAAGTGCTGGGACTAGAGGTGTGTGCCACCACGGCCTGACAGATATTTCTTGATAGCTGTGTAATGTAGGTTTGAAGCTTCTCTGTGGACTTACGTGGTCTGTGCTTTTTAAACACGCTGCCCTCATGGGGCTGGGGTGGGGAGAAGGCTTATTTTTAATCACATAGCAGTAATGGTTATCATTCAATATTGACAAGTCTGTTATTTTCTAAGACACCCTGCACTGGAGAACTTAGCAAAGCCTTGAGAGCTCTGCACGTGTGCACCACACACACTCTGCCTTCGTGCCTCCCTTTCTTCCTCTGTTTTGACTGTGCTCTTCCCTTTTGTTTCGGAGCTCAGGTGTTTGAGTAGCTGCCTCCACTCTTTCTGAAACGTTGCAGCATATTGGTAAATAAGTAGAATAGAAAAAACATTAAATAATTGGCTCCACACACACTGAAGCCCCCCACCAAGAAGAGCTTTCCTAAGATAAATATTTATAAAACGATCTTATTTTAATGCAGTCTCACAAATACAGTGCTCAGCTATGTTAGGAAAACCCTAACATTTTCATTTGAGTGGTTGATGGTATTGGAAAACTGCCTTGTGAAACCTGGAACTCTTTCATAGGAGCTAAGAAACATGATAAAAACATGCTTATGTACCTGAGAAAACTTTCCAAATCACATTTTTTTAGAAGAACAAGATAGCTAAGAAGATGACCCAAACAATTTTAGAAAGTGAAGAGAGCAAAGCTTAAACACATCCAAAGCTACTAATTGAGAAAAACAGCTTCTGAAATGAGACTAATTCACGGCTTGTCACAGAATCAACACCAGCAGCATTCATAAAGTCCGTAAAGCGCTCTTTCTTCTACAGAAACCGCACACACCTGCCACCAGACCATTGCTACTAATCACCACCAGTAACAGGAAACTTTCCACCCACATTACGAATTGTCACTTTGTATCCGTATTTCCTAAACATATCTAAGGAAGAGAACCTCACTCCGTCTAACAAATGCGGCTCCAGCTGAAAGGATGCTATTGAACCAGGCAGACTTCTTGCATCCTAAGCCACTTTAAAACTTAAGTTTTAACAAACACGACTCATAAATATTTTACAGGGAATTCTCCAGGGTGGATTGTTACAGGCCAGGCACTACACCGTGATGGTTAAGTTTAGGCAAGAGGAAACACAGTTTTGTCAGACATCACATAAAAATGATACAATGAGTGCTGGAAGCCAGGGTTCTACATAAGCAATAAGGACAAGATCTAAAAATGTAATTATTTGGATGCCACAGCATACACTGGCTAGGAGCACGGAATGCGATTGGTTGAAAAGCATTGTCTCAAACAATAGTTCCAGCGGATCTTTATCTGTTATGCTGAAGCCTCTTGCATTGGTCATGGGGCGCCAATGCTCCAAGGGCGGAAGTTTCGGGTCTCCTCGTGCCCACCACTTAGCCATTGGTATGGTTCAGTGAGCTCGCTCCCTGGGAAGCATACCTTCTCTCTGTCATTCTAGTACATGCCAAGTAAGCATGAGCTTCAGACTTACAGAAAGAAAAGACGTGAATGTAAGTTGGTACTCAGGAGAATTCTTTTTTTGGCTGATGGTGAATTGAGGAAAAAAGAGGGCAGGAAGTTTCCTTGTTTTGCCCTACTTCTAGGAAATTCTCACAGAAACCTTCGTATGAGGAAAACTGTCATCACATGCATGTCTACACATGCCACTGAAGCTATGGAATGAGCGGCTCCCAGGGGAGGGAGATACAACTCACATGTTCCTGTTTCAAATTCATCTATCCTGTTTTGGAGCAAATTCTTTTAAGAATCCCTTTGGTGGCCTATACTTAAACCTCACCAGGTAGTATTTCTCTGGGCCTCAGGATTTGGGAAATAACAGGAAAAGTACTATAAAGGGAGCTATTCCAGAGGAGTGAGGACCAGGGGGGAATGGGCTCTCTCTCAGCTTGATGGCCTAAGTGCCCGGCCTTTCACAGCTCGGTTTTCAAAGCAGCACTAGTTGCCTAACTTAAAAAAAAAAAAATCCTGCAGATTTGATAATTTTAGAAATATGAAGTAGGATTTGCAATGTGATCTCAGTGGCTGGGTTACCTCTTCTTGCAAAGATTTTTATCTGATTATAAAACAAATAGCCTGCTTCTTCCAGGCATATCAGAGGCATGGAATCACACTGCTCTTTCACCATATCAGCAGGAGCTTAGAGGCTGGTATAAGGGAATGCATGACAGACAGTTCCTTTCTGCCAATGCCTTTCTGACCTCTGCAAGAGATGGCTAGTTAAGCCTTTATTTGTTATTTTTTTCTTGAGCTTTGATGTGCCTCTTACTATACTATCGTATCTGCATGGTTGCTTTATGGGGGATATGGTCTCAGAGTCCCCTGTCTTTTCTGGATCCTAAAATTAGAGTTTGGAAACGGTAAGAACTTTGGTGAGTTTAGGAGGAGGCCCGGTTTCCTCCGCGGTTAGTTTTCCGGGAGGTGAGATGTAAGGACACACAGTCTGACCTACTGACCTCGGGGCAGATGGACAGCTGCCTTGCACCCACAACCACCTTTGCGGCTTCCCTTGGAGGGCCTGTAGTCTCAGCAGAGTTGGAGGAAGCTTCCTCCCGTCTAAGTCAGACGCACAAAGAGCCATCCAGCAAAGCAAACATTTGCTGCCAAAGGCTGGGCTGGGGCGTCTCGCTAACATAGAATTTCATATAGTCTCTTGATTGTGATTTTTTTTTTTTTTTTTTAAGAGGGCCGGTTAAAGGGCCCTGGGTAAAACCCTTCAACAGAATTCCCCTGAACAGCAAAAATAGCAAATGACAGGTTATGCCTGGGGATGGACCTTGGGGAAGGCTGGGTTTGTGAAATGAGAGTCGGAAGAAGTTTCCACCGTCTAGCACACAGGCTGATTTACTGAGAAACCACCCTTTCTAGGCTCCCTTGTTTAGCCTTACTCCGGAGAGCAATCTAACTCATCATTTGCAATCAGGGCCTCTGAGTTCTGTTTGTGTTTGCTTTTACTTTTTGCTTTGCTACTCGTCCGGCTGTTTGCCTTCGCATCTGACATCTGTTGGTAATAGAAGCCTTTGTCCTCAGCTGGCCCACCCCAGTCCTCCTGGCTCTCGCCCTCGGTGGCGTAGGAGAACCCTTCCTCCACGGAAAAGGGGTCGTCCACATCATAGCGCTGGTACGTGCTTTGGTGCAGGGCCTGTTCCCGGGCGCTGATTTCCAAGGTGCTGTTCCAGATGCCGTACCCAAAATAAATGAGCATACCTGTTAGGAGGGGAAAGCACAAACAAATAAGCAGTTGCTTTAGGGTCCCTGGGGCCACTGGGGGAGGATCTCACTTGACTGGGGCTGGGCTGATGTACACTCTTAGATCTATCGGGTGTTTACAAGACTTGAATTAAATGCCCTTTCCAGCCCCAGAGTCTCCATAAAGAGCCCCTTATGGTGGTCCTAAGCTAATAATCAAAGCTCTAGGGAGGGAGTGGAGTCAAGCAGATCCCTGGGGTTCACTGGCCAGCCACCCTGGTCCCAGTGAAAGACCCGGTCTCACATCTAAGGTAAGTGGCTCCTGAGAACAGCCGCCCGAGGTTGACCTCTGGCTGCACACATACTCGGTACAAACGCCCACCCCTCACCAACAGGCACAGCCTCCACGTCCACCCACAGGCCCACAGGCCCGGCAGATCTGAGTGTGGAGGGCTTCTCTGTCACCCTAGCCTCTGCGGAGGCTGAGGGAGGAGGACAGGAGTTCAAGGCCAGAGTGGTAAGATCCTGCCTCAGAAAACCAGAACAAAGCACCAGCAAACCCAGAATAAGCTGAGGAGAACTTGCACAAAGCAGCCCCCCTTTACAGCTTCTGCTAAGCTTTTTGAGGCCGTGCCCTCAAACTCCTCGGGAGTCAGGTTTTAGCTGGAGGTGAGAGCTAGCTGTCTCTTTGGACAGCATCTGGCCCTTTCAGTCACCTTCGCCCCTATCTTCCTCCTATCATTACTCTCACAGCGCTAATGCCTGAAATTTGTATCTTCTGCCCTGTTTAGTACTTACAGATCGGTGATACAGTCCTGTGGGGTTAGACTGGCCCCCATTGGCTCATAGATAGTTTTTTTTTTTTTTTTTGGAGGTGTGGCCTTATTGGAGGAAGTGTGCCACTGGGTGTGGGCTTGAGGTTTCAAAAGATCAAGCCAGGCCCGGTGACTCGCTCTTCATGCTGCCTTTGGGTCCAGATGTGTGATTGTTTACTATTGATTCACGAGCTGTAGCCAGTGAATGGATTGGCTGGTCAGGGATTTGCAAAGAGAATAGCTGGAAAATTGGTGAGAAGTATGTGGCTAGATCTCCTGTGCAAATGGGCGAAGGGTGTAAAAATACTTTTGTCCCACGTGAATGCTCATCTACATGTGACTTCAGATGAGGTGGTTCAATGATGGAGAAGAGAAGAAGCCCCGTTCTGTGGACAGTCGGCCTCTTTCCCCAGCCATCCCTGTCCTCGCTCAGTGAGTCTGTAAACAAAGTGGCCAGGGCGACAGAGAGGCGGGTTATAGGCATGGGCTTGAAAACATGGACCTCCACCCACCGAAGCTGACCTGGCTGCTGGGCGCCAAATCTGCCAACAGCGGAGCCCAACACTGAGCCCCAGGAGTGACACCACTCTCCAGGAAGACCAGCCACAAGCTGGTGGCTGATGACACTGGAACACTTCCTCCATGGAAAGGACAGCACTTTGTGCTTCCTGTAGTAGATGCATATCTAGTCATGGATTTACGTTTCCTGCGAGCAATGCTTCTGCCAAACCCACCGCAAGTCCTAACCTTCCCGGGACATTTTATTGTCCCGGCTTCCATGTAAGGCCCTGGCACGTGTTTCACCTCTTAGTAACACACAGATATTATTCTGATTTATCTTGGCTGCCTCACACTCACCAATGGAATGATCTTTCCTGACCCCGAAGCTGCTTCTTTCTTCAGTGTGGAATTCCAGACTGCCTGGTGGTGCAGGCCACCGGCACTGGGAGGCTCTAGTTTATAGTCCTGACTGAAAACCGGCCCTTAATGTTTGTTAAAGGAATGAACCAGAGTTCCTGCTGACCACGAGTCCCGAGTACTGTCTCCGCACTGACTCTATTCCCACCAAAGGAAACTCATCTCCCTGGCAAAGCACAGCGTGCGCATGGCTGTTTCTTTTCCTATACTTATGAACGGCACACCAGCCTCCTTTTTCAATCTGAAAAGCCCTTGACATTCAGGGTCTGGAAAAGCAAGAGTTACAGTGTCACCATGTGTAGGGCGCTATTATAAGAATGTAGATCTGGGTTTAAATCCAGTCCCCATCACTCTCAGAAAGCTGACCTTGGACCTGTGATTTACCCTGTCGGCCTTCTGTTCTGCACACTGTGGGGAGCAGGGGTTGCTCAATGGGCAAGAGTGCCCATGGCCATGCTGAGCTAGGATGGTGGTGGGGCAGCGACAGAAGGCTTGCTTGGGTTTTCTGCTAACTCTGTCTTGGAGCTCAGTCAGAGCACCTGTCTCATGGGGGGAAGTGACGGAGCAGGACGCTAGGTATCCTCTGCTGGCCCCTGAACGCTCTTGCAGAGAGGCGAACACTTGAGTACATATGTGTGCATGCATTACACACACATTCAGTGCACTTAACACACATAGAGTACACACAGGAGAAATCAAACAAACCAACCCCTCTCCCTGAGAGTCAAAATGATCACTGAGCAACTTGGGGATAAAATGAGGCCAAGGCTTGGCCACTGAGGGCCAACGTCCCTGGTCAGTGCCATCAGCCCCATTGTCTCTGCTGACCCTGGGCCACCTGCTCAGCTGTTTGCTCAGAAGGCAAGCCTGGCCGGCTTTCCTGCTCTGGCCCTTGAGAACTGTGCCTCCCCCTTGAATCTGAAGTGTGTCTCTTTAAGCTTGAATCTTTCCTCCTTTATCTCAAATGACTTTCACCCCGTGCCTTCTAGCCCCCGCCACTCAGTGAAACTAACTTTGCAGGAGCCAAAGTAAGCAGAGATTTATGGTCCTAATTGGTGATAAAGCCTGGAGTTAATAGGTCGCATATGTAGATATTTGGGCTCAGATAGCAGCCTGATCTTTTTGAGTGGGGCTGGGAGGCTGGGGGGGGCGTAGGGAGGGCATTGGGGGGATCTTTACTTTTTTATTGTCTGGGGGTGGAGGTTGCTATGCAGGACAGTTATTACTGTAAAAGGGCCAGTGTGTGCATGCTTAGGAAGGCCTCTGTAGCAGGCCTGGGAATCGAGAAAGATTGCAAGTGACGGGGGGTGGGGGGGATCTGCAGCACATCTCTTTTGCTTAATGTTTCATCATTGCCCTTTTCTCCCAGACATCCAGGCAGGTGACCAGTGTTGCCTCTTACTCCTGTTACCTTAGTAACCCCCCTCCCTTTTTTTCTTTTTTACTACCTTCTCTGACCTGATTGATAGGTGGTTCATTTCCTTACTGAATTAAACACTTTTCTGTTTCCCTACTGCCGCTTCTCTGCCCCTGTGTGTATCAATAGGACCCAGTCAAGGGGTGACAAGTTTTCCTACACACTTTCCTTTCTCCCAGAGCAGGCGTGGGAGTGTCAGGGACACTCCTGTTACGGGACTTGATGTAACTGCTTTAACATCACAGATGATGGAGCCGGAGAAGACTCTACAGGTGAACAGTGTCTCCAATGTCATCATTTTACAGGAAAAGCAGAAGCTGTGGAATATTACATTCCACACTTGGCTCTGAAAGGGGCCAAACCAGCCTTCTCCAAGGGTTTGGTCTTTTGCACATCCAATCCTTCACATTTCTCCCTCTAAGCTGACTTACGGAGATACTTATTGCAGTAAACATTCAGTGTGTGCTGGGTCTATGTGTGCTCTTTGGGAGTGCCAGGCCTGGACAGAGCATGAGCGTGGCTGGACTTTGTAATACATACCTGCCATGGATCTGTTAATGGGTCTTTTCACATTTGCCCCTCAAAGGCTTGCTATTCTTCACCAGTATACATTTCAGATATGTGTGTTGTGATGGCAGTGTAGTCAAGTAGCCTGCTTGGACAGAACCATCTTTTAGCAGCATTTTATAGTCCGTCTGCTTTTTTTTTTTTTTGTCCTGGTCCTTGAGTCTCTCTCTCTCTCTCTCTCTATCTCTCTCTCTCTCTCTCACACACACACACACACACACACACACAAAGACTGGTGTGAAGTAGAGAAGGTGAGAGAAGGAAAAAAGTGGACAAAGCCACAGAGGGAACAAGTGAAGAGGGAGAGGGAGGGAGAGAGAGAGAGCGAGCAGGACCGACCATCTGTCACATGAACAAGGGCTTTGTGTGGAGGAGTAAACAGCGGGCTGAAGGCCTGCTGTGTGGAAACAGGGCTTTGTGTTTCTCTTTTCAGCTGCCTTACAGATTGATGGAGAAGGTAGTCTCCGCGCCCTCAGGAATTCTGGGAATCCTGAGTCATCTAAACTAACTCCCCTTCACACAGCATTATGTCCTGGTCCTCTGGTCATGGCCAGTTATAGTGCGCATCTCTCTCCAGGAACTGAAAATGCTGTCTATGTACTGGTGTGTGTGTGTGTGTGTGTGTGTGTGTGTGTGTGTATGTGTGTGTGTGTTGTGAAAGAGAAAAGGAAGCGAGACAGAGCCACAGACACACAGACAGACTGTGCTTATTTTTTCCCAGTTTCCCAGTAAACTGGGAAAAAATAAGGCCTTAGGGACTGGAGAGATGGGTAAGTTGGTAAAGCGTTTGATGCACAGACATGAAGCCCTAATTTGGATCCTTCGGATTCATGTAAAAAGCCGTCCAAGTGGTACACATTTGTCACCCCAGTGCCCAGACCGGTGGAGGCAGCCTGGGATTTGCTGGCCAGCCAGGTTGGCCAAACCAGTGAGCTCTGGGCTCAGTGAGAGTCTGTATCAAATAAATACACAATACAAGGTAGAGATTGATCAAGGAAGACACTGCATGTCAACCTCTGGTGTCCACATACACTCCTCATGTGTATACAGAGACACACAGACACACATACACACAGACACAGATACACACACACACACACACACAGACACACACAGACACACACAGACACCCAGACACACAGAGACACACACACACACACACACATTCACATGGGCTTGTGAGTTTGACTGTCCATAGCAACTGTTCCAGGTTTCTCCTTGCCCTGGCTCAGGGGGTTTTGACTTCTCTTACTGCTTCCATTTACCAGGAGAAATGAGGGAACACAGGTGAGGCAGACATCAGTGGGAGGCAGGTTTGCATTCTTGAACATCTTTTTTTTTTTTTTTTTTGTGGTAGTGGAGGTTGAATCTGGACTTTGAACATACTAGGCAAGTGCTCTATTCTGAGCCACGTGCCTAGAGATTTTGAGCCCTGGTGTTCTGAAGTATTTTAAAAAATATACAGAAGTGTAAAGCATAGCTCTATATTTCTTCAGCTCTTGCACCTGACACCCCTGCCCCCCCCCCAGATTACATTGGAACAAATCCATCCTTCTCTAGGTAGTTTGTAAATATTTCAATATGCATCATTAAAATAGAAATATTTTAAAACATTAGCTGTTATACAGTAATATTAAAAATTCATCTTTCTATATATGCAGGGCAAAAATTCTCCATCATACGAGACCACTCGCTTATTCTAATGACACCATCCTTGTTTTAAGTAGTTTGGGGGCATTTTTGCTTAGGACTGTCACCAGGCTGGTATGATGCTCTTTTGTAAAAATTTGTAGATGGCAACGCATTTTCCTCTGAGGGTCAATTTGGTTATTGGCATAATCCAGAAGTGGAGCCAAGCTTAAATCTAAAGTGGCTGTACAAAATGGAGAAAACCTTTGTTGACTATACGTCAGACAGTGGCTTAGCATCAGGATCTATAAAGAATTACAAAATATATACCCAAACCACCAAATAATTCAGTCGATAAATGTACTAATGAACTGACTAGACAGTTTTCAAAAGAAGAAACACAAATAGTCAAGCATCACTTGAAAACATCTTCAAGGTCGTTATCCATCCTGGAAACACAAACTTAAAGCTGCTTTGAGGTTTCCATCTCATCCCAGTCAGAATGACCATCATGAAGAAAACAGATGACAGCAAGTGCTGGTGAGGTGTGGGGAGAGGAGCGTCCTTACTGCTGGTAGAAATGCAAATGTGTGTGGCTGTTATGGAAGTCAGCATGGAGGTTCCTCAGAAAACTGAAAATGGAGTTAGCATATGACCTGGCTACATCAGTGCCGGGTATACCAAAAGGGTGCCAAGTCTGTACACCACAGGCCGTCCATGAGAATCTGTGTTCATAGCTGTACTGACCACAATAGTCAGGAAATGGACCACCAAGAGAGGCCCACCCAGAAATGAGTGGATAAAGAAATGGGTACACATAGATATTTTTTATGAGGCAGTAAAAAAAAAAAAAAAATGAAATCACGACACTTGTAAGAAACTGGATACAACTGGAAATTAGTGTGTTAAATGAATACGCCAATTCAGAAAGATGTTTTCTCTCAATACATATATGTGTGTGTGTGTGTGTGTGTGTGTGTGTGTGTGTGCATTTGGAATAAGGTTGCTAGTTAATGAACATGACACTATTTTCCTTGAGTATTTGATTCTGCTGCTTCTGATACACTTATTGATTTCCATTTACATGTATTGTCTCTGCCATCAATTACCTGGTGGCAGGTGTGACAGAGGGTCAGAAGGGAGACAGTGCTTATGTGGTAATGGGGTCCTGGAGGCTGCTGCCAAGATGGAGATGTTTTCTCAGTTGATGGGTCCTGGTGGGGTGTCTGGTGTGTCTAGGGCAGGCAGGAGTTGGCAGTGAGCATGGGGGGCCTATTGGCATCTCAACAACAGGTGCCAGGTGAATACCAGTCCCTAGCCAGGAAATGGCCATGCATCCTTCAGCAGGATCAATGGGGGGAAATATCCAAGGAGAAGCTTTGGCTTCTTTTCCATCTGGAGTTCCCTGGTGGAGAATGTACATGGGGAAGGTTCAGGCTACACAAGATGAAGACTCATGCCTACAGCAAGTGAATGGGCTTTCTTTATATGATAAGGTACTTTGTGATCTTAAAGCTCTTCACAAATATGCATTGTGCCAGATACCAGCCTAGGGAAGTCAAGAGCTACACAACAAAAGAGCCATTGAAACAGCCCTGGCATTCACTGCTCTTGATGGAAGATGAGGGCGTTTTCTGTCCCACCGGGGAGTCTCCAGGAAAGACTGTTGAACTTGCCTTCAGATGGCCAAGCACCAGCTAACTAAACACTTACCCATTCATGAGGATACACTCTGGGCCAGCTTAGCCCTAGACTCCAAAGCTTTGAGTGAAAGGCTGGGTGAGGTGGGGAGATACCCTATGCCCTATGCAGGGAAAGCTGGAAGGAAACTCAACCCTGAAAAGAGCGGGGGTACTGAACAGTAACAGCAGCCTGCCAACTCCACAGGCACAAACTCGGCTCGAACTCTGGGCCTCTGATCCCTAGAGTCCCAAGGGAGCTCCTTGTCCTCTGCAAGCGGCTCTGTGCTTGAGCTGAAAGGAGCTGGGTCAGCTGACCCCAGGCTGGGTGGAGCAGCCTCTTCCTGGGGTGCATTTTTCCAACAGGAAGCCCTGCCTGTAGCAGATAGCTAGGGCTCGCTGTTATGCCCAAAGGGCCTTTTATTTTGACTACTCTGGGATCAGGTTTCCAAAACAGACATTTGCCAGTGGAGGAATGGAGACTGGATGGTAATGAGAAGGTGTCTGCCCCACCCACCCAGACCCCACCAACTCTTGCCATTCCTGGTTGTGTTTTTACATCCCACCATGAACCCTGTGATTGTAATAACAGTGAGGTTTGTTTAATGTGGTGTGACCAGGAAGAGCAGGCTGGGTGGGAGGGGCTCCGTCCCTGGCTTTGCAGTTGGTCTAATGTGAAGTCACATGACTGCCTGTGAGGTGCAGCTGGGGACCCTGTCTTCATTGGAGCCACGAGATGGCTGTGAACAGCTGATGCAGTGAGAAAGAAATCCAACGTAGGAACCCCACATCACACAGGCTTAAGAAAAGCGTGTCCATTGCCCATTGAAGACGTGTGAAAGACTGCTCACAGCAACCTGATTTATCAGGACCAAATGGAAACAACTCACATGGTGACCGAATGGAGGCTGCTCGGATGTGTGGTGACACTGTGGAAGGCTAGCCAGCACCCACTATATGACAACTACAAGCCACAGTGTGGGTGGATTTCACCCAGTGCTCAAGTGCTCAGGCCAAGTGCTCAGGGGTGGCGGCTTGGAGTTCCGTGAGCACCACACACACTGGCTCCAGGGCCTTTCACCTCTTCTTCCACAGTTTTCTCTCCCTTCAGAGCCCCTTGATTCCCTTGCCCTTTGTCGCCCATGCCTGCCTGTGTCCAGAGCACTGCCCTCTCTGCCTGTGGGCACAGGGCCAGGGGCCAGCTTCATCTCCATATTTTCTCCTTCTTGGCATCACGCCATCGCTGCTGCCTTCCTTGTGAGGCATTGTGACTTGTTTTTCACCCTCCTGACATGGCTGACGCTGAAAGCTGATTGTTTTCTCCTCTGCCACAAGGACATATTATCAAGAGGTTGGATAGCCCAGCGCCTTCCCTTCCACCTCTCTTCCTCACAATGGCCGCTTCCTATTACTTTCCAATAGTATTGAAATGGCAGCTCACAGAGACCAGAACTGGGATGTTTGCCTTTTGAGGCCCGGGGACAAGGATCAGTTGGAAGAATGGTTGCCTAAAATGCACAAAGCCCTAGGTTTGATCACTAGCTCTGCAGAGTCCAAATGTGGGGGCCCATCGTGCTTGTGATCTTAGCACCAAGGAGGCAGGGAAAGGAGGGTCAAGAGTTCAAGGTTATTCTGGTGTCTCATAGAGAATTTGAGGCCAGTCTTGGAATACAAAAGACCATATCTCAACAAGCAATCAAGCAAACAAACAGAAGGAAGGAAGACAATAATATGTGTTTCCTGGCATAAAACTCATGAAATCCACTGTCCCAACTCCCTACTCCTGTCTGTCTGTTCTCTGAATCTAAGGACAAAACATCATCTTCCTCAGAGGGACTGAACGAATTTTAGATGAAAACAGGGTGCTCTCTCAGAAAAGGTGCCAGTGAGCTAGGCTACCTGATTGTTCTTTATATGAGTCTTTGGGGCACAAAAGGTCTGAAGGAGACTTGCCATGTCCTCATCCTGGTACCTTCATAGTTTCTGACACCGTGTTTGAGCCCTGGAGCTGCTCTCCCAGCTTGCTTCCGCTCAGAGGAAAGTCACTGAACCTGGCTTTGGGCTCACTTTGCTGGGATTAAGGAACATTTATTGCTTGGATCATTCCTCTTGTCTGAAGGGAAGGAAGCGTGTGCTGGGAAATCTTGCTGGAGCTTTCTGAGTTATGCTCTTTTGAAGGTCAAAGCTGAGCAAAACACTGTTACAGAAATCCCCTGATTAAGATTCATTTAGAGAGGGCTGGATAAAAGAATGGGCTTCAGAACATCATTAAATTATGACTCAGCTTTAACCATGGAAATTTTGTTAAGCAGCAGTTGATTTCATAAGAAGCTTCATTTAAAAATATCTCTACTGCTCTTCCTAGGAAAGTTACACTAGGCATAAGCTGAGGAAGCAGCTGATGCCTGGGAGCCTTGGGAATTCAGAGGAGGGATATTTATTGTAATTGTGTTAAGATCATTAAATATTTTTATAAGCCAATTGGGGACTATGGGATGGATATACTTATACATGAAACATTTTGTTTTTGAAAAAACAGATTTTGCTTTAATCTGTAAATTAAATTATCTTCCCTGCTTGATAATGCTTTCTCTCCATAATAATGGCTCTCAAATTTGAGCATACATTAGAATCGCCTAAATTGCATCCTGGGTAGTCTACCATGATATTAGCACTACTTGCTGGTTTGAGATGTCACTTTGAGAATATTGATTTAGGAGATTATAGATTACTAAAAACCTGGCTATCCACTAAAATTTTTTTTTGGCAGAGCTCTGTGCTTGACCACCCAAGTCAAGGGAATCAGAATGCTATGTTTGGAAAGCCTGCATTTAGAAATGTTTCAAAGGTAACCAGAGTGTTCTGACCCGTAGCCAAAGTTGACAGTCTTTGTTCTGGATGAAACTTAGTGACATGATTGCCTTCAAAAGTCATGATATGAAATCAGCTAGCAGCAGGTGCCCGGAAGTATTAGCAATCCCAAATGTGGTTGGTGGGCTGTGTACTGGCCACTCGGGTGCCTGTTGAGCACAGATGTTAGCCAACCCACTCTGTGGTTCGGCATCCTGCTAGGCCAGGGAGGATCAGCTTCTTGGGGGAGTTCTTAGTCTGTGCTGTCAGCAAGACTACAGAGGACACCCAGGGAGTTTTCCTCTGCCTGATAACAAGGAGGGCAGCCTGCATTGGGGACAGTTCACATTGTGCTCTGTTGTGTGATAGCCAGCCTGCCCACATTGGTGGGACAATGAGTCACTTCAGAGCTTTAAAAGGAACACAGGAGATAAGTATATTTTTTATTACTTTCTCTATCATTTTCTCATTTGTGCCCCAAACAGCCATCGGTTTGAAGATGACAGAACGATCTGTGTATTTACGGATGAATAACCCAAAGCTCGAAGAAGTTAGGTGAATTTCCTAAATTTTTAATTCATGACTGAAACCTAGCTCCGATCTGAACCTGGCACTGTTCAATGCCAGGAAAACCACAGATGTGATATAGACTCAGCTACACATTTGTGAGTCTCTGTGCAAAAGGAAAATATGGGCCTTCTTGCTCAGAAACTATTCAGAATTCAAAACAGCAGCATCAGCAGCAATAGCAGACCCTTAAACTGGGCCTGCGACCCTGCACATGGACGGTATGCCTTGGAATTCAGGCCCAGTGTCAGGTTTTAGCTCCACCAAAAATTCAGAGGGATGTGGTGGGGTGAGAACCTTGGAACTGAAGTGTGGGCATCCTGGGTTCAGGAAGCCACTCCCCCACTAACCTTGGTATTATCCGACTTTCTGGAGCTTTAAGTTAACTCCTCCATAAAATCGAGGGAGCAGAGGCCATGACAGGCCATACGTTTAGCTTAGTGGCCATGGTGGGGGAAACTCAGGGTTTGTTTATGGTGCTAGGGATCAAACCCAGATTCTTGTACTCACTAGGCAAACACTCTACCCCCAGGCCATGTCCTGGCCCTGATAAGGGACTCTGAATACACCCTTCTAGAGTTCTAGCCTCAGCTCTGCTAGATTTTGGCTGTATGTCCTTAACCAAGAGCTGCCGTTTCTTCATCTGTACAATGGAGATTGCCATGAAGCCTTAAAAAGTGAGGCAAATCCCTCAAGATAGCTTGTAAATAGTGCTATGTTTTTGTTACTTACTTCTGTGAGCCACAGGGTTTGCGTATAAGAATCAACGATCTTTTCTTTCCTCTGATTCATTTTTTTTTTTAAAATAATAACAACAAAAAAGATCTATAGCAGTGGTTCACAGAGCTTTAATACAGTCCTCATGTTGTGGTGACTCCCAACCACAAAATTATTTCATTGTGACTTCATAACTGTAACTTTGCTACTGTCACGGATCATAATATAAAAATATGATATGCTACCCCCAAAGGGGTTATGACCCACAGATTGAGATCCACAGATCTATAGTGTCTTCCCAAGCAAGAGCATTTGTGAAATCATAGGGTTCCCCTGTAGGGAGATCTTTTAAATGTGGAAGAGTAGAACTATAAACTATTCTAGAAAGCTCATGTAAATACTGTTAGTATTTTGGAACACAACCTGCTCCTGGGTTACCCAGCAAACTTATAATGTCATCATGTGTCGTTGGCCAGGTGGCCACACCTGGAAGGCGTGGTTATCTTGCCCCTTAAAAGGCCAACCCCGACACGTGGTCGCTATCTTACTCTTACACTCTATTACTCTCCTCTCTTACTCTCTCTCTCTCTCTCTCTCTCTCTCCCCCTTTCTCTCTCTCGGGGTGCCCCTTCCCTTTTTTCTCTCTCTCTTCATGTCCTGCTCCCCCCTCCCTCCATACCCTCCTAATAAACCTCTTGCAGAGAATATCGTTTGACCAGCCTCATGCTTTTTAATAACTAACATTGGTGCGTTTTACTTTCTCTCTCTCTCTTACTTTCCTCTTGCTCTCTCTCTCTCTCTCTCTCTCTCTCTCTCTCTCTCTCTCTCTCTCGGGGCGCCCCTCCTTCCCTTTCTTTCTCTCTCCCCACCATGCCCTGTTTCCCACTCCCTCCATACCCTCCTAATATACTTCCTGCACAGAATATAGGCTGATCAGCCTCATGCTTTTTTAATAACATTACATTGGTGCTGTGACCCAGGAAGGGCTTCCCTAGCTTTGCTAGGGTCCCTTTCGGACTCCTGTAATCTAATGGGACGGTTTCAACCGATTTTCTCTGTTCTATAACAAAAAACTTCACTGCTCTTTCTTGTGCACACGCCACTGCCGAGTGGCTGCCTTGCCGGGCGGCTGCCTGCCGGTTCCCACACGGCCTGCACATCCCTGCCTGCCCAGTGACCTACAGTGAGGCCCCACCCCGGCCAGTGCTCCCGAGTCTCGGAGACTCACACAATGCAAAAATCAACTTTGGAAAACTTGGTAAGGATTTCTAAAAAACCCAGCACAGCTGCAAAACTTTTAAATTTCCCGAGGGACCCCTGGCCGGCGCCATGTTGGTCCTGGGAGGAAGTGGGCATAACTATAGCTTAAGCATTGACTTAATGTGCCCAGTGCCATCTTTGGTTCGGGCAAACAGGCCCTGCTTCCCGTGCGCCCCCTGCCATCTTGCCATGCGCTCCCCCCTCCCCTACCAAGCTGCGTTCCACTCCCTACTATTGAGCCTGCTGCTGCCTGCTCCATCTTGCTATGCGCTTCCCCCCAACCCAAGCTGCTTTCTTTTACTTCTAGCCCCGTGCTTTCTTCTAGGAGGCTTTCTCCAAGCTTTAAAAAAAAAAAATCTTTTCTCCCTAATTTCTGTACACTTTACTCTTATATTTTAAATTCCTTATCTAATGGTTTATATAATATTCTCATTGGGTTTGCATTTATAAGTCTTAATCATAATTAACTGTTTATCTTATCTTTTAGACCAGGCCACAATAATGAGCCTCATTTCAAGTTGGTATGGATTTTTATAAAAATTCAAAGTTACACTTTACTATCTTATGATTCAACCCTGCTTCAAATAAATTTTATATAATAATAAAATTTCAAAATTACAAATATCTATTCAAATTAAGTTGGTTTATGTGTTGCTCAAATATAATTTTAAAATTGCTTTACACTGTTCTGCTCAGGGGTTCATTATTACATACAAATTGTTTACCAATATTCTAAATTAAGATCTATTAATTTAAAAAATATATATTTATATTAAAACTGGGTCAATTTACTGTATCTCTACTATCAAAAGGTTAATATATGCTTGGTCTTGTTCTCTTAAAATGATGTTATTAATCCATAGTATAGCCTTAGACTATTATAAGCTATAAACTTTTATATATTAAATCATACAAAAACTCTTGTGCTCTCACTTTAATAAATTATATTCATGACTTTTAAGATTCTAACTTAGCAAGGACAAAACCTAAAGTCCTAATATTTAATGGTTAACAAATGCACGTTAATAGTCATCTCATAAATACATATTTATAGTCCTACAGATGCAAACATGTTCTCACTGCAATTTTTAATGAACAGCTGAGGATGGGCCTTGAGTCACCATACAGGACTTGGTAAAAATAGTGAGCCATCCATCTGGCTCTAGACCTTAGCTGGGCTCTGAGACTGCTGGTGTTCCCGCAAAAAGGCGAGAGGTTTGCAGAGCCAAAAGTCCGTTCTGCCAGGTGACGTTTTCAAATGCAGCCAAATGGATGCTGGTCCCGCTGCTAATGCAACATGCCAAACCTGCCTGCAGCAAACTGGCCTCTGGAAGTCAAAATGCTCCCAAGCAGGCTTGTCCTCTGTGCCCAGCCATGGGGTTCAACCAGCACAAGAGCCACAGATACTTCCAGCCTTCTAGCTCGTTGGCCTGGCAGAGGACGAATGGCTCCTTGACACAGCAACCTCCACAGCTCTCGCCTAGCACTGAGCAGAATGAGGTCCCACGGACATATTGCCAACTTCTGTTTTGGGAGACTTCAGGTGCCTTCCCGGTTCTTTTCATATGCAGGAGACCAGGCCTTAAGTCTAAGTCCTAGAGCTGCTATTTTTAGGCCTAGACACAGTACAGACTCAAGAAACAGGCCTAAATGAAACCTTTTACCATCCCTTTAGCTAAAGGACAATAAATGTTCATAGCAGTTTCAACTATGTCTCATGGTAAATAACTAGATACAAAGGTCCCTCTCAAAAGCATATTTGAGAGATGTCTTAAGATTAATAAATATAAGTTATACATATTTGAGAGTCTTAAAATGTGTCTTAAGGTTGGTATTGCAAATTATAAATGTTTAAGAGTCTAAAAATGTGTATTAAGGTTGGTAATGCAACTTATAAATGTTTGAGGGTCTAAAAAATGTTTTAAGGTTGGTAAATGCAAGTTATAAAGGATACAAGGTCTAAGGTGATTTAAGGTATCTTCAATAGGTAAAAAGGCTTAATATTTCCTCCTGTTGCTATGCTACTGTTGTATTGACTGTTCAGAGTTTTAACCTTTATTAATAGGGCTCTAATTTATTAATCTAACTCTGATACAAAAACATTCCACTATACCACATACTATTATGGTTCTAAGCTCAAGATTGTTAGCCTCCATAATATGTATACTTATACTAAAAGTTAAGATCAAGTGAGTTTCCCTTTAACTTCATAAAAGGCTTTTGCATTTTCAGAACTCACCTTAAAAATACTTATGCTGTTAACACAAATATGTATGTCTACTGCCTTTTTCTACAATGCAGAGTACAATTGTGATACTAACATGTCTAAAGTTTTATCTCCTTAAAACTTAAAGGTAATTCTTGTAAGCTGCAGAAAGTCCACCTAAATCCACCTCTCAGGTCAACTGGTCTCCAGATAAGTACTGCACTTATTGCCTATCTCAAAAGGTGGGACTTCTCCCCTTTACCTGGTTTTGGGACTTTCTTTCCTGGCTACCAGACTGCTGTTTACTGCATGCAACACTGGCTGGATTAGTGAGTTCTCCTTATTGACCAGCCACTAGATTGGTGAGTTCACCCCATTTTCTCAGCATAAATACCTCTCTTGGTAGGGGAAGCTTGACCGAAGAGCTCCGGCAAATTCATACTATCTTTTGAGACAGAGGGACAACCCCCCAGCTGTAGCCTTAACTGTCTAGGTTCGACCCTCTATGCTGACCTCCATTTTAGGGCCCTATTCTCCCTTGGGCAGTATGCCCCCACTCGCACACGGTTCCTTCTCCCCCTCTCTCGTTCGCTCATGGGAATACCTAGTGCTAGGTGAATTGTCGTGCCCACTGGGCACCTGTGCCCCTGTCTCTGGCCAAAAGCTGATGAGCTATTGGACCAGGTAGGACCCCTCTCGCTCAAGTCACACCTTGCCTTTGGGACACCTTTGGAAGGTCTCTGACTTCTCTGTCCCCAATGGGAGACGCCCAGACGCCCATCCCTCCAGATAGGATGTCCTCTGGAGAATTTCAGGTTTCTACACCTATTACCAGCTGGCACTAGGGCCTTTAAGTTTACACACTTCTGTAACCAAACCTCACCTCAATGACAGATGGAAAACAAAGCCTTCTTTAAATATTGCCAGTGATTGGGTAAATAAAAGTCCCCCCAGGTAGACAGAGGTTCCCATGTTTGAGTCTCATTGATCCAAACCTTCTACTTCTGTTTGCTCTCCCAAAAGTTTTCAATGTATACCTACAGGATTTTCTCCATAACCTACTCAACTTTATCTTTTGCCTATATATATATGTTTCAGTGTCCTGCCAGACACAGATGTTTCCTGTAGCCACAACAGCACCAAAGCAGCTACAGGTGTTCACTCTGACCTCACAGATTTCCAACAAGCTGGACCTACACCTTCCCTCCCAGCCATGGATGTTCTTGCAGACCCTGGAAAGCATCAAAGCAGCCTATTCTTCCTGGTCTTGGCCAACATTTCAGCCTTTTGACCTCCCTACAGAGCCCCCAGCGTCAGCAGGAAGTAGCCAGAAGAGAATCTACGCCCGTTATTCACTTGTTATTAACAAAAGGCTGAAATGGTGTGCTTCAGGACCGGGACAGGTGGCTCCAGGTTATTCCAGCATTCCCCAGTCCCTACCTGCTGCCTTGCATGGCTGGCAACTCTCTCCATTGACAACCCTCTACCCTAAATTTTCCAGGGCAGAGGCTTCCCTTACTCTTGACCTTGCAATCTGACCATTTTGTTGCTATAATTCTTCTCTCTCTCAACCCCTTGCATGACAACCAAGAGCTGCTTCCAATGAACCTAAATTTATATACTTTAATTTACCTTATAAAAAGCAGCCCAAGCTCCCCATTTTTAATTATAGAAAAAGGGAGGAATGTTAGTATTTTAGAACACAACCTGCTCCTGGGTTACCCAGCAAACTTATGATCTCATCATGTGTCGTTGGTCAGGTGGCCACACCTGGAAGGCGTGGTTATCTTGCCCCTTAAAAGGCCAACCCCGACACATGGTCGCTCTCTTACTCTTACACTCTATTACTCTCTTCTCTTACTCTCTCTCTCTCCCTTTCTCTCTCTCGGGGTACCCCTTCCCTTTTCTCTCTCTCTCTTCATGTCCTGCTCCCCCCTCCCTCCATACCCTCCTAATAAACCTCTTGCAGAGAATATCGTTTGACCAGCCTCATGCTTTTTAATAACTAACAAATACTCTCTAAAACTAGCTGCAGTACACAAGGCTCATGAGACCGGCTGCGGGGCCCTTGTTCTGGATGCAGAAAGCTGTGTCTGTGCAATGAACTCCTCCACACATATTGATATCTATGCTCTCATTCACTCAACAGTCACATAGCTGAAACCTTCCTACCCACTTCAGTCACTCCTGTCTACAGCAGTCCTCCCTTTGGCTAGCTACGGGAGAGAAGCGTGTAAAGAGAGATGAGAGCTTTTTAATAAAGCACATACATAGAGAAAATCTCAGTGAGCAGTGTGCAGGGGTGGTCCTCCCCAGACCCCCCTCCCCCAGCTTAACAGAGGACTAAACGAGAGACTAAGGGTTGGGACAAAATGCTTTTGGGAGACACAGAGTGGCTGGAGAATGGGCATCTCTGGGAGAAAGTTGCCCTTTCTTTCGGTTGCTGTTTTTCTTCCCTCTCATTAAACCTTCGCTTCAGACCCCACCCACACCCTATTTCCTCAAGTGCTTTCTGGCCTTTCTCACTTTTCCCTCCTCTGGAGTAGTTTGTAATCGTTTCAGAAGCATTTCTTCAGCACATTCCACAGGTGTCTTGCTCTAGCACACATTGGACTATTGCATCTTTACCCTCCAGCAGAGGACAGGCTGCTCCATCAATGTGAGTGCCTGTCACTTTAACCTGCCCAATTGATCCATGGCTGTTTCTCTTGCTCTATCAGGCAGGGCATGCTTCATCTACAACTCTGCTGCTCTGCAAAGCTCCCGAGGACCTTCCTTTGCTAAGTATTCATTATCAGAGACCCTCAGGGCCACCATGGACAGGAGCAGTGACAAATGAACTTTAAGATGTGCTCAGATGCTCCTCTCAAGTTATCGTTGCTCCGTCCCCAGCCGCCTCATCAACACCGGCAACAGTCAGGTATAATCAACACGAAACAAAAGTACAATACAAACCGACCGCAAAGGCAAATTAGATTTCTTGGGGTAAGGATGGGGCTTCTTGAAGTCAGTGAAAGTGAGTTTTAGGAATAGTGGGTTTATACCAGAAGATGTGAGTGATAGTATGAGGCTCTCGCAGAGTCAGGCCGCGCATCAGTGGCAGATGAAGGTCAGCAGGGATGAAAGCATGATGGACAATTTCTATTGGCATTTCATATCATGACACAAGGACTTTGGGAGTGAAAATCCTGAATATTTACAAAAGCCAGTATGAACTGAGATATGTAAAATGGTGCCATGATGAAGCTGTGTCAGAAAAAATAATGCCCCAATCCACACTTAGCTCAGACTTTGTTTATTTAAAGAATTAGACTGTCCTTGACCTTTTAGTTTAATTTGGTCAAATTAAGATCAGTGAGTTATTTTATAATTTAGCACATTTTTTTTTTTTTTTAGTTTCTAAGATAGAATTCCAGCCAATCTTTCCCCACATCCTATTATATCTTCCTCTGGTAATTTTATGCCTTTAAAAAGTGGGTATTCAATTTAAGCAAACCTTTTCTGACACTAATTATTCTCACACAAAAAGAACTTTTCAGTATTTGGATAAAGTAAGGGATTGATAAAGCATCATTCTTCCAGGACTAATGACCAAGAGCATATCAGGCAGAACAGAGGTAACTGGCTTTATGACCAATGGGTCCATGGGACCAAGCACGGGTCCATAGAACCAATTTCTCTAAGAATGGAGGTATCTCGTCCAGTTAGGGCGTAATGTCGGGATAAGCCTGCTCAAGACCTTAAAAAGGGAATGCCCAAGGCTGCAGAGGACTTCGCTTACCCACAAAGCACCAGACCGCAAACCGGATCCATGTGATGGTGGAGAGCTTTAGCATGAGATAGATATTCACCAACATGGCAAAGGCAGGCACAAAGGGCAGGCAGGGGGCCATGTACGGCAGCTTCTTGGGGTTCTCTGGCTGCTGCAGGATTACAAACACCAGCACACTGATCAGCAGCACCATCAGAACAACCAGAAGGATGGCCCACCAGCTCCGGCCCGAGATGTAGTCGGAGCCAAAGATGATGAAGGAGCAGAAGATGAACATGAGGATGAAGAGCAGGAGCACGCAGATCGTCACCGTGTGCCCTGTCGCCGCCGTGGGCCGGTCCATTTTGCCGGGAAGGCCCAGCCGGATCCTCATGGTGTAATAACGGGGTCCGATCAGCTTCTTCAGCTTGATGAGATAGATGTTTTCTGACTCGTCGGCTTCTATGCCCGTGCTCATGTCCACGGTGCCGTAGTTGGGGTGGTTGACGCTGTAGGTGGCCTTCTCTGATTTCCCTATGAGCATCTCGTTGTCTCCCAAGGACGGCAGGTTCTTGGCCCCACAGGTGTTGGTGGCTGGGCTGGAAAACTCCTCCCCCTCGCTCACAGGAGAACACGTTTCCTTCTCACAGTCAGCCAGGATGCCTTCCTTCTTCTTGGTGTGCTCCTCAGACAGGAACTTGACAAAGCCATCGATGTCACTCTCGGGCTGGTATCGGAGAAGCAGGACACAAACAGAGACCAAGGTGTAGGCGAGGAGCGTGCCGATGGACATCATCTCAATGAGGTCCCTCAGGCTGACCAGCAGGGAGAGCAGAGCTGCCAGGAACCCTGATACGATGCAAGCCACCACTGGGGTCTCTGTGTAAGAGCTCACGTGAGCCAGGAACCTGGGGGGAAGGTGCAAGCAGAGGGCTGAGGCACAGCACTCATGGTGACTGAGTCTAACGTGCCAGTATGTTAGAACTTCGATGTCATCAGCTAGCTGTGATTATCTCCTCCTGGCCCCGCCCTTCTGACAAATTTCTATCTTACCTCTGTCTGCTACTTTATTCCCAAAGTTTGGCTCATGGGATATCATTAGACAATTCACTTTAATTCCTTGATTTGAAGTTGTTTTTTTTTTTTTTTTATTAAAAAAAATTTTTTTTTTTAAAGCTAGAGCTATTTGTTATATGACAGGGTTGATCGCATCTTGGAGGTATGTCAAAATCTACATGGAAGCCCATGGACCCTGGGAAAACCTTCAGTCTGCAGCATTCCCACTGCTTGTTGGGACTGCATATTCTTACACGCCCTGCTACATCAGAATCTTTGCAGGTGATATCAGGCCAAAGACACCCCGAGTTTTCAAACCTGAGACACCCTGCCTTGCAAACAAAAGCACAGGGACGGAGCTGGTAAAATAGCCTGCTGTTTAAGAAGCTCATAGACTGGGCTGGAGAGATGCCTCAGAGGTTAAGAGCACTGGCTGCTCTTCCAGAGGTCATGAGTTCAATTCCCAGCAACCACATGGTGGCTCACAACCATCTATAATGAGATCTGGTGCCCTCTTCTGTTGTGCAGGTGTACATGCAAACACATTGTATACATGATAAATAAATAAATCTTTAAAAAAAAAAAAAGAAGCTCATAGACACAGGCTCAAGTCTGCCTGAAGAGGCGGCCAACCAAGGTGATAAAAATACCGGGCCCTTTTGCAGCAGGCTCTGTGAGCCTTAAGGAGGCTCTCCTGCCCTCCTCTCTTCTCTCCTGGCCCTGCCTCCTCCCTTGTCCCTTATTTTTCTCTTATGAACCACACAGGACTGTTAGTGTTCAAGGCCCACAGCATCTTCCTCTTAGTTGTTTTTAATGGCAGGAAAACCTCACACGTGTGTGAACTTGTCATACCATCACCACCACCAGCTCAGCCCCTTTCTTGATCTACCCAGAATGCCAGATGCAGCTGCTCACACCTGGTTAGATTCAGGGAACGAGCAGAGGAAGTGGAGCAGGAAGTGACAGCTAGTGGCAGAAATAAATGCTCTCTTGGCATTGCTGAGACCTACTTGGCCTCCCACAGTAAGCACTGGGAATCAAGAAAAGGGGAACATCCCGCTTTGTCAGTGGAAGGTAGACCAATTTATGGCTCTCAGAAAGGCTGGAACTTCAAAAGTATTGCTACTGTCAAAAGTCCGAGTGTCAGGGCTGGAGGGAGGTGTCTCAGTGTTTACGGGTGTGAGATGTTCTTCTAGAGGACCTGATTTCAACTCCCAGCACTCAATCGGCAGCTCACAACCATCTTTAACTCCAGTTCCAGTGCATCTGACACCCTCCTCTGGCCTTCAGAAGCACACGTGTGGTGCATAGAAACACGCTGGCCAATCGCTCAGATACAATTAAAAAGTCTGCGTTTCAGAACCAGACAGTTGCGGTTTCAGATCCTAGCCCAGCACTCATCAGCTGCAAGATTTGGGCTTTTCTACCTCTTTAATTCCTGGTATACCTATCTGCAAAACAGAGTGACTGTGAGAGGCAAACAGACCACAGGACGTAGAGCACCAGCTACACCGGCGTTCAAAACTGTTCTGCAGATGGTGCTTACGGGTGCAATTGCTATAATCTCACTAGAGGAGTTCATTCCCCTCTCTGATCACTGGATTTTTTCACCTTCAGGAGAGCTTTAGAGAGGCAAGCCAGGTCTCAGTACGAGGCAGGCCTAAGATATCTCCTGGATGGGTTCTTTCTTCTGAAAGCACTCTTATCCTTGATGTAGCAATTTGGACCTAGTGTCGCCATAAGGGAGATGCATGTCAGAGGAGGGAGAAGGACACACCTCAGTTGGTTCTGTGTGGAGGGACCCAGAGTCCACCGAGAGCCTGTTTCAGTCTGCACTTTTAAAATCCAGACTTTGGCAAGATGCTGAGTCTTTAGGAAAGGCAGACATCAAGATGTCTATCAGTGGGCGACAGTCCTCCTGGGTAGGAACAGAGGCATAGAGCACGTTTCCTGAAGACCCCTTACCTGAAAAGCAGCCCATCACCAGCCATGGCATAAATGACCCTGGGCATGGGGAAGAGGGAGCCCAGCAAGCTGACTGTCAGGCCTGCCACCGACCCAATGGCCACCACAAACTTTGCAGCGTAGAAGCCATGGGCCACGAACATCTCCATGAGAGGGGACTCCGTGTCAATGGCGTAATATGGCACCATCAGAGTTAAGATTATGCTCACCTGTGAAAACAGAGGAGACAGGCTAGAGGCAGAAGAGACTAACAGCATGGAGAGGGGCCCTGGCCTGGAAACAGAGGCTTCTGTGGCAGTTTGGATGTGCCATTAACTGGCCATGTGGCTTTACTTTAAACCATAGGGTCTCCATGCTTCCTCTCCACTTGTGCCGTTAGTCATTAGGACCAGATAGTCCCTGAAATGTCTCTGTGGACTTTTTGTATCACAGATGATTCAAGCCACACAGCAGCAGATCTTCCCCGAGACATCACCGAACGGAAGGAGCCATAGGCAGGCCCTCAAATGCTGCTTTTAGTAGGCATCTATCTATCTATCTATCTATCTATCTATCTATCTATCTATCTATCTATCTATCTATCATCCATCCATCTATCATATGTGTATTTTTGACACACATGCTAACATGCTTGCACGTCGTGGTGTGTGCATGGAAGCTGAAGGACATCTCAGAGCAACCCAGTTCTCTTCAAACACATGGATAGTGGGCGTCTGTCTCAGGCTATCTGCTTGGCAGCAAGCACCTTTATCCCTCGGGCTATCTTCCTCAGCACAAGACTAGTGCTTCTTTCGTTCCTTCAGGATCCCCCTGGTTCTTATCTGTGCTCCTCCTCACCCCCAGCCTGAGAGCGCAAAATTCTGAAAGCGTTTGAGACTTCCACAGACAGTGGGCTGACGTGGCCACATTAAGGACTCACATTTCACCTCCTCTGTCTGTCTTAGTGTTGAGGGTCCTGCAGGCCCTGACTGTGGCATCAGCATAGAATCCAATCGTGCTCTATCTGTGAAGCCACCGTGTCTCTTTTTAACCAGGATGCCCTTGATGGGGGACACCTGTAGGGGTCCCGTCTTCCTTTCCATGTCAAAAATCTGATATAAAATTGATTTCCTTAGCATTGGCCCTAAACAATGGGAGCCAGAAGTCACACGTGGCTGCCCCTGGCATGTATAAAACAACCCTGACACCGAGAAAGGGAACTGAAAGCCTGAAATGGGTAGGGTAGGTCACGTGTAGATGGACCACTCCTTTGCCTGTTCCTCAGGAGTCAAGGTGCCCCAGGGAGACTGTGCACGACCAGGGAAGACAGCAGCATAAGCCAGGACATCCCAGCAACTTGGTGTAGACTGGTTGTTTACTGACCAGTAGGAGACCAAGTGTTCCCCGAGGCATGGCTAAGGCCCGTGAAGTCAGAAAGAGAGTGGCCCTCAGGCGTCTATCATTGTCGCATTGCCTCTGAGAATGCAGTAGAGTGGTTGGAGGAGTGTGGTCAAGTCTCCCAGCAATTCTCAGAGTCTTCCGGCCACACAGCTCGGTCTAGGCTAAGCCTCCAGCTCTGTAGAGGTACGAAGGTACAGCGCCAGGAGTCATGTGTGTGCATACTGCCAAGGTCTGCCTCCAGAGGGCGGGGTGGATGATGAAACCATGGAAGCAGACAGGCAGGCCGAGGAGACCTGCTGCTCCTGCCCTGCCGTCTCTCCAACAATGTAGGGTACTACGAAGCCACTGGACTGTGTGTGCAGAGGGAAGCAATAATCGGCCCATTCATAAAATGTCCCGGTGGGCAACGAAATTTCTATCACTAGACAATCTTGTTTTGCATCTTGCCTTGTCATTTGGTCTAGATTCCTTAGGTAATGGCTAAAAATGATTTGTGGAGGGGGATAACGAGGGATGACATGTCTGATAGGCCGTACCCCCACCCTGACTCTTTCCTAATTGTAACGACTTTTAAATTATTACACACACACATGCACATATAAGTTATTGTGTTATATATCAGAATCTGTGGGGGTGGTGTCCGGCGAAACGTACTTTAAAACCAACCTCCGGATGCTGAGTTTTTCCTCATTGTGGTGCCCCAAATAGAGAGAGACTTTTCAGGACCTGGGAGTTTTTGTGTCCTGGTGGCTAGTCAGGTGGTTCTAGGAGCTAAGGACATGGTTGCTGAGGCTGACAATTCCTGTGATAGAAATTCTGCCGTGGGGACTGAGAGACGAAACTTGAGAAGTGTGGGGAGGAGTATACGCGTGGGAAGACCTGGCTAGCAGCTTTATTCTGAAGGGAACCCCAAGGCTGAGTTTCTAGCTGGTGTTAGAAGACTGAGCTGAAAAGAGCCGCCTCTCTCTCTCCAGATTTCAGGGCAGGAGTGTTTCCCAAGGACAGCGTGTTCTCTCTCTGTGGGAGCCTTGCCTCCTCGCTGCCGGGAAGCTCCCAGAAGACAGAAGACCATTGAGGGCTGCACACAGCAGCCACAATGCCCCTTGCACACCACCCGTTACTGCCAGCCTATGACCTGAGCTTCTTGGACGATAGCCCACTCCTTGCACACTGCCCCTAGGCATGGGGAAGGGTTGGGATGGAGACTTGAGAGGCACGGGCCGAGGTGAGGGCTTGGCTCTTCACTTTCCCTCTGTTTTGAGGTTCTGAGTTCCTTCTTGTCACTGATAGGTAGAGCTGCAGAGGCACACAGGGAACCAACAAGGAGTGAGGAGCATCTGTGTGTCAAAATCCTACAAAAGCCCCATTTGTTGCTGTTGTTGTGTGAGTGTGCGAGCCTGTGGGTGCCGGTGTGTGTACAGTATTGTGTAGTGGCTGGATGAGAACGTTAAGTATTCCTCAGGTACTGTCCACCTTTTAACTTGCTAAGCAGGTGAAGCTGGCTGGCCAGCGGGCCTCAGGGATCTGGCTGTCTGCCTCCCTGGCCCTGGGATTATAAGCACATACACCATGCCTGATTTTTGCTTTTCAGGTGAATTCTCGGGATGGATCCCATGTCCTTGCGCTTGCATGATGATGCCGAACCCTCTCTTTAACCCAGCAGCCACATTTTATAATAAAATCTAAAGCGCCGTAAAGAAGGTCCCGCCAGCATCTGGTACTTACAGACACATACGCCGTGAGGCAGATGACCAGGGACGCAGTGATAGCATAAGGGATGGATGTGTTGGGGTTCTTGGCTTCCTCCCCGGTGGTGGCGATAATGTCAAAGCCAATGAACGCGTAGAAACATGTGGCTGCCCCTTGCAGCACCTGTAAAGAAGACGACGTCTGTCAGGCTCAGAAGATGAGGGCAAAGCCATTGGCTTAACAGCGGTGCCCGCAAGTGCCCAGTGAGCGCTGCAGGGACCTCCTGCATGGCACAGGGCCCTGCGGAGGAACTAGCGTTCGGCACCCAAGCTCTGTCTAGTCTAGTCTGCTATATGACTATGGGCAATTTTCTCATGTGTTGTAGACAGGTGAGAATTCTATGGTCAAATAAAAATTGAATTAGTCAACATATTCAAATTCTTTTTGAAAAAAAAATCAGCATGTCGGCTCTCTGTTTTTTGGGGGGCATTGAATGTGGGGCCTCATGCACACTAGTGAGGTTCTCCACCACTGGACTACCTCTTTCAGGTGTAGTTCATACACAGCAAAGTTACGCATAGATTTTGTACGTTAGGTTTTATTCCCACCCACCAGTACTCAACTGTGATGTAAATTCCTGTAAGAGAGTTTTGGAAACGTGGAAAGGTACTTTTGACCACCTTGGATGCACTGGAGGTGAGGTGCTGGCCTTTTGTGGACAGCATGCATACACTTCCACGTAAAGTATTACTCTGCCTCAGTCCAGAGACAGATGGCCTCTGTGGAAACGTCTAGCTTGGAGGTCATACACGTTTTAGATCTCCAGTGCCTTTGAAAAGAAGATGGGGTAGAGATTGTAACTTTCCACTCCTTGAGGGGTTTGGATGAGCTAGTTGGGTATGAGGCAGGCAGCTGGGTAAGGCTGGGGATGCTAGTTACCCAGCAGCTCTTTCTTAGGTCTGTCTTAAAGGATTTGAGATGACCCCAAGGGTGAGTAGACCTTCAGTCAAGGCGTCATCGAAACGCTTCCATCAGGGACCACGTGACTTTCTTTTAAGTGTGCTTTCCTAACCTTGATAGTCTCACTGTCAACTGACAGTGAAAATGTGTCTCTTCAAATGGTTGGGGTGCCTCTGTGTGGAGAGACGGACTGGTGTGTTCTGGATGAAGACACAAACGCAAGCTCTGACAGGCGACAGGAGGATTCAGCAAGCTCAGAGAGGACTGCCTGTCCCCTTCCCCACACTGCAGTGTTCACTTTTATCCTTCCCCAGCGGCTTCTTCAGAAGCACAGAACAAAGCAGTAGATACGAGAGCCTGTGAGGTGCATCACAAATGTGAAGATCTCCTCAAGATGTCCAGGGTAGCCTTTGTCCAGCCACAAGATGAGGCAGCTTCTTATGGAGGCTCCCAACCGGGTTTGTTGTGTTTCAACATCCTAACTTAGGATTTCCAATTTGAGAGTTAGGGATATTCTTGGAAATTTGTGAGTATTTCTGGAAAAGAATAGTATTTTTATTTTTACTAGTCTTTAATTAAGTTTTAGGATTTTTTTGATTATGGGTGTACTATGATTTTCATCATCCGTAGAATCAGATATTTTCATATCAAGAGACTTTTGCAGAGATCTTTAACAATTCTTTCTACTGGTCTAAATTATTATAGTTCTTAGATATAGATACTAATAAAGAAGTATATGCCGTAACTAAGAATATGTATTACTTTGTTTCAATACAACTGTATAATAAGTTTCTGTATAATTAAGTTCTTCATTTGAAATTTAATTCTAAAATAGGAGACTGTAAGCTTCACCATATTCAAAGGGAACTGGAGCACAAAAAAAGAACTGCTCTACTCTGGTAAATCAAGTGGACACAAATTATTCCCTGGGAGGAGAGAAATCTACTTTTCCTTCAGCAAAGCCTTTTTATCAGGGAATGGAAAGTGCCACCAGCTGCCAGATGAAGAAAGGAAACAGTTCTTACTGCGTCATGTAAGCAGGTTCACAGTTTTGGACGCATGTTCATTTTCAATTGTCTGGAAAATATTCCTGATTTTCAAGGATGAACACCTGCTGGGATTGCAGGTTTGTGAGGCTATCTCAGTCATGGTAAAGCCATGCTTAAGGTAGGTCTTCACACACACACACACACACACACACACACACACACACACACCCTTCTTGTAATTTTATAGTGGCACAACGGCCAGTTAGACAGAGGCAAATCTACCTTAGAAGGGGAGAGAGGTGTACCATGTCACATGAGGAGTACCGGGGAGCCTGAGAATGTCTGACCTAGAAAGCAATCTAAGAGTTAGTGGCAGGATCACCCTCCTCCCTCACTTTGAAAGTGTTGAAAGGGCCAGCCATGTCATTTCTGGAGGGAAATAAGTGTTGTGGGCTCCAAAGGGGAACCGCAGAGTCACGCATGGAGGTGCACCTAGGTCCGCTGGAGTGTGGGCTTTGTAGACAAACAGACCTTGCTTGGTTGTGTCCTAAGCTAGCTGGGTGACCTAAGGTAGGTTTTTAATCTGTTGGAGATCAATTTCTTCACCACTAACATGGAGACAACTCACAGGGTTGATTCAAAGGTTAAAGGAGATGAATTACATTGCAGAATCTGGTATGTGCTCAATACATATTAGCTTTTATCGACAGTACTATTATTTCTACTGTGAATTTTTTCTAGGGAAGATGAAGCAAGGGCCCAAAGCCCTCCTCTGCTTGGAACATGACACATGTATTCTAAGCGCTACCACGTGCCAAGCACTATGATTGATAAGGAGAAGGAAGTACTCCGAGCTTGGCCTTGTGGCCTTAAAGTCCTGGGGATGCTGCAGGACCACAAATAAATAAACTGAATAATATTAGTAAGCATATATATTATTTGCAAAACACAAGTGCTTTTATTTTCCAAATGAATGAAGAAATGGATGATACTGATAATGATAAGACACTAAAAAAGGAACTGTGATCAAGCTGGGAACGGGAAATATACCTGCAAAGAGAATGAAGAGTAGTCTGAATTTGTGTATGTAGAATTAGAAAGCAATGTTAGTTGAAGAAAGTGCAGATCATTTCAAAGACAGGGCATTAGAGGAGCCTTCTGCATTCAACAGGCAACAGAAATCAACATAGATGATTTGGGGGGGAAATAAAACTAATGAAGGAAATAGAGGCAAGGATGAGGCAGCGTCCAGGCAGTGCCAAGGCACCAGCTAGGGAGGCTGAGGCGACCACTGACATCGATAAGCTTAGGGACCCAGGGCAGAATGGTATTCCTGGGATCCAGGGAGAGCTGGAGAGGTGGAGCTGGGCTGCCCAGCAGGGCCACTCAGCCAGTGTAAAGCCAGAGCAGGGCAGGAGAGAGGCGGTATTACCATGGCCTTGCTCTCTTTTCATCTTCTCCCTGTCTGATAACACCTCCCATTGACTAAACCCTACAGGCTCAACAAAGAAGAGCACAGGACAGATCTAAAGAGTTGGGGTAGACGAGGTTGAAGGAGGAGAACGGGCTGAGCCTAACACAAAGGCCAAACAGAGTCTGGCCTAATAAGACTGGTAAAATAAAATCAGCAGAAAGGTTGGCTTTTTAGTCAAGCCTGTTTTCTATTTTGTTTTGAGCAAAGTTTTTCCCCTGTGATCCTGGCTGCGCTCAGAGGCAGGACCCACTGACCCGGGGCCACTGGGATCATAGGTGTGCGCCACCAAGTTCAGTCTCTTGATTAGATTAGTTCTTGTCCTCGCTCTTCTCTGTCTCTCTAATGTCAGTACAAAGAGCCTTGAAACAAGACTTCGGAAAGACGAGATCACTAAAAAGCTGCCTCACTCTCTCCAGATCTCATCTGGCTGGGGCACCTGTACCACATGACAGGCCTCTGTGTGGCGGGCCTGGGCAGGTGCTTACACACATGGCTCAGAATGGGCTCACCAGGCCAACAGCTCTGCAGAGAAGCATCACAGAACATGGAGGGCTGTTGCTTAGTTGTCAAAGGCACTGTCCTGAGTGGCTTGCTACCCCACGTGAGGGTCCCTAACAGCTGCCCCAGGGCTGTGGTGGTGTTTGTGAAGCATTAGGTTAAGCTGGGCTTCCCATATTGCCTCAAGAAGCTTCAGATGCTAGAAAATAATTAGGCGCCTTTCTCTAATTTACTGCCAAGGTGACAAGACAAAATGACGTGAAAAGCATTTTCAAGCACCCTCATGCCCCAGCTCTATTAGCAGCCTGTCCACAGCGACAGTGGAATGTGTTAATAGGTTCCAACAAATGGATTCAGGCAAGGAGGCCATGAAAAATAATAGCTTTCCTTTGGAGGCCTTCAGAATTCCTCGCAAATTCTAAGTATGGACTATTTTTCCTGGGAGCTATTTGTGCTGGTAAAATATCTTATTTGGTTAAAGAAAAACCATAAGATAGCATCAAGAACAAATAACATAAAGGGCACACACATCCAGCAACGTTCAGGGCTGAGGAATTGCAGATGGAAGCAGGGGTTCAGCTGAGGGCCAGAGTCACTTGATATAGGGGAAAATGTTTGTTGTTCTTAAGCTCTTCAAGACCAAAGAAGCATTTGACCCAGAACCTTTAAGTGAGTAAACCATTCCTTAAGCTATTTTCTTTGGAAGGAGGTGGCTGGGAGAGGGTTGTGCTGGGTGGGGGTGGGGGGCATTGCCAGAGGACTGGTTGTTCATTAACCCTTTCATAGCATTTGTGAGTTGTGCTCAACCCAACGTAATGGCATCCTTATGATAGCCTACCTTACTTCCTCATCCCCTTCTGCCCAAAGCACAGTGCACCCCAAGATGTCTGGAGCTCTGCACCGGTCCTATAGTTAACAGTAGAGTTCAGAGTTTCCCCAAGCAGCATAGACATTAATGCAGCTGCCAAGTAAGCAAAGACGTTTGTCGATGTTTGCTAGGTAAGAGTGGGAAATGCGTTCACTACCGTGGTAGATGATCGACTCGTGAGAGGGTATCAGCCTTTACAATGTGTGATTTAAATTCACAGTGGCCTTGCTGGACAAGAAAAATGATCTGTGAGCAAAGTTGAGAAAGGGCAAGGCCAGGTCAATTCACTAGGGAGGATAAGTATGACGCAGAAATCCAAGGCCAGACTGAGAACAGGGAGATGAATCAACATCTCACATGCTGTCCATTTTGCTCAGATAATAGTTCTTTTTTTTTTTTTTTGTTCCTGCACAGAGGCACACATTTGTTTCCTTCGCGGATAATAGATATGCATTAAAAATCAAAATTCCCAGCCAGGCTTTTCTGGTGGCCAATGACAAGTCTCTCAAGTTAGGTCAGTGACCAGAGTTTTAAGCCAAGCTAGGTGATCTCAGGGGGCGCAAACCAGAGGATGGTGGAGTGAATATGGATTTTGGGTCACCCAGGACTGGAATTCAACTTAACTCTATTGCTTACTAAAACTCTTATCTTGGATGCTTTAAACTTTGGTGTAAAAGTGGAGATCATTGTTGTTTTTCTCAGGGCGCTCATAGAAATGCTAAACATTGGAAAGTCATTCTTCTTTTTCTACTTTATGCCTACATTTAGACTTTTTTTTTTTTTTTTTTTTTTAAATAAGAGCAAGTGAGAATCTAGGGTGCATAAATCGGGGCCTCCAAAGATGGTCTGATGACTCCATTATGAAGTTGTGGCCTACTGATTGAGAAAGGGTACTGATTCCCGAAGTGGAAGGGAGATGCCTCCAAAGAGAATGAAGGCCCCGGAACAGAGCACCAGAGAAAAGAAAAGGCGAAAGGAGGAGGAAACAGTGATCGTGCAGAAGTCCCCTCCCCCCTCACAGCGGGCGTGAGCTCCTGTGTCTTCAGTGCGCACCATTCACTCAGCCTTAGTGAAGATGAGACCTTGTTATCTCTTACTGTTTTTTTCAGCTCCGACATTCCAGGTCAGGGGCTGGAGAGATGGCTCTGCAGTTAAGAGCAGCAACAGGATGCAGAAAAGAGCAGCGCAGAATGGGGGTTTCATTCCTAGCACCTAAGTGGTGGCTCACGACCGGCTGTAAATCCAGTTGCAGAGGGTTTGCTCCCTCTTCTGGTCTCTGCAGGTACTGCATGCACGCGGTGCCCGGACAGACATACAAGTGGACAAAACACACACACACACAAACAAATCCAATATTCTAACCTTTCGTGAACGTTTAAGGAAAAACATGTAATATTAGTTGTCAGCCCTGGTTCAGGAGCGTCAGCCCTTGCCCTGACTGTCTAAACGAAGTGTGTGAGCAAGTATGTGAGCAGTCGCTCTGAGCCTTGTGTACATCACTTGTGTGGACAACATTGACGGGTCCAGCCGTCTAGAATGGCAGATGTACGCTCACAGCACGACACGGAAGAGCCAAGAGGCTATCCTCTTCTGCAAGCAAGTGGTACAAGTTTGTCTCCCCGCTTGATCATGAGAAGAGCGGAGAGCCCAGAAGTGAGCTGGTGCCCTGTCTTCCAGTTGGTCCTCAACCCAGGCCTCCCTTACAGGGCCGAGACAACTGTAGCGATGCTTTCATGAGCTACAATGAGAACGCAGTTGGGCTCCAGGAGACATCCCTTCTCTTCTCTCTTATAACTGGTTGTTTCTCTTCTGTGATAGGAGAAGAACAATTTGTATTATAAGAAAATGGAGCCTCGGGATCCAACAGTGCTTCTTTGTCCCTCTTTCTGGTTCAGAGCAATTTCAGTATTTGTTCGTCTCAGGGAGGAGAGATGCGCTTTGTGCTTCTGGGGAATCCCCCCAGAAAAGCAGCAAACTCGCAGGTTTGGCTTAACCGACTTGCCTGGTTCTCTGCACTGAGTAGCGTGGCACAGCTCAGAATAAACAGAAGTGATTTTGAATGTTCTCCAGGAGTGAGTTCTGATCCCTGGGTATCTTGGAGCAAAACCAGTGTAAGCAAAAGCTACAAAAGCAAATTGAGTAGAGCCCTGTATTTGCATTCTAGGCCAGCACCAGGCCAACCTGCCTCTCTGCGCCTCTCGATAGTCATTCACTTGTGAAATGGAAGGACAGGACTGGGGAACTTCTAAGATCCCGCCATCTGGAAAATTTCTGGTGAATTTTATCAATAAATCCACAAGATAAATATTTTTCAGTTACACTGTAGACAAGAAGCCAGGTGAGACTTACAGCCACTTCTTAGTATAGAGAATTTGCCACCCTGACTTACATTTTTAACCATCACCAGGTCCTGGGGATGGGATCTAAGGTTTCCTTTGTGTTCAGCTCACTAGCTAGACTGTTTGCCTCTTGCCCAGGACTTAGAACTGTCACTCTGCTGGGTCCCCTCAGCTGCTCTCAGGCCCCAGCAGGACTGTCTTCCCTGGGCTGGATGCTGGATTCTGATTTTAAATGAGTTCCCCCTAGTTTTACATGGAGGTGAACACAGCCCTTTCCCGTTCCTGCACTCTTCCTGGCGTCCTTCACTGAGTTGCCTATTTCTGTGCAAGGCTGCCTCTCTTAGCAGAGCTGAACTGTTCCTACCCCAGTCTTTGGATCCAGTACTCCTGGCTTTGGGTTCTGATTCTGCCACACGCCGTGCTTAGCAGGGAGCCCGAGGATCTCTCTGGGTGAGGATGTTTTCATCCTTCAGTCCAAACTGTGAATATTTTCCACTGATGTGCTGGTGTGATGGGATAAGGCACGCGGCGCTTAGCATGGAGGAAGGCACACGGAGAGGGCACCACACCAAATCTCCTCTTGTGATTGGTGTCGCCCGGGATGTCAGTGAAACCGGAAAACAAGCCCCAAATCAAAAGATCTCTTCAGAACATCCCCACTGAAAGAACATGTTTCCTTGAGAATGTGTCTTAGACTATTCCCGGCACGGAAGGCCCAGCAGCCTCTGAGAATGAACTCACCCCTGACCAGCCGTGGGGCAGGAACTGGCCCTCTGCCCAGTAATTGCCATTGATGAAGAAGAGGCCTGCGATCATGATGAACACCCACACTGCCAGGTTCAGCACGTTGAGGACGTTGTTGAAGCCCACGGAATTCTTCACTCCCAGAGCCACAACGATGGTCACCAGGACCGCGATCACCAGAGCCAGAAGGTCTGGGTAGGACTCCTCCCCTTTCCCTAGAGGAGGAAGCCATGGTTAATACCGTCTAAAGAGAAGAAAGGGCCCCGTGGACTCACTCTACCCCATTGCATCTGGGTTGTTGTGACCTTTAGAGCAGTGGTTAGTCTGTCAGGAAGAACAGCGAAGGCTGTCTGTCTGTCTCTGTGTGCACACTTATATGTCTGACTGTTACGGTCCATAAGCAGATATAAGTGCTTATCTGCAAATGAGGAAGTTTGGGACCCAGAGAAGGTGACCTGATACCATAGCTCACAATTAGGGTCATACAACACGACAGCCACGGTGTACTTGTGGAGGCATGGCTAGCACATGTGCAATCAGTCAGGAGCATCTTGGGACATTTGAGGCACAGGTAGAGGTCTAGCATAGCCTCTGGAAACTTCTCTGCCTCCATTATGGTTAGCCTCGTAATCTGTAAGATTTCTATCCTATCCCCACAATCCTTTCTTTATTAGCAAGCTTTAAAATGTACATATTTGAAAGTATTTTAAGTGGCTTCTCATTTGCAGGGTGGGGCTGCAGAGAGAAAATGCCCAGAGCACAGGGCCTGCTGGTCAGCCCTTGGTCAGTGGACTCCTGCCCTCTACGGAGCAGAAGAGGCGTTGCCTCAGCAGCCAGAGAACCTAGATTCTAGCTGTACTTTGGCCAACAGCCTGCAGTGCAGCCTTGGGCACATTGTCTCGTCTTTCTGGACCTCATCTGCAAAGTGAGCGAGAAGGATGACTGATTTTGGGTCATTTCAAAATTAAAATGTTATGAAATCAGAACAGAGCGATGATTTTTGTGCTTGTTATTGTAGCAGTGGGGTGACTAGCAATTTAAAGAAAAGATTTTTTTTTTCTGTTATTTGTAATGGTGTGTGTGCCCTGAAGCTGGAGATGCAGGATCTTGTGAGCCACCTGGCATAGATGCTGGGAGCATACGGAGAAACAACAAGTGCTCTTAGCCTCTGAGCCGTCTCTTCAGCCCTGGTCAGTGCTTTTGTCCAATAGTCTCTGAGATAAGTACACTGCAGTAAAATGTGTGTGTGTGTGTGTGTGTGCGTGCATGTGTGTGCTTTAGGGAGCTCAAATGCACCACATAAACACTGTCATACTGAGGTCCATCCCCAACTACTGGGAAATTCTGAGGAAAGACTCCAGAGCTTCTTCAGCTATTAGTATGAGTCCTGTGACTATGGAAGGATGCACCAGGCATCAGGATGGAAAGCTGGCGGCAAGTGACAGATGGTCCGTCTCCCGCCATTTGTTAGGTGACCTCTGACCTCTCAGTTCTTGTTCAGTAACGGGACACCTTGTGGATGTTGGTTGGACTGGAATTGAAATTTTTTTATTTGTAAGTGAAAACGTTTACTTATAAAAAATTGGGAGGAAATTCACAAGGAAACCATGATGAAGTTTCTCCAAATTTCTTTGGTTGCATTAGTTTATTTTTTATATAGCTGTTGGCAAGGTGAATGCACAGTACAGCCTGCGTCTTTGATATGCATTGTATTAATCTTTAGTCCATGCTATGACCTCTTTAGTTATCTTTTTAGTTGTCAGTCATATGACACGTATCCACAATTTACATGGCCATTTGTCTCGCTAAAGTATATATATATATATATATATAATTTTTTACAATTGAGCACTCATAATCTAAAAATCCACAATTTGAGATGCTACAGAATCTGAAACTTTTTAAATGGCAGCCACAATACCACAAGAGAATAAAATTTACATATGCAGCAAAGCTTTATATATTATATTTAATAATATTTTCTTCAGGCGATGTGTCTAAGAGGTTTATGAAAAACTAGTGAATTTCGTGTCAGGCCTGGGTGTCGGTTGCCAATCCCAATATCTTATATGTATATTGGTAAGTATTTCAAAGTCTGAAAAAACCCTGAAGGTAAAAGTAATAATAAAAAAGGTACTGGTCCCAAGCATCTCAGATAAGGGGTGTACACCTTCTAAGAATGAGACTGGAAAGAACATCTTTTTATACGAATTATATATTCATGAAAATTAGAATAATTTACTTAGAGTGAAGGACTGCTTTGTAAAAACAAAACAAAAAGAAGCACTTAAAGTTCTTGACACATTTTTTTTCCAAATCAGGGTGTGTATGTGTGAATGTACATGTGTGTGTGTTCGTGTGTGTGTGTGTGTGTGTGTACTGGGGATACCAGGCATATTTTGCCCACTGAGCAGCCTCTCCAGCCTCCACGCTGCGTTCTTGGAGGGGCATTTGTTCACCTGGCTCAGGGATTTGCACGTCAGGGGAAAGGACGGCGCACTCTCACCCAGGCCGTTGAGGGTTCCCACTGTGTCCACCATCCAGCGGCTGATGCTGTGGTTGGCCAGGGAGTCGAACATGCTGCTCAGAGCGCTGGCGCCAGCCGCAGTGCCGATCAGGTATTCCAGGATCAGGTTCCAGCCGATGAAAAATGCCACAAACTCCCCAACAGTGACATAGCTGTAGGTGTAGGCAGATCCTGTGGTCTTGGGCACTCGGACCCCAAACTCTGCATAGCACACACCTGCAAGGGACAAACAAAACAGGTGGTGGGCTTCTGCAGAGGAGCTAACATCTTGGTGCAAGAACGCTCCTAAGAGGAAGATGTTAGGGCTCTTTGGGCCATTAGCATCAATACTCAGGAGTTTATGCGTAGCCACAATGACGGGGAGATGTCATTGAGATGTGCTTGCACAAGCCTAGCTGAAGGAGCTTGTTACGCACCTAGGCTATAAACCCATATATGCCACTCATATATATAATAAATATAACTATATGATACACATACATCTAAATTAATAGGTATTATATAGTTTATTACCTCTAGAGCCACGACGAATCAACGAAATGCAGGAGAAAAGCGCTGGAATGGAGAGACAGTGAATGCTGGCTGCTTTAGTGTAAATGGTTCTTTGTCATCGGTAAGAGCGAACCTTACAATACTGACAAAAAGAGGGCACCGGAAACCAGAAGCCGGTATTGGAGTGATTTCTTGTCCTTATCAAGTATCACGTCCTGTACATAGCTGCATGCTACTCATTCATCCTGCTGATGGAGTAGCAGGTCTGTACCTGCATCACGACAGACATGACGCATGATAGACAGCACTGGGTTACAGCAGCTTCATGTCCCAGCCCATAGCAACTTTTCAGCCCCGGGAGGGTCTTATGGGACTAAAGTCATGTAAATGTCTATCGCTAAAACACTGTTATGCAGACAGGACTGCATGCGACGCCATTCTAGCCATTTCCAATCTCGCCCCCTGGAAACCTAGTTTGGGTGTTTGGGTCTTTGGACCTTCTGAGACTGGGTCTCACTGTGTATCAGTGCTGTGAGGAAACGCCCTGACTAGAAGCCACGTGCAAGAAAGGGTTGCACTTCCAGGCCGGAAATCATGAAGGAACTCAAGGCAGAAACCTCGAGGCAGGAACTGTGGAGGATGTTGTTGCTGGCTTGTTCTCTCTGGCTCATGCTTACTTGGCTTTCTGATACACCCCAGGACCTGCCTAGCGGTGGCATTGCCTACAGTGGGCTTGGCCTCTTCATAACACTCAAGATATTCCCCACATGATAGTCTGATTGGGACAATCCCTCTTCCCAGCTGACTCTCAGCTGCAGAGTTGACAATAAAATCTAACCAGGAGAGTAGCCCTGGCTGGCCTTTGAGTCACTCTGTAGACCAGGCTATCCTTTATCTTGTGATAATCCTACTGCCCCTTCCTCCCAAGTGCTGGGATTATAGGTGTGCATTAGCCTGCCTGGCTTCCAAAGTCTTTTTAGCCATTGTACTTGGGAAGACAAAACGAATTTGCCTGAGGATTATTGAGAAATAATCTTTCTTTAGAAAAATCCTCTTTTATTGTATGTTTCTATTGTGTTTCTCTGGTGGGAGAAATCCTGAGTGCAGGACTAAGTTAGGATGACCCCACCAATGGCAGCAGGGTTAGACTGCACAGTGACAGCTTCCTTCTAGTTTTCCACATTAGGGAAGATGCTCTTCCTTTGAGACGGATACTCTAAGCCAGCTGTGGAAATACTGTACTGTAGCAAAGGGGGAAGACAAAAGTGCACATATAAAAACATAGTTACTAATAAAGAAAGCCCCAGCTTGGACGAGGCTCAGAGAATGTCGTGGAAGAGGGAGCTGGAAGATTGTAAAAGCCATAGATAAGGAAATAGTGTCTTCTGGACACGACAGGGCCATTGCACCCACGAGCTCAGCAGCAGTAGCTGCTGCTTGTACAAGCTTGCACGAGATCAAACCAGTCAACAGTCAACCATGCGTGGGGGAGGAGCTTCTGAGGCCGCAGCCCAGTTGATGTCTGCTTGGAGAGAGAGAAAGAGGGAGAAAGAGGGAGAGAGCGAGAGAGAGAACATAAGAGAGATTTTATTTTATGTTTTTAGGGGTATGGGCTCTAGACAGTTCGCTCACACTCCAGAAGCTAACCCTCCACCTGCACACATGGGCCGCACTGATTGGACACTGTGGGCTACAAAGAATGCCGTGAAACACTGTCTTCCAACTTGCCGTGGCCATTGCAATCACAAACATACACTTCCTGCACAAGATCTGGCCTGTCAGCATCCCGTCATGGAGGTGTGAGGTGCCGAGGAGGCCTCATACTTTCCTGAGGAGCTATTGGCCGCTGATGGACTTTGGGGGAAGGGGGAATAATTTCCCTCAGTGGTGTAGCCACTGATAGATTGTCTATGCTGTATTGAACAATCCCCTCTCCATGCTCATATAACAATCTCAATTAAACTCACTGATTAACACACACACACACACACACACACACACACACACACACACACACACACAAGCTGCAAGTAACAAAGATTTCCTGACCCTGAAATCGCTGTATGACGTGGGAAGGAGCTTAGTGCTCAGCTGGTCTCATGCTGCTGAGTATTTATGTGATGGCCTTTGGTGCCCTGGAGAGGTGAGCCTGGTCTTCATGGAGGGCGGGGCAGCTCTGTCTGTTCTGGTGTGAGCTTTGGGCACAGCTTCTCCTCATCTCAGTGGACCAGGAAGCAGAGAGCTTGGCTGGAAGCCTACTCTGCTACAACAGTCAAAAGCCTATCTGTCCCCAGTGATCCACTGCCTCCGCCAGCCAGCCATGCCTTCCTTTCCGAAGGTCCTACACCCTTTTAAAACAGCACCACCAGCTGGAGACCCAGGGTTTAAACATGTGAACTCATAAAGAACCTTCAAACCAAGACACATGTCAACTGCTCATCAGCTTTGCTGTGTTCACGATTAAGCTGGGGCTGTAACCAAAACTTGGTAATCAGTCTTGACAGCTTTCCAATTCATTCATTGCATTTACCAGAGTCGCTCAGGAAGTAACATCTCTGCCTATCGATGTTAGATTTGAGATAAAAGGTAAACAGGGGGAAGGCATTACCCCCTTCTGGTGGACCTTTATAGTCTTTTGCAGGTGCCCTTATGTTTCTGTGATGAAACGTGGTGGCTAAGAGCAACATAGGAGAGGAATGGGATTATTTCAGCTTACAGCTCACAGTCTATCACTGAGGGAAGTCATGGCAGGAACTCAGGCAGGAACTGAAGCCGAAACCATGGAGGAGGATGCTTGCTGACTCACTTAAGCTTAGCTTCTTAGATAGCCAGTGACTATTTGCCTAGGAAATGGCACTCCCCACAGTGGGCTGGGCCTTCCTACATCAACTGTCCGTCAAGACAACCCCCCATTGACATAACCACGGGCTAGTCTGATTAGGACAATTTCTCAGTTGAGATTTCTTTCTCAAGTGTCTCTAGACTGTGTAAAGTGGACAGCAACGAGGGCGGGTTGCATAATGAACTCTAAAGTTGACAGCAGTGGTGGTTTTCCGTATGTGCAATTCCAAATTAAGATCAAATGTGCATTGAATCCTAGGTATATCTGGCCTTGCTCACTCGGGCGCATGACATGACTTCACTTCAGCCTTGGTTCTGAACACACAACATGTCCTTTTTACATGTAAATATATGTAAGTGCCACACAAATCCAGCTGTCATGGTCTAAACCACCTGGGCTCAGCTTAGAGGCCATTGTATGCTATTGTGCTGGCTAGTTTTATGTTGACTTGACCCAAGAGTCATTTGGGAAGAGGAGGTCTTAACTGAGATTGTCCTGTATGCAAGCCTGTGGTGCATTACTGATTGATGATGGATGAGGGCAGGCTTAGCCCGCTGTCGGTGGTGCCATCCCTGGGTATAAGAAATCCAGGGTATTATACATCCTGGCTTGTATGAGAAATCAGGCTGAGTGAGCCGTGGGAGAGCAAGTCAGTCAGCAGCACTCCTCCGCGGTCTCCTTACCATGCCCTGCCTCCAAGGTTCCTGCTCTGCTTTAGTTCCTGCCCTGACTTCCTTCAGTGATGCACTGTGATGTGATAACTGTAATCTTTCCCTTTCCTCCCCAAGCTGCTTTTGGTTATAGTGTTTTAACACAGCAATAGGAACCCTAAGACTGTTATGAACTGCATCATTTTCACTATGTACATAAACTTTTCTGTATTTACAGAAACAATGGTTTAATTGCAGAGAATAAAAATTTTAAATATTTTCCTGCTGTCATTGTGCAGCGTCTAAATAGCAATTTAGTATAATTTTGATTATAATGTGTCAGAGTGCTTGGTTTCACAAAATTGTTTATGAGTTGATGACCAGTTTATAAAAAAATGTTAAATGAATTTCATTTGAAATTAGGATAGGATTTCTCAATTTTTCTTAAACATGCCTCATTTTTGTACTAGATATCAACAAGAGATAATATTCTCGGCATTGACAATCATAAGATCAAAAACCATGCTAGGTGGCGGTGGTGGCAGCACACGCCTTTAATCCCAGCACTTGGGAGGCAGAGGTAAGGTGGCCTGTAAGTTTGTGTCCCTCCTAGTCTACATAGTGAGTTCCAGGACAGCCAGAACAGCCAGGGAAAAGCTCCACCCCCCCAAAAAAAAAATCAAAACACTAACTCTGAAAATGTTGAAGATGATTTATGTCCTAGAACAGCAAAATACTCATCTAAGCACAGCCATCTCCTGTGTTAGAATGTTAGATTTTATAAATTGCTTCTGAGCTGGTGACCAGTTTATAAAAGATTTTTTTAAAATATATTTTTTGCTTTAAATTAGGATAGAGTTTCCTAAATGGCCTTAAACATTTCTCTCTCTCTCTGTGTGTCTATGTATACATGTTACAATGTGTGTGCATTTATGCATATGTGTTTAAGTATGTGGACAGTTACGCTGCCGTGTGTGTGTGAGTGTGTGTGTGTGAGTGTGTGTGTGTGTGTGTGTGTGCACAGGTATTGGTGTGTGTATTTGCAGGCGAGAGCACAACCTTCAGGAGTCAGTCCTCTTCTTTCTCTTTTTGGTTCAAGGGGATTGGGCTCAGGTTACCAGGCTTGGCAGTAAGGGCCCTTACTCAATAAGCCAGCTTGCTGACCCACGAATGCAAAAGTTTAATGAGAGAGTTTTCTAGCTCTTCAGTCTCAGGACCTGCTGTGCTGCCCTGGGGTGGTGGGGTGGGCAGATGGATGAGTCTATGATTGTTCACCTCTCCATCCAGTTCCTGCTCAGTGTTACTTATCTGCAACCCTCAGCCACAGGAGGGAGTCCACCCTGGACCACAAACTACAAGGGTGTAGTTTGGTGCTGAGCCCCAGGCACACCTTTGACAATGTCCTCTCCAAAACAGGCATTTTGCTAAGACTGGTGTCACCTGTCTCTTAACGTTTATAAAACCTGTTTCTTTGATAAGTTTCCAATGGGGCTAAGACATCCTGCATATATTACCAGGCGGCTGATCCCTTTGAATTGTAATTGCGACTGGGGTATGAGGAGAAATTACTGCACCTTTAGAGTGTGGCTCCTGTTGGAAACATCTGCTTTCTCTGTGACACTGAATTTCAGATGTCCAATGGTGCCCAACCCAGCTGTGTCCTCTGAGAAGCAGGTTTCTGGATTCTGAGAAATTGTTTTTCTAGCTTCAAGTTACATGCAGCTAACTCAGGCGAACTTGTCCTCATGCCCCCTTCTGTGATGCTCTAGGCTAGCCAGAAAAATTGAGGGTTTTCTGTTCAGGGAGTGATGCATTGGGTGGTGCTCCCTCCCACCTCCTGCCACCAGCTCTTACCTGAGCAACCTTGCTCACCCCGTGCCTGTCACAGAAACCCAGGCAGGTTTTACAAATGTGTCTGGAGGAGAAGCAATTTGTCTGGGACGGCCTCTGCTTCTTTGTGTCAAAGAAGAGACTTATGATTTCTCTGCCAAATCAGGGCCCTGATGGACAGTAACTGCCTGTGTTCAGGGGCAGCTGGCACCACCATCAGTCAGGGAGGGCCCGACAACATCAGCGATTGAACCTGACGGGTCTCCAATTAAAGTTGGGTAAGGAACAGAGAGTCCCAAATCCTCCAAGTCATGAAACCAATACAGCAACATTTAAATGAGAAGGAAACCAGCTCTCCTGATAGAGAATTGACTTCCAAACTGGGTGAAGTGGAAAAATTTGTTCACTAATGCATGACTAACCTACATGCTTACTTGTTTTCCTTGAAATATGCATTCTTGAAAATATTTTAGGGGTTATCAGAGGTAGAGTTTCCACCTTAAGATGAGTTTTTGTTGAGGTTTGCTCGTGCCATGGTTAGTAATCTGATGTGGGACTTAGCTGGTTGCCCTGAGGGTTAGCTGTTCCCGGAGCCAATCACTTGACCTTAGCTCCCCACCTGGAGAATGGAAATGACTCCTGTTGTATAGGTTGCTTTGGGTCTTGGGCAGACATAGGCACAGTTGCTGGTGTAAGGCAGGAAACTGGTCAGGGCTCTGTAGCTGCCATTTGCAGGTGAGGGAATGTGTTGGCCACTTCTGGAGTGTTGATGCGTGAGCACTAGCCACAGAGGAGGGTTAGGAGATGGCCCACAATGCACTAGCCACAGAAGAGGGTTAGGAGACAGCACACAACTGTCGTTGGCTTATGATTTCAGGGACTTGGCACCAGTTAGGGGTACTGTGAACCGTTCTAGGGTCTAGCCCAGGCTGTTTCTGCTCAGTGCACTTTTAAAACAGAACCTGAACATTTGAACTCCTGGGCTTTACGTCTTTAGTAAAACCCTTTTGTTCTGCTCCGTGAGAAACTGTGAGAAAAATCTCCCACTTCTTGCTAATCTCTTTTTATGAGACCTGGTCCTCCTTTTTGAGGTGACTCTGACAAGTCAGATGTAAAAGCCTTGGGCAGAAAGGACAAAGAGAGGGAGTTGAAGTGGTGACAGCTGGTAATCCTCTCTCCTAGTACTTTTCAACACTCCCTCTTGAGGTGTAGGAGAGGACCCCCATCTCCCTCTTTCTTCCTCTCTCTTCCCCTCCCTTTTTACCTCTTTCCCTCCTTCTTTCCTTCCTTCCTTCCTTCCTTCCTTCCTTCCTTCCTTCCTTCCTTCCTTCCTTCCTTCCTTCCTTCCTTCCTTCCTTCCTTCCTTCCTTCCTATCTTTCTTTTTAAGACAGGGTCTCACTCTGTAGCTCTGTCTGTTCTTGAACTCACTATATAGTCATAGCTAGCTTCTATCTGCTCCTGCCTCCACTTCTATCTGCTCCTGCCTCCACTTCTCCACCACACCCCCAATTATACTGTTTGTGTTTTTGTTTGTGTGTGTGTTTGTGTGTGTGTTTCTTTTTCCTGAGACAAGCTCATTATGCAGCTCTGACTGTCTTGGAACTCACTGTGTAGACGAAGCTGGCCTTGAACTCAGAGATCTCTGCCTGCCCCTGCCTCTGGAGAGTTGATGAGCCCGCATCTTGTACTTCAGTGTGTCTGAGGAGTAGGTGAAGCCACCATTCCATGGAGCAGTGGGTACAGATTATCTACAGAGAGTGGTGCACTGCTGTATTTCAGCTGGGATCTTTCCCAAGTCCCTTGGCTTTTCAACCTCCTTCAGATTGGGACAGCAAGCACAGAGGGGCTGCACAGGCCAGGGACTCTTGATTTAGGGGACTTGTGAGAGAACTGTGTGGGTGTGGGGGTCACATCCCTCACGCACCATCCCCCTTCTAAAAAGACTCATTTATTTTTATTTTGTGTGTGTGTGTGTGCGTGTGTATGTATGTGTGTGTGTGTCTGTAGGAGTTTATATGTACATTGTACAGCTGCTCATGGAGGCCAGAGGAAGGCCTCAGACTCCCCGGAACGGGAGATACAGGTTGTAAGCCAGCTGATGTAGGTGGTAGGAACCAAACCTGGATCTTCTGAGAGAGCAGTTAGGCAACTTGAGCTGCTGAGTCATCTCTCTAGGCCTCCTTCCCTTTTTACAATCCTCTGAGCTCTAGAAAATGGAAGTACAAGTTTTGTATTTTCAAGTGGGAGTATTGTTGCCTGCTCATCTGTGGGCTTGAAAGGCTGGGGCCTCTTGTGGGCAGGGACCACCAGGCTTTCTGGCATAGGTGACAGACACAGAGTGGGGCTTCTCTTCCCAAAAGTCTTACCTAGAGGAGTCTGATCGATTGTTTCTGACTAGGCAGCCCCTGCTGAATGCCATGGCAGTGGCATATTTTTAGCTGAGTTTTGAATGGCCGAGAGTGAAGTCACTCCCATGGACACACTGGTGGCTTTTAGGAAAAGGTGTTTACTCTAAGTTTGACACTGAGAGTGCTCTTGGCTAGATTCATAGTACTCGGGTGCATGTATGCTGGTGATTAAGACAGTTTGGCAATGTTTTCAAAGGAGCAAGTATTCTGCACCCGTAAATAAGAGAAATTCATTATGTTCTTAATTTTCTTTAAGTCTAAGGGTTTGGGCTATGCAGAGCACTCTTGGTATGTTGCTTGCCCTACAGGCCTGAGGACCCCAGATCCATGTCCAGATCCTCCCAACTCCGACAAACATGCTAGGCACCGTGGCATGTACTTATTGTCCTGCTAGGAAGGAGGAGACAAGAGGATTCCTGTCAGCCAGCCTTGCCTGCTTATTGATTGGATTCCAGACCAGCGGGAGACCCTAGCTAAAAAAAAAAAAAAAAAAAAAAAAAAAGCAGATGAAGCTACTAGAGGTTGTCCCTTAACCTCTGTGTGTATGCACAGGTGTGCATTTCGACACTCATAAATACCTACACACACATGCACTCATATACAGATAAAATAAGAGAGTCTACGCTGAGCCATTTAAAATCAGTGTCTCAAGATACACAGATGCAGTCAATGTTTTTCAGTGAAAGGTTTCTAAAACAGAAAGAGCGAACAAGGTCTAAGGACAGAGTGTGCGTATGTGTGCACCTAAGTGCAGCAGGCCCTGGACCTCAGCACAGTTGAACACCTGGATAGAAATCTATTCGGGCGTTGGAGCCCAGCAGCAGTTGGCAGCAAAGCCTGCCAAACAGGAACAAAGACAGACCAGTCAATGGTCCCAGGACTGTGCTGGGAAAGTCCCTCAATGTACTAACCTTGTCTTTTGGCTTCTGTAGTTCTGCTTCTTGCTACCCGAAGTGTTCTAGGATGTGTTTTTTTGTGCTGAAAAGCCAAGAACCCATAAGCTTCAGGACTGCATTGGGGTGAGTTCTGCACGCACCCGCCAGTCGCTGTAAAGGCTTTCTATTTGACTCTAATAGTCCATGAATCCTCTGAAGAAGTCCCCTCATAACATATACACATACATACACCTATGTATATATGCATACATTTTTATGTAAATGTGTAAGTTATGAACTCATGTTTAGTTACTCTGAAGGGGACCTTTTGGCCAGATGTGTAAAAATGGCCAGTGGGGGAACCATATTACAAAGCATCAGAGCACAGTAGTCAACCATGTTCTCCACACAGCACAGCCAAGCCTGTGACCAGAAGGCAGATGGAGGACCCATTCAGTTCCTTGACATTTCCTCTTCTTTATGCTAATGCCACCCTTTACGTGGTGGCATTTGCCTCCGTTAGTACTCAGGAACTTCCATCTCCATGCTGTAGGTGGCTTTCGATCAGTTTCTTTGGCTTGCCTGTGCCTGTGCCCTGCCTGCTAGTGTGAAAATCTGCCCTTCCTTCCCGTCTACTGTTCTGCATTCATTCCTCTCTCCATTGTTGCTTCTTGAGTTCATCTCCACCCATGTGGTGTGTGGCCATTTAACAAAGCTTTGCCCCCTGCCCTTCTTTCTTTTGTTTTGTTGTTCTCATTTCCTGCATAATGCAAATGGAATTTGCTGGAAGCCCTCAGATTCCCTTGGGTGGCTGTGACCTCTTAGCTCCACAAGTGATATAAGGAATGGCCAGTGTTTGAAGCTGGTGGACTGGCCCCATCAAAGCCTTTGAGCGGCCGTGGTTAGACGCAGGGTACAAAGTTCGAGTCACAGAGCCGAGCGCTGAGGCTCCTGTTAACTCTTCGTCGTTAGCTTTCCTTCCTCAGCTGTTTACCCCATGATGATTTGGTAGTGCCATGCCTTGCTGATCTGTATGCGTGCCTATCACTTTGCCACGGAACTCAGTTTATTTTTCCTTATTCTGACTTACCATTATTGTGTTTGTTGATATACACAGCTAATTCGTATGTTTGAAAGCATAGCCTTACAGACGGGTCTGGTCCCTACAGAAGAGATAATTCCTCTGGGTTAGGTACCTTCAAGGAGAAAAATACACTCCTTTTGTACAAGGTCTACCTGCAGACACATGCATGGGAAACCTGCCTTTTGAGTCCATTTTTTAGGGGTAGACTGCGGGCCTCAGATTTGGAATCCCGGCCAGTCCATCTACATTAAGAAGGGTCCTCAGCGCATCAGGTTAGAGTGGTGATAACAATAATGTTACTGGCCATAGCTCCGCATATGGGCTCTGTTAAGACTTTGCATATATAGTCATAATCTTTGAAATGGTTACGCTACTGAAGCCCTTATTATATTCACTTAAAGACGATGGATCCAACCTCTAGATAGGTTACTAGGACTTACCCATCTTTCTTGTGTCACAAGTTTGTATTTGTGTGTCTGAGGAAAGGACGGCATGTGTAAAAGAATGAGGCAGCTCACAAGTGGATGTGGTTAACCTGGGGCCTCTGCCCTATCCCGGTCTCCCCGAAGGCTGAGGGATTAATACGCTGGCACACCTGTAACTTCCCCACCCGACTCGGACTCCTTCGGTAAACTATATCATAAGGGGAGTACGTGGCCAGGCAGGACAGGGTTTGCGCAGAGACGGCTCAGGTGCACGGACTAACTGTACCTGCCCTCCAGACGTTACGGAATAGATGGGGCTTCAAGCTGGCATGCGGGGAGACAAGGGACTTGGCTTTTAAAGTTTTCACTGTCCCTCGGTTCTGTTTCATTCTAATTCATGCTACAGGCAATCTAAGTCAAGCTCTTCATTTTTAGAGAGGAAGGAACAGACGGAGCGTGGGGATGGCCTATTCAACAACCCTGAGCTGTTGAGGGGCAGAACTAAATGAGGTCCCGGGTGTCCTGACTTCTGGCCCAGTCCTGGTTGGCTTTGGCAGTGTTCGGAACTGCACCGTTGCATAGACGTCTCTTTGCATAAACCCTCTCTTTGCCTCGGAGTTCTTGCCTATTTTCTGCAGCGGTTCTCACCATGCTGAGCTCAGAGTGAGTGGTCTGTCTGTCCCATTGCCACTGCACTGTCCACTCTACCAGAAGTAGAAGATGTAAAAGAAGTCAGAGTTTTCTGGAGGAAACTGATTTTTTACCATCGGCAATTTGAGAAATGTGAAAATTTCTGTTGAGATGCATATACCTTCTCTGAACCAGTAACTGACATCCTTTCTCCAAGGCTGTCAATCAAGCCTTGTCCATCAAGCAGAGTGACATGAACTTCAAGTACCTCTCTTTTTTTGTTGCTGACAGGTGATAGAAGACATTGGCTCAACTTAACAGACCCAAAAACATGCTGCCCTCGTCAGCAATGCAGGGAGAGCTGTAGGCTGTGCTCAAAGCTCTAGAGAAGGAAGACTTCCTTGTCTGTTAGATTTGTTACTGAGGTTTGTGATTTGGGGGTGTGAGTCCTGTTCAAGTTTGCAGGCAAGGGCCTCAGGAGCCAAGCAAAATGAGAGTAACCCTGCAAAAGACTCTGAGCCTCAATGTGGTTATCTGTAAAATGAATATTGTAATGGGGTTTATTTAGTGGTGCTTTTGAAAATTATCTTTTTGTGTGTGTGCCCACGTATGGAGTTAGACGTATTTGTGGGAGCTCTCTCCTCCCAGTAGGACTGGAACTCAGGTCATCAGGCTTGAGAGCAAGTACTTTTACATACTGATCCATCTCAGCAGTGTGGCTTTTTTTTTTTTTTTTTTTTTTTTTTTTTTTTTTTTTTTATAATGTGTCATCATCTCATAGCTGGCGCCGGGCATATCATATTAAGTCTTCAAGAATTTGCTTACTAAGATGACCATACACAGGAGCCACTAATATGCCTGGAGGGAGGTTGCATTGTGTCTGCTGTACAACATTAGTCCAATAAACATAACAGCAGTAATAAAGGCTGTCATTTAGTAAGGGTCTCACCAAATTTCAGCTTTCAGAGACTAACAGAGCCTGGGCTGGCTGCTATCCTCACTGAGAATTCAGTAGACAGCTATGTCTTCAGACACTACTTTGGAGAGCTGCTCAGCCCCTCATCTGAGGGCAGGTATGTGTTTGCTCATGCATTTCCTTACCACTCTCTTAAAATCCTGCTTTTCCTATCCTGGTGTGGTAAAGAGAAACGGAAAAGGGGCCACTGAGCACCAGGCCTCCTGTTTCACTGTAGTCTGTTTTTCACTAGAGGAGGGAAAATGATTTGTTGTGCCAAAAAATGAAATAAGGACTCATCATATTTGTATACATATGAACATCTGTATCTGTATATACATTTTGACTCTTTAACTCTTTCATTGGCCACGACCCAGCAGCCTGCAGTAACTCTGGGAAGGAATGGCTTCAGGAGCAGGCCAGTAAGGTTGGAAAGAGAGACCTAATAGCCTCACCATGTCCCCTGTGTCTCCTGCCCCCAGGAGTCTCATCACTAAGGGTGCACCTGAGGATAGGTTGGAGGTGCTGAAGCTTTTAAGGATGCTAGGAGGCGCATGCAGGCATGTCCAACCTTTGACATTGTGTCACAATGATGTCATGTACAAAGTCATGTACTTTGTACCATTGTTCATACATGTTCATACATAAGAACTGTACCATTGACTTAACAAAAAAAAATTGCAAAAAAACCTTCATGTTTACTGTTTTGTGTTGGGCCACATTCATCATCACACTCAGCCACACACAGCTGTGTGCTACAGGTCAGACATGCCTGCCCAGGTCTAATGTTAAGTCATGTAGCTATATGCTTAAGATGCTAAGAAAAACACACTTGGTATCCTGGGCTTTAAAAACATCTCTCTGTCTCTCTGCCTGTGTGTCTGCCTCTTTGGGCACACAAGCGTGCCATCGTGCCTGTATGGAAGTCAGGGGACAACTTGCGGAAATTGGTTCTCTCTTTCTAACACATGGACCAAGGATGACTCTCAGGTCGTCAAGCTTAGTAGCAGCAGATGTCTACCTACTGAGCCATCTAGAAGGCCCGAGATAGCTTTCTTAATGATCAGTGAGAACTGGTAGCAGGTGATCAGTCCATTTCCAGTGAAAAAGTTTCTGGCTTCAGCAATCCTAAAGGTGTCCTCCTGGGAAGGGTCTTAGAGTCTCCATTGTCAGTTCTGGTTGTCATTAAATCTCTCTGGGTCTTACAGGAAGTCCTTTCTGACGGTGGCTCTGGGTTCTCCGAGGGCAGGACCAAAGCTAGCCTCCCGCAGCAGTGAGGATGTGAGGTGAAGAGGTGAGGGTGGAAGCGACGCAGTGTCCATGTGTGAGCTCAACATCCACATGGGTTCTGTGTGTCCTCCTTGCTCATTTTTTTTTTTACCTCAGTCCTCTCTTTCTACTGCCAGAACTACATTGTCATATCCATTGTTCTCATGTTATTTCAAAATATTCATTGATTACACATCTTTTCATGGACAGAAGGGGCTTGTCCTCCTTTTGCTCATTGTCCTTCACCAGCCCAAACTCTCTCCATTCTAAGCTGCATTTTGACTTTCACTTTCAGAACCCTGAGCCTCCAGCCCCATGATCCTTCATGTGTCTCATTATGTGCACATCTGGGTTTCTACCTTCATTCTGTCTCCACGGTGTAGCTAAAATATGTATCTGCTTGTGTCATTCAACTCCTCCAGGCCTATAGGGTAACATTTAACCTCAACCTGGCAAATGTTAGGGGCTGACCGGCTGAGCTGTCCCCTGTGCCCCTTGAATTAAGTTTTAATCATACTAAACAAGAAACTAGACATAAGCCTAGGGGAAAAAACCCTAGCTTGATGCTCTTCCCCTCTTTAGGCTCATGAGCCTTGGCTCTTGGGACTTTGAATGGCCGGACGTTGTGGGCATAATAACTTGGCTTTGTTTCATGTGTAGCCAAGTAAATCAGAGAAAGTGCATAAGCCATCCTGCCTCCACCCGCTCTCCACAGAGCTGCGGGTAAGAAAAAAATATGATGTTCTCTATCAAAACATACTATAAAAGGGGCTTTGCAGGTTTGGCTGGGCACAGGGCTTGTGGAGTTATCAAAGAGCAGATAGGGCCGTTGGACAAAAAAAGGAGAGGTTTGGCATAAGCTGTTTCCTCTGATAAATGGCCCACCACCTGGGCCAGGCCACAGGGCAGTGACCACGTCAGAGTGGAGCTATCTAAAGGATCTGGGGAAGTTAGTGGACCTGGGGGTCATGTTCAGTTGGAGAGAAGGTAGTTTCAGAGTCTCATTTGTTTCATGTTCCACAAAGGCTTATGTAGCATGGGGAATGGGGCTATACACGGCCAAGAAAATTTCCTGAGAGTCTGCTGGCTGGAACGGAACGGCTTTTAACAAGCTTCCTCTCCATGTGAGTCCTGCTGTAACAGATAGAACTGCCCCCCCCACTCTTGCTGCATAGCAGTTCCCAAGTCTGGCTGTGTGTGAGAGTCTATTAGGGGATCTTAAGGAAACACCAGCCCCAGGGCACTCCATCCAGCCCCAGCTGAATTAGAATTCCAGGACATGCACTTTAAAATATTTTAAAATAGAAATAGAAATTAAAGAAGGTGCCACAAACTAGGAGAAAACATTTGCAAAGCTGCATGTTTAAAGCCGGGTATGACTGCTTACATCTCTAATCTCCACACCTGTGAGTTCAAGGCCAGCCTAGTCTGCATAGTGAGCTCCAGGCCTCTCAAGGCTATATAATTAGACCCTGTCTCAACAAAACAAAGCTACACATTTAATGAAGGCTTTGCATCTAGAATATACAGGGAAACAATTGAGACAAGGCCTCATGTAGCCCAGGCTGGCCTTGACCAAAATGTGAGTTAGTCAGAAGGGCACCGAATAGAGCTGTGCTGTGCTTTAGAAGCTCTAAAACTGTAAACTAAGCAACCGTTTCTTTCTCGTTATACATTCTGGCATTTAGACAAAGTAGTGAAAATAAACATAATACACCTAACTTGAAAAGATACAATGAGTCAAAATACTGTATTTTACGGCAGGTACCTATAATAGAGTTTGATGCCAAACAACTTCTTTAGAGCTGTGTGTTGGGCACTTTACCAGGTACTTGGCAGGTATCTCATTTAGATCTCACAGCAACTTTACGATGGGATGTTTTTATTTCCAAAATGGGGAATCTGAGGCTTACAGATGTTACAGTGCTTGCCTTAAGCCTCCCAGCTAGTTAGTAGCTTAACCAGGTCCCAAGTCCAAACTCAACCTTACTGGTCACACACCACTTCGGATACCATATTTTACGCGTTTCCCTCTCTCATGTCACTTCCTGCCTTTAGCCTCACCCTGTTAGTACTTTTATTCCAGTATTTTCCTGACTTCATTGAAAGCTGCAGTTTTCGCTGATCTTACCACTTTCTCCCTTTTCCTTGGAGTTACTAGTTTTTGTTAGCACACAAGACAATGGGCTTCACTGTGACATTTCTCCTTTGACCATTCAGCCTCCCTGGGGTTCGGTGCAGCTTGCTTCTCCTTTGCTTGCAAAAGACCCCTAATACTTCTGTTATTCTGACATCCTCTTCACTCCATTCTTATCACCAAGCAGTAACTACTGCTGGGGGCAAACATATTCGGTAGAGACGGGGCTTCCTCGTGCTGAGTCAAGGCCAGAGAAGAGGAGAAACAGGTATTAACAAGGGTGGAGACGGAGAGGAATTGGACTATGGTGTTGTGGGGAAGCAGGGAAAGTTGGTGAAATTCTAAGTGATGTGGGGATGATGGGGGGAGGGGAATGAGATAGTGAAAAGGGGCATTTGTGACCCAAGAGCACAGCAGTGTGAGACCCGGCTGAAAAGACCCACTGTAATTCTGATAATATTGGCCCACATTATTTTGGTTTTGGCTCTGGCTGGGGCTCTGAAGGATTCTGGCTGGCCTCATCAGGGGATGAGTCAGTCCACAGAGTGTGGTGAGGTGCTATGGTTGGGGCCATCTGGAGAGAGGGGGAGAGGCAGCTGTTTCTCTTCTGGTGCGTTGGTGCAGTGGTGAGGACGAGCTGATGAGTGCAAGCCGATGAGTGGCATTCAAGAATATGCTCGGGAAATGCTTAACAGTCAGGTCCATGGCAAAGAACAACAGCAGAAACACAGTCCCACCACAGCTGATTTCAGGTCTATAATCCAAGGTCTGACTGTAAGGCTGGAAAGAGGTGTGGCCTTGCCAGGACTGCAGACAGCTGGTGCAAACTAGCTCTGGCATGATACTGGCTGGGTGAACTCTGAGCTCTCCATCTCAGCAAGGAGGAGGTAGATATTACATAGCTCTGTGAGCACTGAGCTTGGGGATGGGCTCCCAGGATGCAATGGCTTTCTAGATATCATGTGGCAGATGAAGGATGATTTTTATACAGGGATCATTCACTCTGGGGACTGTATCCAACTAGAATGGAGGTTGGGGAAAACTGTATAGTACTCGTTAACTGGGAGGGATCTTAGGTGTCTGTCCTATGCCCCTGTGTCATCTGGGAAGAGTGTTAGTGAGAGACTGTCTATATTGGGTTGGTTTGTGGGCATGTTCATGGGGCATTGTCTTTTTAAGTTATTTGATGTGGGAAGACCCAGCCCACTGTGGGTGGCACCATCCCCTTGACAGAGGGTCTTGAACTGTTGAAGACTAGAGAAGAAAGAAGCCAGCTGAACACTAGCAAGCAGGCATGTGACCATGAACACATTATCTTCTTCCTGCTCCTGCCTATGGCCAGCTTCTGTTGTATTACTTAGCCCACAGTGTTGGACTAGACCCTAACTTCTGTCTTGAGTTGCAACTATGACAGCCCCCTACCTAGCAAGATGCCCATCTCTTCTACTGATAATCAGTTCTGTAATGATAACCCTTTCAGAACTGTAAATCTGTGATGAATAATTTCTGTCAATGAGGAATTGCAATCACATTACTAGTTTTATGTAGCCAAATAATTCACTCATGTGAATAATATATATCATTTTAAAGGGACAGAAGTCTTTTGAGCTGCACAAACCCAGTTTGCTAGAGTTTTCATGGAGAAGAAAGGATGATTCCAGGCAAGGGGACAATGTAAAGCTGATGGTGATGGTGGGTCTTTCCTTATTAAATGCAAAGCATCAGAGAAGAGCCAGTATACTTTTGAGCTTGCTGTTTGCAGTCCGTCGTGCTCCTTCATGGATGGGGGCTAAATCTTCATATGTAATAAGGATGAATGGTACTGAAGGGTTTCTCTTGAGATGTGTGCACAAGTCTCAGAACCCCTGACCTGTGTTAGAAAGGCTGCGCCTGGAACAGTTGAAGAGCTCAAACACTCGCTGCCAGTACACCAGCTGACACACAGTCGGCTGCACTATGCCAGGAAAATATCATGTTTTTGTGCCATGACCACCACGAATCAGAACACCGTCCTTTTCCTCCTTTTCCTCTCCTGCTCCCTCACTTCCTTTCTTTCTTTTTCTTCCTTCCTTCCTTCCTCTCTTCACCCCTTCATTCCTTTCTTTCTTTTTTTCCTTTCATGTTGTCTGTTGACCTACCTTTGGCAGTCTAGTCCTGCAGCTGTAGAGAAATTGAAGCAAAGGGAGAAAGGCAATAGAAGAGCTGTTTCACCAATCACCAACATATAGGTCTTGGCATCTTGCTTTTGAGTGAGTTATTGGTCAAGGGGGTGCAGGAGCTGCTGACCTCCCTGTAGGTAGCAGCTTTGCCTAGGTTGTTGAGGCAGACAGTGTTTATCAGCGGCACTAAATCTCCTTGCTTGGCTTTTTTCTCCTTGCCTTCCAGTGCCAGCTTGAGGCTTGTCAGAGCAATTGACTTGCTGCTTTGCTGCTTTGCTACTTTGCACATTCTTTGCCATTCTTTTTCACTAGCTATGTGCTCTGTCCCTCCCCCATCTTCCAAGGAAAGGAAGAGTTAAAACAGAGATTAATTAGAGAATAATTAGAAGCTGGGAAACCAGAAGCATGGGCACCAGAATAGTTGCTTATACTGAAAACCAGAGAAAATGGAAACTATCATAATCAGGTCCAAATCTAGTCCCTTATGTACCTAACACCAAAGACCAAAAAAGCAGACACGCCACTTCACGGCCCCTTAGTACAGCTCATTACTAACTATTCCAGAAGAGAGGTGGGGAGCTGGCCCAGCTGGAAGGGCATCTGCTGCTCACGCTGCCAGCGTGGGCTTCCCAGACCCATGTGGCAAGGGAGAACTGACTCCCACAACTTATCTTCTGCCCTCCTCCCAGGCTGTGGCAAGTGCCTCCACAACATATAAATAAGCAAATGTAGTAATAAACACTCTACAAGCGTGGAATAAGCAGCAACTAGGTCAGCAAATAACCTTACTGTGGGCCTTCCTGCCCCTAGATGTTTACCTGATAATATAGATGCGACAGCGGCAATGATGAAGGACACGATGACGCCGGGTCCTGCCATTTCCTTGGCCACCAGGCCAGATACCACATACATGCCAGTGCCCACACAGCTGCCAACTCCAAGAGAGATGAGGTCCACAGTGGTGAGCACCTGGGCTAGCTTGGTGCCATGCGCTGTGGTGGTCCCAGTTCCCTCCAGCATGGACTCCACGGGCTTGGTGCGCAGGATCCGAGAATGCATTGCGTACCAGGCAGCCCCCCACTGCACCCGCCGGGGGTCCAGGGAGGCCAGAAAGCCACTCATCTTGAACAGTAGGGTTTCACTGAAGGTTTTATGGTAGAAAAGGAGCGCAGAAGCCTTAGTGGATGATCCTGGAACTCATGGGGCAACGAGTGCTTGTCCTCTTACGAAAGGCCCAGTGGGACCCACAGCAGCCTTGTCTTTGGCATGAATGTCTGCAAGAGAAACACAAGGAAGAAGATAAGAAGGGTGGGAGCGAACCATGACTTGGAGGCACATTTGGCACACCACCACCACCACTACCATCACCACCACCAGCAGCAGCACCAGGTACAAGACTGTCCTTTGTGTTTATAAGGTGGGGACACTCCATTTCTGAGTTCTCCCTTCTGGGTTCCCTTCCAGTCTGATACGATCATCTGAAGCTTGGCCTGTGTCTTACACTCATCTCAGAGGCTGGTTGATTCTAGGCCATTTTCTTTCTCTGTGCTTCAGTCCTAGCAGTTCACCGGCTGATTGAACTCTTGATCAGAATGAAGGTGTTCTGAACAGATAGGCATGCCTCCTTCTGTAAATTCCAACTGTACTTCTAGGAACTAGATTGTATCTAGGAATCTCATGCTGGAAGAATGTGTCTCCCAGAAATATATTCCACACAGTTATGACAACATCTCAGATGACCTCACAGGAGAGACTGAAGCCCAGATAATGATGTTGAGATCACACATTGACTAGGTCTGCCTAGCTATGTAAGTCTTTAAATAGCCCTCTGTCTAAACCCAAACCTCATGTTAGGGTCCTGAATATGCACTCGGAAGAGGGTGCTCAACCCCTTTGCTTTTCTTTCCAGTGTTGCCACACTGAATAAATCTCCCTTTCTGGTTTGTATCTTTCATTTGTCTATGGTGTTCATCAGTTTTCTGTTGCTGTGATAAAATACTCTGGCAAAAGCAACTCAAGGAAGAAGAGGGTTTATTTTGGCTTATGGATCCTGAGGGATGGAGTCCGTCGAGGTGGGGAAGGTGTGCCATTAGGCAGGGAAAGCATGGCAACAGGAGCAGGAAACTGGCTCATCGTGCGTTCTGTGGCAGAAAGGAAGCTGAGAGGGAAGTAGAGCCGACAGAGACTCACCGGAAAGGAAGCATGGCAAAGGTGTAAAATCTCAGGGGTTCTTGATGCACTTCCTCCGACAAGGCCCGCCCCCCAAATGCTCTATAACCCTCCCTGATAGTACCACCATCTGGGAATCAAATGCTCAAATACACGAGCCTATGACGGACATTTCTCATTCAAGCCACCGTACCTACTAAGGACAGGTGGATGAATCTAGTTCATCAGGGCTGCCTGGGCCTAGGTTCTGACCCTACAACTCCAATAATGAAGCCATCTGCCTGGTGCTAATGTGCTGGGTAGGTCAGAGCATGCATGTGAGACGCTGAGGACAATAACTGCCTCGACATCTATGTCCTTCTTACCTGGCTCTGCCAAGATTTTTTTTTTTTTTTAAGAATAGGATGAAAAATTAGATCTATGATTCTTAAGAGGGGCCATGTCACTCATGGGGCTGTTTTGAATTTGGCTTTCACACAAAACAGAAAATGTTTTGGGCCCTTTGGAAGACTATATGGTGAGGAATTCTGCTAGCATTTGAGGTGGGGCTGGGGCCAATAGTGGAAATGCTCAGGATGGTGTCATACATCTTTGGATGATCTCACACGATGTTCTTGAATGTAAGCACCCTGGAAATAGTGACCTGAGCCTTGGTGGTGAACTTACAAGTCTGCTTGGTGTATCAGCATGCAGGATATTTTTGGATGGTCTTAAAATACAAGGACATCGAAACTTCCAGGAAAGCAACTCTAGAATAAGTTAAATGGGGGTTGTAATCTGATATGTTTGAAGAGGGATTGTATGTATCAAGAGGGATTGTCTAAGAAGTCTAAGAAGACTGAGGCCCCCTTGGCAGTACTAGCGGCTCATGGGATCATGGCACTCCTAACAGCCGTTCTAATAGCTGGCTATTGAGAATGAGCATAACTACAGCAGGTCTTAATGTGCTGGTTAGCTTTTTTGGTCATCTTGACACAGATTGGGTCATCTGGGAAGAGGAGACCTTAATGGAGGAAATGCTTCCAATGGATTGGCCTGTGGGCAAGTCTGTTGGCATTTTCTTAATTGATGATTGTTGGAGGAGGGTCCCACCCACTCTATGCTTCCTGAGGCTACTTTCCTGGGAAGTCAGAAGCAATTCTGAAGTGCTGCACTGGTAAGCCTACGAGATTGACACACACAAGTTTCTGCTGACGTAATCCACGACCACCATTAGTTTTGAATCGGGGTCTTGCTGGGTAATGTGGCTGGTCTTGAAGTTGGCAGTTCTCTGCATCCTCGGCCTGAGCGCTGTGATTACAGGCATGTGTCATGACACCCAGCTTACTAATATTATTAATTAATACTACTTAGCACTTAATGTTGTGCTTATCTCTTCCCAGAGGCTTTGCAAACACCGACTAATTAGGAGAATCAGGCGAAATGCACTAGCTTTGTTCACAGGGCTTGGGTGTCAGCCCTCCCAATTTCATTTACTCCTGGAGCCTAATGTCTGTATTGTGCTCCTCCTGCCAGGTCTAAATTCTGGATAAAAGCCAACATTCCCTAAGAACTCAGGAAAAGCTGGTTTCTCTCCACCAAAGGAGCCATTTCCTTATCTCTAGCACAAGGGCCAAATGGCTATCTGTGGTGCCTATCAGCCTATCAAAGTGCATACTGGCTTCCAGGCTTCCTCAGGACCACAAGTACTGTTACACATTTCAGAGTCTGGGTTGGCAGCCTCGCTTTTCTCATCCTGTTCCTTACCCTTAGCTTCTCCAGCTCATGGGCTGCCCTTCCCCTCAGCTACTCATTTCTTCTTATAACCCAGCTATTTTGGGGCTATGTTCCCTCTCTTTTGTTTTCCACTCTTGGTCTTCTTTTTGTCTTCCTCTCTCGCCATGTCCACCTCCCTCATGGCCATGTCCAGTCTGTTGGGCACGTTCAGTCTACCACTTTCTTTTCCTGCTCTGGTCTATTCCATTCCAGGTGCCTCTGGTTGTTCTGTCCCTCACATCTACAATAAAGACCTTCCGCTTAACAATACTTCTGAGTGGTCATGTGGTGAGTTTATACACTGCCTCACTACCTTTCCAGCTCCTCACTGTCCCCCCTTTTCTCCTGTTTCTTTTTCATCCAGTCTCTCTTCTCTTCCTCATGTTCAGCTTTCTGTACCTTCTCTCCCGATTACTGAAACAACAGGAGCCATGGATTACAGGGTCCTCCTTTGGACTCTTATAGGAAAATGAGTGGCTGCATGTGTGTTGTTTCCCTCCTAATCAATGGTGCACCGTTGTGGTAGACTCAGCTAACAGAATAGGCTGTGACAGAATTAAAACAGGGGTGACAGCACCAGTTGACATGCCAGTGTGGAGAGGGAAAATTTCACAAGGCCCCACCCATAGATGAAAAGCTCTTGGCACTCAGTGGCTGCTTGGAGAAGGAGAATCAGTGTTCTCCAGGTTCAACACCCTGGTTGGCTGGGCAGTCCTCAGTGGTCAGCCCTAAACATGTACATACAAGCAACACTAAATGGACTCAGCAGGCTATATGTGTATATATGTATATACATGCATATATACATAATTATTCAGTAATTAGAGAAGACTCATGAATTTGAGAGGGGCTGAGGGGGTGTGGGAGGAATTGGAGCAGGGAGAGGGAAAGATGGAAATTATGTAAATACAGTACCCGTGTGAAATTCTCAAAAATAAAGAACAACAAAAGCAAAACCAGGTGGCGAGGGGCGGGACGTTCTCTGGAGACACAGCATTGGCTCTTGAGTAGCTGGAGGGCTGGTCATGCCCAGCTTCGGGGGAGAACGTTCTTGGCAGAGTGAGGAGAAGGATCTGTGTGCTGTGAGTGAGTTAGATGAGCAACAGCAGCAACAAACGTGCCGAGGAAGCAACGGAGGCAGGAAAGGTACAGCCCTCTGTTCAAGGTCACAGCCTTCCTCAAGGGTGGAACGGGAGCTCGGCATATCCTCTTGCAGGGCCATTTCCTGGATTCCAGACTGTCCTGATGAACTTGCACAGGGTTCAGTCTGAGGAAGGATCTGCAGTGTGAGTTTGTCTCTAAAGGCAGTGTGGGGAGCCTGGGAGGCTTCATGAGATCATTGCTTCTCTGCAAATTCACCATCGCTGCTATGCAAAGTTTGGCACAGAGGGCAGGTCATTAACAAGAGACCCAGAGGTGGAACAAATCCCTGCTTGAGGATTTTCAGAACCACAGGCCAGGTAGTAAGTGTATTTGCTACACAAACTGCTGGCTGCAGAAAGCTGTCGCCTAACACTACGGAGCCGAGCCGCAGCCCAGGGCTAGGTGACTGACAGGTGACCTCAAACAGAAACTGAACGTTAATTAGCCAAGACTACCCTTATTTGCATAACTGATTTATACGGCCCTTGCTTGCGTGGCAGAGATTTCACAAGTGGAAATGACAAGTGCAGTGGCTCTCACTAACCTTCCAGAAATGTGTGTCCCCAATCTGGACTGTCCTCCTTCGAACACTGTGAATTACATGGGGGTTACACTCAAGGAAACTTAACCTAACCGCAAAAGTACTCCTCACAAGCAGACCTCCCCACCCCACCCCATTTTCTTTCTTTTTTTTTTAAATATTTTTTTATTTTAATTTTTATTAATTACACTTTATTCACTTTGTATCCTCCCATAAACCCCTCTCTCCTCCCTTCCCAATCCCACCTTCCCTCCCCCTTCTCCATGCATGCCCCTCCCCAAGTCCACTGATAGGGGAGGTCCTCCTCTCCTTTCTTCTGATCCTAGTCTATCAGATCTCATCGGGAGTGGCTGCATTGTCTTCCTCTGTGGCCTGGTAAGGCTGCTCTCCCATCAGGGTGAGGTAATCAAAGAGCAGGCCAATCAGTTCATGTCAGAGGCAGTCCCTGTTTCCATTACTATGGACACTGGACACTTGGACACTGAAATGCCATGGGCTACTTCCGTGCAGGGGTTCTAGGTTATCTCCATGCATGGTACTTGGTTGGAGTATGATTCTCAGGAAAGACCCCTGTGCTCAGATTTTTTTGGTTCTGTTGCTCTCCTTGTGGAGCTTCTGTTCTCTCCAGATCTTACTATTTCCCACTTTCATAAGATTCCATGCACTCTGCCCAACAGTTGGCCATAAGTCTCAGCATCTGCTTTGATAGTCTGCAGGGCAGAGCCTTTCAGAGGCCCTCCGTGGCAGGCTCCTAACTTGTTTCCTGTTTTCTTCTTCTTCTGATGTCCATCCTGTTTGCCTTTGAGGATGGGAATTGAGCATTTTAGCCAGAGCCCTCCCTCTTGATTAGTTTCTTTAGGTGTACAAATTTTAGTAAGTTTATCCTATATTATATGTCTATATGGGTGAGTATGTACCATGTGTGTCTTTCTGCTTCTGGGATACCACCCATTTTCTAAGACCATAGGGAGTACTATAAATCCTTGAAGTATACTGATTAAACTATCTCCCTCTGCCAGTGGCTCTCAATCTTCCTAATGCAATAACCCTTTATACAGTTCCTCATGCTGTGGTGACTCCCAAACATAAAATTATTTTGTCGCTACTTCATAACTGTAATTTTGCTACTGTTATGAATTATAAAGTAAATATTTGTGTTTTCTGATGGTCTTAGTCAACCCCTGTGAAAGGGTCCTTTGACCCCTCAAAGTAGTTACAATCCACAGGTTGTCTATGCTGAGCTAGTTAGGGACTTATAAGCCATGCCAGTGCTCTCCCTGTTACCAACGCTACATATAGTTGAAGAATTATCAGTCCTGTGGTTAGCAATGGGCTGGACAGTTATGTAAAGGGGCGTGGTGTAAAGGGTATATAGTGTACTCAACTGGTCCTTCCTGTTTCCTGTCCTGTCCTGGGGAGGTTGGTGGGGTCTCTGTCAGCCCTCCTTTGCCAGGGCTGCATATGCAGTCGTTCCCTGGGAGACTTGTGCGGGTGGGCCCATCAAAAGAACAGCAGAGAAACAGGCCAGCCTCATCAGGGAGGCAACAGCTTCTATTTGCATTTCATCCTCTTGGTTACAAGAAACTGTCGTGAAAATGTGGATAATTAAGTAGAACAAAGGGTGAAGGTGGCAAGAATTTCTTCCTGGCTTAATTCCCTCCAGGCAATTACTCTTAGCTCTTGCTTGCTTGATACAAACAGGGATTTAGGGATGTTTCCTCTCTTGGTAGGAAATTTACTGGAGAGAACAAAATGTACAAAAGGAAGCATGCTTCTAGGTGACGACTGGCAATATCCATATTCATTGCTGCAGCCTATGTTAATCAGGGAGAGCTGTTGTTGTTTTTCTGAAGCTCACTGCTGTGGTCTTTCCAAGATGAGCAATACAGGCATGTTGTGCTTTCTCTACCATTTGCATTCAGCTTTCTCAAAATACTTCACAGCTACAACGAAGGCTCACAGGCCTGGGAGGAGCGTCATCCTGGTTCTGCTCCTGTCTCTGCCTGTTTGTGGCTCCAAGTCTGATGACGCCAAAAGCGGGTTTGCTTCAGGACAAAAAATGGTTACTATCCAGAAGTTTTCTCTATAAATAGGTTATAGGTTAGTTTAGTGGCTAAGAGAAGAAGAAAATGCAAGCTAACCAAACAGTAAACAGCCAAAACCCGCCTCCTACCTTGCTTTCCCCAAAACTAGGGATTACATAAATCGTTTCATGACTTTCTTGGTGAATAGTAGTCTAGTCTTTGGGGGCACACCTGGGCAGTGGGGATCACGGGTGACAGAGGCAGCTCCTTCGAGTGTCTGGCCAAGTACATCTACAACGGAGTTCTAATAAATGCCTTCAAGCAAAATGGCATTAGTTAGGAGTGAAATCTGCCTAGTTTGGTAAGCACTGCTTGGTGACTGCAGGTCTAAAGGACTCATCTTCTGAGGCTGCCTGTACTTCTATGTCTCAGGGTTAAGGCTAACCTGCAGGGTCATGGATTCTCCAGGGGGCTGAGGTTCTGGCTCCTGGCTAGTTATACAGCCTGAAGTTTCAGATTTCAGCTTTGCCCTTCTATTCTGCTGTCTCTAAAATGGGCTAATGATGGTTCCTAGCTCACAGTGGTGGTGAAGAATGGGAGGAAGGCATGAAGCCTTTCAGGTGATGATGCATTTTGTCAACACTGTCATCTGTCATGGCTCCTGGTATGACAAGCTCCTCTGTACCCTCTGCAGACCTCACTCTGATGTAACTCTCACCAGGTGCTCTCTGAGAGCCCTTGGCATGCCACCCAGCCCTCAGTCAGGGTGTTTTCTGTGGAAGCTTCCCACATTTTCTCCTGACTGCACACTGCACAGCATATTATTTACTCAAAGGACTCAGGTTACCTTGCTCAGCCAAGCCTGCAGAAACCAGCTTTCTGTCTCCCTCATGTTTTTTCATCATGGCAAAAGATTAGGTGGAGAATGAGGTCATATGATAGCTACAAAATGGCTTACAAGTCTGAAGATTTGAGTTCCCCAGGACACATGCCTGATAGTAGGAGAGAACTGGTTTCTACAAATTAGGGCATCTACTCGGGTGTAGTGACACGTGCACACTCACATATATACACACACACACTGAATAAGTACGTGTAATTTAAAGTTAGTATATGAAAGAAGTCATTGCCAGAGAAGAAGGCTGGAGACCCTTCCTTACCAAGGTTGACATGTAATAGATAAAGTATATGTTAAACAGAGACCTATGAGGGCCCAACCCACAGGACCTGGGTGCCATGGAACTTCTAGCCTGTCCCTGAGCTCTGTCCCATTTCCTCTTTTTGGAAAGAAAAATTTTCATAGTAATTGGTCTCTGCTTCTCGTGGTATCCACACATCTCTGTCCAATCTTTTGATTCAGTTAACAAGAGCCCAAAAGTTGCAGTAGGTGCTCACCTGACTCTGATACCCACTGAAAACAGGGAAACACCTCCATTCGTTCTCCTATAGCCTGACATTTATCACTCAACCTACAAACACCCCTGTGGGTGCCTAGGGCATGGCAGGTCCACCTGCCTTGTCATTCTGACCCAGAAATCATGGTCCTGTCTGACCTTGGTACCTATGGCTACTTGGCTCCCCCAGCCATCTTGGTGGTAGCCTCTATATTGAGACCGTTGATTTTATTGCTTATCCCTCCTCGACATGCCCACCAGGTGTGGCCTTTGATTTTATCGAAGTTGTAGAGATGCTTGCCTCATGGTGCAATGGCTATACTAGGCAGAATCTCATGGTGTGCTTGGTCCCACCAATTGTACCCTAGTATAGATGGCTCCAGTTGCATTGACTTCTATTGTCGGCACTAGCTCATTCTGTAGCTGTACAGATAAGGGCTAATCAGTTTCAGGGACACACCTTCAAGCTTTTGAGGGCAATTGACATTTCTTGAAGTCTTATTTTTCCTAGACTGCACATCTTTAATATATTCTGTGATCAAAAGTACCTCTACATATGTGACAACTTTAAGACAGTCATGTTCTGATTGGGCACACCAAAGTTTATTGTTGTTGGGATAATATTTTCGTGTACTGTGTAAAGACTGTCTTTGTATTATTCAAATGCTGATTTCTGTACTGGCACGAATCTGAAGATAGGCTGGAGTTCGGTATTGTTCTGCATAGTATTTTGTAAACACTGTCTCCAATACCTTCTGATTGGTTTAATAAAGAGCTGAACAGCCAATAGCAAAGGCAGGAGAGCCAGGCAGGACTTCTGGGAGAGATGGAACTCTGGGAAAGAATCTGAGATGGGAGGATTCTCCAGCCAGATGTGGAGGAAGAAACAGGGTACTGGGACTGAGGGACTGAGAAGTGGTCGCAAGCCATGTAGCAGAACATAGATCAGTATAACTGGGACAATTTAAGATAAGAGCTAGTCGGAGAACAAGGCTAAGCTGATTGATAACAGATATAAAAGGTCTCCATGTCATTATTGGGAGCCGGTGCACCAAGAAAGGCAGGTTGTTTTGGGAACCCAAACAGTTACATATTACTGTTATTGTTTGTTTGTCTTCTTTTTTGAGACAGTTTCACTAGGTAACCTCATCTGGCTTGGAGCTTGCTATGTAGACTAGGTTGGCCTCAGACTCACAGAGATTCACCTGCTTCTTCTGCTTCCCAAGCACCAGGATTAAAATTGTGTGCCACCATGTTAGAAAGTTAGGGAGATATTTTTGATTACTCTGGCCGAATATGTGTGTGTGTGTGTGTGTGTGTGTGTGTGTGTGCATATCATGCATGTACATGTGTGCTCATTTGCATGAGTATGAATGAATACCTCCTAAATGATGCTACGTTGGTGCCTGAATGTACTTCAGAATTGGCTTCAGTTCTGGGTTCCCGATTTTCCAGTTATCAATACTCCTAATCACCTTTGCTAAGTGTTTGACTGATCAAACTCACTTGAAAAGTTTTTCTTATCATCTAACATGTCATTTAACAATGTGCTACCTCATTTATGTGCACACAGAATCTCAGAAACAACTGACTTTGTTTTGCCTGGGATGCCTCTAAAGGGGATTCGAATGGATAACTTCCACCCACAGAGCTCTGTGGAAGAGGTTCCTGTTCACGCCTTTCAGTCTCTTTCTCTGTCTCTAAAAGTTCCTGATGGATTTATCAACGTCTGCACCAATGACAAGCTGCTCCAGATTTCAATACATGACACAGTGGCACCTGTGTCTTCCTGTGCATCTATTCAGAACCGTGGATTTTGAATAAATCTAGACTGTGTGCCACAAAGTCGTCTTAGACCAGGAGTCAGACTGAAGGGGAAATCTGCACCTGACATATGCTGTTCCCTCGTGTAGTGGAAATGAGATATGCTGCTTCTGGCATTTCTAATGACTCTCTGTTGACTAAAAATGTCATGTGACTGAGCTCAAAGTTGGTGGGTGGGATGTATTCTCTGGGAGTCACAGTGTTCTGCTGGAGGAGGATGTGACAGGTGACTGGTAATGTCTCAAAGCTCTGACTACATACTGGGCACAGGAATGCATTTCTCTTTCTTTTACTTATTAACTGATTTTTACAATCAGATCTCATAGCACAGGTTGGCTTCAAACTCTCTATATAACCCAAGGCTGGTCTTCTGTCTAAACTCCCAAGCCCTGGAATTATAAGTGTTTACTACCACATCAGTATTTTCCTTTTGAGTCTAATTCCTGCCCCTCTACCCACCACAAACCGCAATCCAGGAATAAGCACAAGCCTGTCTATTGAGGACCGTCAAGTTTAAAGAGAGTCTGCTGTGTTCACCCCTGAGCACCTACAATGAATTCCATAAAGATGTAAACATTGATTTCCTTTAATGGCCTGCTTGAACTAAAAGCTTATCGGCTTGAGGCATTAAGCAGAACAAAACAAACCCCCACTAGTTTATCTTTGTTTGCTGGAAGTAAATAAAGGGGAGGGGGTAGACTTCTGAGGATAATTAATCTCTGTGTGGTCTGGGACAATGCCTGCTTAAGGGTTTGCCATCTTTGCTTCATCAGTACTCCAGGTTGGGGGATGTTATCTTAATGCTTCAAGGGAATGCCTGGCATCTTCTAGGAGAAACGAGAAGCTTGGTTGGAGAGCCGGCCATTTGGCAGTGTGGGTGTGAATTCTCCTCCAGAACCTGACAGTTAGATATCACTCTCCCACCATTGGCCCCACCACGTCCACAGCTTTAGGCCTCTGGAATGTGGCCATAGCCTGGCGACACCATCCACTCCCACTGCTGCCAGCTTTGGGGTTTCAGAGCTATTAGATGTCATGGGTTATTCACTGTGGAAATGGTAGCATTATCAGTGCCAGGATCCAGAAATGAACAATTTCTCCCAGATTTCCCTGGAAGATCCCTTTTAGAAGAGACAAACCACACAGGAAGTCACTTAATCTTTCATCCCATTGTAATGAATTTAGGAATTTGTATTAGAATAACACTGCTGAAGTGTCTAATGAAGTCCTTTTATGAACTTACTTAAAAATAGTTACCATACACATCAATTACCATAAGATCTAGAGTATCAAAAATTCCACAAAAGGGTTAAAAGGCCACAGGTCTGTTTGTCCTCTGAATTCTTTCCCTGGCCTGCCAGCTGGAAGGCAGGTTAGGACTGAACCTAGCAAAAGCTCCCTTGCTCTCTGGCTAGACTGATCAAGATGAAGGGAGCCAGCAAGGGGTTAGGAAAGAGGGTGAGAGGGAGGATACATGTTTGATCCCAGCAGCCCCTACCAGCCCAGTGTGGCTATGCCCACTCATTAGACCAGGCTCCCTGCCAGCTGGCTTCTCCACATGGCTCTCCTCTCTGTCCCAGAAATGCCTCGCCTCCTCCTACCTTTTTCTCCTCTTTTCTCCTCTTTTCTCCTCTTTTCTCCTCTTTTCTCCTCTTTTCTCCTCTCTTCTCCTCTCCTCTCCTCTCCTCTCCTCTCCTCTCCTCTCCTCTCCTCTCCTCTCCTCTCCTCTCCACTCCTCCATCTCTCTCTTTCTTTCTTTCTTTCTTTCTTTCTTTCTTTCTTTCTTTCTTTCTTTCTTTCTTCTGACAGAATCATCATATATCTGACCCTGGGTTTTTTGGTCTTCAACATGGGTTCAATACATCAGGGAATGTCTAAGCTCAGAGCCAGGTTGGGAACCTGACTCTCACTCAGCCTGTCAAGTGTGCTGACGGCCATTGCTGGACTACCCACCTCATATTGTAAAAACCAACCCAATATCTGTATCACCCTCCATACTGTTCTGTTAGCAAACCCTGCCTGACACAGTGACTTACTTAATGTAATACTGTAGCTTCCAAAGTATTACTTGTAGCTGATGCCTACAATGCCCTTTTGCACAAGAGTCTCATCTCACCTCAGGAGATTTTGAGTGGTCATTCAGCGGGTCAGAGGGCATTCATGTTAGAGAGATTGGCACCTTCACACCATGTGTCACTGCAGGGTCGCTAAGCTCCAGAAGCTCATTTATACCCACTTGGGCTACATGCCCACTTCAGCATGTCATGTCCTCACACCCAAGACTCCAACTGGACTCCTAAGATACTGAGGAAAGGTAGACTTTACTGACAGTCACATGACAAAACAGAGAAATGCTATTACAAACACAACAGAACCCGCTCCTGTGAGGTCCCTCTTGATGCTCACTCGTACTCAATGACCTAAAACAGTCCAAGGCTGTCAGGTTACAGTTCTGAGTCTTTAAGACTCTAGAAAGCCATCTGTCTTCTTTGCTTTTCCAGCTTGGAGAACTCAGGGGTCACCTGTGTTCCTTGACTCCATCAAAGCCAGAAGCACGGCATCTTCTCTCTAAACTTCCTGCCCCTCTCTTCTTCTTTCCCCTTCCCTTCTTTCTCACTCAGTGTCTGATTCAGGGCACTGAGCATTCAGGGCACTTGGCAAATGCTGTCCTACTAAACTGTATATCCAGCTCTGAAGGGTAGCCCAGGCTGGCCTTAAACACTGAGTCCCCCTGCTCATCCTCATCAGTGCAGTGATTGTTGTCATGATCCATCACAGCCAGCTCTGCCCCTTTCTTCTAAGAGCCTTGTGTGTATATCAGGGTCACTACTATTCCAGGCAACCAACCCAGCTCAAGATCTCTGATTTCATCACCTCCACAAACTCCACCTTATTATAGAAAGGTGGAGTTTCTATAATTCCTTGGATTAGGACATGGACTTTTATGTGAATGTGGGAGCATTTTGCACCTGACACGCTGTCTAAGAACTACTTTTACATCTTTTTTTTTTTTAATTTCCACATTGTTGGACAAACTGGCATCTCCTTCTCTCTTCCCTCTGCAGAAAATGGAAGTGGTTCAGCTTTTTCCTATGTATAGCTTTGCCCTTAAAGAAAACAAAAATCCCCTCCGAAAGGTAACGCTGGCAGGCATGTTGACACAGCTGTTTCCAGAGTTTGGGTGAGGTGACTTTCTGAGACTACCCATCAGAGAGCGGCATGTCCTCTGGCATATGCATGAGAATGAATGTTCCCTTCTGCCCCTTACTCAGCAAGGTGAGTGAAGCAGTCTCTACTTTCCTTGTGTGATGCTACGCTCAGGCCTAAGGATACAGGCATTCCTTCCCCCAGCCCTCTATGTGCTGGCTCCCTTCCTCACTTTATTATCTACTTAAGCTTCATATTTAGTTAGCTTCATGAACACTGGCATAACAATTTTCTATTCTTTGATAAGGAAAGCATGCTGGATACTGCCATGATTTTAGGTTTCAGACAAAGTCATAGGACTTTGGATATCACAACGTGGATCCCTTGAAGTTTGCCTTGACATGCACTGTATGCAGATTCTGGTGTTTTCCTAACCTTAGCAGTCAGGCAGAGCATTATTACCACAGGTGCCAGTAAATCTAATTTTGTTATAGGCTGGGTTGGCCTATGCAAATATGTCAAATTCTGGACTGTTCTGAGTGCCATGAAATACTGTTTCTGGAAGAAGAAGAATAAAGGACTACTAGTTCAAAGGTCAAGTGTCCCTTTTCAGGAAAAGAGGTCATGTTAGAAGCGATATATTCCATAGGATAGAGGACATCTCAGCTGCCATCACTGCCATCACTCAAATACTATCCATATTTTTAAAATTTGTTTTGTTTGTTTGTTTTAAACAAGGTCTCTTATTGGTCTGAAACTTGGGACTTGCCAAGTAGGCCAGGTTGGCTGTCCAGTGATCCTCTGGTACCCACCTGCCTCTCCAGTGCTGAAATTATGGGTCACCATGCCAGGCATTGTTTGTTATTGTCATTATGGGGGGTGCTGTGGAGTCAAACTCGGATCCTCAAGCTTGCAAGGAAAGCAGTTTAGTAACGGAGCTATCTCCCCAGACCCAATGTTGCTTTAAAAAACAACTTCAAATCCCCTGTCTGTATTGTCCTCAGGACACATTGTCTGCCTTATTGAGCTCAGTGGGTTTCTGCTTCCTTATAGGAACCAGGGAAAGGGAGGAGAGCATGCCAACAGTGTTTCTTAAAACTCTCCCACGGACGTGGTCTTGTTGAGAATTCCTCTTCTGAGTCTAGAGGACACAGTTTGGGCAGGAGTCTTCTAAACGGCTTTGTTCCTGGTATTACCCAGCTGACTTCCCAGTGGATTCGTGGGGGAAACTCGTAAGTAGATACATCCCTGTGGCTGCCCAGGCTGAGTACCCTAAATAGAAGCTCCCTTGCAAATCAACAACTGCAATTTGGATGACTAACTTTGTGCCTCTGGGTTTGGAGTTCACACTGGAAACTATATTTGTTCTCTCTATCCCTGTAGATACTTTGGATGTTGAAGTTTTGGACGCTAGCCACCTGCCTTTTTGAGACTCTTTCCACCATTCTCAAAAAATAAAACAAAATGAGATTTAAAAAAAAAAAAATCTATCTAGAGCCAGTACCTGAAGCCAGATAATTCCAATGAGTCAGATCCTTTCAGGTTTTGTGATCCAAACAATAAACGGATAAATGGAATCTTAAATTATTTATGCTCCATGAACTTTAAAATTCTCTACAAAGGCTGGCTCTTCCATACCCAGCCCTACTCTGTGCCTGGCTTGTACTGTTCTCAACACACACTGTTTACTGTACTGGGCTCAGAGGGTTTCTGTAAATATTCATGAAGCACCTGGCACTGTGCGCCCAAGGTGCAAAGATTAAGCCAGGAGAACACTGCCCTTGCCTTCCAGAGCTTCCAGGCTGGCTGGGGAGACAGGTGTGAGGTGACCTGTAATGCTTTCCCTGCTCAGTTGTCCTTTCGTTCCCCCGCACCCCACCTTTTCTGCTGGATCCAGCCCACACCTTCAGGCTCCCCTGGGACTCAGTTTACAACTGAGCCATTATATGCTCATGTTAACCTGTTCTCTGATTTCCTATGGGACTTCCAGTTCAATATACGTTCTTAAGTTGTCTTATGTAGATTTCAAGCACTGGACGGCTAAGATCTCTTCTTTAAGCCTCCCCACTGATTTTGTATCACAAACACACGAGGAAAACAAAAGTTCTTGTCAGGGTATCCAGGGTGCTGTATGGTTTCACATCTGCTTCACTTCTGAGTTCATCTCTGTTTAAACAGTGTTTTTAACACATGCTGAGCTATTTCCTGTCTGTGGCATATCTTGCCCCGGGGGCTTTGCATAGTTCAGTCCTCAGTCTTTCAGCCTCTGTTGACATGTTCATTCTGCAGTGATTTTAGCTCTGTCTAAGCTGACATTGGTCCTGATGTCCTGTACTTTATTATCTATCTATCTACCTATCTATCTGTCTGTCTGTCTGTCTATCTATCTTCTTTCATTCTGTCATGTATCCATCCATCCATCCATCCATCCACCCATCCATTCACTCTTTCTTCTATCTACCTACCCACCTCTCCAATCATTTTTTAAAAATTTATTTACCTTTACTTTATGTGCACTGCTCTTTTGTCTGAATGTATGTCAGCATGAGAGTGTCAGATCTTGGTGTTACAGACAGTTGTGAACTGCCATGTGGGTGCTGGGATTTGAACCCAGGTCCTCAGAAAGAGCAGTGAGTGTTCTTTATCGCTGAGCCATACCTACAGCCCGCTCCTCATTAATTTTAAAGTAAATTATCCAGTTTTTAAAACTTATTTAAGTGTCAGGTTTTTTTTTTTGTTTTTGTTTTTGTTTTTTTAATTTCTCTTCTTCCTATAGTCTGTAAACTTGAAGGCATGCCCTTTGTTAAATCTCCAGTGACTAGAGCAGGAACTCATGCAAAGTAGGTAAATGACAAATATTTGTTTTCCCCATGACTGTCTTTTGCTATAGTACATAAGGGAGTAGTGAGCACAGATTTATTTCCTCATAAGAGACATAATCTCCTTTAGTAGTTTGTGACAACCTCTTCTATTTTGAGGTATTTTTGCAACGCAAGATGGCTGTCTTTGCTATTGCTCTCTGCATCACATCTGAGAGCACAAAATAGTAGAAGTTCAAGGTCCCGATTTTACAAATGAAAAAAATTCTCTTTTTTTTGGCTTCCACAAATCCTTTTGAAAAATAAAATTATCGGAATTATCTTGAAACAATTATGTCTAATTATAAATGAATTATCTCTATGAGACTTTTATCCTTTTATATTCATAAAGTCAAGAGAAGCCTGCATAAAAACTACACAGGATTAGAATATAAAAATATTTAATAATAAGATATTAAACTCTAGCTAAATTTAGAATTACATTTTTTGAGTAGAAGTCCCACACAGCTCCTTGGAACCTTCGGGCTTTTACCCAATCATTGCAGTAAAAACCTGATTAAGTAATAATGTATTCAGTGTGGAAAAGAAAGCATTTTAAAAATCTATGGTTTGCTTTATTCCCTTTCACCTAGGAGAAAATAACAGGAGACGTTGACAGTTTATGGCTTTAATATATTTTTGAAGAACTAACAAGTACGTTGCATTTAAGGAAGCTGTTGGTTTCTAGCTTTTAGAACCTTCTTTGAGAGATGGGAGATAGAGACAACAGGAGAATCCCCCCACTCTCCCAACCCCCCTGACATATACACTGGTGAGCAACAAGACACATTGTCTCAAACAAGCTGGAAAATGAGGACTAACAGCCTAGGTTGTCCTTTGACCTTCACACAAATGTTGTAATCACACACATGAATATGCCCCCTCTCTGTGGTGGTTTGAAAGAAAATGGGCCCCCGAGGCTCATAGGGAGTGGCATCATTAGGAAGTATGGCCTTGTTGGAGTAGGTGTGGTGTTGTTGGTAGAAGTGTGTCTCACTGGAGGTGGGCTTTGCATGCTTAGATGCTCAGCCAGGCCCAGTGTGGCACTCTCATCCCGATGACTACCAATCTGGCTGTAGAACTCTCAGCTACTTCTTTAGCACCATGTCTTCTGTGTCCTGCAACATCCCCCACCAAGATAATAATGAAATAAACCTCTGAACTGTAAGAAAACTCCAATTAAATGCTTTCCTTTATAAGAGTTGCTGGGGTCATAGTGTCTCTTCATACCAATAGGAACCCAAACTATGACATAACTTGGTAGCAGGGGCTGGGGGATTGCTGGATAGGCTTGACCATGCTTTTGTTTGGAGGAGTGTTGGCTCTGAGACTTTAAATTAAGAAAGCAGTGGAACGCTTTAAGCTTGGCACTATGGGCCAGCCTAGTAGGGACATAGAGGACAATGATGCTGACGGTAATTTGAGGTGCTATAGGGACCTGGCTCAAAAGGTTTCAGAGGAGAATATTTGTATGTGGCCTAGAGCCTATTCTTGCAATATTTTGATTAAGAATGTAGCTCCTTTTTGCCCTTGTCTGAAAAATCTGCCAGAGGCCAAATTGAAGAGCTTTTGATTGATTATATTGGCAGATTCAAAACAGCCTAGTATGGACTCTGTCATGTGGTTACTAGTAGAATGGAGCTAAGTCCCGTGTTCAGGAGATAAACAGATTAAAGAAAAGCCCGATGTAAAATGAAATAAAGGAAGTGATGACCTCCATGCAAGATCCCACCCTGCTAAGCTCCCAACTTGTGGAAAGAAATTAAGGAAAAGCTCAGAGATAGGTGTGGTGGTGCACATCTTTAAATCCTAGCACTCCAGAGGTGGTGGAGGGAGGCAGATCTCTGAATTCAAGGCCAGACTGTCTACAGAACAAGTTCCAGGAAGCCAAGCTTAGGCAGTGAAGGGAACCATTGAAAACGGAAAGCTAGTGAAGATGTAACTGTGTTCCAGCCCCAGCAAGCAGCAGAACTTGGCAGCTTCAGCCATGTGGTTCTGGCTTCACAGTCAAAGACAGAAGAAGGGGTTATAGAATCTCCCTTTGTGACTAAGGAATGCTGCTGAGACCAGGTATATGGCAGGGCTGTCCCTGCACAGAGCCTAGGAATGACCATTGTGTGAAGCTAGGAAGGTCAAGCCTGGATTGCCTTAGAGACCCCAAGATGTTAGGATGCCAGAGCTGTGGGCATTCTGCCAAGAAAAGCTGCTAACAGGGAGTGACCAGCCCAAGAGAAAGAAGTGTGTTGCAGTCAACAAAGCTGACAGGAGTCTCATTTTGACATCAGACATGGAAATGCAGAGTTTGGAGTTTGCTCAGTTGTTCTGAGTCTTGCTTTCATCCAGTATTTCCTCACTATGTTCCCTTTCCTTCATTTTGTAGTGTTAATGGATATCCAGTGCCATTCTATGTTGGAAGTATGTGATCTGCTTTTTCATTTTAGTTTTACAAGGGATTAGAGTTAAAATAGTACATGAATCTCAGAAGAGACTTTGAACTTTTAAACAGTGCTGATACTGTGATGGACTTTTGAAGTTGTGAGACTAAATGCATTTTGTATTATGCTATGATTATAAGTCTGTGGGGTCCAGGGAGTAGAATGCAGTATTTTGAAAGAAAATGCCCCTCATAGGCTCACAGGGAGTGGCACTACTAAGAGGTGTGGCCTTATTGGAGTAGGTGTGGCATTACTGAAGGATGTGTGTTATTGGGGGTGGGCTTTGAGGTCTCAGGTGTTCAACCAGACCCAGTGTGCTACTCTCTTCCTGCTGTCTGCCTATCTGCATGTAGAACTTTCATTTACCTCTCCAGCACCATGTCTGCCCGAGTCCCACCCAGATTCCTGCCATGATGACAGTACATTAAACCTTTGAACTGTAAGCCAGCCCCAATTAAATACTTTCCTTTACAAGAGTTGCCAGGGCTGTGGTGTCTCTTCAAGCAATAGAATCCCTAACTAACACTCTGACCCCCAATGCACACATATAAAGATATAAAGGGAGAATGAAGTGTTAAACATCTATTAAGATATTGTTCTAACGTAGCATTATGTGAAAAATCATTCAAGATATATGATATGGCAACAACTACAACAAAGGGCAAGAGACTTGGCCATAAAGCGTGAGCCAGCTTCACTCTCTTCTTCAGAAGGTACAACAGCGTTAAGAGTGGGGACCTCCAGGGGTGAGATTAGGAGGGATTTATGTGCTCATCTCTTCTGTGGTTGGTGTAAATTCCTACAGAATGAGAGAAAAAAGATGTAACCTCCAGCTTATGGTGGCTTGGCTTGAAGATGATCCAAAGGCGACAGTCGTGTCCTTGGATCCTGACAGTCTCCTGGGTTTATGACATTCAGTGCAATACTCCTGTGCTGCTGGGCAGCAGCGGTGTGCACATGAGCAACTGGTAAACCCGGATTCTGGTGTACTATTTGCAAAGTTACGCTATGCAGTTCAGGAGGTTTGATGCGGTCAGTGCATTTTTGACTTAGGATATTTCTAACTCATCAAAGGTTCACTGAGACATAGCTCCTCAGGAAGCAGAGAGACATCTGTATTTAATTTAAAAACAAACCACAGATGGCTCCAAGAACAGCACACACGTTGCTGCTCCAGGCTACAACCCCAGAGGATATGTGTATCTCTTGATTTTGGAGTTATGCTTCCATGTGTCTCCATCTTGGCAAACAGACCTAGGGTCTGTCCTCTCTACTGCTGCATGAAATTCAGATCATCAGTGCCACTGGGAGGATAGAATTTGTCCCCGTCCCGTGACTTTGGTGTCTTAAAGCTTGATTTTCTTTATCTTCATGTTGATGCTTCTAAAGGCAGCTAATTTGTACAAATTCATCGAGTGTTCTAAAAATTCTGGCTGTACTCCACAGGATATTGTAGTTAGAATTTTTGATGTCTTTAAAAAGCCAGTTACGTTATATAAACGTGTTTTCGTTTTACTCCCAGGTGTGGGATATGGGGCTGGTTGTCCACGGCAGCAGACTTTTTGCTACAGATGTGCTCTGGCAGGGTCGTGGTTCTGCCAGCTGAAGACAGTTTAATGCTTGGGATCCTAGAGAGAGGAGGGAGGGAGCTACAGTCAGGATGTAAAGTGAATAAATAAATCATCATTATTGATGATGGTGATAATGATGATGATGAAGAGCATAGTTCAAGAGAGGAGGTGTGGCTGTTCCTTGCACTTGTTCCTGCTCCTGCTGCTGCTGTTGCTGGTTTGTCAAGTGGTGAAGAGAAAAAAAGACAACAACAAGAAGTTGGAGCTACCCTGATGAGATGAAAGTTGGATTTGCCTCAAGGAACTTTACATCCCTAATCAGCAGGAAGTAGCTTACAGAGGCACCACCTCCCCTCTTACCTTCTTTCTCTCATATCTGGTGTTGGGTGTTGGAAGGGCTTGGGGTGGAGAGGGGTGGTAGATATAAGAACCCAATTAAAGTAGCTAAAAAGTAAAACTAGGCCAACAGGATATAAAATAAACAAGTATCCGTGCCTTCCTGACACGATGACCCCCAAGTACTCCCACCTTTTCGATTCTGTTCTCTACACCTTGACAAAACTAAAAGGCCCAACCCATCCTCCTGACTATCTGCAGGGTAAAGCTGAGGCTGAAGGTGGAACGTGCCTTTGCCAAGCCTGACAGGCAAACCCATTCCCACTCTGTTGTGCCTCCTCTACAGAACAAGGTCATGCAGACTACTGTCGAGGGCCAGCTCAAGATGAACGCACATTGCTGTGCTTTGCAATCAAAGGCACACATGAGCACCTCGCCCTCTCTTTGCAAGCAGTTTTTCCAGGGCCAAGAAAGTGGGAAGGAGGGCATGCCAGCGTGGAGTTTGTATGTTGTATTTACTCCAACAAATAAGCCTCCATGTTTGTAGCCGGGTCTTGGAGATTTTGCCTGTCACAGTGAGAGCTATGATTTCTGTTCTTCCTGCTTGTGTTTTAGGTCCACGGCTTTTCCATTCATTTAGTTAGAAATCTCCAAACCAAAACAGGACAAATGGCTCTTGGGACACATCACAGGACTAAAACATCTTCTTATTACTCTGAAGCCTGGGTCTCAAATTCTGTTGTAAGAAGATGAAGGGTTGAGCTAGAACAGAAGAGACTGTCTTTCTGTGAGGCTAAAATTGGAGCCGTGAGTGGTGAGACATCTAAAATGTAAATCTCAGTGGGTGAAAAGGAGCCCTGTAACTCTTTTTTTTTAATAATTTATTTAATTTTCATTTTATGTGCGTTAGTGTGAAGGTGTCAGATCCCTTGGAATTTGTGTTACGGACAGTTGTGAGCTGCCATGTGGGTGCTGGGAATTGAACCCGGGTCCTTTGGAAGGGCAGACAGTGCTCTTAACCACTGAGCCATCTCTCCAGCCCCACCCTGTAACTCTTGATCTTTTATATTTGCTCCTCTGAGGTAGGAGTACTTGTTGACATCTGTGAACGAGATGGTGCCTGTGTCTCAGGTAGTGCTCAGCTAGAGAAGAGCTCCAGGTTGGGTGATGTTTACTATGCACCAGATGGAACACACACACACACACACACACATGCACACACACACACTTCCAGAAACCCTAGGAAAGATTCTGTTTTTAGCCACTCACAAATTGGACATGAAGAAACCGAGCTACAGAACAGTTCAGGCCCAGGTTGGAAGCCCCGTGGTTCCTGAGGGCAGGGGTGGGATATGAGTTCAGGCAGTACAGTGGTGTGAGCTCCAGGACAACAATTTTACATGTTGTCCAATATGGCTGCCATTATGTGGCTATTAAATACTTGACATGTGGCTAATGCTGCTGAAAAATGGATTTAAAATTTTACTTAATTTTAATTACAGACACGCCTCAGAGATACTGTGGGGTTGCCCCAAGGCCACTGCAAAACAAGTGAATATTGCAATAAAATTAGCCATAAATTGCATGTGTATATAAAAGTTGTATTTATATTGTTTTATGGAACAAAAATGTAATAGTCTTATGCCTAATTAATTCCTGCAAAAAATGCAGCAGTCAGGTAAGCTACTGGAAAAAAGATGCCAGTGGACTGTTAGAGGCAGAGCTGCTAGAGTGCCTTCAGTGGGAGGAGCTGGAGACATGGCTCGCTTGATGGTCTCACTGCACATCGTGAGGACCAGGTTCCATCCCCAGCATCCAAGTGAACACTGGGCCCGGGGCATGCTTACAATCCCAGTGCCTGGGAGAACACATCCCTGGGGTAAATAAGGGGGAGAGAGAGTGAGGAAGACACACATTGATATCTGCCGTCTAATCTCCCCTCCACAAACACACCGTACACATGCACACTCATGCAAACTTACACACACAAATGCAAACACACACACATGCTCATGAATACCCATGCACACACAAACATGCATGCACACATATACCATACAAACATACACAAACACATAAACATGCATGCATAAGCACATACATATGCACACGCATGAACATGCACACTAGCAAACACACAAGAACATGCAAACACATCTACCATACACACATGTACATACATGCACAAGCACACACTCATGCACGCATACATGAATATACATGCACAAGCACATGTACACACACATGACCATGTACATACCTATACCATACAAACATACACATGAACTTGCACGCACAGGCACACACACATACACAATGAACATGCATGCACATATACCACACACATACACACATGAACATCTGTGCACACATATACCTTACATAAACAATGCAGTATTTATGAGGTGTACTAAGACAAGGCCTAATGGGAGGAAGTAATTTACATTTATAAAGCCACATGTGGCCAGTGGCCGTTGCTCTGGGTAACACAGCTGTACAGTTCATGCCTGATAACTGCAGAGATGACATTGGACATACATGGGCATGCTTTAGAAGGGGACACTGAGCACCGGGACACAGCTCCAGACCCACGTGCTCTACCAGAGCAGTGTCTGTCCCCTCCCCCTACAGTCCTCTCTCCTGGCTCTTCATCACTTTCCAAAGGGATCTGAAATCGTATCTCTCCTCCTTTGCCCTTCTCCAACGGTCTCTTTCCCTTCCTCTATTATTAATACGGGAACAGTAGAAGAGTAAGCCGTGGCAGATTGTGTGGGCTGTGAGGAGGCCCTGCCAACCGGCTGAATTCCTATTAAATCATACCTTTGTTATAACATCCTAAAGGCTTATATGTGGCTGCCATTTTTCTATATCTTTCTTCTTTATTATTCTTTCTCTAACCTGCTCTAATCTGCATTCACTGGAAACAGCTCTACACCGTATTAACAAAGCAGGCTTTGGCTAAAATTGCTGAATTTATGTTTTCCTGAAAGCCGGCTATTTAAGTTTCTTTCCTTTTGTCAAGAGAGAGATCTCTCAGTTAGATATCATTATTCTAGAAAAATAACCTACAACAGTTTATGGTTTGGGGGAGTATCTCCTTTTCCTCGGCTCCCTTTCAAACAGACCAACTTTATATCAATCTGTACGGCATCAAGCAACTGTCCCATGCCCAGCAGCCTGCTCTTGCCAACATATAAGCTGCTCTCTTTGCCTTGCCTTAATGACTTTGAAGCTGCCTGAGTAGGAAACCTTGCCTAATTATGGGCACAAACAGAGGAAACAAACACAAATACTTTTACACCCAGGACGAAGCACCCAGGCTATCCCTTTTGGCATTAGAAGAGAAGGAATTCTTTGGCTTTCTGATAGCAGCCTGCCCATCTGGTCACAAAGGGTGATCGCTGTTGTATCCAGCGACAAAGATACTCACCTGGCTCCCAGGCAAGCTGGGAAGAATCTAAAGTTACTTGGGGATGAGGAGTATGCCAGTGTTTCCATTGACCTGGAAAGTATAGCCTGTTGGAAAGTGGCTGGAGAAAGTGACTGAGGAGGGCTGGCTTTTAGGTCAGTGAAAATATGGAGTGGGGGGAGCATGTGTGTGTTTATGTCCCTGATGCTGTCAGCCCTCACCTCCCCATGAAACACTGTAAACCTGGTGGGTTTGATTGACCTATATCAGGGCAGTCATCCTGCTGGCATGTCAAAATTCAGAACCGTCAACTACAAATGAGAGAGAACACGTGTTTGTCTTTCTGGCCCTGGGTTACTTTACTCAGTATGATATTTTTAGTTTCGTCCATTTACCTAAAAATGTCATTATCTCATTTTTTTTTCTTCATGGCTGAGTAGAATTCCATTGTGTATATGTGTGTAACCTGGAGTAAGCATCACAAAAACCAGGAAAGTAAAGGGGGACAGTGGGGTGGGGTGGGGTGGAGAAGTAGCATATGGTTAGGGGAATAGCAGGAGACAGGTTCTATGAAGGGGAAATGCAAAAAGCAGATGTGGGGCTTAACTGGGAAGATTGATACAGATGGAGAGGGAGGGAAGAAGGACAGATAAAACTAAGGGTGTTTGGAAAATCCACAATGAATTATATTATTTTACGTTTACCTAAGATAATGTGTAATATGTGTGTATATATACACACACATTGAAATGAAATTACTTTTTCACTTGGGGTAATAATACTCCCATTTAACAAAACTCCAGTGCCAGGCATGGTACTTTCAAACTGTTGGTTAGGGGAGTCCAAGAGACTCTCCCCCACACAAACAATACAGGCTATTGCTATTACTCTTGGTTGCCTCCCAGGACTTGAAGATAAGTCCCTACTGTTGATGACATGACGCACTCTGACGAACTATGGGCACAAGACTCGAGCAATCCATCTGCACCTGACCCGGAAGGTCCTCCCTCAAGACCAGCTCTCATAATGCCAGCAGATGCTGTGAGAACTGACGAGTGAAAAAAACAATAAAGAGTCCTACCCAGCTCTGACACGTACAAACCACAACAATGGCCAGTATGGCAGGGTGTCCTCAAATGCGACACCTGTATCTTGCCAGCAATCAATAACCATCTAATTGGACTTAAAGCCTGTTCAATGGAAAGAAAACTGTGTCTGGTTCACCATGTCACTTCCCTAAACCAGTATCATCTTCAACTGCCTTCTAAATACTTATCCCTACACCCACAGGTAAGTCCTGCATCAGAGAACTTCTATTTGCAACATACAGAAACTATTACAGAAATTCACAGCTGCTCAAAACGAAAAGACCCGACTGTGGTGCCCATCACATGCATCCAAACACAAGCCCTGCATGTAAGGCCCAGGAAATACTGCAGAAGAGTGTGTGTGGGGGAATCACAAGAGCCAGAGAAGCAGAATGTCTACTGTGAAGCTGCATGCTTTGTAAGTGACAGAAAAGTTGCATCCGTGAACTCTCAACAACATGGTAGCTTAAGCAAGGCTCCTGGAAAGAGAGGACACCAGCAGTTGACATGCCAACACAGATGGGGAGAAGAACCGCAAGGGTTTCCCCCACTGCCCCACCTAGGTGACTAGCTGTGTGCAATTAATGGCTGCTCTGAGAGCAAGAATCTGTTTTTCCAGGACTGCCTATCTAATATCCCAACTGGCTACCTAATATCAAGTGGTCAGCCCTAAAACATAAATGTGAGCAGCTCTAAATGGACTCAGCAGGTGACATTTATGTATTTATAAGTATGTGTGTGACTATTATAATTTAAAAAACAAAAGAGTGCATGAACCTGAAGAGGAGTGACCCAGGAGGAGCTGAAGGGAGGAAAGGGAAGGAGTAATGAAAAACAGGAGGCATATATGAAATGCTCAAGAAAGAAAAAAAAATTAAAAGAGAAGTAATTGGCTCTTGTGGTGTGAATAGAGCAAGAAAAAGGGATAGGGAGGCATCTGCCATTTCCCAAGATGCTAAGGCTATGGGTGCAGAATACTTGCTTGGAGGGGATGAAGTCCTTGATTTCATACCACTGAAAAGGGAGAGATATGAAATGTAGCATTATACTTTAAATTTTAAAAATGTATCCTCATTATGTGTGTGCTCACAAGCATGACCTGTGTGTTTGGAGGTCAAAGGTTATTGCCTCAATCTTAGTGGCTCCCATAACCTGACCATCCACTTGACTCAAGATGTATTTGTTAAGAGTCCGTTTTGTGCTGGGTGCTGAGGATGTGGACAGGTAAGCCAGGCTTCTTCTTGAGGGCACTTTTCGTCCTTCTACCCAGTGCTTCTTGGTGCTAGTGTGAATTTAAGACTCACCTGTGCACCTACTTATAAGTGAGCACATACCGTGTTCATGAGGGGAGGTGCCTAATCTTATTGCAAATTGATATGCCCTGTTTGCTTGATATCCCTGTGAGGCCTACCCTCTTCTGAAGGGAAACTGAGGAGGAGTGGATGGGGCAGGAAGAGGTGAAGGGGAATGGAGGAGGCCGGGGGAGGAGGAAGGGAGAGGGAACCATGGTGAGGATGTAATATATGAAGAAAGGAAGGAAGGAAGGAAGGAAGGAAGGAAGGAAGGAAGGAAGGAAGGACCGACCACCTGTGCCTTGTGGTTTCTGTCTCCAGAGGTTTAGAATGGAGCCTGAAGTTCTGCATTCCTAAGAGGTTTCAAACCCAAAGGTGCCTGTTCTATGCGTGGTCCACATCAAGAGCCGGCTCTGCCCTACTTCCGGGCGGTCACGGGAACCATTCACTCTGCTTACCTTGTTCCCCCACTTCTTGCTTAGCTCAGTAGCTCTCCTCCCTGGTGATGCCTGAAATCACCGGGAAATGCAACGGAAACAAGAGCAGAAACAAACCAGTGCGAAGGCCAAGAACTGTAACAAAAACCGCTCGACCAAATGGTGGTAGTTGCTTGTTAGAGCTACCAGCAGCCCCCCGAGCCTCACTTTGAACATGTCGCTGTGTGCCAGTGAGGTTGGCATATCCCACATGTTAAGCCTTTCTAGCACCGTGTGCTCTTCCTTGAGAGCACTCTGAGTGACGGACTGATTAGCTTCACCACTACCATTAGCATCTGTCTCTGAGTTCCTTGAGCTGTGTTTGTCTCGGGTACTGTGGTATTTTTGGTGCCAAGACAAGGCCTACTGTCGTGTAGGTGGCATTTGGGACACAAGACTGAGTGAACAAGTCGACATACCTTGCTGCTGTCCTCGTTCATCGTTCATGAGTCTAAGAACTACTGACTTCAACATTCCTATTTTCCAAATGAAGAAAGGCACCGGGGGTATATATCAGTCAGGGTTCTCTAGAGAAACAGAACCTATAGGTTGACTATGTATTAAAGGGGTTTATTAGATTGGCTTACACAGTGCTGTTTGGGTAGTCCTAGAGTGGCTGTCTCAGACCCTTGCAGTTCATTTGGCTTCATGTCTCTGCTGCCCCAACTTTGTGCTGAAGACTTGGGGAGAATTCCTCAAAGCCCCTGGTCTTCAGTCCACTCTGTGGGCCTGGGGAAACTGAGTGCTGATGTCAGTGAACAAAGGATGCAGCAGTGGTGTGGGCAGTTTGCCAGCAAGGTGTGAAGGCCATGAAATGAGAAGCTTGCCCCTTCGGGCCTCCTTTCGTCTGGCTACCACAGGAACTGCTGTCTACCTTTAGGGTGGGTCTTCCCCTGGTCAACTAACCTAATCAAGAAAATCCCTCAAAGATGTATCCCACTGGCATTTCTCTTTGTCCATTCCTGATCTAGTCCAGTTGACAGCCAGGATTAATCGTTATATAGGAAGAAAGTAGCCCAGTCAATGGTGACACAGTATGAGCCCAGCCTCAAAGCTAGTCTTCTGAATGACAGGCTCATCCTCTCTGCATCCCTCTTGAATGCTCACTACAGCTTTATATAGAGTCCAATCTGGGAACATTTATTTAAATGTCCCAATGTGATACTTGTTATGATTGCAGAAATTAAGAATGCTAACAGCTTGCCCCGGCTGGCATCCTGGGGAGAGGCACTTGGCTTGAATAGTGGCATGATGAGTGCATCTTGTAAGAATAAACAGTGCACTCCGCCCCCAGTGACCTCCATGTTTCTGACTTCATAACTTGAGCAGAGGAGAAAGTCTTCCTACATCAACCAGCTGAACGCAGCCTTCCCTCAAGCCCACTGAGGGTCAGGAGCCTGATGATCCCAGAACTGGAAGGCACCTAAGCTCTCTGTGAGGACGCTTTGTAACTCCTGTGGCAGACAGAGGCTGTACAATTGGCAGCTTTAGTCTTGAAGGATGGTAAAAGTTGGGCTTCTGAGGAGTCACCTGTTGGCAATATTATGTGCAGAGAAGAAAAGACAGAGACCTTAGGCTCTGCGGAAAGGCTGGCTATGCCTGGGCATGTGTGTATAACGAAGAGTTTATCTGAAAATACAGCAGTGATCTTCAGTTCTATTGGCCTTAGTGCCAACCTTGTGTGAACAAGCATGGCACTACACATGTGATGGTCATCCCTACACTTCAGGAAAACATGTAGATAATAGAACAAACTTAGAGCCATTAACTGAGAAGACTCAATATGGTCCATCTATTGCAGACTCGCAGGCAAGTAATCTTTAATAAACATACTATCCAGTAAATGCTCTAACAGGATATAATGAAGTCCCTAAACTTGCATCTGTGCATGGGATCACTTAATGTATGGGTTGTTGTTGGCTCAAATGCTGCTGCAGTGGCTTGTGGGTAAAGTTCTTTTCTAAAATAGTAAGCAGTTATAAATTCCAAGCGAAGCCCAGTGTGGTCTTTTCTTTTATTTGTATGTTAGCTCTCAGATTCATTCAGCAAACACAAAGTTCTAAACTGAAGTATACTCTACGGAATCTCTCCCCACCTCTGTGTGTGTGCACAAGCACACGTGACACAGAGAGCGACTGTGCTGGTTTTATGTGTGTTCGAGTGTTCCAAACTTAGGCCCTTATTCTTGCTTGGCAGATGCTCCCTCACTCCACTGATCCATCTCGCAGCCTCAGATGCAGTGTTTTGAAATGCATCACCAGCCTCCTCTAGGTGTATTCAAAGAGTTGTGTGACCATTGCAGAATACCTTTATCACCTGCAAAGGAGACCCACACACTCCCAAACAGTTAGATACTCTTTCCCCTGGTTGCCTAGCCACTAACCTACTTCTGCCTGTCTGGAGTCGCCTATTTTGAACATTTCACGTAAATATAGTAATAAATTATGTGGCTTTCGGATCTGGGTTCTTTCACTCATCATCATGATCACCAAACTCATCCGTATTTAATATGCATCAGAGACTGATTTCCTTTTTATGGGTGGGGTCCAATATATGGATACACTGTATTCTGTACAAGTATTCATTAGTTGGTATCATCCACATCCCTTCACGTATTATTTATAATGATATGAGTTATCGTTCACAACACTATACTTGTGAATATTTTACAGTTTTTTTTTTTGTCTGGACCTTTATTGTTTCAAGATTTATTTGATTATTCATGTGTCGCTCTGTGTGTATGTGTAGGTGCGTGCTGTGCCCTCAGAGGCTGGAAGGGATATCAGATCCCCCAGAGCTGGAGTTACAGGTGATTGTGAGTGGCCTGATGGGCGGAGGAGGCTGGGAATAAAACTCCAGTCCTCTGGAAAAACACAAGTGAGCCATCACTCCAGGCCCTGGATTTCTATTTTTAAATTTCTTGGCTATTACCTAGGAGTGGAATTGCTGGGTCATATGGCAATTGTGATTAACAGATTGAGGAACTATCAAACTGTGCTTCAAGGCAACAACACAATTTTACAGTTTTTTTCCATGTCTCCCTTAATACTTGTTATCTAATATTTTTAATTAGAGGCACCCTGGTGTGTGTGGGTGCTTTCTCCTGGTGCTGTAATTTTCTCCTCCCCAATGACTGGTGCTCTTGAGTCTTTCCCCATGTGTGTTTATTTGCCACTTAACATATATTTTTGGAGAAATGTCTATTCAGATTCTTTGTCCATTTCAAAACTGAGTTGCTTGTCATTGTACTGTTGAGTAACAAGAAGCCATTATATATTTGAGATGCAGCATTCTTTTAAGAGGTATAATTTGCAAATATTTTTTCATTATTAAGTCTGTCTTCTTACCTTTTTGATCTTACATTTGCAATTCAGTTTTTAAAAATTCTGTGCTTGTTCAGTTTACTTGTTATTTTCTTTGTTTAATGACCTTGCTTGCTTAATCCAGGATCACACTGATTTATGCATGTTTCTTCCTAAGCTTTTGTTTTTAGTTTTAAGTCTTATGTTTAGATATCTGATTCATTTGAGTTAATTTTTATAGGTGTACATAAATAATTCCTAAGCCTTTTTTTTTTGAGAAAATAGGAAGCTTGTATGCATGATTTCAAGATGGAAGCCTCCCACTCAAAACACCAACATCATGCCATTGTAATCACCACCACCATCATCGCTGTTACTATCAACATCACCATCACCATCATCATCATCACCACCAACACCATCACAATCACCACCATCATTATCACAACCATGCTATAACACAAAATGTTCCAGAGAGTAGAGATTCTCTAAATGAGGCAAAGTTTTTGAGTTTCATGAGGGGAGAGATGGTTTAAAATCCAATTTCCCTCTGCGAGATCCACCACCAAGATCAGTGGTGATGTCGGCTGGAAGGTGAGCAGACATCATCTGTGGGGAACTTAGAGCAACCACAGTGCCCTGGCTTCTGACATGAGGACCTGTGGGAGAGCAAGCTTGCCCACTGGCAGCTGCTTTATCTACATCATGTTTTAGTCAGGGTTCTCTAGAGTCTATCTATCTATCTATCTATCTATCTATCTATCTATCTATCTATCTATCTATCTATCTATCTATCATCTATCTTACTTGTAAAAGCATCTTTTATTTGCCTCTTTCAATTGTCATCCTAGAGGATTACCACCTCTGTCTGCTAACCTAGGCCTAGACCTGGAAGCTTTTAGCCTCCATACAGTCTAACCTACGCCTAGAATGTTTTCAGCCTCTGAGACTTGCTGCTTAATAAGCTCACCCTTTCCTGTTCTTTCTGAGCTCTCCACTGGCTGGTTCAACACAGCTGTTGTGGCTCAAACTCGTCTCCCAGCTGACTGATTCAATCTGGATTCTTTCTTGGCCCCTGAATTGCTCTGCTTGGCCTCGAACTAACTCCAGCAATCTGCTCTAGTTTCCTGGCTCCTTCTCATTCTCTGACTCATTCAGTCTTCACTTGAGTTCTCTCTCTGAAACCTGTCTCTCTATTACTGTCCTGGTAAAACTGCCTCCTTTGTCTCTTTGCCCTTAAGTAACTTCCCTTTCTTCACTTTTCTTTGTGAGAGTTGGCCATATCCTAGTCTATCAAATCTTCTCTGATTTGTCATGCTTTCTGCCACTCAATTAGACATCACTTTCAAACACGGGTGCTTCCTTCTACAAACTAACTTTTTCTTCATTGTTTGAGATTAAAGGCATGGACCACCACACCTGGACCTAAGCTTTTCTTTACCTGATACTTGCTCTATACCAGGCTGGCCTTGAATTCAGATCTGCTTGCCTTTGTCCTCTGGATTAAAGGTGTGTTTGTATTCCGGCCAGATCACACAGACCTAGAAGGTCTTTGGATGTGATCTCTTGACAGAGCAGCCATGTTCTGAATTAAAATTCCTCTACACCTGCTTCCCTATCTCTCAATAAAGAAAGGGGGTTCATTAGAGTGGTTTACAGGCTGTGGTCTAGCTACTCCAACATTGACTGTCTACCAACAGAGGGTCCAAGAAGCTAGTAGTTAGTTGCATAGTCCATGAGGCTGGATGTCTTATAGTCCATGAGGCTGGTCTTCATTATACACCAGAATCCAAAAGAAGTAGTCTGGAATGCCAGTGAAGGAAAGGACTTGCTGCAAGAGCAAGCAGTCAAAGAGCAATCTTCTTTATTCCATGCCACTTACATGGGCAGCCAGCAGAAGGTGTGGCCTAGATTAAATGATCTATTTATATTCCAGATCATTTGAATCATTTGAATCTGGAATAAAAATGGATATTCCCACTTCAAATTATTTAATTAAGAAAAATATGTCTCAGGTGTACCCAGCTGCTTGAGTTTTAGTTAATTTCAGGTATAGCCAAGGTGACAAACAAGAATAGCCATGACACATAATGTCCTTGCAAATACCTGGGCTTGGGCCAACCTTGGTCACCAGTCCTCCTAATACAGCTCTAGTGTCCACACCACTGCTAAAATTTCTCTGCATGGCTTGATGTTTAAGAAATAAGTACTTTGTTTTTTCTGTCATAAAGTCTCACATATGTTGACTGGAAGGGTGCTAAGATCTATGATTGGAAGGAAGCAATGCTCATCACTGCAAAGCCCACTGCCCACGGGTGACGCAGTGACTATTTTTGCATGTGTGTTTCTAGTAACTCTGATTCTCTCTGATGTTTTGAATCCCTTTTTAGTGTGATTCTGATCTTCAGTTATCAGGGAAAACTGCAAAGACCTTGGGATGGCCTGAGGATGACCAGCCCGAGGTAAGAGAGCAAAGTGGGAAGTCCTGAGCTACACATTCTCTTAGCACTGATTTGACTTCCTCCATGCAGACTTGTGCAGGACGGACCTCAGCCTTTTGGACATTAGGTTTTCTATGAGTTCTGCCTACTTTCAGGCTTGGAGGGTGGAATAAATGGAATAATGTAGGCAGGGTTCCTTGTATAAGGAAGATTTCAGTTGTCACAGCTATTAGAGCAAGGCACAGTTCAGTAAATCACTCAGGCATTACATGTGCCCTGGGTGATCACCAAACAGTTAAACTGATGTGTTAACTTAGAATATTTATGCACATACTACACGTATGATGTATATATATATATATATATATATATATATACGATTTGTATTTTGTGTGTTTATACATATATAAATAGTACATATAAATATGCTATATAGTATATGCTATTTGTATCATATATGTATATACATATGTATGTATATATACATATTATATTATATACACATTATACAGCTGATGCTGGCAACCTGGCATTAAACTTGCCTTTCTTCCTTCTCAGCCACTCAAGTTCTGGGACTATACTTGTATTATTACAACAAATGACATTGGGGATGCTCTCGCATGTCTGTGGGTTAAGATATATGGATGCCAGACGCTGGCATGGGTGTCTTCCTGGCGCATTCTTCACCTTATACATGGACGCAGAGTCTGTTACTTGAACCCAGAGCTAGCCAGCTGGGCTAGTCCTGCTAGCTGGCTTGTTCTTGAAATCCTGTCTCTGTTTTTTTTACGTGCCAGAATTACAAACAGGCTGCCATGTTCACCTGGCCTTTGCATGGGTTCTGGGAATCCAAATTCTGGTCCTTTGCCTGCAGAGCCATCTTCTCAGTGCCATGCTTTTCCTTAAGAAGTGTGGGCACCCACACATTCAGCATTCATCCAGTTGATGATTGCAATAGCAGCATCTAGACATAGGGCCAAATAAATGCACCCCAGAAAAATCTAGAAGTATTAAGGATTGCTTTTCCCTGCCAAATACAAACTGACAATTCATTGATTTTTGCATGTGGATTATTTCAAGAGCTGCACAATCCCACTGAAATGCATCCTACTATGGCCACCCCTATCCCACTACAAGAGGCATCTCATTTTAAAATGATTTTAAAAAATTATTTATTTATTAATATTGTACGTGTACGTGATGTGTTGTAGGGTAACATGTATGCTGTAGAGTGCCTTTTGGGGGGGAGGAAGAAGAGGAGGAGGAAGAGGAGAAGGGAGAGAAAGAACATGAGGAGGAGGAGAAAGAGCAACAGCAGCAGGAAATGATGATGACTTGCTTGATTTCTTTGCTGGGTACAGGTCATTCAGACATTCTAATGTGGTATGTTATTGGGGCCCACTTCACAATGCGTAGCTCATTTTTCCAGGAAACAAGTAGTTCTGCAGTCCAGCTGAGCCTTTGGTGCAGGCTGCAGAGGGATTTCAGAGTCCACCAGAGAGGGAAAGTATGTCTGGGAGGACTGGCTCAGTTACAAGGAACGTATGTCCTTGCTCTTAGGCATTGTCTAGACCCTTGCTGGTTGTATCTGAAGAAAGGACAGTCCACTTCCTGGACTCTTTCCCATATTTGTTTTTTTTCTTGGTTCATTTTTTCCATGGGTCCTTGAGATTATTCCAAGCACCTGGGATGGGGTGAAACATCTTCAATATGAATCTATTTACTTGCAAACTGAAGGAGTGGTTTGGGAGAAAACCAGTCTGTCTGGATTACCACAAGTCTTACACCGACAAGCAGTAATGTGCTACCTTTGGAACAAGACCTTCCTGAAAGAACCCCCAGCTCTGCCTCTCAGAAGCTTTATGGACGCGTCTCTCCGCGTCCTCAGTCTTTTAATTTCTCATGTGTGCATTAAGGGGCTTAACAGCAATTCCCTTACAACAGGGTTGTGAGCAAAAACATGATATAAGGTCTAAAGTGCCTAGCGCTAACTCTGAAAGTGCTAAAAACAAAACAAAAATCCAGACCTAAGTAAAGGCCAAATCAAACTTCGTTTTAAAATTTTTATTACATTTTAAGATTGATTTAGTGTGTGTGTGTGTGTGTGTGTGTGTGTGTGTGTCACTGTGGGTATGTGGGTTCAGAAGGCAATTTGCAAGAAGCAGTTCTCTCCTTCCATCGAATGGGTCCTGGGGATCAAACTCAGGCCACCACTCTTGACAGCCGACACCTTTACTCAATGAACCATCTCACCAGTACTACTTGTTTGCCCTTGAGATATGGTTTATCATGTGTTACAAGCTGGCCTTGTAGCCTATGTCGTAGAAATGTCACTCAGCTGGGGCACTCGGAATGGAAGAAGTCACAGTAGTAAGAACGGAGATGTGGTGCCCAACTTCCTCCCATTAAATCCCAGCCCTGTCCACCCTCCGTGTTGCTTAACTGACCACACTTCAGTTTGCTGTTTTTTTCCTTCTGTAAATTGGGGTAATAATAATAATTTCTTCCTAGAAGACATTGTTTAAGAATTAAATAATACAATCACTCAGACAAGCTTAGAGAATGAGGGTTTATAGCAAGTACCAGTAAATACAGTTTATAATTATTTTTGAGAGTCAAGGACCTTGAATTTTAGTCCTTCGGTTCCCAGTGTGTGTCTTTGTGGTCTGGAGACAGACTCATGCCTCTGAATCCAAAAGCAAGGAAGCCGTTGCTATGTTGCTGACATGACTGACGGCCACAGAGAACACTAGCATATATCACACACTAGGGCAGAGGTGTCTGGAACCTCAGAATTTCCTCGGGGTATCTGAGCTGTCCCGTATTCCATCTGAAATCAATGGAAAGTTGCAAGAGCACAGCTCAAGAAAAAGCCTTGAGCCTTGGGATTCTCAAAGCAAAAATTAAATCTCACACACACACACACACACACACACACACACCACACACACACAGAGAACTGGCTTGGTAATGACACCTGAAACCTAGCACTTGTGAGGCAGGGGATTGCTGCAATTGGAGGCCAGCCTGGCTTACATAGTGAGATCCAGAAAGGGTGGGCTACATAGTGTGAGAATCTGACTCAAGCAGCAGCAGCGGCACCACCCCCACCCCAAAAGCCAATGCCTAAGAAGAGAGCAGAAGGGGTTGGTTGCCCCGACTCCCTTTTAGGCTTGTAACTTTCAGGTTGTAACTCTTCATTTTCCTTTTGGCTCTGTATTTAATACACTGGGGTGTCTGGGCAATAGCCAGTTTCATTTTTCACATCACCATGGTAGATCTGAGTAGCTCTGAGACTGTGGCTGAAATTCAAATAGGAAACACACCCACTTTGCATGAGAAATGTCAGCTGATGGAGTTAAACATGACGTTTTTTCCTACAACAGCATTTTGCTTGGAGAATTACAAAGTCGGACTTTGATAAGGAAGCTTTTTTGGGGGGTGGGGTGGCTGTAAATATAGGGTTATGATATGAAATTGGCCTTGTTTAAGCCTCTCTTTACACTTGACAGAAAGGGTAGTAGCTCCTTCCTTTTATGATAGTGCTTGTCCCTGCTATAAACAGTTATCTCTGCTTGTGCCTTGCTCAGATGAAGGATGTGAGCTGCTGGTTTCCATGCTAGGCACCTCCAGGTCTAGTGGCTGTCATGGGAGGTTTCTATAGAAGATCTGTTAGACAGAAAACCCACCTATAACAGCCATAGCTGGGGGCTAGGGAGATAGCTCGTGTGGCAGCGTCTGTTGGGCAAGCATAAACATCTGACTTTCTAGCACCCATGTGAAATGCCAAGCACAGGGTGTGTGTGTGTGTGTGTGTGCGTGCGTGTGTGTGAGTGCATGTGTGTGTGTGTGTGAATGTGTGTGCTTTACACAACAACTAGAGAGTGGAGACCTGTGGATTTCTAAAACTCATTGGCAAGTCGGTCTGGCCGAACGGAAGGACTCCAGTTTCCTTAAGAGACCCTTTCTCACACGTTAAAGCATAGTGTGAATTGAGCAATAGCCAGCATCAACCTATGACCTCCACATTCACACACACACACATGTGTGTATACACCTACATGAACATGTACACACATGCACATGAGTATATATGTGCATTGAATATGCACAGAGCCCCACGAGTGCCAGACACTGCCTCCTGAATTGTGACCTTCAGAAACAAAAACCCTGCAAGCTAACATGTTCCTATGGATTGCCAATATTAGTATGCACAGGAGACCCACTTACATGTTAGTGAAACTAGTGATCTCAGAGGGCATTTTCACCCTTCAGATAACTTTTTTTTATTCCTTTTTTTGTGCATAAGAAAAATTTCCACTAGTACATTCGTAAGAAATGAGTGATTTAAAAGCACTATCTCAACTAAATTCCCCTTGCAGCCAAACTTTACATTAGCTTTCGGGGGTGATCATAAAAGCTATAGTTTTTTTTTTCTCTTTCAAAAAGGGGATTGTTACTAAATTAAAACTGATTTCTTAATGATCATAGCATTGCCTTCTCAGTACCAGAAAAGCTGTGTTTCTCTCAGTCACTAGGACTATGAGATACAATCAGAGATACAATGTTCCTGTCAGAGATTTCTGGTACTGTGGAAGTGATAACCACTATTGCTGAAAATGTAACAAGCTAGAAAAGAACTATGAAGCTCCACCATAATGGGCCTGCTATTTCACATTTTTAATTATTAATATGTAAACAATATCATATACACGAGTAATTCTTTTGTTCATTTAATTTTTTCCTCCTCTGGCAAGTTTATAGTCAACCTAAACACTTGCTAGTTTTCATTATTCAAGAAAGGGGTATTAATTCATCCATGTTCTAGTGAAGTCAAATTAATCGAAAAATTACTAATTACAGTGAGTGGGTTTAACAACAAGCAAACATGGGCCAGCCGTGTAGCTCAAAATCGTGTTCAGTGTAAGCCAAACCACCTGAGTTCAATCCCAGATTCCATGATGCAAAGAGAGAACTGATTCCTGAACCTGACAGGTGCGCCATGGCATACACAACTCCCTGTAATTACCCACAACAATCACTAACTGACACAAAACAAGCAAATAGATGCAGCTGACAGTGGACAGCTTTGTATCATCCTCTGCCTCTCCCTTATTCTCTGGAATTTGGGGGGGGGCACATTATAGTTGGCTTTATTAAGGATTCCAGCCTTGTACAATGTGTCATTTACCAAAGGGAAGCAAACACTTTCAGAGATAGAAAGACAAGCCCCACCTCATGACTTCCCTGGTCCTCCCAGGGTTTGTTCTTCAGCCACAATCCCACAAAAAAGGGGGGGGGAAGAAAGAAGAAACATTGTTTTCATTTGTTATACTCCCTTTAATAGTTAACATGTTGACCAACCAATCCCCATTGAACTGGGTGCAGTGGTGCACCCCTTTAATCCCAGCACTCGTGAGGTAGAAGCAGGTGGATTGCTATGAGTTCAAGGCCAGCCTGGTCTACAGAGTGAGCCCAGAACAGCCAAGGCTACACAGAGAAACTCTGTCTTGAAAAACAAAAACAAGGAGGAAACTGGGTAAGATGATCAATCCTCATCCAGAAAGGCAAACCAGATAGACATTGGAAGAGAGAGAAAACAGGGAACAGGGCAGGAGCCTACCACAGAGCACCTCTGAAAAAACTCTAACCAGCAGGGTATCAAAGCAGAGGCTCAGACTCATAGCCAAACTTTGGGCAGAGTGCAGGGAATCTTATGAAAGAAGAAGGAGATAGAAAGACCTGGAGGGGAGGGGACAGGAGCTCCACTAGGAGAGCAACAGAACCCAAAAAATCTAGGCACAGGGGTCTTTTGTGAGACTGATACTCCAACCAAGGACCATACCTCGAGATAACCTAGAAGCCTTTGCACAGATGTAGCCCATGGCAGCTCAGTGTTCGAATGGGTATCCTAGTAAGGGGAATAGGGACTGTCTCTCACATGAACTCAGTGGCTAGCTCTTGGATCACCTCCTCCTGAGAGGGGAGCAGCCTTACCAGGCCACAGAGGAGGACAATGCAGCCAGTCCTGATGAGACTTGATTGGTTAGGGTCAGATGAAAGGGGAGGAGGACCTTCCCTATCAGTGGACCTGGGGAGGGGCATGGGAGAAGCAGAGGGAGGGAGGGTGAGATTGGAAGGAAATGAGGATACAGCTGGGATACAGAGTGAATAAATTGTAATAAATAAAAAAATTAAAGAAATCTAAGAGAAAAAAGAAAACAAAATAAAACAAAAGAATCCCCATTGATATTCTTTTTTTTCGACCTTTTTTTATTTCATGCGTAAAACAAATTGTACCTATTCATGGGACACCATGAGATTTTGATATATGTGTAGAGTGTACAATGCTTGAATCTGATTAACAACCTGTAACTCCTCAGACAGTTATAACTTATGTAAAAAAATGTTCAAAATTTTCTTCTAGTGTTTCCTTACATTTTCATGTTTATTCATTTATGGCGTGTGTGTACCTGGATGTGCACATGCTATGGTGTATGTGTGGCGGTCAGAAGACAACTTATGAGAGTCAGTTCTCTTCTTCCATCCAGTGGGCTCTAGGAATCGAACCGAGCTCCTCAGGTTTGGTGGCAAGCACTTAGCAAGCACTTTACCCACTTAGCCATCTTGCTGGCCCCTGGCCCAGCTTTTTGAAATGTACAGTGCCTATAACCCTATATAAAACCCTATATATTATAACCTATAACCCTACTATTCAACAGCACAACACAGCACAGCACAGCACAGTCTTACTTTTTTTTTTTTTTTTTTTTTTTTTTTGTCCTAGACAGGGTTTCTCTGCGTAGCCTTGGCTGTCCCGGACTTACATTGTAGACTAGGTTGGCCTTGAACTCACATAGATCCGCCTGCCTCTGCTTCCTCAGTGCTGGGATTACATGCCTGGCTCAGATTCTCCCTTTTAACTGTAACTTCACAGCCCTTGTTCAACATCTCTCTCTCCTCTGTAGCCCCTCCTTAAGCTCTGGGAACCCCCTCTAACAGCTTCTTAGATTCCCCCCCCCCAACCCCCTGAGATCAATGATTTAAGAGTCTCCATGAGTGGTGCACATGGGTCTCATCCTTCCATGTCCGACTACTTCCATCTCACACAGTGGCCTCCGGTGCAAGCCACGTTGCTGCAGTGGCAGGATCTCACTCCTCTTATGCATGGAGGGTTCTCAGCCCTGTGTGGACCTATTTTCTGTCGTTCCTCAGTTGGTGGGATCATTTGCATCAGGTTAGGTTATTTCTGCCTCTTGGTTGTTTTGGGCAGTGCTGCAGTGAACATGAGCTTGCAGATGTTTCTCTGTGTCACGCAACCCTGATCCTTGAGGCAGCCTAGAGGGAGCTTCGTGTTTGATTGTTTAATGCAAAGAGCTCTATCAGATGTCATTCCTTCTTCTCCCTACATCGTTCTGTTTTAAAAGGCCTCATGCCTCGTTGATGCTTCTGTAAGCAGAATGCTCACTTTTACATCTTGTTTCTACCTCCCTGCTCTCTCTTGCCACTCGGTGCTCTGAATAGATCTGCGCTGTGAGCCTCCCGCTGCATAAAAGATGTGCTCGCACTAGTCCGACAAGCGCCTTCTCTGTGTCTGTGCACAATGCAAGCCTTCTCAGATAGAGCATCATACTTTCACATTAAATAGCCCCTGCTGCCCCTGGTTTTCAGCCGTGCTTATCAGGATGGTTTCCAGTGCATTAGCTCTGATAGCTGTCTCCAGTGAGCACATGATGTGTGGGAACCCAAGTGATTCCCTTTATTAAGAGAAGAATTCCTGACTGCTGGTCATTCCAGCCTCATCTATCATCCACGTGGCCTGATAACAGGTTCTTGCATAAAAGGTTTATGTGAGTGCGTGATATTCTTTTCTCTCACTTAAACACATGAGTGACAAGTACTGAGCACAGCCCGCCCTCCTCAAATGTCGTCAGAGTGCCATTGAGTGGCAGGGGAATAAACAGCAGTGAGTGTTCTCTAAGCCAGCCCTGAGTGGCATGTAATCACAGCCAGAGGAATGACAGCTTCTCTCTGGAGAGCAGAATTATTTCTGAGTCATTTCCAACAGTGTAAAGTGGCCTTTTCTGTTAGAAATCTGCTGTGTTGAGGATAGATGCTGGCCCTGTGGAGGAAGCATACAGCAAATGGGCCACATACTCTTAGTTCCGGAACTGAAAGGAATAATTAAATTTGGTAATCTCATTTCATACACAGGAAACAGAAACCCAGAGATATACTCAGAGTCAGGGCTGGTGAGCTCATTTCACAGGCAAGGAAATAAACCCAATTCAGATAGCTAGTTACAAGCTAGTTCACACTGCTAGTTACAAGCAGTAGTCCTGAATGTCAGAGGCAGGCATCTTCCTTTCGGTAGATTGGTTTTGGTCTTGTTTTATAATGCTCATGTTTTAATCTGTACAGTCTCTGACCTTACCTACCTGCTTACAGGTTTTGTTTTGTTTTTTGTCATAGTGTTCTTGCCTTAAAATTGAGGTACTACTTCAAGATCTAGCTATACCACTCCTAGGCATATACCCAAAATATACTCAAGTATACAACAAAGACATTTGCTCAACCATGTTTGTAGCAGCTTTATTTGTAATAGCTAGAAGCTGGAAACAGCGCAAATGACACTCAATTGAGGAATGGATACAGAAATTGTGGTACATTTGCACAATGGAATACTACTCAGCAATCAGAAATAAGGAAATCATGAAATTTGCAGGCAAATGGTGGGAACTAGAAAAGATCATCCTGAGTGAGGTATCCCAAAAGCAGAAAGACACACAGGGTATATACTCACTTATAAGTGGAGATTAGCATATAATATAGGATAATCATACTAAAATCTGTACACCTAAAGAAGTTAAGCAAGGAGGACCCTGGGTAAGATGTTCAATTCTCATTCAGAAAGGCAAATGGGATAGATATTGGAGAAGGGTGAAAACAAGGAACAAGACAGGAGCCTGCCACAGAGGGCCTCTGAAAGACTCTACCCAGAAAGCTATTAAAGCCGGTGCTGAGACTCATAGCCAAACTTTGGGCAGAGTGCAGAGAATCTTATGAAAGAAGGGGAAATAGAAAGACCTGGAGGGGACTGGAGCTCCACAAGGAGAGGAACAGAACCCAAAAATCTGGGCACAGGAGTCTTTTGTGAGACTGATACTCCAACCAAGAACCATGCATGCATAGAGATAACCTAGAACCCCTGCACAAACGTAGCCTGTGGCAACTCTGTCTCCAAGTGGGTTCCCTAGTAAGGGGAACAGGGATTGTTTCTGACATGAACTGATTGGCCTGCTCTTTGATCACTTCCCCCTGATGGGGGTGCAGCCTTACCAAGCCACAGAGGAAGACAATGCAGCCAGTCCTGATGAGAGAAACCTGATAAGCTAGGTCAGATGGAAGGAGAGAAGGACCTCCCCTATCAGTGGACTGGGAAAGGGGCATGGGAGGAGAAAAGGGAGGAAGAGTGGGATTGGGAAAGGACTGAGGGGCTACAGCTGGGATACAGAGTGAATAAACTGTAATAAATAAATAAATAATTTTAAAAAATTGAGGGTGATAAATTCCTACCCTGTAGGGTCATTGTTACAATTAATGGTAATGTGTATGAAATTCCTGGTACATTCTAGATTAAGACGCTGGATTGGTTACTATAATTGTTTACTTGACACCACCTAGAAGCCCCTAGAAAGAGGGTCTCAGTGAGCGATTGGATGAGGTTGGCCATGTCTGCAGCACATTGTCCTGATTATTAATTGATGTGGGAAGACTGAGTCAAAGACTGGGCAGCGCTACTCCTTGGATTGCAGGCCCAGACAGTATAAGAGTAGAAAAGCTGGCTGAGCACTAAGCATGCATGTGTCCGCTACTCTTGGCTGTGGAAGTGACATGGCCAGATGTCAAGCTGCTGTGGCTTCCCTGTTGTGATGGACCATCATCTGGAACTGTGAGCTCAATAAACCTTTGCTCCTCTAAATTGCTTTTTATCAGGGTATTTTTTTTTTCACAGCAACAGAAGCAAAACAAGGACAGACACCAATATTATTGGTATTGCTCTAGGTGATAGGGTTGGCCCTAATTTTAGTGCAGCTTGTATTTTGCAAAGAACCTGCTCAGCAATGCATTCTTTGCTCATCTTAACCAGCTTGAGGCTTTTGAAGATTCAGGTCTCCATTGACCTATCTCAGGAACTGAGTGGAAGACCATATTTCCTTTAAGCTTTTTGTTTGTTTGTTTGTTTGTTTGTCTTCCACTCAATGGTCTGTTTCTTCTTGTAGAATCTTAGATGGTCAAGAGGGACTATCCAGCTTCCTTTATCCTGGGGGCATCAGGAGAGATATTCAGGTTGGCATAAGAAAGAAAGGAGGTGTTCAGGCACTGTGTGAAAATGTGGGGCTGGGAGTAAGGCAGAGAAGGGTAAAAAGGTTGGGGAGATCCTACTTGTCTCAAGAGCAGACGAGCAAGGATGAGAGGGTTCTCCAATGCAATTGTGGATCAGGGAAGCAGAAGGCATCTTTGACCACCCAGAGTGGGTTTCTATCCTCGAGAATGAGGCAGCCACATTTCTTCTGATCTGTTGAGTGTGAGGAGGCCAATGTTAGAGAGGACCATTGCAGAAAGAATCGTAGGAATGTGTGTATATGTGCACATGAGTGTGTGAATGGTGGTTATTTCCAGGCACTTCAGATAAGCCTTCTATAGATCGTTTTTATGGTTTCATAGGACAAGAAAATTACTTGGTAGGATTCTAGGCAGTGAGTAGGATTTTAAGACTCTCTGGGAACCTGAAGCTTTCTGAATGAAAAAAAAAAAGCACTTTAAAAATGAAGTCAGTAGGGAGGAAAGTTCACTTTTCCTCACCGGTACAAGGTTGGGGTCATCCACTGAATGGTGTGGGGAAGAGCTTTTTGGCTTGTCCTTCAAGCCTTATAGCCCTGTGGGCAACACAACCCTCAGCTTCTTGTCTTGATGAAGCAGCTAGTTCCCTGCCATTGCTAGAGAATGAAAAACATAGAGAAGGGGGAAATAGTGAAGGAGGAAAGCAATGGAAAAAAAAAAACGAGAGAAGGGTAGAAAGGTGAAACGAGGAAAGGTAGTCCCTAGAGGGTCCAGTACATGTTGTACCGAAACAGAGCTGAATGGAACATGGTCCAGGAAACCCACCTTTAAGTTATAATATACTGCTTCCAAGCTGCAATGTGAGGCTGCCTTGCCCTCCTGCTGTTCAGATGACGAGTCACATGACCAGGGTGACAAATGGTTCTGTAGTCTGTAGGACCAGACGTTCATCACTGGAGAGCTAAGCAGGAACCACTACCCAGCTCCATCTTTTTGGTATTTTCTTGGCTCTAGGTATGCCAAGCTCATCTGGTTTCTCTCCCTCTCTGCCACTCTGTTCCTCTCCCCCAAGAGGATTGTAAGTAGAGTGGCCCCTGAGGTGAGATTTGAGAAAGGAGGCCTCCTTGTACAGTCAAGGAAGGAAGGGAGCATGATACCTTTAGCTTTCTGGCAGCCTTGCGTTCTTTTCGAACACGTGCGTAAATGGGTCCACCATTATCTGGTGCAGACACAGCATCCTCTGATCCTACAAGCTGGGAAACGTTCTTTTTTCTCACACAATTTCCAGTTGACTTCACCATTCCTGGGCTCTCTCCTCTGCCTCCCACAAAGATGCAACTCATTCACTCTTGTCGAAGCCTTCTGTCACCCTCCTTCAAGCCCTCCTTGATGACTCCACTGCTTGAGGCTTCTAGCCTTACTACCCCAGTCAGAATTCAGTGACCAGGAGATGTGAGTTTTATTACTCTTACAGTCGTAGAGCTTCTCATGAAACAATTACCTAAACAAAATATTTGCAAGTGGCTGACCCCAAAACAAATTCTGGCAAGTATTGTGCCATAGTTTATTTAAAAATAAATCAGAGAACTGGATCGATGGCTCAGTGTTTAAGAGCATATACTGCTCTGGCAGAAGACCCGAGTTCTGATCCAAGCACCAGAGTAGAGCTGCTCACTCTGCCTGTAATTCTAGCTTCAGAGACTCTGATGTCCATTTCTGACCTTCACAGGCTCCTGCCCTTACAAGCACACACTCACACATAGTCACACACACACACACACACACACACACACATACACATATTTAGAAATAAGTCTTTAGAATAGGAAATGGAATATCTTGAGAGTTTTGCTCTAGCACTTAAAGTGAGTCAGAATGGGAGGTCTTGAGTGTTGCATTACAAACATGCCACCAGCTATGCCTTGAACAGTCCATTAGGATGTATTTTATCTGACTCTTTGACTAGAGCCTGGCCCTATGTGAGCACTGAGCTGCGTGAGTTCAGGCTGGAAATTCTCTGATTTTTTTTGTTGATAGTGGTTTCCTTTTGATTTGTGTTTGGTTTTGGTCTATGGGAGGAAAAGCTTTGATGTGCCTTGCCTGAAAAGAAAATTACCTTGAAAGTCCAAATGTGGCTCATGTGTGCAAATTAGGCCTTCAGGCCTGATAAGGGAAAATCCATTAGTTAATGGCTTCATGATGGTGGTTCCACAAGTGATTTCCGTAAATTGGCGACAAATGGAATGACTCGATGCCAAAAAGGGCTGACCATTTACCCATTTATTCATATATACTTGTCCAAGACACTGGAGAAGCTTTGGCTAGGGGAGTAACAAGCATGTTCTCTTTGTAATGATCCCAGCCTCATCGTCCCTTTAAAGGAAAGGCACTGCACAAAGGATGCCATTTCTCTCCTCTCCTTGTTGACTCATATTCCTTCACTCTCTTGCCTTTAAAGGAAAGGCACTGCACAAAGGATGCCATTTCTCTCCTCTCCTTGTTGACTCATATTCCTTCACTCTCTTGCCTTGATGGCTAGTGCTAATTGTCACCTCAACAGGATCTTGGGTCACTTGGGAGACGGGTCTGTGGGCATGCTTGTGGAGAGCTTCTTGACTCTGTAAGTTTCTAGGAAGACCCAGCTTAGCTGTGGGTGGAAACTGCTTATTTGAAGACAGAGGGACTGCTACCTCTCTGCATCTTGACCCAGGGCCGACATGACCAGCTCCTTGATGCCTCAGCCGTTGTGCCTTCTCTGACATGATGGACTGAATTCCACAAACACACCAGTTCTCTCCTGAGTTGCTATTGTCGGAGCATTGTACCACAGCCACAGGAAATGAAAGGAAGACTCACTAATATTTTCTGGATGGTACACTCTACCAGACAAATGAAACTCTGTAGTTCTTGTAAATGAGACAAAACGGCCTTTCAAACCCCAGATTCCTGACGGCTTTCATTGGAATGCCTCTTCTGCCGCCCATCCATCTTCCACCGAGGCACATTTGTCTTCCACGCTGTGTTCTTGCTTTGGCTGTAAGAAATGAGTACCTGGCATATATGGATATGTCTTGAGCTCCTAGAATATTAAGTTGAGTCTAAAGATGTGGTGTGTACTAGATAGTTTAAGCAAAATCTGTTTTGCGTAATTCCCACTTGCAACAATCTTGAGCTCCAGGTCTCTGCTTTTGTTAAGTTGTGACTCGTTTCCTTGGCAGTTACACGAGAATTTCAAGCACCTCCCTAATTAAGACACAATCCTGAAAGCGCTAATTGCGATTGTCCTCCTCCACAGATCCTAGAGGGCTGGGATTTCATGTTATTTTTCATTTTAGCAAAAATGTCATGGGTTGTGGCTCCTATTTTAACAACAGTTTGTCCCCAATGGTAGTTTCATTTTTAAAGTCTCTTTGTTGGATGAATTCATAAATAAACAAACAAAGGAAACATTTTTTTTCCTCCCAGATGAAGTGACTTCAGTCTTAGAACCAGTACAACTTACCCAAAGTTTTACACCAAATCTTTGGAAACCTTTGGTCCAGCTCTCTGTTAAGATAAAGATACTCTTGCAAGTTATTCTGATTGCCCAAATACCCAGTGAGCTATAACAGGAATGATCTGTTTCAGAGAGAATTCAAAAGCAAGGATGGGCCAGGTGGGTGGGTTGGCTGTGGTATATCAGATAGCCTGGCATACATTCGACACTAGCTCCCTGCCTAGCAGACATTACCAAAGTACTTCAGATTCTCCTGACACTCTAATTTGGGAACAGAAACAGCAAGACCTATTTCAGAGGTGAAATGAGCAAATACAAATGTAATTCTAAAGATGATCAGAAGTATTGTGGCATGGTTACCTCACTGTCCTTGACTCTTAAGAACCCACAGTTTCTTGTCATTGTGGAGTCGCATGCATAAAGAGATGACATCATAATGTTCTAGTGGCCGGTGACGTTTTTGTTTATTTACTTTTTGCAATAAGGTCTTACTATGTAGTGCAGGCTGACTTGTAATTCGTAATCCTCCTGCGTTGGTCTCCCAAGGGCTAGACTTATAGGCACTGTGATAACATCATAGTATTCATTTGTAACCCATGGGTGGAATATGCTTAGACTAGAAGAGCTGAGTGTACACACTAAGATTGTACTGAAGCAAAAATGTCTTGCTTCTATTTTGATGGTTGATCTCTGTAGTGGCATATTTTAGTTGTCTAGATTAGGAATTTATTTCTGGCACGGCAGTCTATACTCATTCAGATGTTTTCTTTCTGTGCATTCTGATGCTGGGAAATGTGTCAAAAGCTTTGTGACTAGGACAAAATCTAAAATCAATCCCAGACTGTCTGCATCATTTATTCCTGTTTGGGGCCAGGATAACTGGTCAGCACTGGTGCAAAATCAAACTAGTCAAGATTTGTTTGGCTTATTTTAGAAGTAACAGAGTTGTCCGATTTAAAAAATAACACACATGAGAGTTAATTCCATCTGCATTTTGAAGACGAGTCATTATCAGACGAGGACTGTTTTCCATATTAAATTTCAAATGTCAGGGTCCTGTGCAGAGGAGGTGTCTGGCCAGGATAAGCCTGACTCAAGTCTGCTCAGAGCAAGGCCAGACCATAATATCTTTTGAAGTCGGACTTCACAGACTCATCACAAAGTGCAAGAGACGTCTCCCTCTCAGGAAGCACTCAGCCTCTTCATCATCATCCACGAAGCCCCATGAGTTCTGAGGCTGTGCCACAGGGCGTGTTCAACTGCCTGTTTGGCTTCTCCACTAGGAAGAACCTTGGCAGCACCCATGACGTCACCCCATCCCCGGTGAGATCAGCATCTAGGAGTATTCAAGCCAGTCTCCGGGGAGCTTGGTTCTGTTCTGGGAGATCAGTCTTGGCAGAACCGATTAAGATGGGTTTTTGTACATAATAAGTTTATGAGACAGTTCTCACCCTACAAAGCCCTGGCTGACCCGATAACTTTTTAAAGTCTTACCTCTCTCTCTCTCTCTCTCTCTCTCTCTCTCTCTCTCTCTCTGAATTTTTTCTTTTCTTGTTTTTTCGACTTTTCATTGATTCTTGTGAGTTTCACACCCTGCACCTCTCTGTCCCACCTATCTCTCCGTACCCTCATGTTTGCCCTCTGCCCTGGCAATGTCCCTCTTCCCCCAAATAAAACAAACAAGCAAACAAAATAAAGGAAACAAAATGAAGGATAGAAAACATCTCGTTGTGGAAGCTGCAGTGTGTCACAGTGTGTCCCACAGTCATTTAGAAATAAAATATTAGTGCCACAGGTCAAAAAATTTTTACCAGCATAAATTTGTATATGCTAAATGAACTGCATTGTGCTTATTAACTCAGGTAAAATATCTTCCTTCCAAAGAAAATATTCTAGATTTGTCTTGTTTCCCTCTCTTGGTCACTGCATGTCTTTTTAAATTTACTCGATTACCTAGCTTTTGATCTCCAATAACCTTATGGTGAACGCTGCTGGAGTCTCATGGATCCTGGCCTCTGTCTCTCTGTGTTTGTTTTGTTGTGGTGTTCACTGTCAGAACGATGGCCTTAGTCCTATGTATCCGCTGCACCAGAAGGCGTTCTAAGCTTTTTCCTACCTAGCTTGATGTATGAACTGGTACAGAACTGTGGAAAAGAAGCTGTCGGAACTTCTGACAAGGTTCTGCCATGAACCTGTGGACCTCACGCAGCCAGAAAGCTGTATTCATCCTTGAAGTGTTGGGTAATGAGAGTGAAGGGGATTTGAGATGGAGAAAATGCAGTTTTCTCTGCCTGGGAAAAATCAGTCTGTTAGGACTGTTATGTCCTAGGAGGAGAGTAGGATGCTAACTGTAATCCTGCTTTAACTATGCAAATGTGGGCAAGCGGCTGCCCTTCTCTGGGCATTAGTTCTTATTCTTGTAAACTGAGTTCATTAACTTAGATAATTTTTACCGGATGTGTGTTGTCTTAAAAGTGGAAGAAATATAGCAAGAAAAGAAAGATGGAGTAGGAAACAAATATTCTCAGAATCCTAAATAGTCACAGACTGACTTGACTATGAAGAGAAATCTTAGACTATGTACTTGGGTAAATTATTAGAATTATTCTTGATGAGTGAGGAATTTAACTGTGTCACAAATCTCACGAGAGCTCTGGGATCTGTAATTCTGTGTGATGCATTCGGGCGCAGGCTGCTTCATCTTTCTGAAGGCTCTCTCATCTAGAAAATGGGCTGTGATCACATCCACACGAAAGCACAGACAGCATATTATTCACAGAACCACCAGAGATTAAGATGCCTTCTGTTCAGGCTTGTCTTTGTAATCCCTGTCAGCCTGAAGGGAGATTATGTGAGGTGGGGGCAGAGAAGAATGCTAGCATGTTGGCATGCTGTTCATCAGCATTTCTGAAGAGAATGCTTTCCTATGGGCACAGCCAGGGACATGACCTATACCATTCTGTAGGGAAGGAATCATATTTTAGTAGTAAGCACCAGAAAACATAGAGCCTCTTTGGTCTTTAAAGTCACACTCTGTGTCACTGGAGTACCCTCAGGTGACGAGTGTGATTCCTGAGGGCATCGCAGCGCAGGTAGAGTACAGACAGGACTGTGGCCCAGTCTTGACACTTGCACAAACTTGAGGCTGACCTTGGAAAACTAAGCATGCGTTTTAATGACTGTAATAGCTGTAAACAGTGAAAGAAGATGGCTGAGATAATTTCTGGAATTTCCTCTCTTTCCAAGGCTAGACTCTAGTGTCTGCCAAAAACTAGACTTGGCTCCAATGATGTTCTGGAAATGCCTATTAAAACCCTGCTTAAAGGATAACCTCCAGGCTGCAAGAACAGACCCAGCTGTAAAGCCCCACTAGACTCCTCCCACAGCCAAGGCTGCACCTCAGTCCACAAGTGTGTCATTGCTGTCTACACAGCTAGCACTCCTGTAGTTTCCGTGTCCTCCACAGCCTCCTTCCTTTCCTTCCTTACCCACCTGAGACTCTCTGGCCTCTTCAGAAAGTTCTTCAAAGCCCATTACAGCACATGCCATACTGTAAACACCGCTGCTGAGGGGCATGTCTGTCCCACCGTCAGACTGCCACTGGCGTCTGGAGGAGATGGGTTCAAGGTTGGTGCATCATTAAAAAAAAAAAGCCACAAATCAGTGTTTCTTAACAAACTGTAAAGAAGGCATTTTTCAGAAATATGACCTGCTATTTTGGGTCCTAAGTCCAAATCTTTAAGTTGGGCTCACATCACGCTAACCTGTTAGGACTCTGGCCCTGGCCAAACGGGAAAGGGTTTCTTGTAGAAGTTTTTAGAAGCTAATTTTGTTAATTGTTTTTGTAAAATTACTGTTACTTCTGTGTGGGTACATGTACACTCAAGCATGTCCAAGTTCACGCATGTCATATCATGTGTGTAGCCTCCAGAGGTCAGCTTTTAGAAGTCAGTTCTCTTCTTTCAGAATATGGGCCTCAGGGATTGAACTCAGGTTGTCATGATGGGTGGCCAGTACCATCCACTGAGCCATCTTGTCAGCCCAGAGGGTGATTTCTGACTCAGTTTTTGTTTGTTTGTTTGTTTGTTTGGTTGGTTGGTTTTGGTTTTAACTTCTCAATAAAAATCACTGAGAGCCTGGTAAAGCCTCTGAGTTGTTTTACATCTCATATATCATGGGTGTCCTTTACCTCAGGGAGAAGACCAAGAGCAAATTCACTCTGTATCAGTTGATGATTAGGGATCTAGAACACCACATTGTTTTGAACAGTGTCTGTCAGGGGAGGAGAGTGCGCCTAGTGCTTTGCATGGAATGAATGTTCTTTTGAAGGCTTGCTCTGTGTGTTCTCTCTCCTCAGCGTCTGTGGTGCTTCGAATAGGAGTGGCCCCCAAACTTCATATATTTGAATGCTTAGTCACCAGGGAGTGGCACTACTTGAAAAGGATTAGGAGGTATGTCCTCTTTGGAGTTAAGTACGCTCTTGTTGGAGGAAGTGTACTACTGGGGGTCGGCTTTGAGGTTTCAGAAACTCATGCCAGGCCCAGTGTCTGTCTGTCGGTTTGTCTGCCTGCACGCTGTCATGCTTCCCACTGTGATGATAATGATCTAGACCTCTGACACTGTAAGCCAGCCGCCAATTAAATGCTTTCTCTCACAAGAGTTACCGTGGTCACGGCATCTCTCCACAGAAACAGAACAGTGACTAAGACAGGGTCTATGAATATTAAAAATACCTGCTAGTGAGACAGCACTGCCCAGGCTGAGAACTATCGGTTTTAGAAGAAACCAGGAGGCCTCCCACACAAGCACAATTTCCTGGAATAGCAAGTTTAGATCCAAGATAGTCTCAATTTTAATGGCATTGATTTAATTGATTACCCTAGTCCAGGGTTCATTAGAAAACATAAATTTTTGAGTCTACAAGAAGCTTTACCAGCCATTCTCATTGGCTTTTCTAGTTAAGATGAAGGGGCAGATTTTATAAGTGTGTGTGTGTGTGTGTGTGTGTGTGTGTGTGTGTGTGTGTAGGTCAGATGTCAACCCAAGGAGTTTTCCTCAGTCACACTTGACCTTGTTTTCTGAGATAGTCTCTGGTTTTTATCTAACTCACTGACTTTGTTGGATGGCTGGCCAGTGAGCACCAGTGATCCATCTGCCCACCTCTGCCTCCCCAGCACTGGGATTACAAGTGCAAGTCACCACGCCTAGTTTTTATGTCCATTCTAAGGATTGAACTCAGGGCCTTATGCCTGCCTGGCAAACACCTTAGCAACTGAACCATTTCCACAGAAGATAAATAAAGCTAACTGTTGAAGAACTTGAGTGATGTTAGCTCAAATTTTGTAGCCAGTACACTTTGAAGTTGATAAGGAAACCAGGTCTTCTGGCTCACAGACCATTTCACATCCCCAAAGGAACTAAACCCAGAGACAGAGGCTGCTCTCTGCATTTGCTAATCAACTTGTTGGTGAGACATAGGGCTACTACTTTATTAGAAGGAAAACAGGCAGACAGACAGACAGACACACACACACATACACACACACACACACACACAGACTATAACTCAGTCCTTCCACTTTCTACTCTGGTAAAAGCTTAGCAAAAGGAATTCAGATTGCTGCCTAAATGAGTTGTCATAACTAATGGAAAGACATTTAGAAAGGTAGTAGGTGGAGAGAATGGAACCTGTGTCTTATTTCTGCCCCTGCCATTAAATTGGATAACCGTGCTTAGCTTAGACTTCTGGGGTTATCCCCTGAGAGAGCTAGATTATATAGTAGTAACAAAATACCAGCATAATGATAATTTGGTAGAGACAAAAATCTGTAATAAACAACCAGTGAAGACAAATTAGGAAGATCATTCTGTCTGCAGACTGTTCAACACTGACAAAAAATAATAATAATAATAATGAAAAGGCCATGGAAACCAGCCTGCTCATTTGTAACTTGGTTTACTGGGTAGTAATATTTTGCCTTTGGCAAATGAGAATTAATTAATTCTGAGCATTTGTTTATTGATGAGCTGCACTAGAACGATGCATCTGTCTTTGTCTGTTTGTCTGTCTCCAATAAACACCTTCAAAGGCAGACCCAGTTATTCCCGGAACAGGACACTTTTCTGTGAATCATCAGACTGTAGGGCTGTCTGGTAATTAATGTGTGAGCCTCCTTACTACACTGTGCTTCTTCTGAATCCAGAGCGATAGCAATTCCTGTCACTATCATGAAAACTGGCCAAATGCTCTGTCAAGAAAATGACAAGTTAAAGTGGAAAAGTGACAGAGAAAGTAGAAAAAGACACACAACTCAATCTAAGCCTGGAGCTTATGAAGTTGCCTTGTCGATGTGAAACCCAAGACATATCCCCTGTTCTCCAGTGGTATCAGCAAGACATAATTCTTAGGAGCAGTCTGTCTTGGCCATTATTACCTCCAGTGATCCAGTGAGGTGCTGGAATAGCAGAGTGAAAATGTGCTGTACTTTGTTTGTGTTCTGTTGTGTTTGTTAAAAGCTTGTACTCTAAAAACATCCCTTTTCATCATTTCTGTGTGTGTGTGGTGCGTCCATGTGCCCTTGTCGATTTGGGTGGAGGCCGGGCTGATGTGCAGTGTCTTTCTCTCCTGCCCTCCACCTTACTTTTTGAGATAGGATCTCTTACTGAATTTGAAATTCACTGATTGGCCAGATTAGCTGGTTAGCAAGCTCTGGGGATCACTCTTCATCCCTCTCCCCCAGGCCTGGGATTGCAGGCACATGGTACCACACTTGGCTTCTATACAGATTCTCTGGATCCAAATGCTTGCATAGCAAATGATTTGCTTACTCACTGAGTTGGTAAATATTTACTCACTGAGTAAAATATTACCTCAGCCTAGGTAAGATTCATTTCTTAGAAAAAAATAGATGTTTTGCCTGCCTGTATGCCTGTGCACCATATGGGCACATGCAGAGGTCAGAAAAGGGAATTGGATTCCTTGACACCGGAGTTAAGGATAGTTTTGTGCTGAGAACTGAACCCAGGTCCTCAGCAAGAGCAAGCGCCCTTAACCACAGAGCCCTATCTCTAGCTCCAATCACTCTTTTCTTGAGAGAAGGTTGGCTGGATGAGCATATGGCCACTAAGCATATAATATGCTGAATTCAACAAATACTTTTTGAGTGTCCATGTGCCAGGCTATAAGAGTTCCAAGTACCCTCGCCATCATGCTTCTGTGCCAAAATAAGACCATTTTCAATTACATTATTGAGTAAATGGATGATTGCCTACTCAAAAAACTAGAGTCAGAACTAAATGATCAATTCTCTGTTCCTCCAATATAAAACAATCAGAGAATTTCATTAATTAACAAACACGGAATACTGAGCTCTTTTTAGCTCAGGGTAACCACATCTTCCCTTTTTGAAAATCCAGGCCCATCCACAAAGCAAACAATTTGTACTATGCAAATAATAGACTCTCAACTGAAGGTGCTTATTATTTAAACTAAAATGATTTACTAGGTCAGGGTCATCAGCTTTTCCGAATATAATTTTTTCCTTTAGCAATGTAATTTCATGTGTAAAAAAAACCGAGAACAACATGCTTGGCCACCGTCCAGGACCAAGAGGATGCCTGAACTATCTTTGCCGCAGAGCATCCTGCAAATCACTACCCAGCTCTGTGTCAGATTGAAATCACTAGGAAAGGAGAGTCTGATGCCTTTTATGCAATCTCATTTTTATTTCTTAGGTGACCCTCTGATAGACAGGTCAGCGAAATGACTTCACGGGGATGTCAAGATGAACAACAACAACAGCTCTAACAAATGCAATTAAGACTTATCTGATTTTTACAGAAAGGACTTAAAGTTGGGAGGAATGGTGCGTAGATCTCTGAGAGGGAGCTGAGAGGAAGACAGTGAGTATGATCAAATATGTTGCATGCATGATGATATTCTCAAAGGAATTGTATCATATGTTTTTAAAGAAGGCAATCATCTGCTGGAGGATTTCACTTGTGGATTTATCTTCTATGGTGTTGGAGCCCTGTGTTAGCCTAGTGTTAGAAGAGAACAGTCAAGAATCAAGAGTGAAACAAGATAAGGCTGTTTATGAGAAGCACTCCTCCTGGAGGCATGAATAGCATCAAGCAAGCTGCAAGGGAAGGAGCACTCAGCTCAGGAGTCCATGCTAGCTGGATTCTCAAGCTCTACTCATGAGCCAGATAGGCCTCACTAAAGAATCTATGTCACAAATGCTCCTATTTAAGGCTGGAATGCTTAATACAGCCTCAAGAATTCAACTGAAGTAATGGATTTTTTTTCCTTTGTTTTGATTTAATCAATGCATGGAATAGAATTACTTTTTTGTTCACAGTCACAAGATGGATTGAAGCTCATTTCATAAGTACTAAAACATTTTTTTTGAATTATCCCTCTCACCATCTGCACTGAGGAGTATCCATAATGCACTTTTTGGGTGCTATTTCTGAGTCCTTAACAGCATGGCATTTTTTCTCTGAGAACTTTAGTTCTCTGACCCTTTAGTTAATGACGTTTTTCTGAGAGGAAATGTTCAGGTTCAACTAAACTAACTACAAACAGAGCACAGTTTCTATTAATAGAACGAATCAGAAATCTAAGCAATCAAAAATTTAAACTCAACATTCTGCTTTTTAATGAAAATTAAAATAAAGGCAAAATATATTCTTATCAAGAGTTAAAAGCACTCAGAATCCATTCAGCCTGATCTACCCTGCTTGGGCATAGTCTGTGCAATATGTGTGTGTAATGATCAACTATCACATTCAACCACACTCCTTAAATGCAGTCTTATCTGGCTGTCCCGCAGCTGGCTGTTACACAGCTGTTTGGGGTAGTTACGGAAATCCTGTCAATGTTTTACAGATGAAAGAGGGGGGTCTGTAATGTCGCCAACTCGCACACTTACGACTGGTTCCAAGCCATCTAGCATTCCCAAGCTTATCACAAGGTGCTTGCTAAGATAAGACAGACACACATTACTACACTATTGAACCTGAACTCTGGACAAGAGTAAGGCTGCTTCTAAGCTGGAATTCTGGAAACCACACCAAACTAAACCACCAACCCATTCATAGAGTTCATAGGAAGCAAACTCCCAGGACTACCAGCTCTTCAAAGCAGACATGCAGCTCTTTGCTTGCTGGATTTCCCTTATCTCTAGGCTGCTAGAGACACTGTAGGTACAAGTATTCTTTTCTCCTTTCTTGGCAGGAGCTTCAAAGAGAGTCTTAAATCTTTAATTTGAGTCAATGCTTGGTTTTTTGTTGCTGTGATATATATATATATATATATATATATATATATATATATATATACATATATGCACTTTCTAAAGTGGCATTGTCCAACAGACCTTTCTACAATGATTTAAAAAAAAAGTTTTCCCCCTTCTGATAAGGTAATTGTTTGTCACTTATGGCTATTGAGGACTTTAAATGGGTCTATGTAGCTCTTGACTACCACGCTGGACAGAAAGGCTCCATACAGTTTAATATGGCTCTCAGGGCCCAGAACAGCCCACCAATAACATCTTTAGGCTTGTGAGGTTATTTAATATGAGCTTTATGTGAGTTATGCCTTTAATTGGGTAGGGGGTGGTGGTGGTGGTTGAAGCAAAATGTTGGCAATAGCAATAAGCAGGCATCTGGGAATCTCTAAGGAAGAGTTAACACATAGAGGATCCATTTGCATTTTAGTGACATTTGGATTGATTTTGAATTCTTAAACTAAGTTCTGAAGCAAGACAGAACTATCAATTTAATGTAAAAATGTCCACCCTGCCAATGCACTCACCAGGGCTACAGGGATACAATGAATGAAGATGAAATTTTACTACAGGCTGTTAAAAGAAACAAGGAGAAATGAATGAGATGTCCCAGTGTTCTAGAAAGACCTGCAATCTCAAGGCAATCTCTGATGAAGCTCTGAACTTGAGAGAGTTGGGGAGACCCAAGAAATGGTAGACGAAAGGACTAAATCATGGGAAGCATTTTATAGATGCGGGAACCTATGCTCATCTTTACTTCTGCCTAGATTATCTTGGAGCCCTGTTCCAAGCACAGGGAATCTTAGAATCCTCAGTCTTGGAGAAACTATGTTGTTGGACTAGGTCATGGAAAGCACAGATAAGAAGGGCCTGTTGAAGAAAGCCACAGCACCATCCCTGTTTGTGAACTGCTTTATAGGAAACATCTCACTGAAGAAGATCAACTGTGTCTCTCAGGTACACTGAGACAGACAGTACTGGAGTAGAACCAGAAGGGGAAAAAGCTGGGAGAAACAGTAGCTAAGGGGATTGTCTCTCTGTTAGGCATATCACGATGCTGACATCCATATAAAAGGTGACAAAAGAGGCATTGTGGATGAGTATTTTAGGTCCTGTGGGTGAGTGAGAAGGGTGCTTTCTCTGGAACACATTTGTGGGATTTAGATACCAACTTTTCAATTGTATGACAGAGAAGAATAGCATCTGAGTTCCTACAGTCACCTTTCTGTAAAACAATGGTGCTGAACACATGCTCACAGCTATTCTAACCTTAAATCCAATGGCACAATTCTAGAACAAAGGCATATACGTGAGCTCCCAGACTCACTGTTCCATTCTTCTAGTTCTTGTCCTTCCAGGAAAGCCTGCTGTTTTAGCCTCCAACCTGTTTCTGTAAATATGGAGCTCAGATTGTGTGAACAGTTGTAGCAAACACGGAACAGTTGGGAGGGTGGGAGAGAGCGGCAGCAGGTGGGTGAACAGATTAAAGAAGAAATGATTGAAAGGGAGAGTAGAGAGAGGAAGCCGCATGTGAACAGGAAGGCAGCCCTCTCCACTTTGTCACTTACTATATCACCAGTCCTCATCACAGCTGTGAAAAAGTCACATACATGAACAAGGATGTGAGAGTGATGTGGACACGTCAGGTGTGCACAGTATAGAATGTGAATCCGGCCTCTGGATTCAAGATCCCTAACCTCAGTTTTCAAATTTGTGTTATAGGCATGATTGAGCATTGATGTGAAGTTTAAACACGATGACATTGTCTAGCAGACTGTAGGTGCTCAGTAAATAAATATTCTCTCAACTTGGCCCTTCTCCAATTGCCTCACTCCTCTCTTCACATTGACTAGGACACTAGTCAAAGAAACAAACCAACATTGTATTAAGATTGGTGTTTGGAGAGTGTACACAACATGTGGTTGTGAGAGAAGGGTGCGGAGGAGAGGAGAGAGTCATAACCCAAGACAAGCATGACTCTCTCTCCTCTTTTTAATTAATTCACTTATTTTTCTGTAGCTTTACAATTCTCTGGCTCCTGAAAACCACAGAAACGTTTAACGTGACAACATCCCTCACTACTTTTCCAACACTTTATGGACTGGAAGACGGGTCAAGTGGAATGAGGGCATCATGCAGAGTCACCAAACCACATCCTGGAATGACAGGGGCGCGTTGTTCTTCTACCCAGACATGCTGAGAACCTCTCAGGAAAGTCTGGAAAAGCAGAGAACTGGGAAAGCAAAGGATCCTCGCTTGTTTTCTATGCAAACAGCAGGCAATGTCTTTTAGGTGCTGGATCTCATTTGCAGGGAAAGCTGATCCCCAATTGGGATCTCACCATTTCCTCCGACATTTACCAACGAGCCGGCAACTTTCAGGACCACGGACAGCGCCACATCTCTCGCGGGCTCTTTCCTGTCAGCTCCCCAGCGCTCTCCGCGACCCCAGAAAGCGGGCAGGTTATTCCAGCAGCCTTGGTTCACTGGCTAGTTATTGCCTCCACCACTCAGGCCAACATCCTTTGAGACTCTGGACTCAAGATCTCAACGAACCGAGTTTCGCACACGTAGCGGGATCAGTACCAAGAACAGGCGACAACCCTGCTACTCCCACCTTCCCTCATCTCTCCTCTCTTTTTCTTTTCATCCTTTCTAAGTCATTTGACAGCGTCTACCTTCCTGTTCGATCGAGGTACAAAATGCACATTTGGCGGGGGAGGAGAGGTGCCTCAGGGGAGAGAGGAGGCTCGCTGGGGGCTACGCCACACTACTCTGGCCCCCAGAATTCGGGGGGAAACTGAACGTGCTTTGGTGTTGGGGAAAAGACCAGGCTAAAGAGGCTGCCTCCGGCTGGCTCTGGGCAGGAGCGTACCCGGATACCTTTCCCGTCACATCCTCCTCGCCGCCTCTTGGTCTCCCGGTTGGCCGGGGACAGACAGATGCTCCTCGCGGCGCACAAGCCTGGTCGGGGCGCTGGGCTCCGCTGGAGTCCCTTTGAAGAGTTTTGCTCAGGTAAAAGGACAGACTGTTGTCCCCGCCTTCCTCTGGGACTGCGGCCGGAAAACATCTCTCCTTTTCCCAAGCGCTCCGTCTCCGGCCTCCCCAGCTGCCCCAGTCAGGTGCGCGCATAGGCTTGGAGGGCAGGATGGGCCCGGCGACTGCGGAGACCCGGGCGGCCCAGACTGCTCCCAGCCTCTCAGCCTCGCGCTCCCGCCGCGGCGGAGCCTGCGCCAGCCTGCGCCCCGCCTGCCAGCTCCCGCGCGTCCCCACATCGCGGAGGCTACCGGGGCCCCATTCCCAGCCAGAGACAGCGCGGGCGACCCCGACCTCTCTCCTTTCTTTCAGGGACCCCCTTCTCCTAGGTCGCCCTCAACCTCCGCGCCATGTTCCCGCTTCGGGTACCCGGGGCTCCCTGGTTCATCATAGTCACGGGGGGTCCAGCTGGGAAGCCAGGGGCCACTCAGGGGACACAGACAGCGGTCATCCACTCACCAGAAGGGCTGGAGGTGATGTCCTGGATGCTGATGGCCGGCGGTCTGCACTTACAGAGATGGGGGCGGTGGTGGTGGTAAAAGAAGGCTGGAGGCAAGGGCTGCTGCCGAATCGCTCCTGAATTATTCAGATCGAAACCCCTCCGCACCCCTCCCGCGCCTGCCAGTCTGAGCTCCAGCTTTCCTATCTCCGCCTCCTTGCAGTCACGTGGCTAGCCCAGCCCCTTCCATTACTGTGATCCCAGCATCGCTCCTGACGTCTTCCCCCCACCGCCCAAACCAGGTCTGTCACTCACTACACCTCACCCGCCTTTCTGAGCCTTCAGGTGCGGCCTCCAGCTTCCAGCATTTCCCGCTGCGTGGAGCCCAGGAGCTGGGGCAGTTCTACACCCTGGGAAAGCAGGGCGGGGTGGGACTCTGCGGCGACGCTCTGCTGTTTGGGATGGTTTCTGCCAGCAGTTCCACGTCTGGACTCAGCTACCCAGCCAGGCCTGCTTCCTTCCCCTGGAAGCTTCTCTCCTACCCCTTGAAGAGCCCTTGGTACCCTTAACCTTCTTTCCCCACCTCGAAGTTACTGAAAACAAGGGATGGGGAGGTTGATTTCTCCCTCAGCTCTCAACGAAGACAAGACCCAAAGCTCAAAAAGACCGAGCTTATGTTAGAGGCCGCAGCATTTCATGGGGCTGAGGTTTTTGAAGACCTACAATGAATTTCAACCTATGACCTTGTAGCGTTTAACTTCTAGCTCCACCCACCCCCCACCCCCGCCTTTTGTCTGTGAAATGAACATCTCCCAGGACTGTAGAGAGAGTTGACATCATGGTCTTGAAGCTGCCTACCTCAGTGCTAGATACACACAGAGGTAACCAATATCCTCTTGCCTCTATTAAAATAAGTTTCAGGAAACAAGAAGTGTGTGATACGTGTGAGCAGAAGGCAGATATCGTTTAGAACATGGAAGGAGTCTCCCATGACGGCAGGCTAGATAGTCAGCGCAAAGTAACATTGTGCTATGGTCTCTGACAGGGAGTGTCCTGGAAGCATTCTCTATATCAAAAAAAAAAACAAAACAAAAAAACAAACAAACAAAAAAAAAAACTAGCTGGTGACACGCACCTTTAATCCCAGCACCCAGGAGGATTTCTGTGACTTCAAGGCCAGCCTCATCTACAGAGCAAGTTCCAGGCCAGCTAGGGCTACATTGTAAGACCTACCTCGAACAAACAAACAAACAAACAAACAAACAAGATGGAGTGTAGATGGTACCCACTCTAGCACATCTGACCTCATCGGTGAGTCAGTTATTTAAAATGCACTGAGTAGACTGACTTGGGTTCGAAGTACATTCATAAATTCTCAGAGCCTTGTCAAAGCCCTTAAAGGATATGGCAGCACATGAACTGCAAATCCCTTCCATAAGAAGTAAAAGTTACTAATCTTGTGTGCTCAGGGAGAACACTGTTGACTGCTCTCCTTTCATGGAGGGCAAGTTTATATCCAACTCCAGTTTGTAAATCAGCCCTGAACGTCAGGGGTCTGGGTTTTCCTTTGGTATATCAGATCATGGCCAGTCTTGGTACAGCCACCTACTTCAAGTTCATCATTGCCTTAAGCCAGCTATCTTCGGATCCAGCAAAGTTGTGAGATGTTGTAGAAAAGGGTAAAGCTGAAGAGCCAGAAGTTTGGAATGTTGATGCAGGCTCTGCTGGCGACTTATCATGCAATCCTTGACTGATCACTCGAGCCCTCATTTTATCTTGAAAATGGGAAGGCAATGTTTACTTTCTCTATGAGAGAACTGTGATGTTCAGATGGGTTAATTACTGCTAATAAACAAGAAGCCATGGTAGTAAAATGTAAGCAAATACATGCTAACACTGTGGACTCAGGGAAATGGTGAGGCCGAGTTAGTCCGGGTGTACTTTGAGCTTTAGGAACGGAGAGTCTGGGGTTTGTTAGGGAACAGCTACCAAGAAGCCAGCATGTCTCTGTAAGTTAACAAGTGTGCCTGAAACCAAGGACTGGGCGGGTCTGAGAGCTTTAGTGTCACCAGCTAAAATCTCAATAGTGAATATTTAATGACTGATGCAATTTTGTGCCCGTATTTTAGAACAGGGGTTAGGTTTGTAATTTGAAAGGGGCCATTTCAAAATCCCAAACACAGTTAGTCCAAGAGCAGTTTTTGGGTCTTCAGCCGTAATTTGAATGGTCCTGACTGCTTTCTCATCTACTGCTAAGAGATCCAGTACAACCCTGACCCAAACCACAGACTCCTCTACCATTAAGCAAATTTCATCCCCAAGTCCTGGCACACTTCCTTTAATAACCTTTAGACAGCTATCTGGACCTCCTTAGTTTTAGGGAAACCACAGACTGCAGAAAGAGCCGTCAGTGTTCTAGCACACACTGCTTTAAAGTTTGTCCAGGTGAAATGCTGCCTCTGGCTCCCTGCCCATCTCTGCAGCGCTATCAGGAAACACATAGAAGAATAAGCATGAAATCACTTAATTTGACCTTAAAAATCAATGCCTTTATGAGCAATTACTTAGACAAGTATGCATTTTAGAAGATTTGGGATACTTTCACCATAATCACTTGTAGAACTCTGACTAGAGCCAAATCAGTTTTGAATGCCCAAGACAGCTTTACCCAGCAAAGGGCAGAGAAAGAAACTAAGAGTCAGACCTTCATAGATTGCAACACAAGGTCACACCTTAACAGGATTTCTTGATAAGATCCCTTTTGCCTTCTTCTTCTTGAGAGATCCTGGTGAATACAGACCTTATCAGAAGCCCCTGACATCATTAGAACAGAAATGTTACCAAGTATTTTGACAGTAAGAATAAGCACGCATCACGCTGTGAAAATTAAACAATGATACTCCAAAATAGCTGCTAATTAAGTCTGAACAGGCCACATTTTAGTTTTCTTGTTCCAGCAAATGGACTATAGAAATATTAACTTATTGAATACACATTTGAGATGCTCAGGATGTAGCCATCAACAATAGAAAAATGATTCCTGCTCTCTAAGACTAGAGCTGGTGCTGGTGAGTACCATTATGGGAGGGAATAAAGCAGCAATAGGTTCAGTAGAACTGGGTACCACTTTAGCTTAATGATGGAGAACTGATATGCACTAATGTGATCACAAGACGCGTTACCCAGGGCCTTTTGCTAGTACTGTTTATCGGCAGGGTCATCAGTAACATCCCTCAGATTGAACTACTTGAATGAATGATAGTCAGGCCAGGCAGGGATTGGCCACAGGCTTTGAAACAATGATTTGATTTTTATCTCCTGGTTCATAAAGGTGAAGCTTTTTTCTTTCTTTCTTGGAAGAATTCCAAGCTCATTGGTGCTCTTGCCTCTGACAGATTCAAAGACTAAGGTATCCAAGATACTGTACACCCTGGCCAGACAGAGCTGACAGCCGGCAGCAGTGTTTCTGGGTTGAGGAAGATAAAATGGAAGGCAAAAATGTGCAGAGTACAGAAAATTGCTTAGTGAGTGATGCTGGGTAAAGAGGTCAGAGGTCAGGAATGCCAAACTAACAATCCCCTAACCTGGGAGGAAAGATCAAAAACAAACACACCTCATTATGTGTTTTCTTTAAATATAATTCTTCCGGTAGATACATCTGTTGGAAATTTTTCCTTTCACTGCCTTATCTAGAAAACTAGTATTGGTTGTCATGAACAAAAGAACCTTTGAAGTTAAAACATCAGTTATAGTCAGTCTAACCATCTTTGTCTCTCCCAGAATCTGAAGCTAGCTAACTATTTTCTTGCTAAAATTGGTACTAGCATTTGTTAGTCAGATGGTAAAGATAAACTGGCCTCAAACTGAGATTTTATTCATAAAACGATCATAAATATTGACAAATAAGTACAAAAAAACCAACAATTTTGAACTCTGCAATGATAGGTCATTTAATGTCAAGTCCAACTATTATCGAATTAACGTTTCTCCAGCTTTGATGTGCACAAGAACTATCTGGAGATCTTGTTAAAAAGGCAGAACTGGGTTTAATAGGTCTGGGGTAGGACCCAAGAATTCATATTTTTTCTCTTTTTCTTTTACTATGTATGCATGTATACATGTGCATGTTTACGTGAGTAAATGTTTGTTTCTGTTCTTGAACATACATATGTGAGTCTATGTGACAGCTTGGTAGGGGACAATCTTGGGTGTCATACAAAGAACACGGTCCACTCCTCTTGAGACAACACCTCTCATGGGCCTGGAGCTCACCAATTAAGCTAGACTGGTTGGTGACTGAGCCTCTGGGATCTTGTTGTCTCCACTTCCATGTGCTGGGATGACATGTGTGCATCACTGCTCCTGGCTTTTTATGTGGGTTGTAGGAACTGAGCTTTAGTGCTCATGTGTATAAGGCTAAAGAAGACAAGGTTCAAGGTTCATACTTCATATGCCGGTGCTTTCCCCCTAAAGATCCATTAAATTGCAATTTGGTCATTTATTTGTGTGTGTGGTAGGGTGTATCCTCTAAACAAACAAACTAAAACCCATCAAAACTATCATCAAAAACTTTACAGGGACATAATATGAAAGCCAACATTTGGAATAGTGTGTTTTATAGGAGACTTTTTTTTTTTAATGTTGAACACACCCAAAGTTCATGTAGCTTACAATAACAGAAGTTGCTTCATTGCTCATGAGTCACAATGGCTCTCCTTGTGGCCACTATTGTTTTCTGACATGTTGCTTTAACACCAAACTTCATGTTTCACTTTGGTGAGCAAGACTAGGTTTGGCAAACCCTGGAGCAGAAACTTAACACTTAGTGTAAACTCATCTCTATTGTCCACCACTCATTGGCCAGACTGTTCACCTCAGTCTACTCCACTGCAAATACAGAGAAGTGGAGAAGAACAATGCTTCCATTTGCCTGGAATGAGGGCAGAATCAGCCCCATGGAACTGTGTCTACCATATACATAGGTTTTCTATAGATACCAAACTTTCATTATTTTACCTTAATTTTATCCCACATCTCATAATCTCTAGTCAATAACATCACCATTAGGCTATGTTCCTCCTGGATTCCTTTTACCTTTGGCAGAATAAAGGAAGTGTGATAGCACAGAGAATATAAGGTGATAGGAAAGTTTGGGAAGAGCAGGGATGTCACAAGAGATAAGTGAGCCAGGGAAAGTATCTGGGGTGACTGAGAAAGAGAGAAAGATGGGAGGAAAGAAAGGAGGGCAGGGGAAAGGAAGGTGTCTATCCTCCAGTGATTATTAAGCACTGTGTTTGTATAAGAATATTTTCATGGGTTTTTCCTCATGATAATCTTGCCAGGCTGTCATTATTGTGTTTTATACACATATGTAAAACAGAGGCTCAGAAAACTTATAAAACTTATCAAGGTCAAGAGAGATGGCCCAAGATGGCAGACTGTAAGTCTAGTCTCTCACAGGAAGTCTAAGAAAGGCACTCTTAAAAAGCAAGGCCACATGTCTTGAATAAACCAATTGTCACACTTCCATTGGAATTCCTGAGACTTAGTTTTGCTGTACTAGGTCTGTAGTGACAAATATGCTTGATAGAATAAGGCATCCAGATTCCATAGTGGCTCCTATACAGAATGATCACAGTCTTCATGGGAAACCAAGGTTCTCCTGAAAGCACTCAGAAGAATTCCCAAGTCCACCACCCCAGAAGCTAGTCCTCTCCAATTCCTCTCCCCTCCCACCCTCTTCCCCACATGCGTTTCCAAATTAGGGATTTCCAAGTGGAAACACTCCCTACTGGAGGGAGGAGAAAAACTCAATAGACTCAGGAAGTAAATAAAACCTATCAGTGGACTTGGAAAGGGGCAGGGAGGAGATGAGGGAGGGAGGGTGGGATTGGGGAGGGAATGAGGGATACAGCTGGGATACAGAATTAACAAAATGTAACTAATGAGAAAAATAAAATTATGGAAAAAAAAAAACAAGTCTCGGAAGACTGACACAGGATTCACAAGATCCCTCCCCTATGTTTATGTGTGTGTGTGTATGTGTGTGTGTGTGTGTGTGTGTGTGTGTGTGTGTGTGTGTGTTGAGGGACTCTCTAAGGGGAAGAGACTTTCCAGATGTATCAAGTTGCTTATACATCATACATGGAATGCCAAGGTGGCAGTTTTCATGAATGGTCACTAATTCTGGTGTGGGCTTTTTGGTGTTGATGCTACCTGTGTCATCCATGCTCCTAATGACCCCTCACACATCCTCCTGTAACTAACCCCAATAAATTCACTAACCTAGATTTGGGTGGAGATTTTTCTTTGGTCTGTTGTCACTGACTTATCTGGAGTAAATAAACATTTGTTCATGTCTCCACTTGAAAAGTTGTATGATGACATGAGAACACATTTGTCTACGGGACAAATGTGATGATACGATTGAAATAAATAGTCTAAGGATACGATACAACATGATTTCTAATCTCATAATGAGATGCCTCTATCAACATTACGAAGAACTTTGCAAAATCTTGAGAAAAGATCTCACAGTACAGAGGCAGCAGGTGTTTGGAAGTTTATCTGATTGATGTCTATGTATGACATCCAGTGGTGGAGGATGATAGAGGAGGCTTGTGCGGATGTTGGAGAATCTTTCTCTGGAGCTTGAGAGTGGTGGGCTTTCAAATTGTTCTGTGTACTCCTAAGGTCAAGACATAGAGTCAGAACTCTAGAATCAAGCAGAGCTGTGTGTTAGTAATGATCTCCTTGTAAAAGTGTTCAAATCTTCTGAGAGCCAGTGTTCTAACCTGTGAAAGGGGGCATGTGAGTTATCTTTCTATTGCAGTGACAAAGAACCATGACCAAGGCAACTGTCTTAGGGTTTCCATGGCTGTGATGAAACACTATGACCACAGTAACTTAAAAGGAAGACATTTCATTAAGGCTGGATTGTAGTTTCAGAGGTTCAGTCCATTGTCATCATGGGAAGCATTGCAGCATGCAGGCCGTCATGGTACTGGTGGAGCTGAGAGTTCTACATCTAGATCCTCAGCAGCAGGGAGAGACTGGGAGAACGGGTGTAGCTTGAGCATATGTAACCTCAAAGCCCACCTCTACAGTGACAAACTTCCTTCAACAAGGCCACACCTACTCCAACTCCTAATAATGCCACTCCCTATGGGTCAAATATTCAAACACACAAGTCTATGGGGAGCCATACCTAGTCAAAGCACCATAACAACCTGTACAAGAAGGCATTTATTTTGAAGTTCATGGTTCTAGAGAGTTAGAGTTTGTGATCATCATGACAGGGAGCTATGGCAGCTGGTAGGCAGGCATGCTCCTGAGAGCTTCTATCTGATCCACAAGTAAGACAGAGAGAAAACTAGGGATAACATGGGCTTTTGAAACCTTACAGGCCCTCCCAGTGACACACTCCTTCAATACATTGCACCTCTTAATCCTTCCCGAATAGTTCTACCAACTGGGGACCAGGTATTCAAATATGTGAGCCTCTGGGGGCATTGGCATTCAAACCTGCAGAGCCCAGTTACAGACTTGTGGTGAAGACTAAGAGCAAAAGACACAAAGTACTAGGAGAATGCTATTATTCAATACTGAAGACTTTGTTTAGTGTAATTAGTGGAAAGGTGGACGTGAGGAGGATTAAAGCGTTTTAACCTCTGTCCACAGTGAGAGCTCAGCCATGCCACTTTCCTGTTTTGAGCTTTCTTTTGTTTTTCATAAAAATTAGAAAGTGGGAACAAGTCTATTCCTAAGGGCTTTTCCACAGACTCAGCCTCTGATTCAGGTTGTGTGGTTTTCTAGGGCAAGCTAGAGCATACCTATCCCCGAGCGGCAGCTGCGTCCAGGCCATCAGTGAGAAAACCAGGAGTTCATGTCGGATAAGAGAGTCTCTAGGCCCACCAGCAAAGCTACTGAACTCCAGATAGTACTGGGCCTTATCTCCAGCCATTTGTAAGAGCCAATGGCCTCTCCAGCCCTAGGCAGGAGGAATGACTGTGGAGTTGACAGCAGTCCTCCTAGTCACGTTTGCATGGAAGAAAGGTCATACTGTCACAGAAGCACCTATGACCAAAACAAAAAACGCCAGAAAGCACAGACAGGGATTGGAGGGGGTGAAGACGACATTTGGGCAGGATTGCCAGCCTGTCTAGGCTCATCAGCCCTTGCTACTGCCGCTATGTAGATAATGGACTACCGAGGTAGTGGATCAATTATGTCCGCAGCAGATTCTCTTCATGAGATAGGAAGGCAAATCACCCCCCTCTGAGCAGACATCTATCACATGAAACCGATTATTTTATTGTCAGCCTTTTAGAGATAGGTATTCACCTGCTGTACAGAAGCTGTCTCCTGTTTAATTCAATGACTTTTAGAAAATGAGAATGTTTTATTCCATTTACTCGTTTCTTAAAGCTCTTAAGAAGGCCAAAGACTGTGTAAAGCATCTCAGGACCTTAGATGGAAGAGACGAGACAATTTAGAAATAGAGACGAAATTCCTGTCTTTATCTCCTCCAGGCCCCAGCTGGGAGGATCTCAAAGCCATCCCACAAGACATCTGTCTTCATAATCCCCAGGAAGGGAGAGCATGAAGCATGCCCGCCCCATGGTTCTCTGTGGCTGAAAAGGCATGGTGGTGTTTACCCTTTCTTGTGATAAAGTCTTATCCTGTCAGGTGCCACAATACCCTGGAAGATGACTGAAGGCAAGAGCTAACACACCTTGCTGGAGGATTCAATCATTCAGTATATGTCTCTGGGCTGGCGTAATACTCAGTGACCTTAGCTCATTATTCAGCTTGATCTGGGGCATCTTCCCCATTTGGCTTGATTTAGCTTTCAGCAAACATTAAGAGTTGAAGGGCGATCTGGCCTCTTGGATCAGGCCCTATGACAGCTCAGTGCTTTCTAGGTCTGATGCTGCAGGGCCCACTTGGAATCATTCACACAGAGGAGACTGTTGACTGTTTTTTGATGTCTTGATCTATATTTATCTAATAGTGCTCAAAAGAAGCTTCTTAAAGTAGCGATCAAGTAGAAGACGTACTTACTTCATCATGAGGTCTACTTTTGGTCTCGTGTTTCTGTACACGTACTCTGGGATCCAATCCTTTTGATGTGACCACATGATGGCAAAGATGATGACAACAATGTCTATGATTTCTTGCCCAGCCCCTTACTCTCTCAGCCCCTATCCTAGCTGAATCAGCTGCTGCTCTTTTCTTTATGATCTGTGTTGGAAACATTCTGGCAATTAATATATCATCAGAAGACTGGCTTGAAATGAGGCCAACTTTATCCGGTATCACAATAGCTTGAAGACTAGAATTGTTTTCTCCAGAACAGATGCTGACAATGGCTCACCTGACAAGCAAGTGCATGTCTCCTTCCCACACACTGTATGCAGCCTTAACATCCCTGATTCTTTAAAAAATAAACTGCATCAAACGGGAGCCATCTCACCCATGACCATAACTGCCTAGGAAGTCTCAAGACTTCAACCAACAAACCAACCAATGGAGTCAGTATGAGTGAGAATAAGAATAGAGTGTGTGGCCTCCTCAGAAAGGTGATGTGACCTCTGTTTTGGAGAGGGCAGTGTGTCTAGTCAAGGGAGTAACCTTGGCTATTTGGAGACTTCATCCTTTGCCCTCATAGCTGTTTAGTGAATTCAAGATAAAGAAATCCTGATTTATATATATTGTGTCTACTTGGGTTGTATATGAGGATTGACAGCCAATAATCTGTCATGTGGGGTGTGGAGTACTGTATAGCCTGATGTGGTTTCTTGTGTACTTGGGACTGAGTTAGGACCTTTCCTTTAATAGTCGATCAATAAGTAGACTAGAGAAAACATAAATAAAATGCAGTTTCAACCTGATAAAGGAATCCAGAAGAGAATACCTTTTGGGAAGACAGAGAGATGGTGGCGCCCATAGGACATACTCTGTTAGGAGTGGCTAGAGGCTGGCAGCGGCTTGACAGGCTCTGGGCAGGTAGCCCATGTTCTCACTGCTGGTCCCTTGAGGTTGTGCCCTGAAGCAGGCGGTCTCCATGGCACTTGTTGGGTGCCTTGCATCTGTAGTGGCCATTGCTGATCACCAAGCTGCTCCCCTCATTGCAGGAAGACATGGCTGGTCTACTACAGCAGGTAGAGATAAAGAGAAGCCTGTATTCAGACCATGAGCTTCGTGCTCTGGATAAAGCTCAGAGACTGGCAAAGAAGAATGCCGACCTTTATGATGATGAACAAAATGAGCAGGACGTTACGCTTGCGCAAGATTTAGAAGATATGTGGCAGCAGGCATTCCTACAGTTCAAACTTGCAGCTTGAGTAATGGAAGCAGATTTAAAAAAAAGAATGATAGAACCTCCTTGCATCATAAGCTAGACAGGAATCTTGATCTCTTAGTCAGAGAGAAGCTTGGAGACCAAGATTTTTAGACGCTCCCTCAAGGAGAGTGGCAGCCTGGGGAGCCCCTTTGAGGGACAGCTGAGCGAGTCCTGGCCACACTCACAGACAACATGGAAGCCAAGTTTCTAGGGAATGCATGTGTGGACATTACAAGTTCAAGCTTCCCAAGGTAATTCAGACAGAGAGTGACCTTGGGATCAAAGTCTTCTTCCAAACTCTGCTGCTCACTGGAGACTTTGTGCAGGCCAGGAAGAAGAACTGCCATGTGTGGGTCAGTAAGAAAGAGTTGGGTAATTAGCTGCAGCCCGAGTACCCGGCTCAGGTCCAACGATTTCTCCTGGACCTCTGATGGCCTCAGGTCAGGCAGTTTCTCCCTGACCTCTGATGGCCTCAGCTGCCTGTGGATGATGTGCACATAAGTCAAGTATTAAGACCTCAGGAACAATGTTGATGCCCATTTATAGGGACCTCAAGCACCAGAATAAATTCTGAGAATTAAAGATATGTCATTGTGTTGGATTTTGATTTGTCTTTGGAGGACAACTGGCTTTGCCCAGTGAAGTGGGGCCAGGACAGAGTGTTTGTCTATAGCAAGTTAAAGCATTGTGTTACAGTGAATTAACAGACCCACTGGGTCCAGAAGAAAGAAATGAATTGACCTAAATCTTCAGCTCTGGGAAATTTTCTAGGCCCACGAAAAGCCTAGTTATACAGTTACTTAGTTGTTTTCCATGTTATCTTTTCCTTTCCATTTGATAGGAAGGAAATATCTTCTTCATCTCTCCCTACCTTGTGTTTTGAAAGTTTTATATTTAAGAGATTAATCGCTTCTTACCCATTTAGCAATGGTCATTTGAAATAAAGTCTATCTTCTCCCCAGACCAAAAAAGAAAAAGAAAAAAGAAGAAAAGGAAGAACAAAAAGAAATCCAGAAAACTTTAAAAAGGGTTTGGACTAGTAATGCAGAACGAAGTTCAGCATTTTAAACTGCTCGAGGCACACAATTTCGTGCATTCCCGCTGGTGTTTGTTCTCCTACATACGGTAGCTGGGTGTGCAGAGGGGCACCTACTATCTCCAGAAATTCACCCCAAGTGAAACTCTACTCACTGAACGGCAGACCTTCGCTTTCTCACAGTGTCTCACTTTTTTCACCTCTCTAGGAATACTATGAATGGCATCACACTGAACTTGTTTCTCATGACTGGCTTATTTAACCTGGCCGATAACACCTTATCGCGAGCACAGGCGATGTGAAAAGCAATAGCTGTGCAGCAGTTTTCCTGTCCCACTGTGGCCTGTAATTGAGTGGGGAGTAAGGCAAGGTGCCTGTGCTGTTTCTTACGTCTCCCCTGTGAGTAGATTTTTAAGTGGAATGTATACACAACTGAAAATCCCTGGGCTGTGGGCAGAGCTGGGTCTAGGAACCCTAAAAAGCATTATGAAAAGTTTTTCTTCATCCCCCAGCTCTGATTATTTTTTCTCGGTTAAGCTCAACCAGAATGTCCTTGAGGGTGGTAAAGAGTAATCAATGACTCTGACATCACAACACACACTGAAACAGAGACAGAGACAGAGAGCCATAAGCTAGCGAATCCAATAGAGAAAATATTTTTCCAACAGTTACCGCATGAATGCGTGTGACACACACTGGGCCGGCTGGTGCCATTGTCCTATTTCTCAATCCATCCCTAAGTGCAGAGAGGTGGGATGTGATGGCGGCGGCTATGTGTCCCAGGCTCGCCACAGTTCTCATGCGTGAGGTTAGTACCACGTGCTTCAGGAAGACTCAGGGTGGGGCTTAGGGAAATGACACTGGGGAAATGAGAAATAGAGTATAGGAAGGTGAGAAACAAAATGTTGCCGAACATGGGATCCTTTTTCTTGAGATCACTACACAGGTATAGCCCTAAGCGACCTAGTCCCTGAGTCATTTCACTTCATAACCATAATCTTGTGCTGAGATTCTTAATGGACTCCACTGAAGTTATTTGCAAGTAAGAACAACAGACGTATTATATCATTGACAAGCCCTTAAAACCTCCATGTTGACAGCAACAGAAAATAAATGTCTTCCTAATGACACCATTCTGGACAAGGCTTGCTGCGCCTGTACTCTGAGCATGCTGGAGGCAGAGGCAGGAGGAGCAAGCGTTTAAGTGTTTAGTGTCTTCCTTGGCAACATACCAAGTTTAAGGCCAGCTTGCTTGGACTATGTGAGACCCAATTTCAAATACAAACAAGAAAAAACAGGGGTTGGAGAGGTGGCTTGGCTTGGTGGTTAAGAGCCCTTGCTGCCCTTGCAGAGGATCAGAGTTCAGTTCCCAGCACCCAAGATAGGCAGCTCATACCTGCCTGTAACTTCCGGTCCAGCAGATCCAGGGCTTCCTCTTGTCCCTAGGAGCGCCTGCATGTATGCATGTACACACACACACACACACACACACACACACACACACACACACCACAGACCAAACAAACAAGAAAAACACATTATCCTGCACCTCTTTAGCAATGTGTGCTGTAGCAGTGCCATTACTAGGGCAACTCACACAATGACCTCAGCCACCATTCTTCTTGTCATTAGTTGTCAAAACATCATACCTGACTCCCAGCCCCCTGTGGCTCTACTCGTCACTCACCTTGCTGAGCTGAAACTCACAGTAAAAAATGTGCTAACAGCACACCTGGGCGGCATGTGCTGCTTTGGTGTCACAGACATTAGCAGAGGACAGGGCTTCTCGGAGAAGGAACACTAGCAAGTTTTCCCAGCCGTCAGCGTGAAAAGCAGCAGAAGGTAATGGCTCAGCCCCCAGCAGTGTTTTCTGGAGCGACGGCGTTGTGATGGTTTAGTCAGAGCTGTCACTAAGTGGTGGGTTAGCAAGCCTTATCCTCCATCGCAGAAACATATGCTTGCCTATGTCAGCGAAGTTGCATTTGCTTTCAAGCAAAGGAAAATTCATCAGACTGGTTCAAAAATAGAAGGTATTGATTGGCTTTTATAGCGTGTCTGCTTTAGGTTCTGTTAAAAGACAGGAACAAACAGGGCTGGGAAGAAGGGCTCAGTGGATAAAACATTCACTGTGCAAGTATGAGGAACGAAGTTAGAATACCCAGAGTCCGAGCGAGAGGTGGGTGTGGTGGTGTGGGCGCACCTGTAATCTGTTGTTCCTCTAGGGAGAGGGGAGGTGGAGAAAAGAGAACCCTTTAAACCCAATAGGCCAGCTATCCTGGTGTACGCAGCAGAGAACAACCTGTAGACTTTGGCTTGAGCGAGGCAGGGAGCCAAGGTCTGAGGCTGTCCCTTGATCGCCAGATGCATGTCACGGATAGGCAGCGAGACAGAGGTGTATGTATGCGCGCTCGCGTCTGAACATGCAGGGTGAGGTTTGGGCTTGGATTTGGTGGCCTCATACAGAATTTAAATGCTGTTTTTTTGTGGTGTCAGAATGGCTGCAGTGCGCCCAGATGTCATCGACCACCTGAGAGTGTGCTTTCCTTTCCTAGAAGCCCCAGCAATGCTTTCTGTCCTCTCTAAAGTCCTGATCAAAAGCTTTCACCAGATGTTTGGCTTACCCTCGTGATTGTATTTGAAGTTAGCTTTCCTCCAGGTAGGTGAAAAGGGGCTGAATGACAGGGTTGGTACCAAGGAATGGGAACTGGATATGAGGAAGGCAGCCCGGAACAAAGCCACCGGAGGGAGAGGCTTGTGTTGTGCCTTCTCTCCCTTCTGTTTCTCTCTCTCCTCCTCCAGGAAATACTGTATTTCAGGTAGATGTATTTGTCTTCAGGAGGAGGCTGGGGACAACAGAAAGAAAGCTGGATTTATAATGCATTTTCTTTGATTATTATTGTGGTGTGCTTGGGGGATGTGTGTGTGTGTGACAATTTTGTGGAGTCAGTTCTCTCCTTCTACCTTTATATTGTTTCCGGGGACTGAACTCAGGTTGTCAAACTTTATGACAAATCTTACCCACTGAGCCATCTTGCCACCCCTGGGATTTAGTGTTTGAATCATGGCTCTGTTGAATTCCGTGAGTGTGAGTTAGTCACCTATCCACATGTGAGACATAGTCTCTGTCACTGGATGGGGAAGAAAAGTAGTTTCTTCTATATCTGTTTCTCAAAGTTATTATGATCAAAGAAAGGGCCACAAATAAACAGCACTTTTGTGTCGATAATGCAAAGTTAAGTGAACGCTACGTTTTCACCCTTTGCATCTTTAATAATGACTGGAGAGTTCAGAACAATTACTCAGAACAGCAGCTTTGTTTTGGAAAGAATTATATTCTCAAAATCCAGTTGCAGAGAAAAGCAGCACAGGGGATTTTAGACGCAGGGTGCTGAGCATGCAGACGAGGACTTTGGAATAGCTGGAGAATGTCCAGATGGATGCCTCTGTCATCGAAGGAGTTATTTTTAGAAAAAAAAAAAAAATCCGTATCCCTGGACACCGTCATATGCCGAGAGACTACGTTCTGCAGCAGAAAGCCCTGTGCTGATTGTCTTCCTTCCAAGTCCAGAGGGGAAAAACAGGCCTGTGGGAAAGGAGCCTCATAGATTTGCCACGTAACCCTGAGGTAATTCAGGGTTCTCATGTGACAAGAGAGGCAAGGATGCTGAGCTCACAACACTGGGGGATGATTACGTAAGTTAGGCTTCATAGGCTGGCAGAGTCCAGTCATGCCAGACACGCTGTGTCTGCTTCCTAAACTGCAAGCCCCCGGCTGCCTGCAGCAACTCGTCAGTTTACAGTTCAAGCCACAGCAACGGGACAGGATCATTGCTCTAATTGCCTAAGCCTCAGAAGCAGTTTTTGGAGTATGTGTGCACATGCATATTTGTGTGTGTGTGTGTGTGTGTGTGCATGTGCAAGAGTGTGTATGTGTGAGTACATGTGTGTACATGTGTATTTAAATGTACTTATTTTATGTGTGAGTGTGTGTGTGTGTAAGAGTGAGTATGTGTGAGTGTGTGTGTCTGTGTCCCCTAAAAGTCACAGGTGCTGTCCACCTTGTTTTGTTTTTTTTTTATCCAGGGTTTCTCCCTGGCCTGGAATTCATCGGTTCAGCTAAGCTGGCAGGTCAAGGAGTGGCCAGGGTCCTTCTGTCCAGCTTCCGTGGCATTGCAATTATGAGCATGAGCCACCAGAGCTGGAAATGTGTGTGTGTGTGTGTGTGTGTGTGTGTGTGTGTGTGTGTATGTGTATGTTTATGTCAGTTTTAGGAGTTGAACTCAAGTCCTCATGATTGCAAGGCAAACATTTTACCAACTGGGCTATCAGTCTGGCCTGTGTAATGATTAGCCTATAATCCTAGAGAAATAAATGATATACAGAAAGTATTATACATACAGTAATTTCCCGGCCTCTTAAAGTAACTTTTCATGTTTGGTTCTATGCTGTCAAACTGATTTCTCTATCACCATAATGATTTAGTTATAACATACAATCAAGTAGTCATTTATTTATCAGTCTATCATTTATAGAAACAATTATAGGGTTTTAAAGAATGTAACTAGCCTTCATTTTGAAAACTGAATAAAATTTAATGATTCTTAGAAATGTAGAGAATCAATTTTAATCTTTCAATTCTGAGCATCTTCACAGTGCATATATCCATGAGTAAATAGTCCATTGTTGGTAGCTGTAACAATGATCCTTATGATATATAGCCAGTGTCTTTGAGTCAACAAAAATACACTGAGTGACACACACAACCATTTAATAGTAAGCGATCTTGTTCAACTAAAGTTCTTTTGGATCTGCGTTTATGCAAAAATATTTTATCATGAGGCATTTAAATGTTTTTGCTTATTTTATGATTATTGGGTATGTTGTGGATGATGTGTATGTATGTGTGTGTGTTGGCTGGTTTTATGTCAACTTGAAATAAGCTAGTTGGGAAGATAGACTCTCAACTGAGAAAATGTCTCCATTAGATTACCTATAAGCACATCTGTAGGACATTTTCTTGATTGATGTTGGTGTGAGAAATGCCAGCCCGTTGGCGGTGGTGTCATTCCTAGGTCCTTGGTCCTGGATGGTACAAGCAAGCAAACAGCAAGCAATGGAGAACAAGCCAGTAAGCAGCATTTGTCCACGGCTTCTGTTTCAGCTCCTGCCTCCTGGTTCCTGGCTTGCTTGGGTTCCTGCCCTGACTTCCCTCAGTGATGGAAGTGTAAGTGAAACAAACCTTTTTTCCCCCAAGTTGCTTTTATTCTTGGTATTTATCACAGCAATAGAAACCTAGCTAATGTGCCCCCATGCATGTGTGGAGGCCAGGAGACAGTTCTGAGGGTTTTCTTTTCTCCTTTCACCATGGCATCTGAAGGTTGGACCCTGAAGGTTGGCAAGTGTTTTCATCTTGCCGGCCCATCATCAGGCATTTCTATAGGTCGAACTTTGAAACTTTGTAGAAAATCTCAACCCAATTAGGGACTCTAAATAGACTTTGTGACCAATTAGAAACCATAGTTAGTATGCAAACCAATTGAAATCTACAGCTGCCTACAAATACTTGTTAACATTGGAAATTATCACACTGTGGTGTCATTAGTCCAGATACACTGCATTATACTACTTAGGCAGGTATGAGTGCTGAGAACTGGAATGCAAACAGGTCTGTTTTAAGCAAACTTTTTACCTTTTATGTTTGTTTGTTTTGTTTTTCAAGACAGGGTTTCTCTCTGTAACCTCAGCTATCCTGTCCTGCACTCACTTTGTAGACCAGGCTGGCCTCGAACGCACAGAGATCCACCTACCTCTGCCTCCCAGAGTGCTGGGATTACAGGTGCGTGCCCCTGTACCTGGCTCAATTAATTGGCGTTCTTCTCCTATAAACAAATAATACTCAAATATTGTCTTTACTTTGGGTATAAATGGATGGTGTTAACTATAGGCACCAACCATTGCCTATTTATATGTGTGTGTAGCAATGCTTATGAACTGATTTAAACCTCATAAATAATCCTTCAATCAATATTTGTACATTTGTTGACATATGCTTACATCTTCTAATGGACAGTTTTAAAAATTTTAACTGTTAGTTATAAAAAATACTTAGTATATCCAAAAAGCTTTAACATACTCTATCAATAATTACCAAGATAAGTAAACACTGCTGGATCTGTAAATAGCCGTCAGCAAAGATGGCAGATGTGTGGTTCCGGAAAGTCATCTTCAGATGTTAATTGGCTGTGGACTTTGGTCAGGCTTTTGTTCAGTCAGGCTACAATAGTATGATGAAAACTGCCCAAGGAGAAAATGAAGCAGCATCAAGTTCAGCCAATTATATTGCCGCCTCAAATATGCTGCAGAAAGGATTTAAGGAGATGGTTGACAGGCTGCAGGCAGCAGAGATCAGACACCTTGAGGAATACATTCAGATCTAAGCAGTGACTGAAGTCAAAAGATGCCTGAGCTGTGTCAATCAGTAAACCTGACACAACTGTGAGGTAAGAAAGACATGCTGAGACCCTTCCGTGACACCACATCTCCATGAAAAGACATATGGTCTTTTATGAAAACAGAAAGAAAAAGAAAGATAGGCTTGACTGTTGTCAGGGCAGTAAGTTCTGTAAATGGAAATATATTTGGTGTTGCAGTAGATTCAAGAAATCACTTACTATTTATACTGCTGTCTGTGTGTTTCTTTCAGAGGGCTATCAGGCCCTGGAATGTTAATTGGAGGGCTCCCGTTATAGAAAGGCATCTTTTAGGGAAGGTAGAGGCAAAAGCAGGCTGTGGTTGACAAAATGACAGCTTAAAAAGCCACCAAGCTCAAGTCATCTTGAAGCAGGAAGGCTTGTTCACAGGCATTCAGAGGTGAGGCTGTGACTCCACAGCTCGCTGACACACACTGAGCTCTTCTCTCTTCTCCGCACGGTGCTTTCATGCTGGTTTTGAAGGGTGGACCCAGAATGAAAACTTCTACACATTAGTAAGAAAACAATATTCAGGTATTCACCCGTCCCCCAGAGTTCTTGTCTGTTCCTCCCTCCCACCGCAGGCAGGCAATGAGTATTGCTTCCTGGGACTTCCTCCCTGAAGAAACTGGAGTCACTTTTTCAGAAGTCATGTGGAAATGTCGGATGATCTCCTATGGCCAATCTGGATCATTCAAGCAATGGAGATGCTGGGAGGTGGTGGTGGGAGAGGGGAGGGGCCCTTTAAACAGAGCAAGCCTGCCTGTGGGCTAGAAGTACAGACAGCTTCTGTACTCTGTGTAGAAGGTGAATACCTGAAGAAAAGTGAACTCCGCTGAGACAGGAGGGAAAGCAGATGGCTGCCGAAGACAATCTGGGACCTTTCTTTCCGGCTGTGTGAGGCTGGCATGCTAGCAAAGCATGCTCACCTTTAATTTCCTTATAAAACCCAAGAATTTCTCTGTGAGTAATGGACTTTAGTATCCACTCCCCCCCTCCCACTTAATATCAATACTTTTTTTTTTTAACTTTTGGTTGAAAAGCACCAATTAAAGTCCACATTAGTTTGTGTTGCCTTTAGGGCTTTGGGTAGAAGTTTCCTCAAAAGATAATTTCACAGATTTGTGAGTTCTTCTTCTTCTTCTTCTTCTTCTTCTTCTTCTTCTTCTTCTTCTTCTTCTTCTTCTTCTTCTTCTTTTCAAGTATATTTCCTACTTGGAATTTAAATGTACTTATTGGAGTTGTACTTATTGGCATTTTAGAGGAGATGATCTCAGGTTTGGAGACCATCTGTCAATGCTGGTAGAACAGAAAGACAGAAGGAACCTGGCCCTTTATGACTGAGAGATTGTAGGTCCAACCCTGGGCTTCCTATGTGGAGCCTTGTTTTATGTGAGGAAAATGATTCAGCTAAACTCTTACTTCAGGTAAATTTTACTAACAGCCATCTCTAGTCTAGTCACCAGCATATAACTGGGTAGTAAAGCTGACATCTCCACACAAGCCATGGCACTCAGCACATGGCCTCAACAAGCTTACATCTGCTCATGCAACAGGTTATTTTCTTCTGATGAAGAACTGTAATGAAATTAAATTGTCATCCAATAACGTGTCATGATTTTTGTTCGCAGATGTACAGTTGAAAAATGAGAGCATGCAGGGCAGATTATCTACAAAAAAAAAAGTGCGATAATTTCTTCTCCATATTGCTTAGCTCTGCCACAGTATGTTCTGAATCATTTCATAGTTCCGCACAAAAATTGTAAGAAGTATGTCATTATGGGATGGAATGCTGAGGTATGATTGTAAAGTTGAACAGTTCTTTTAATGTATTCTTCATATTAAATTGGATGTGTGTGTATGTGAGTGTCTGTGTTTTTGTTTCACAGATTGACCTGGAACTATTTCAGGGCATGGCCAATTAGTCGGAAATAATGAAGCAATCTGAAGGACAACCCTCGCATTTCCTTTACACGGAGTACAGATTTTAGAACAATATCCGTGTACGCATACATACAGGGGTCTCTGTTCTTGATGCCGAAATATGTTTGTGGGGTATACAAGGGAGCAGGTCTTGTAATCAGTACCAGTTTCTAACATTAGGTGTGTGTGGGGGGGGGTTGAACATTCGTCTAGAAAGTGGGCTGGAAAGGGGTGGGGAGACCTGTATTTTGACTATTAGAGATTGAAGTGTTGGTGAGCTGTCAGCAGATGGAGACAGGCCACTCTCCTCTGACTGACAGGCTCCAGAGACGGCTCAGCATGCTGGTGTGGGAGTAGCAACAGGGATGCAGGTGCTGTCTGCCCCCACGTCCTGATGGAGCAAATGGCGTGGATCCACGTAGGCACTTGGGGGAAGGTGTCTGGAAGCCTGTGGTACAACAGCTGTTCCTGGCCCTGCTTTCCCAGCAGCCACTGTCGGACTGGTTGCCAAGAGCATCTCTCCACAAGCACAGCAATTCTGGGGACATTCTTTAAGAATAATGTTTAAGCCCGGGCTGCTTTCCATTGCCTAGCCGCATGATGTCAGGACATTTCTGCTCCATGTGGCTCTTCCATTTGTTCTGGGTTTTGTTCGCTTGTTTGTTGTTTTTGTCTTCTTCCTAAGACAGTGTAATAGTGACACAGGATAGTGACAGTTAGGAAAATCTGGAACTTAGTTCCAGATTCTGAAAACCTCAGTTCTTTAAAAAAAAAAAAAGAAAGAAAGAAATCTGTCTTTTGACTTTGGGGAAATCAGTACATTATCTCAGCATCAACCTACGAATCTGAAAAATGGCATAAGAAGCCTACCCGGGAATTGCAGTAGATAAGCATTTATGATAAGCAGTGTAATAAAAAAATACATAAATAAACCTCACCCATGGTAGTTTTAAAAATAATTTTTAATTGTCTTAAATTTGGTTAGTAGTTTTAAAAATAACTTTAAAATTTGTTTTCAATTAGTTTAGTTTATAAAGGAATGGTTTTATCATGGTGTCTTCACACATGTGTGTCATTCGTCATTCTTTCTGTTTTTAGGGCTAGGGCAATACTGGAGGATTGAACCATTCACCTATTGAATCAAGAATAAAAAGCAAGTGCTCAACTATTGAGCTGCGACTCAGCCCTGCCCTGTTTCTCTCCCCACATTCTTTTCTGCCCAATTCCTTTTGCCCAGGTAGTAATTCCCCTCCTGTTTCTTGGTTCCACTACCCTGTACTCTCATCACTGATAGCTAAATACGGCCCATGATGTTTGGACGTGGAAGCAGAAAACACTAACCACCGGTAGGAGTCATAGTTTATTTTTCTTTTGTTCTTGAAGGGAAATAAAATAGCAGGTAGGCCTGTGGTAGAGTCCAGTCAGTCTTTCAGGGATTTGAATTTGCTCCCAATCCATAATGGTCTAGAAACGTGTTTTCATGCTTCTCAAATGTTTCTCAAAAGTTTCATGCTTCCCATCCCTCCTTGGCACTCTGAGGTTGAGGTGCCTGATTGGATTTGTCCAGCTTACTCGTCCCTCCAGCAACATCATCACCACCTGCTCGGTCCACGCCTTTGTTTATATTCTATGATTATTTTCTTCCTTCTTCCTCTAGTCAACCGGATTCTTCTTCCCGCAAAGGCAGCTGCTTCCGCTTGTGAAGACGTTTCCACTTCCCTGTTTATGTTTACATACACACTGTATGCTGCTATAGCCAATCTTGATCGTCAACTTGTTAGGGCTTAGCATCACCACGGAAACACATCTCTTGGTGTGTTTATAAGGATGTTTTTAAAGAAAGTTTTATCACACCAGGGAAGACCCCCCCCCCAAAATGAAGGTGGTGGCGCCATGCCTAGACTTAGTTACCAGACCGAATCAAAGGGAGAGAGGGAGGTCTGCTAGCATTCATTTCTCTGTGCATCCTCACTGCAAAAACAACTGACCAACTGCATCACGCCTCTGTCACCATGCTTTCCTCATCATGATGGACCAAACTTTCAGACTGTGAGCCAAAATAAGCCCCAGACTTGAGCTGCTTCTGTTAAGTATTTGATTACAGCAAAGAGGAAAGGAGCTAAGAGATTGTAGTAGTTTGTATGAGAAGTGTTCCCCACAGGCTCATGTGTTTGAACACTTGCTCACTAGTTGGTGGGAAAATTTTGGGAAGTTATAGAACCTACAGAAGTCGGAACCTTGCTAGAGGAAGTGTGTCATGGGACACGGGCTTTGAGGGCTTCCAGCCTCTCCTCACTTTCTGCTCTCTCTCTCCCCTTCCCTCCATCCCTTTCTCTGTCCCTCCCTCCCTGACTTCCTCAGTCCCTCTGCCATCAGGCTTTGTTTTCCATGCCGTGATGGGTTCTGTCCCTCTGGAACTGTAAGCAAAAATAGACTCTTTCTTTCTTTCTTTCTTTCTTTCTTTCTTTCTTTCTTTCTTTCTTTCTTTCTTTCTTTCTTTCTTTCTTAAGTTGTTTTTGGTTTTGGTGTTTTATCAAAACAACAGAAAAGATTTATATGAAGATATGCAACGAGAACACATAATGTTATTGAGTGTGTGCTTTATATGCACAGAAATGGCATTTGAGCAGAAATTCACTGTCTCTTCTTTTGAAGCTCAGACATTTTTGGGCTTAACTGCCAATGTAGCATGCAGATCTAGACACCTGTATGTAATCTTCCTTGTGCATATACTTTATTTTGCTTATACAACGCCCTGGTAGTGATTTCTTTAAGGTTTCCAGGCACATTCTGCCACTGTTCATCATACATCTTTCCTTATGCTCTGTGGTGGGAGTTACTGTGTATTTGCATCCAGAGTGAAGGTGGTATGCTCTACATATCTTCCTCTGTCTATTTTTCTATTTTTTGCCAAGAGGATATGGGTGAAGTGATGTATTTTATCATGGTTTAAGCTTATATAGTTTTTGTTCTTTGAGAATTTCAACATTTACGCAATGAAATATGATCATCTGTACCCACATTTCCCTTCCCATCCCCCCCCCCACCTCTCACCAACATGTCTCCTCCCAGCTTCACATCTTCTGCGTTTTTTGCTTTCTTTTGCTTGATAACCCAAGAAGTCCAGCCGGTGCTCCCCATATGTGAATGGGTGTGGAGCTGTGCCCTGGAGCCTTGGGAACCTACTACAGGGGGAAATTGCAACGAAAAATGGTTCTTCCTCCCTCTGCTGCCACCAACTGCCAATAGCGTCTCAATAAGAGTAGTGCCTGGTAAGCATCTCCTTCATATTTCTGTGCTTTTTGCTGCCTAGATCTTGTGTCAATCTTGGGCAGATACCCACAGCTGTTGCAAAGACCACGGCTATGTCATGTTTGGAAGAGAGCATTTCACACTACCCTCTGTTCTTTGATTCTTCCACTCCTTCTGCTCTCCTTGTTCTCTGAGCTTTGGCTGAGACAGGGAGGGAAGGACTGGTAAAGATGCTTCATTTAGAGCATGGCGCCCTGTCTCTTGGTCTTTGTGTTGTCTGCTGCCTGGTGAATTTTTATTGTTTTAGCTGAATTTCTTTCACTATTGGTGAGGTTGGAACTTTCTTATATGGTTATTAACTGCCTGTGTTTTCTTCATGGTAAATTGGTATCATTATCCAACCATTCTCCTGTTTTTCTGCTGACATTTCTATGTGTTGTGAGATTCTTTGTATATTGCAGATATTAATCTATTATCAGTCATGAACACTATAAATATTTTCTCTCATACATTGGCCAAGTTGCTGGGTTTGTCTTTGGAATTTTAATAATGAAAAGTGTGTTGTGTATAACACAGTTGAATTTAGCAAAATTATCAATTTGGGGTTTTGTTGAAATATAATACAGATATAAAAAAATCTCACAAGTCCTAAGTATACAGGCTGATTTATTAGAAAGTGATTGAACAATCATGTTCACCTCCAGTACAAAAAAACAACACTACAAATACACTTCTTTTGCTCACTTTTCTTTTTAACAAATACTTTACTACGGTTTTATTTGCTGGTTTTGTGTGAGTGTCTAGGCGATGGGGTAAGTGCACCATGATGTGTGTGTGGAGGTCAGAGGATAACTTTTGCAAGTTGGTCCTGTCCTGGTGTGGGGTTTCTGGACTTGAAGTCATGGCATCAGGTTTGGCAACAGGCGTCTTTACCGGCTGGGCCACCTCACCTGCCCCCCTCTTGCCTTCACTTCACTAGCCCTCCTGTCTTTAATGCAATCATACTTTATATATTTGTGCATAACAAATGACCTCAGACTTCAGCTTGGTGCTCTAGTGTCCTTTTATGACCTAGACACAGTTTTCTCTTTCTTTTCTCTTCCCCTCCACCCCTCCCTTCATGTCCCCTCCATCGTTCTCTCCCTTTCCCTCCTCCCCTCCCCTCCTTTGTATCTCTAAGTCAAGTTCACCTTCAAGAGAGAACCATGTCAAAAAGCTTGTTAATATGCTTCTTAAACTATCACTACAACTATACTTATTTTGATTATCTTTTAATTTTGCTTTGGAGACTCTATGTACATTTTATTTTCATTATATTTATTTTATTATATGCTTTATTCTTTCAGTGGCCATCATGGCACATGCCTTTATCACCAGTACTAGGAAGGCAGAGGCAGGCAGATCTCTGTGAGTTTAAGGCCAGTTTGAGCTACATATTGTATTCCAGGCTGGCCAGGGCAACAAAATAAAACACACACTCATATATGTGTATGGTTGCTTTATACTGATATACCCTCGTGTAATTTTTTAAATAGTACATTCTTACACAACACTTTGCCTAACGACTTTGAATTTATGCCAAGTAAAAGACAGTGCTCACTAAGATTCTGGATGTTTTCTGAGAGGCTGTACTCTAACTTAATTTAGCTATTAACCTTGCAAAGTAGGTTCGAATAGAAAGTGTTTACTCTGGGCATTGCATGATATTGATAAAGGCTTCTAACGTGTGTGTGTGCGCGTGTGTGCGCATGTGTGTGCGCATGTGTGTGTGTGTGTGTGTGTATAAGAGTATCTCAATCTAATTTTAAATGTTCATTTATTGCTTAACTTATTCTATATTCATTTACTCCTTTTGTGTCTATGGTGGAGGAGGGGACATGGGTAGGTTAGAGGACAATTTGCAGAAGTTGGTTCTGTCCTTCCGATGACGTGGGTTCTGGGAATCAGCCTCAGCTGTCAGGCTCGGTTGCAGGTGCTTTCACCCACTTGGCCGGTTGCTGGTCCAGAGGACTTCATTTTTGTCACAGAAAAAGTGGCAGTTCATGGCAAATTTTCTAGATACAAAGACCAGGACAATGACAAGTGAGCCCTGTGCATCATCGTAAGAAGCTGCTCACGTGACATCTTGCCCAATGGGAAAGAAGAGAGGAGACACACATCTGTGCATTCAGGCTGTCCAAAAGAAAGTGGAGTCCTCTTCTTTTCTGTAAAGCTCATAAAAGCAATCACAGCAGGCAAAACACCCACACAAACAAAACAAAATGCATTTAAGATCGTAAATCGTTAGACTTTACTGAACACACTCTTTCTGCCTCTGATGAAATAGACGTGCAGATTTCTAGCTATAGAGCTAAGAACTGGTATGTCACATGGGTAACATTTTTAATGTCCATGTAGTACTGGGGTAAGCCCTATTTATGAGTGATTCTATTATACACAACATGCTACTATTAATGCCAGGTATGTTGCTTATGTACACGAACTTCGTGTGGGCATTGATGTGCTTATCAAGCTAACTGCAAGGATGGGTGTTGGCTTCAGGGTTCTCCCTGGCCCCTGGAGCCTCCCCTGCCTCACATCAAACTGCAAGTTCCAGAGACTTAACACTGTTCTTTCCTGGGATCAGCCCTCTCTCAACAAGTGCTGATACGATTGAGAAGCTAAAAAAGGTAATTTCATGCTTCTCAGGAGACATAGCACCAAGGCATGGGCTGTGTGCTGGCTTCTGGCCTGAGCCAATAGATTAAACTCAAGCTTTCAGTTGTGTCTGTTTGCAAACACGCTGTTTGCTTGACTGTATTTCTTCACTTCTCTGCTCACTGGTATTTTCTCCTAAGTAAATCATCACCCTGTGAACTCCAAATCACATCCCCAGCTAAAGACTTTCTCCTGAATACTAGACTTGCGTGTCAGCTGCCAGCCTCTTCCTGGGGTTTTGAGTTGATCTCAGCTGAACTACTGATGTGCTCTTCCACCTACTTCTCTCTGGGGGTCCTTGTCTTCAAGGATGGCAGCTCCATTTTCCAGTTGCTTGGGCTGAAAATCTTATAGTTACATATGCGTTTTGTCTTGTATTCGACTATGATGTCAGGGTGGCTCTACGTTTAAAGATTTGCAACTATTGGGCTGGGGAGATGGTCCAGTTGGTGAAGTCGCATAAGTGAGGGGACCTGAATTCCATGTCTGAAACCATCATTAAAAAAAAAAGGCCACCCATTGCAGTGTAGCCTACAATCCCAAGGGAGAATGAACTCGGACCAGGAGATCTCTCTGTTTTGTCAGTCAGTCACTCTAAGCAAACAGATGAGTTCCCAGTTTTGTGGAGCCACTGTATCAAAAAAATAAAATGAAGAATGTTTGAGGAAGACAACATCATCTTCTGGCCTGCACACACAAGTACACACACACTTGCATGCCCCTCTGCTCAATGCCCGGGACAGCCCCCGCCCCCAGGCCACCCTGACCACCTCTCCTGTGAAGTGTCCTCCACAGGACGTCTACCTCAGGGTGCCTCAGAAAACTGAGCAGCCGGAGCAGCCTGCCCTCAGCTCCTCTGCCCTGAGTCTTCTTCCCCCGGAAACAGCACAGCTTGTCCACTCACTTCGCTTAACACACAGAGATTTCATTTTCCTTCTGTATTTCCCTCTCTACTACAACGCAAGCTGGTGCCTTTTCTGTTTGTTCGCCAGCGCATCCTCACTGTGAAGCGGAGTGCCTGGCGCTCTGCAGTGCTAGGTGTCTGGGGTGTGCGAGGATCAGTTAGCAGAGAAGGGGCCTCACCTTCTTGCGAGGCTCAGGGTTGTCCCCAGTCTCAGCAATGGTCCACGCTGTGGAGAATGTCCCTTGTCAGAGCTGCTCCTGTGCTATCCTCTGCGAGGAGACGTGGCAGCTATGTTGGCACATCACAGCCAGTTGGAACCACTGTGCACCCTTTTCCTGATCTGTGAGTCTGAAAGCCTGATTGCAGACCCATCTCCTTATGGGACTTTTTGGGCACAGGGGACATTGCATGGCAGAATTAAAGCTTGGTTGCATTTCGTCCGTGCTCACCAGCTTGATGTTTAAAGGCAGAAGAGCCTGCTTCTAACTCCACCCCTGAAATTAAAAAGTTAGTCTCAATCAGGCAAACACCAAAAGGTAATGATTCAGAAATAGGCTTAACAACGTACTGAGGAGATTTGAGTTAGTGGAGTGTAACTGTCTTATTCTTTCCAATTACTGATTTTAGCTATGCTCTGATAAGTTCCCCATTTCCTGTCTCTTAACAATGTATTCAACTGGTTCTATAACTTTCATGTCACTTTTGCTAATTAAGGCTGCATTTAATTTCGAAGGCTATTGCCTCCCTGCAGCCCAGGTCGGAGCTGTAGCCCTTGGATGCTGCATAGAGAAAAGGAGGGCACACACACCTCAAATGTTCTTTTTTCCCATCATTTCCTCTCTGTGGGTTGGTGAGGGGCAAGAAGGAAAGATGGAGGCAGATGTTGTCTTACAGAACTGTCCCCGGAAACACTCTTTTGAGCTGATATTAGTAGATATTAATGGCCCTACTTGATTGAGTAATTGTCTGCATAATAA